>NC_092827.1:84626406-85231764 GCF_039878825.1 Excalfactoria chinensis
ACTGCATCCCAACAGCAAGCAGAGGTTTCAGACCTCAAATACCTCAGCTGTAGAAACCTAGCAAAATACAAGGCCCCAATCCAAACGTCTTGTTATGCCACGTTCAGTACTGGAAACAAACTTGCCTGAAGCTAATCTAGACCAACTACAAAAAATAAAGTATGATCTATGAGCTGTGCGATTAACTCACACAACTGAGATGACCTGTCCACCAAAATGTGAGATGTCAGAGTAGTCAGAACACATCAGTCTAAAAATGCTTTATTCCTTCCTTTGGTGCTTCATGCATGCAACTTGTTACCTTAACAGAGCAATGAAGGCAACATTAATGTGCACATTAGCAAAAGGCTACATTAATCCTACAAACATCTGTAAGAATAAAGACAACAAGAAACACCTCACAACTACAATTACTGGAACTGTGATATTTAAGATGTGGTAATACTTCAAACAGAAATGTTACTCTCACACTGGAAACTAACATACAAAAGGCTTCCAATGCTGTCTGAGCTGCACTTGCTACCACAGCTCTATTTGCAAATGGCTACCAGATAAGTTTTAAAAGCAATTATAGAACTCACGATCCAAAAATGCTTCTGTGCAGGAATCCCTCCTGCAAACTGCAGTACAGTTTTCTGATGCCACATTACATTTTTATGCCGACACTGTTCTCTGCAGTGCCATCACACTGTCACTGCCTTCTGATGTACCTCCAAGTGGTAAAGAATTCCAAACAGACGTAGGAAGTGGCACTGCTTCTGGGTTAGTTGGTTTGGGTTTTTTTGCTTGGTTGGTTGATTTTTGTTGTTATTATTGTTGTTGGTTTGAAAAACCATTCTGTACTGCCAGCAGCACCTCAGAGTCCAGTGCAGGGGTGAGATCCTGGAACAGATCCTATGTGCTCCACTGCCTCAGTAATGCCATCTGCGGAGCATTTCCATGAGAAACCATCTTCTTTCCCTATGAGGGCCCGAATAGAGTGTGCAGACACTTCCTGTCTATCAAATGTTGCGTGACCGTCCGCAGCCACTGTCCCTGTTATTATACCATGTCACTGGCAGGCACATATTTCCCCCCAAATCTGACCTACAATATTAACATTTCCATGTAATGTCAAGGCAACACACAATGAAAAAACTGCAATCCAAAGATCTGTGTCAAAGCACTGTACGCACCCAGGGCCCACGTAATCAATGCTGAGTAAATGTAAAACAGTGCAAGACAAACACGAACAATTCTTTCCTGTTTATTAGCTACCAGTCTTACCAGGTGCGTCGTACAAGGACACTTCCTTGTAAGAGACAGACATCACAGGGTGCTTGAGCTTCTCCCTGAAGTCACTGATGGTTTGGTAGACAAGGAATACAGCTACAGCCATCAGCAGCAGATAAATGAACAGAAGAATTACTGAAAACACATTCTTTAGGCAGGTCTTGCTGAAACGCAAGGAAGGGGCACTGGTACCCAGTTCACTATCTGGAACCAAACAGAACATGAATTAGGACCCTGAAATGCAGGATTTGGGGGCTGAATTTACATAGTGTTTGTTTAAAGATCAGTCACTTGAGAGGAAAATATACCCTAAGCTCACTTTGATTTAAAAAAACAAAACTATTGCTGTCTTCAATGACCAGCGAGACAGATGCTTCCTCCTGAAGCACGAGGCACCATCTTTGGACGGCTGTGCCTCTTGATTAAACGTTGAACTTGGCATTCACCAAAGGACAAGGCAGGAAACAGCATTTATCTTCAAGAAGGCCAACCAGAAACAAAGTTCAAAGTTCACAAGACAAAGTCTGTTAGCGGTCCATCTTTCCTCCTGGAAAAAACATCCCATTTCTCCCTGCTTCCAGTCTGATCTGATCCTGCCCACCTCCAGCATATGTGTCGGCAGAGAGCCCCAATATTCTAATAATGCTCTTACAAAGTTAACTGCATGGCAGTGCTTTTCACAAAAAAAGGCTCCATCCAATTACATCTCGGAAAAAAAAACAAACAGACCCATTTCCTTCCTTCTTGCCTTCAAAGCTTATTCTCTGAAGAGCTTCTTGCTAGTTCCACTTACGCACCCAGAGCTACACAAACACTGTTTACTCCTCATTCCTTTGCATTCTGAACTTCTTTTGGCAGTACTTGTAAGAAAAAAAATCATGTACCGAAGTTACGCCTTCCTATTTTGATTGTGAGCGATATAAAGCTGAACATGCAAAATAAACATAAAAACCAAACCCATGGAAGGAAATAAATAGGCATATTTTAAAATGACTTTTCTGTGTGGTGTAATTTAATGAGTCAGGCCCTTTTAGGCCATGCCACACTCTGCCCTTCAGCTATAATGGCAGGGTTTGCTGTTTGCTCCTTACCACAGCAAACACTGGCCTTTTTGTAGCTCCTACTGAACGCGCAACCACATACAAAGGTCCCTGGCCACACAAGTGTTCCAAACTTCATTGCCAGGAGACGTCAGCCAAGGAAATTAGGTCATTAATATGCATAAAATTGCACTATTAACAAAAAGTCTGTCTTGAGCAGCTGCAGAACGTTTAGGGGATATTCATTTCAGGTTGGCGTACCTCAGTGTTCAAATCTGGCCTGCATCAGCCCATTGATTCAAAAAAACCCAACAAAAAAACCCACAACCTTGCACAGAAACAGCTCACCAGGCACAGAAATCTTGGGGTCAGCAGTTCTCACCTGGTAAAATAGCAGAGCTGGTGTCTTCATCAACTCCCATCTCTCCCTCTCCTTCATCCGTTGGGTTTTCAGATACTCGTTCCACATCTTCACTCAGCTGTGTAGTTAAAACAGTGGTTCAATTTCCAAACATACTCTCAATTTGCAATAGCTGGAATTTCTATGGTACAAATATGAGAGGCTCCAACTAACCCAACACACAAAACCGTGCCCACAGTCCAACAGCACCCAGTGTCTGTTCCCGTTCTTCACAGGAGTCACATTTGCGTAGATCTAGAGCTGAGAATTAAGTGCCACGCACACCGCATTTAACCTACTTCTGGCCTGCTGCCTCAAGAATAACATCACCTTTTCCTTCAGGATGGATGCAATTGTTTCTCTGGCAGTTTCAGCTCACACAGAACCCCCAGTTAAGGGGATGCCTTCTGAAATAGGCAGGAACTCTGTTCTGTTTCTCAGTAACATATTTTAGGCATAAAGAAACCACAACAGACTAACAAACAGAGCCTCAGCACCCCTTAATATAGAGAAGTATGTAAAAAGCAAATTGAATTTTGACAGATATTAGGACAAATAACTCAGACGCAGTCCCGGCTATATAGGTAGGTGGGTGGGTCATTAAAAGACATTAAGACACCCTTAATGTTTCCTTGAGCTCTCTGTAAATATTATTCTGCGTTAGTGGTGATGCAACTAATTGGTCTTCCAGTGTTTCCACACCAGCAGAGACCTGATGTTTTCTTGTTTTGCTATTCAGAGCTCTGGGTCCCAACAGCTGAGTCGTCTCCATCAGAGTCAGAAGCTCCTCAATCAGAAGATCACATGGGATTAGGAAACAACTGACATTTTTATTGGTCCCCCTCCTGTGTGTTAAAAGTATACCTTGCACGTCTGTCTTCCATGGGAGGGGACAACACAATCTGCAGCACTGTAAACTGAGTCCTGAGCTCACAGCATATCATGTTCTGCACAGTACCCATCCAGCTGAACACTCAGCATCCAATACCTAATTCAGGGAGATAAGCTTTGTTCCTGTTCCAAGGAAAAAGGGTGCACGCTTGATGCAGCAACCACACTGAGTGCTAACAAACTGTACGCTCCCAACTGAACAGTAACTGTCTGTATCCATTAAGTGCTTTTCTTTTGTGCAACTCCAGTACTAAAATTATCATCATTGCATCATTCACAGTTCATCATTTGCATTTATTAGGAAAGAATCCATTAATTTCACATCTCAGAAGGCTGATGCAAAGCCTCCATCACCTTCTGACGCATTTCTGTATTTGTTTCCACCAAACAAAGCAAGCTGGAAGCATTCACCAGTTATTCACGTGCTAAGCATTTAAAACAAAGCACAATTTATGTTGGTATTAGGCATGGAATACACAGGTAAATCATAGGCTACACTCAGCTCCTTTCAAGGAGACTTACCTGGGTATGACTGAAGACATTTTTTGTCCAGTAACCTCTGTAAAATCAGTGAAACTCCAGACTGCCCCTTTATACAGGGCCACGTCGCTTCTACTTGTTTACCTTATCTAAAATAAGCTCTTGTGACACAGGAAGAACATTCACCGAGCCTTTTGCACCAGTTTAGCTACATCAGCTGAAAAGCCACTCTGAATTATACCGACGGAAATTCCTGACCCAAACAGATGACCAGGAGTTACAAAGTCCATGCAGTGTCCCAGCTGACTCCTGTACCTCTCCGGCTGGGTTCCCTGACACCCACACCTCATCAGCTGTCACTGTGTAGGGGGTTAAGTGGGTTCTATTCCTAACAGCAAGATCTCAACAGGGGTTTAAACGAGAACACAGTAGGCAACACTTGTTATCACATTTCGAGAGAGATCCTCTTGATTCTTCTAAGTAGGAGGAGAAGCAGCCAACATAACTTAGAATCTAACAGGAAAACCAGTAAGCAACCACATTTTTTATGATCTCTACTTAAGATGGACATAGCTTCAGACATCTTTCACATGGAGCACCAGTCAAGTACAGATAGTCAAAAGCAGGCAGAACTCACATAGCCTCAGGTGTACTTAGCAATTTGAGCTGAAACAAAAGCCTCCCCTCGACCAACTAATTTCTCACTGCAAATCCCAAACACCTGCCTTCAGAAGAAACAGAGCTAAGTAAGCCCAAACTGTGGATGCTAGAAGCTAGCACTACTTGTGGCCCTACAGCACAGAAACGTACCCAGAGCTGCAGAAAAGCCTGCACAGTAGTACTGCATGCAGTTCATTCTAGCTTCTCCAGAAGCTGGGACAGAATCCCTATGCTGCAGCAGTTGACATCAGTGAAGTTATCAGGCGTCAGTGGTGTTACTTTTTTGTTGACTCCCACAGGCTGGCTTTTCCTCTGCTATTTTTGATAACGAGGTGAAGCATGGTGCTATCGTGCAGCAAAAACAACTCACAGGGCAGTTAAGCTTACAAGAGGACAGGGAGATAGGATATTGAGAGCATGAAGGGCATGAAACAGAGCTTTGTTCAGCAATCCTCTGTGCTCAGCACATGCAGCTGGCTGAGAAACAATGGCAGGAGCCGGCTGGTGACCCAGCAGTTCCTTGCCCATCCCTCACACTGGACAAACAAATGCAGAGAAGATAACTCCAGCTACGTCACCCTCCTTGCTAGGGCAGGCACATCGCTCACTGCCCAGGTGGGTACTTTGGAGCTGGCACATGGAGCAGGGCTGGGTGGTGGTGACTGACACATAGGGCAATATGCATAGTTCAGTCTGCTTTCAGGTGTCTCTGTGATGTCAGTGACTGTCTCAAGCACTCTCCTGAACACAAGCTTTTACACGACTTAAGCTCTTACATGCATTACACACCATGAGGCCCTGGAAGATGTCCAGAGGGTGGTAATGAAGCTGTGAGGGGTCTGGAGCACAAGTCTTTTGGGAACAGCTGAGGGAACTGGGATTGTTCAGTCTGGAGGCTTAGGGGAGACCTCGCTGCGCCCTACAACCACCTGAAAGCAAGTGGTGACCGGCCTCTTCTCCCGGGTAACAGCCATAGGATGAAAGGGAATGGCCTCAAGTTACATCAGGGGAGGTTCAGGTTGGATGTTAGAACACGTTTCCTCTCCGAGATAGCGCTGAGGCAGTGGCACAGGCTGCCCAGGGAGGCAGTGGAGGCACCGTCCCTGGAGGTGCTCAGGAAACGTGGCGATGTGGCACTGAAGGAAGCGGTCAGTGGGCACGGTGGGGTGGGCTGGTGTTAGGCTAGGTGATCTTAGTGGTCTTCTCCAACCTTAACGGTGCCATCCTGATAATGACGGGATGAGGCCTTCCTACTCGATAAAACCCTCATAAGCAAAAGAAGAACCTGTCCCTGCAGGCCTGCTGCTGGACAACGGGTTCATCACCTCCTAACGCCTTTTGCTCCGAAGGCAACAGACAGCTGAAACCGAACGAGCGGCACCGAGCTGAACCGCGGCTCCTTGCAGCCAAACCCCGCCACAGCAGCCCTCGCTTCGCCCCAGGTGCACGGAGCACACAGCTGCTACACGAGCACCGACACACCTGCACCGCTTTACCCCGCGGGATGCGAAAAGCGGCTCCCTTCCGTATCTCCGCCGCAGCTGTGCTGACGGGAACGCCCGACACGAACGAGGAAGGCATCCCATCGCCAGGGCCGCCGCGCCAAGGTGCCGGCTCCTCCGCACGGCAAGCGGCAGCCCTCCCCGCCGCCTCACGCCCCGCGCCGTACCTCCTTGTAAGACGCGGACAACTCCGGCCTCAGCATGGCATCGATCCCCGCCGCCCTGCCCGTGCCGGGCCGCGCAGGCGCTGGTACGGCCCGCCGCGGCGCCAGGGGCTGCTGGGAGGCGTAGTCCGGCAAGAGCCGCGCTGACGGCCGCGGGCTGCGGTTGGCGGCGCGCTGAGCAGGCGGCGGGAGGGGCGGCGCCGCGTTGCTGCTGCGGTGCCGCTCGCCGTTCCCCGCCTGCTTCTGCGGCGCGTGCTCGGCAGCGCCTGGCGACGAGCAAACGGCACCGCGGGCGCTTCTTGCGCACAGACCCGGCGCTGTGGCCGCAAAGCCGGCCTGCGTGGGCTCCCGTCCCGCTGACGCAATCACGGCACCGGCTCGCGTGCGACCCTCCCTGGGGGCGCTAATAACGTTATTCTAGAAGAACAGGTGAACGCGGAACGGTCCCGCTGCACAGCCGGGGCGGCGCTCCGGGCAGGCCGTGCCGCGAGCAGCGCGAGCGGAGCCGCCCCGAGGCGGGTGTCGGCGCTACGCAGCACGGACGCGGCGGGGCGCGGAGGCGGGGCCGGTAGCATGGCGGGCGGCGGGGCGGAGCGGGCGCTGCGCGCTGCGCTGCTGATGGCGGTGGCGGCGCTGGCGGCGGCCGAGCGGGAGCTGCGCTTCAAGGCGCCGCCGCGCGCCGAGGCCCCGGTGCGGCTGTTCACCGAGCCCGAGCTGGCCAGATACGACGGGCAGCAGGTAGGGCCGAGCGGGAGGGAGGGAAGCGGGGAGAGAGGGAGGTCGGACGGGGACTGCCAGGCTGCGGGGCCCCGGCGGGGCGGGCGTTGTGCTGCCCGCCGCTGGCTGTAGGGCTGCGGCGGAGCCGGGTTCGGGTGCTTGTCCCGCTGCGCGGCCCGGGCCTGCCGAAGCTCTGAGCCCAGGAGACGTGTAGTTGCTCCGTGCACTGCTGCATAACGAGGTGGTTGAACTACAGATTGGCGAAACTTTCTCAGGCAGAGGAGTTGGCAAAACTTCGAGATGAGAAATTCCTGTACAGTGCACAGAGAGAAGCCTTCTCTTTTGACAGACATGCTGGCCAACTTTCCTTGGGCCTTCTCTTCGTCCTCCCAGGGAACTCAGCAGCTTGCACACCTCATGCAGGTAGCAGCAGATTCCATTTGTGCATTAATCCCATACCCTCTTAATCAAATAAAGAATGCTGTTCGCCTGCACCTTTTTATCCAGGGCAACATCCATCTGCATTAAGAGCAAGATGCAGAGACAGCGTGAAGCACAAGCAAGAAATGTCAAGGGAGAAAACAAGTTTGTTTGCATACCCACAAACAGACCTCTGCAAAGTAAACAGTTTTCATCCATGTCCATTCCAGAAAAAGGCACTGTGTTATGGAACACAGCCCTACTCTTAGCGCACCCTAAAGCCTTCAGGAGAAGGGCCGGGAGATGCAGTGCTGCTGTCGGTCTTCAGATAGCACTAAGATATCTTTTTTTGCAGGGAGCTGCTTGTGATATAGGAGTGTGCAGCCTTTCTTTCCCTCCTTTCTGGTTCTTGATGTCATTTTCATTGTTGTTTCTTCTCTTTCTGCTGCATATGGACAATAGCTGACACAAGGATGCACGAGTAGGTGGTATCTGAGAGCCTTCAGAGTGGCCAGGTATGAAAATACCATGCACCGCATTGCCCACATACACACAGATGTGCCATTTGTACCAGGTTGTTGACTATGGGCTGTGTATTTGCTGTGCGTTGGATTGTAAGCCCCTTGAGAACCGACAAATAAGCATTGTACCCTTTCCTAAGGATGGAAAGTACAGATTTCATAGGTTAAAGTAATTAACTTTTGCCTACCTTAAGAACTGAGGACATACCAACTTCTTTCTTTCAGGAAGGACAGCCCATTTACCTGGCAGTGAAGGGGGTAGTGTTTGATGTCACCTCTGGAAAAGGCAAGTTGGGTTTTCCTCTCCTTCCTGCTTTGTTTTTTTGCTGTTATTCAGTCATTTGTTTCCAAACGTCTCCAGACTATTAGAAACCCACGGTTCAATTGCAACAAAAAGAAGATATGTGTTCCATTTTTAAAAGAACTCAGCTTTCCTCTGCTGGCACCTCCCACACTAAGGTTGTTTGTAGGATGTACTCTGGTTTGCAATTACTGCATACCCACAGCATAGTGCAGGCAGCTGAGGCTGATGGCAGAATTGCTGGACACGTCTGCCTGGCTCCCCATGTCCTTGTTATCTTAGTACTCTGGGCATGTAAACTGGCCAGATCAAGGCGAACTTGGATGTGCCTGTATCACACTGCATGTATCACATAATGATGTTTGAAGGCACCAAGGGTTCCTGGCCACTGAACTTAACGCCATAACAGGCCTTCATGGCTTGCTGCTCTGCTTGTCCGAAGCTCATTCATATGCCTTGTTTGGGCATGCGTATCTGATGATCCTCAGATCCTAAGTGAGCTGAGGCTTGCTGCTGCAGATTCTGGAGTCTACAAACAGTCTGTGAGAACGTAAAGCATTGCTCCCTAAAGTGCTGGAATTCAGAGGCTGTGTTAAACTCCATCCTCCACTTTCTGAGGACTGAGATAAACAAGCATGAGTTTTGGAAGCAGGAATCTTAGACTTGAGGCGACAGTTTCAATTCACTAACAAGTGAAATAGGCTGGTGAAAATTACAGGCTGAGACGATCCTCACTCTGTCAGATTATCACTTTGCGGGGTTTTATGTTTGTTTTGTTATTGTTTGACAGAATTCTATGGAAAAGGAGCCCCATACAATGCTTTGGTTGGGAAGGATTCAACAAGGGGAGTTGCAAAGATGTCTCTGGATCCAGCAGATCTTACTCACGACATAGTAAGAAACTGATTTCTTAATTTCATTCCGTCTTGCAAAATGTCATTCTTTTGCTTTGTGTGCTAGTTGGTGTGCGTGAAAAGCTCAGAAGGATGATGAGTGATAACATTCAATTAGCTGGTATGAGAATGGAGCATTTGGTTGGAAGGGACGTTGGGCTGTTGCTCATTTTACATCTGATTTACTTTTTCCAAAAAAAAAAAAAGAAAGGTGACTAACATTTTGTTTGATCTGAATATGTTAAAGTTCCGTAAGGTTGAATGAGGAGAAAGATTAACCTGTAATTTCTATCAATTCAGTTAATGGTGCTCTGCAAAATAAACCCAAAAGCTGACTTTGGATTCACAGTAATCAAAAGAAGAGGAAAAATTCATTTAAATACCTGCATTTTTGTTTCTTTGACTCAATCTCATTTAGACGGGACTCACAGAAGAGGAACTAAAGTCACTGGATGATGTCTTCAATAATGTTTACAAAGCCAAATACCCAATTGTTGGCTATACTTCTCGAAGAATTCTGAATGAGGATGGCAGCCCCAATCTAGACTTTAAGCCTGAAGATCAGCCACACTTCAACATTAGAGATGAATTTTGATAAACATTTTTGTACCTGGAAAATGCCTGGGGAGAAGCATGAGATATTTTCCTGAAAGGCAAAACGCAATGTACTGTATATGTGTGTACACATCTGTATTGTCTAAACAGAAGGCTGATTGCTGATAGCTAATTTTTGTAATGAACTCCTGAAAATATGAAAGAAAACAGTATTAGTGGCGTATACACAGGATCTTTGCTCTGAATGGTGGGGATTTTTTGATGTTTTTGAATGTTCTTTCTGCCTGTATTTCTTTGTTTGCAAGTACATTACGTAAAATTACATTTCTTAGCAGAAAAAGAAAGCCTTTAAGGGTTGAAACATGAATGGTCTTTTTGTGAATCCCGAATTGCTTTTCATTCTTTGGAAAAGCAATGCATTATCTGGATGAGCTAACATCAATTCTCTGCTTCATGTGAGTATTGGCCCCGTGTGTATAAGGAGGTGTAATGGATGCTTGTACTTGAACAGGCATCGTGGCTTTACTGTTTGATAGGTTTGAGAACACTGGATATAAAAACACTCGCTCTCAAAACATAGTTACAGTAGAATATTTGTGTAAAGCCTACAGGAAAAATAGGTGTTTTCTCTTCATGAGAACTACTGTGATACTTCATTATTATTATTTTGAAAAAGCAAATGAAGTATATCATCTATATTAGATCATTATGATTTCCTTTTAGCTTCCTCCACTCTTTCTCTGGGCAAAAAAAGGGAACTCACCTACTGTTTACCACATACTCTTGCAGCCCAAGTTTGTTACAGTATTTTAGAATCCTATGTATATTCATGGCATCTTGAGACTTGAAATTGTCAGTATGATTTTTAATTTCTGTTAGTTTTTCTTTGTTTTTACTCCGGCTTTGTCGTCGTTGTTGTTGCAATGAGATAAAGCATTCATGTGTTTCTCCTTTTAATCTAAAATAAGCCTCCAGGTCCCCGAGGGCAAAAACGCAGTAAAGCAAGAGGACAGTACAAGCGTGCACTATATAAATTGCTGCTGACCACTGACTTCTAGAGTAACTGAAGAGGAATGTAAATTGTCACATGGGTTTTTTCAATCACTGCAGCAGGTTGACTTGCTATGGAAAAACTGAGCATCTGCTCCCACTTCCTCAAAGATGTTTTGTTCTATTTCTTTAGCATTTTGGCTGTTGTTAGAAAGAAATGTATATAGATGATTCTCCACTTTAGGCTTTGGATGCTGTGCTCTGACAAAGGATCTGCTGGCTGTCAGTTAAAAAAAACAACAAAAAATACTTTCTATGTATTTATTCTTATTTTCACAGTGCTACTGATTTCGCTCTTGTTTGGTATGTTATCATACACCAGTTATGAAGCCCTAAGAAGGGTTCTGGGGTGAAAAAAGTAAGTTTGCACTGATGAAATTAATACCACTTCAGATGATTGGTTTTGTTCTACTGTCGTTATTATAACTGCTAACCTTTTGATTATACACCACCAGCAGCAGCTGGGAGTTGGCTCCTTGATCTAATATCTGCCCTTCTAATGGCAATGCACATCAGCTCGCTGATAATGACTGCTGTTCTCTTGCCAGCAGTTCTTCCCCTTCCATTTTACTTATGGGGTAGGCTGCAGTAACTGGGCTGCTGTGATTACTATCACATTATTGCTTTATCTGGGAGCAGTTTATCTACCAGCATTTCCTAAGTTTTGTAGCTAGATTGTAACCTATTGCTTAATGTTATCATTCTCTCCCTGCTTTTTCCTGTTAATGCTGATCTCAACACAGGTGATTCATCAGCTCCCATTCATACTCAAATTCAGATGCATTTTGGTGAAGAAACATCCTGCTGCAACAGGAAATAGTTGATATAAACACCACTTTTCATGTGAGATCCTTGTGGATCCAGCCTACCATTATGCCTGCAAACTGAGGGAGATACTCCTGTCCATCCCTTCCGTTACTAATGAATATGATATCACAAATGAAATGAGTGCATTTCACTCAACAGGACAGTCTTATGGCAATAAGCCTTTAAGTGAACATAGGTCCTCAACTACTCTTATAATAAATAAAGAGTATGTATTCAGAGTACCACAATATTTCTTTCAGTGTTAATCTGACGATGCTTTGATTTCTTAAGATTGTTGCTTGCCAGCAGCCTGAAATTTGTTCTGCTTACAAGCAAACTGGTATTGTGTTGTGCAGTCAGTTGCATTTCCCTGACCTCCATATTATTCCAGTAAGACAACTGCCCCCACTATCTATAAATTGCAGTCAAAACAAGCACACTGTGTAAAGCCCTGCTGTAAGACATTTACTACCCCACAGCTCCACTGGAGGGTGATTAATTTCTTGCATCTCTTCCATTGCAAGTACCAATATTTTTGCTGTGCTGCTTCTAACCTGCACCTTGCTGATTTAACATGGGTGTTGGAATGATCTGAGGTTTTAATGGACAGCTGCACCAAAATACCTTATTTCAGCAGTTAACAAAACAATAGTCTGCTTTTCAGAACATATGTAATTATGAAATGGGATTGTCACCTACTGCCATTCAGTGGGATTCAGCTGCACATCTGTAAGATGTGCTAAGTCACAGTGATTCATATTTGCATAGTCTCAGATGAATACTGGATATCCTCAGGAATACCTTCAAATCCCTAGAACTGATGTAAATGGTAACAGTTACACACTTTGCTGCCCATCATCCATGTATACTGTTGCTTAAAGCTCACGTCCATTCAGGAAACACTACAGAGCCACACAACTCAGATGACAGATGGATGCAACATGAGGAACACTCAAAATAAAATGCATGTGAACCCATAACCTGAAAGCTACTTACACTGTCTGAGGAACTGATAGTTTCAAAGATTTTGCCTGTGAATGACTTGATTAAAGCAAAGAAAGACCCTTAACAGTCAGACTTGTAGGAAGTATTTGACTCGGAACCCTACTTCCCAGTTCTGAGAGGTCTCCTTTAAGACTATATGTCTTGGAGCTGGAAGAAAATAGGCTGTTGAAAGGTTAATATGTGAAGCAGAAGTACAGCAGTGGGATTGAACAATCCACAGCAGGTGAGTGAAATTCTACTTACAGAAAGCAGCTGGAGGTTATAAATAACTCACATGAGAGCACAGTTTCAGAAGTGGTGAGAACTGCTGATGCACTCACAGAAAAGGTTGAACTTAGAATGGAAAAGTGTGACATCCCCTATGGATACAGCTCTGGGAAGTTCAGCAGTTTGTGGCTGCTGGCTCCTTGACATCCTCAGTCTCATTTCCAAAAATACAGAGGCATATGGCTTTGATACCTTGCAGCTATCAGAGGTATTTGTTGGATTCACAGCTAATCACACTGGTGCTATTCAGCCCATAACTTGCAGTTCTTCTCCTTTCATCTCCAGAAGACAGTTTAAGAAAGAAGGCTGCAGTTCTCCTGACCAGGGACACAGATCAAAGTGCAATGCTCCACTACAGCTTTGCAAGTTGCAGGTTTTCTGTCTGTTAAATGATCTCATGTTTCCCTTGTATTCCCTTCACCTTTCATCCGTACTGGAACTTTCTGCCATTTGAAGAAGGTAATTTTGCTTGGATACCAGGGCTCATGTTCATCCACATCTGTCATCACTTGGAATTTGCCTATGCCCATCAGATAATTGGAATACTGGTAGGAAGAACAATGACCCCAAAAGTATTTCTGACTCAGCTGCTTAAAGATACTGTATAGAATGTATTTCACAGCATTGCCAAGACGCATAATCACACATTCAGAATGTACAAAATGAAGCTGCAGCTGAAAGCCAGAAGTAAACTTTTCATCTTCTAGGCTTAGCTGGTTTATTTTAAAATAAATGAGGTATTTCAGATAAGTAAGAAATGGGCCTCCAACCCTCAAAACAGAGTTTGTGGCCTTTGCAGACAAAAATAAACTAACATGAACTTCTATGAGCACCTAAAGGAGCTGTTCTGCTTGGAAACGAGTAAGTTCTTCAGCAGGTTTTTATCTGAGTAATTATATTAGCTGTTCCTGCTAAACAAATTAGTATATAATTATGAGAACATCTAATACATAGGGAAATAGCTGCAAACAATTACTCCAGAGTATCATAGCATGCAACACTGCATGCTGTGTCAGAGAGCTTGGGTGTAAGTTTCTCGTGACTGTGAAAACCAAAGGCAATTGTTGAGTTTTTTTAAATGAATCTGGCTTATGTCACCCTTAGAGTCACTCGCACTCCTGTTAGATAGAACAGCAGCAGAAATAAATCAAGGGGTTGCCCTGATGCTAACTGAAAAAAAATATCTCACCAAATGCTCTTTTCCCCCCCCCCAGATAGATATCTGCTGGCCTCTTCTATTTCCAATTGCACACACCATTCATATTGACATAACACTGTAAGAACCACATTGATTATTTACATAAATACTTCTACAATTCTATATTAAAAATACATTCTACATTTAATGCATTTGAACTGACAGCAGAGACAGGCAGCACTATGTGAGTGGCGAAGTCTCCATGAGCCACTGTGAAGCACTGTTTGGAAAGCCAAATCAGTTCTGCAAAATGCTTATATAAAAGCATTACATTTCATACCTTCCTCTAACTGGACTGTCCTTTCATTTATATCATTTTCCATCAGTGCATTTAGACTGACTCATTGCACATAAAAACAGTTCAGATTTACTTTATCTTTTTGAACTCAGACAAGCAGCACAAAATGGATCGCACCAACATGCAGTTATCTGAGAAAACCTACTTTGCTATTTCAGCTTGTTCGTTTTGGTGTTTGGAAATCACAGAACCATATATTAAGTTGACATAAATTTACATAACCATAGCCATTATGGCTCTTATGTGCAAAACTATCAGTCAAGAACCTTACCCCAACTTACAGTGTAGTTGAAATACTACTCTTTAAGCTGTACAGAATGTTTCACTTACGGCCTTTTATCCTCTTAGAAACAGAACATAACTGCAGTACTGTTAGCAGAATCACCCCAGACCTACAGTACTATTACTTCAATACAGACTTTCTGAATATTATTTATTCCTGTGCTGGAGTAGTTCTTCTATGTAGCAGGAGTTGGTTTTACCCCTCTGGAGCTGAGGAAGCTCACTTCAAATAGCAAGCCACTGTCCTGTCAGGGAATAGACACAACCATAATTCACAGTGCTACGTCCTGCAATGCGATCTTTTCAGAGAGGAAGACAACAAAGGAGGAAATGAAGGAACTGCTGAGGAAGGAGCAGGAATGCAGCTGTGCAAGAGAGTTGATACAAATGTCAACACTGAGGGTTACCCCCCTCTACAGATTTTCAGCAAGTGCTAAGCTCAATGATGTTTTGAATGGGCTAATAAGAGAGAGAACAGCACAGATATCATTTACGTGTTTTTTATCTACGTGTACTTCAGAAAGCAGCCTTCTACTTCCAGCTATAAATCATTAATACCTCTAACTTTCAAACAATACATTACAAGTTGGCCTTCAGGTTTACAAAAGTCATCCTGATGTGCCTCAGTGCTGTTTCCTTTTGAGACAGACTACAGAGAGCCAGCTGTCTGCGCTGGCTGTGTCCATACATCACATTTGTGCAAAGCATCTCTCTGGAGCTTTCAGTTCTTTTATTTAATATTCATGACAACCATCACTAACCTGCCAGCCTTAGCATCCTGCCTCCTGACAGTGCCTCAAGTTAATTCATAAACACACAACCCCTGGAATGCTGCGTTTTCCACAGTAGAGGCTCTGTTGTTTAAGAGGATGGAAGTGAAAGACAGAAGGAGAGCTGCTACAGAAAAGATAAAGCAAGAGCAAGGGAGAATTCAGTGCTCCCGGTTAGTCAATGATGTGGTTAAGCAATTAAATTAATCTGATCAGTTAATTATTCATTCCAGCATGTATGCCAAAGCTTTGGGAAAGCTGGCAATTCACATGCATCCATTAATAATACAATGTGATGGGAAAAAAGAGGAGGAGGAAAATCCCTGCTTTTAAGCTATGTGGAACAAACTGTGCCACCTTAAAATTACACATAGCTCTCTGCCTGTTTGTCAAAATAATGTACAGATACGGGGAGCACTGAATATTTTCAGTGTCACTGAGAAGAAATATATTCATGCTAAAAGCAAAATCTGTAATTGCATTATGATTTTAATGTGCATGTTTTTCATCAAGAATGTCAGAACAGTCAAGTAAGAATTAACACTCCAGATGATTCCATCACACAGCACCTGAGAAATCCAGGGGAAGATGAACTTCAGCTCCCCTGTCACACAGTACAAAATATATAGTAGGTCCAACCCAGCCACCATGGAACAAACTGAAAAGCTGACAAAAATCAGGAAAAGATCAGTGGGGGAAAGAGAATGAATGTAGAGACGAATACCTCAAATTAAGCAATGGAGAGGTAGTAGGAATCTGGATGCCAACAGTCACGGTGGAATAAGAGAAGATCAGAGTCAGCCTTTATTATCTAGTTGGGTCCTGCCTCCTTATTTCAGCCTAGTGTAGTGGGGAAAGGCGGCACACACATTTTAAAGAGAAAACTTGGAGATTTATTTATATTTTATATTTTGACCAATATTTCACATTTTATTTCTCCATCTCCATTTCTGTGATGGTTTTTGTTTAATCACAGTTCAAAGGTGGGAAAGTGGAAAGGCTTATGTACTGCCTGAAGGAGAAAGAAATGATTTTCTTTAGTGCCTTGCAATGAAGCATCAGGGATTTGCCAAAGAAAGACAGCAGATGAGGGGATTACAAACTCACTCTTCAGACCATAACATCTCATCTTTTCTAAGGAGTTATACATTTTCCAGGTGGAATCAATCTCCCAGAGGTGTTAACCAGTAAAGACTTCAGAATTCAGAAGACTTGAGGAATGCAGAGTACAAATTATCTAATATGATGAACGCAAAGTGAAGATACCAAACCTGGGAACACTGAAGAAGAACAGGGCATGGGCCTCTTAGTGTTTACCTGGTGAGCACCAAATGGGGATGTGGACACACTACTACAGTCCACCTGTGCTGTGGAAATGGCTCTTTTGTGATCAGGAGCACCAGGAGATTTCTTTAGACAGTCCCCACAATGTACTGCTCAGCCTTGTTCCAGTCTCTTTCCTTCTGTAAAATCAACACTTTGTGCGTTGTGCACTTGAGACCACTTTAAGTAAGTGTGCCAGCTTTGGACCAGCACTGTGAATCCTTTCAGTATACTACTGTCACCTTGCTCTTGCTCAGAGGGAATTGCTGCAGGACTCTCCACCTCTTTAAGGTTCTCTCAGGGATAAGAACATGAGGACTCAAAGCCTGATACAAAACCAGATGAGGAAGACCCAGTTTTCTAGTATCTTTCTTCATACTTCATGTGTCCTTTCATAAGCATAGCCCTGTCAGCTGTCCACCGATAAGCATCCCAAGTATGACAGAAAAACACAATGCAAGCTGATTGGCCAGCAGCAGGGTTCCCCTGCACTTCCAAGGAAAGGAAAGAGCTCTAAATATGACTAGCATGAGGCCTGTCCAAACATCAAGTCAGCGGGGAAAAATAATCATTTTATCAGCTCTAGTAAAAGCTGCTTACCAAGATGCCGGGTGCCTTAATATCATCGAAATTAAAATTCAAGTGGAAAAAAGACAGCAAAAAATAAGGGAGGAGCACCTCCTCATGAATATCAATTAGCAGCTCAACAAAAGAAATAATAACAATCAAAGCCTCTTTGTCCTCAGACTTTACTCTGGAAGCCACTTTGCTGGAAGATTTCCCCTTTTCTCTAACATCAGTCACAAGCTTTATGATGATGTGGCACAGCCATTGCTTTTTCAAAAGGAAGCATTCCCCATCAGCCTGTTTCTCATCTCATCACAGTCGCAAGCTATCCATAATGTTATTTATCTTCTGTAATTTGTCAGATCAGGTTTTTCCCTCGAGTACTTTTAAATTAAGTATTGCTTCTACCCACAGTTAATTCAAAACAGCTAAAGGAAGCAGGAACAGGACAATAAAGTATGCACTAATAGGTAACAGGCCCAGGGAGAAAGTTTAGGGAAAGTCTAAGCTGAGAGAGTAACTATTTCTGTATAAATAGAAATCACCTACAGGCAATTTTGCTTGCTTTTAGAAGCCTGTTAACTCTGGTATTTATGAAACCATTATGTTGTTCCTTTAGCAACAATCACAACAAATGCTTCTTAAGGTGGTTGTGAAGCGCAGGCATTTTTATCTAGAAAGCTTTTTTAGAAGCAGTACAAAAATGAAATGTACTTCTTGCTTTAAGAATACCATCAAGGCAGCTGAAAGAGCAATCAAAGTTTCCTTCACATTTCAATCTACATTTCCCAGAAACTCCCCAGTAGGAAACTTTATTTAATAAGTCAAATTGATTTAGAAAGTTCTGTTTTCACCGTATTCCTCTTTTCCCTTGCTTTCCTGGACAGTTGCTTTCATAACAGATTCTTTGGTTTGCTTTGTTTCTATGCAACTTGAAGCCATAAAACAATCTTCAACTTGCGTACATCAATAAAAAGCTTCAACTGAGCTATGCTGATGCTCAATGTCTCAGAATCCAATCCCTCCTCCTTTTCCTGCACCACCATAATCTGTGTGGTCAGCTTTGATGTTTCCTATGGTGTTCAGAAACCTACATTCTCTGTATTGTTTAGATTAAGCTCCAAAAGCAGACCTCTCAATTGGTGAACGTAATTACAGACCCAGTTTCCATCCACAATTTTTGAATTAGACATTTGCTTTTGAATAAAAACACACTGGAACTTCAGTACCCTACTGCGGTCATCTGCATACATCATTATCCCTTTCCCTTCACAGCTTCTTTTGCAGAGGTTTTATGGATACATGCTGCAAGGAGTTCCCACAACAGCAGCTCAAATATCATTGCAAGATGCAGTATAGGATAAATAATGAACACTGAAGCTATTGCCAAATCCAGTGGAAGGCACTAAAAAAGAAATCACAAGTTATGATGATGCTTATTCTTGATTTCTGGGGGTGGAATGAACACTTCTTTTCCAATTGCACAGTAATAGGCAAAAGTAAGCAGCTCTCCAGGGCTTTCCCAGCCAAAGGTAAGAGCCATACAGTCTGGTTCCTGAACTAAATGCCCACTTCAGATGATGGTGTTCACATGATGAGGATTAGGGATTACTAACTGGAAAATGCTGGAATCCAGAAGTTAAAATGTTCAGTATAGCAAAACACAGGTTTGCCTACATCAGACAGTAAGAAATGACACTTGCTATATCCACTGTTTAAGGCTCAGTTTAGGCTGTTAAAAGGTGCTTCCATTACCCTTTGTAACTCCACTAAGACAGAAGGCAGCAAAACCCATCTGAAGACCAAATGCAGGCAAAGATGGAAATCAGTGAGACACTCTGTAGAATGATCTTGAGCACACATAAGGAGAGAACAGGAGAGAGTTTTCCGAGTTCTGCCTGAACTGAGAGGCTTGGATTACCACCAGAGGAGCTGTCTCCTCTTGTCTATTTTCCTGCTTCATTCAGGGAAACAGGACTGCAGTTTAATCCCATTTTGGTTACAAAGCATGTCCACAAAGACACATCACTTCCTACCAATATTTTGACAGAAATAAACCAACGAGCTCACACGCTGGCCAACAACCAAGGCAAAAAGTTACATAACTCACTTCACGTATACTAAGAAGTAAAAAAAAAAAAAATCCAAGCAAAATTCCTACAGACATCAAGGCTTTCCTCATTCAGAATTTGTAACCTAGGGTTTTATTCTGTTTTTAAGTAAAACGTGGTATTAACATATAAGGAGGAGAGTGTATGTTAAAACATACTGATGAAACTGAAAAAAGTGAAGATGGGAAGAATGGAGAAAGTGACCTAGTTCTCCCAGTTCCCAGATTCCTGTGTTATCCTGTGTGAGCCACTGAAACCCCGTGCTCCCAGCACTCAGGTTCATCTGCCCTGAAATCACTGCCTAAGGCCTGACTCTGTCCTTCCCTGTTCCTTAGAGCTCTGGAACACTATATGCTGTGTGCTCTGATGCCACATGAAACTACTTGATTCAGTGTGAATACAAGCCAGAGATCTTAAGGTTCCTAACCTCTGAAGGATTTCTTACACCCTTTCCCACATTCATTAACTTCTGACACCTCAGGATGCTCAAATGAACAAGACAGTGTACATACAGAAAGATCTCCCTTGCTCAAGTAACACAGCTAAGCAAAACAAGAAGCTGATCCTGTACCTCCACTCAGGTTAAAAAAAGCCTTTCCTAATGTTTATTTTTCCAGAACAGAATTTCATGGGAAGCTCTGAATGCATCTCTTCTAATTCCCTTTCAGAACAGAGAAATAAATAGAAGCTGCAGACTTCTCCAGAAAAAGGAAATCTGGTTCTTGTCTAGCTGAAGTTACCGCCAACTTCAACCCACTTGAACAAAAAACCTGGCAGGAAAAAAGAAAATATATCTGGTGCATTTTTCTATTTCAGCCCAACGAACTATTTGCTTATATATTTTAACTACTGAGAAAGACAGAATTGATTTAAACTTGTTTTCTCAAATAATATTCAGTTATTGGCAGCAACATCCTTAATACAGCAGTGTTGAACACTGGAAAAGACGGGGCTGGTAAGAAGTGCAGCTGTAATGCAAGAAAAATGCATTTCTCAGCTCTTGTTCTTGTTTATATCTTTGTTACATCCTCACACACTGTAGGTTGGCAAGTCCAGGAGTGGCACTGTGTCACTGCAGTCAGCTGGGCATCTCTGACAGCTGGCTTTCCACAGTGGCCCATTTATCCCTGAGATTCTTGGCTCTGAGAGCCAGTCTTCGTCCTTGTAAGCAGAACAAGAGAGACATCCAGTGGCTGGATCGTATAAGTGCATTTTTAATCTAACGAGACAAACTGATTTTCTAACATACTCCATGCTCATGCCTTTATAAGAAGCCATTCCTATGCTTCCCAACTGTAAGAGATACAGAACCAGAGGAAACTATTCCTGCCACCAGTGCTGGGTATTCCTCCTGCCACCTGCAGACATTCTCTGTGCATGCTAAGTCCTATGTGTGGTTCTCACTTTTTCCTCATAAGCTTAACTTCATTATTTTGATTCTCAGTTGATGAAATTGGTCTTAAATTCCAAGGAACAATAGCAGTTTCTGTCAACCCAGAATCTAACTCTAAACATCTCATCATGCCTATGGGTGCTTTTCACATCTACCACCTTTCACTCAAATATTTTCTCCAATTCTGTACTACTTATTTTCATCTACACAGTAAATTGATTTCCTAGCCATTACTGATACCAGAGAAGTCCAGAGAATCATTGTGGTAAACCCTTATATTAAGTGGCTTGATCTTCATGTAATAATAAGAAACAAAATTTGCCACTATAAATGAGTGGTATCTGCAGCATCTGTTATTAAAAAATCCTTATAATTACTGTCCCGTTCAAACTTTCTTATAAACAAAAATACAGCTTCTTCAGAAACAAACAAGCACACGAGCACTTAAAAACGCAAAGACAGAATGAGTAAATAGAGGAAAAACAGAAATAAAGTTTTGGACAAATTATTAGCAATAATGATTTACAACTAACTCTTTTGCTAAAAGCAAATGACATACATTAATCATTGACTTTTTAAAGGGTGGGACCTTTACAAACCTGAAAAACATATACCAATAAAATCTGGTAAGAGAGTAGGGAATGGATTAATCCTCCAAAATTTAAAGAAGAATTGAATGCAGGCAATTGTTGACTTCACTAACAACAGCATAGAATGAGAAGATGAGGTTATAACTGATAGCTCTGAGCAAATATCCGTGTTTTTGGAAAGAAAATTGTATACAGCCAGTGAAGTAAAGAACAGCCATATAACGTGACACCCCACATCAGTAGGATGCGCTTCTCGTTACTAAGAAAAAAAACTGACAGACTCAATACAAGAAGAAATTTGTTTCCTTTCCTACCATATACATGCACAGAAAAATGCATTACATACAAGCTAAACAACATATCAAGCTACAGTAGTTATTCCTAATACATAGAAATACAGATATTTCACTCTACTGTGCATTACCCTACAAGGTTTTTCAGCTGTGCTGCTGTTGCTACTATACTACTATAAAAGCAGGAAAGAAATGTCCACAAGGCACTTCTTACTGCTGTCTAGTAAAAACTTCTAGATACAGTTGTCATATCAACACTAATTCTAATGCTTGAATGGAATAAAACATTTATTAACTATCAAATAACCACTGAGCCTGATTTTAATACCTAGCATAATTAGAATCTACTTCCAGAATTTGAACCAATTGTATAGATAGAATAATACAAGGGCATAGTCATAATTATAGAATAAATAGATAGCTAAAGGATATCTAAGGAGAAGACTCATCAGTGCTGAGGCTTTCAGTTGAGATAGATGCTCACCAACATTGAGGCTCACCACAAGAACTCCACAAAGCAGCAATCTCCAGAAAGAGATGCTACTTTAGTGGTGGTCAGCCCTTAAATGGGTTCTAGGAGAGGTAGAACCAAGCTCCACCCCTTCCAGGAGCACAGCTGAATTACCTCCACCTGTGCTCCCACAGCTGACTTGTCACTTGCAGTTAGCAGTGTAACTGTACAACAATGACACCGTGTAATCAGTCTTGGACTCATGAAAGTCATCAGTTCTTACCTAACTGTGCTGTACTCTGGATATGAAAAGTTCTTCAGATTTCTGCCCCACTGGGAGGATAAAAGTGATGCTGGCTGAAGTTAGCACTTGGTTTCATGAGAGTTTCTTTCTTTCTATGCTTATTCTTGCAGAAGAGCGTATAAAAATCCATGTGAATTTTGTCCTATTAGAAAAAAAGGTTAATTATCAACATGGTAATTCATGGAATTTTCACCTAGTTTTGTATATTAATACACTTGGACACCAGAAACTAGAAATTATCATTACTTTTTAGGTCAGTTTTTGTTTGTTTGTTTGTTTTAATTTAATTTTATTATTATTATCTTTATTTTAATTTAAAGGTTAAATCAGAAATTAAACACTAATTAATAAATGATTTATTAATGTAGGCCCAAATGCATCAACAAAGCATTCTAGTTTATGCATACAAAAAATAAAGTAAGTTTGAAATAAGTTTTAGTGTTGTATTTTATTCCCCTTAGCTCCCAAATTGCTCTGAAGTCTGTTATCATAGGTAGCAATTCACTGAGGGAAAAGTTACAATCCTCTGTTAATTACATATGGTAAGAACTCATCCTGATTTTATGCAAACATATAAAAATACCATCTCTGAGACAGGGTTCTCTGATAAGTGGTGATACAATACTATTTTCTACATAGCAAATAATTTGTGTTTAGGATCTTGATTTCATCAATAGCCAACAAACACCATGATTAGTAGAGTCATTCCCCTCTCCATACAGAAAGCAGTAGGGAAAAATGATGTTGAATGTTTTGCCAAAACTTTATAGAGTTGAAAAGGAGCAACTACTCTTGACTTAGAATCACAAAACGATTCGGGTTGGTAAGGACATTAAAGCCCACTATGCTCCAACAGTGAGCAGTGCCTCTCCCCCCAGCTCAGTTCCATCCAGTGTAGCCTGGAGTGCCTGCAGGGATGGGGCACCACAGCTTCTCTGGGTAGCTGTGCCAGGGCCTCGCTTTCTTCTTAATATCTAGAATCTAACTTGATGTTTCATACTTTTTCCAACAAATATTCTTCCACGCGCAAGTTCAAGAAACAGCACTGAATAATGGCCGAGGAAGTGAAACAGAATTTAGACCTAAACCTGAAACCAAATTGCATTAGCAAAGTAACACTATCACAGTTAAAATCGATTTTGTTACAAAGTTCCTATGCTTAATAAACTTCTTCCTAAATGCTCGTTATCATTAAGCTACCTTCTCAAGGCACGACGTTCTTCTGGAATAGCATTAACGCGTGACCAACATAGAGAAAGAAGTACCTGAAAGTTTCCTGCTTCTGATACGAGCTAGCAAGCAGTGTTTTACCGCTAGAGGGCAGTACAATGTAACCAACTGGAAATGCAGCAGTGGGCAGAGAAATAGGACTATCCGTAAAAAGAGGAGCGTGGTAAAATCAAAAGGGGGAAAGAAAAAAAAAAAAAAAAAAAAAAAAAAAAAAAAAAAAAAAAGGTAATTGTATTAAAGGACCAAATTAGCCCGAATTAATAAAAACACGTACCACAGAGGTATAACATAAACGTGTGAAAACAAGCAAATGACGTTTATAGAAGGAATAGTCCCATGCTAAGATGTGGATGACTCAGGCAACGGCCTCAAGTGAGGAGAGCTATTGAACTATTCTGAGCTCTGATGGAGGTCAAGATACTTGGTCAACCTGTTCATCTATGTCTATTTTTCTATATAAGAAATGACAAAGCGCGTCTGTCACCGTGAGAACTGTAAGGAGAAAGCACCTGATAAAGTGCAAAATCTTCCAGCATTACACCTCAAAAAGCAAGGCAAGAAATGTCTTTACCTGAGGGAACTACAGCTCTGCGAAAGATGAGACGCACACAGGAAAGCAGGGAATGGGCAGCCTCACAGCTGTCAAAGCACACAAGTGCTGTGATTTACAGTACAAGAAACAGCAGATTTGAGGTGAATACCTAGAAGGGATTTACATCCGTGCAGCACGAGGGGCCATTAGCAGCAACTCCTTTTACACCTAAACAAAACACCTAAACACCTGAGCACCTAAACAAAACAAAGAGTTCTGGAGGTCTTTCCAGTTAGAAGACACTGGCATAGATTTTTAATTAAATGTAGTAACTGGTTTGCTATTACCAATTTCACAAATAATCATTAGCTTTTACTACCAGTGTTACCAGTGTAAAACAGTGAGTGTTATTAATTGATTATCATCCCACCCCGTGCTCACCCTGCTCACTGGCCTTGCCTCACCAGCTGCAGCATGCCACAGGGACTACTCTTGGTTCAGCCTCTGCCACAGAGAGAACAAAATGGGGCAGCCAGGCAAGGAGTGCAAAACTTGCCCTGCAGCTCTGCTGCTGGGAGCACAGAAACCTCCTCTGTTGATGCTAGATCGGTTTTAGGAGATTTCTAACTCTTGTTTGCAGGATGTGCTCCTCACCACAGCTCTGGGCCCTCAGCTGTGCTTAAGACAGGCACTCAACTTGTTTGAGTACTTGCACTCTAGCTGAAGGGCTAGAAACCTCCCACAGAGAGAAGGCAGAAACTAGAACTGACTTTACACTTTGTTTGTTTTTCTTCTTTTCCCTCCAATTTATTTATCAGCTATGCTCTCAGGATAAAACTAACAACTCCTTTTACTGAGCTTGATACTTTCCAGCTGTGTAGGAACCAAACAAATGAGATGGCTTACAAGAGCCCCCAGCTGGTAAAGTGGGATACAGCCCTACACTCTCACTCAGCTTTTCTCTATGCATATCCAAAATAAACTTCCTACTTACTCTGTGCTTCTTGTTTTAGCTCCCAAACTCAGCTGCATACATTGCCCTGTCCTCATAACTATTCACTACTGTCCATTATTCCGAGTGCCCAAGAAGTTTGGGCGCATTTTTGTTTCCAGAATTGGTGATGTGCATATCTCTATCTCTCAGAGTACAATTTCTGTAATGTATAAGACTACACAAAACAAAGTGCATCAGTAAAGCTTCCCAATTTCTGCAAAGCTCACCTGAACAGTTAATAACACACAAACGCATGAATGCAACTGTGTCTTCCCCTTGAATACATAAATCACAGAAAGAGAATTTATGCCAATTAATTGTAAAGATAAACTGAAGGGGAATCAATAGTCCTGTTTTTCCCCCTTAAATACTGCAAACCTGCATCTCAGAAAGAGACAAGCACTGCCTATGAGGAAGAGACAAAGCCACTTTTAAGATTGCGTATTGTATAATGCCTGCATATTCAGTGGCAAGTAATTACACTTTACAGAGGCATTCCCTCTCTTACCACTACTGTCAGTTCATATTTCAAATAAAGATTTAAGACATTGTTTTATCTGTACAAAATATAGGAACAGAATGAAGTGACACTCAGCAGACATGTTGTAGGGTAATTCCAAAGATGTAAACCACAAACCGTATGAAGTCCATTCAGTTCCATGTATATTGATCTCACATTATCTGAAGAAGAAAGGCTGGAAAACAGATTTCTTTCATCTTGAAAAACACCTTCAGGATGGCATTGTAAGAACAAAGTTATGATGCCAAAGTTAAACTGAGCCCGTGTCCAACAGTGCTTCCATTTGTTCAACTCAGTGTTTATTTTCATTACTGAGCACATCAGACTGGCATTCCACTTGTAGGTGTAGTAAGTAAGAGAAAACCAAACTCAAACTCCCTTAGCACAGCGCACAACTTTCAAGGCTGGATGCTGGCATTAAACCAGCTAGAGGTCAGAGGACCTGTACTTATACTTGTCATTAGAAGAAACTCGAGGTGCCTCAGACCAGAAATGCATCAATGAAACTGGTTAGCTTTCTGTTGGTAAGAATCATAGAGAAGTTTAGTGGTACTTTTCCTTGGTAGGCTTTGGTTTCCAATTACTTTTAAGTAGAATAACAGGTGTTGCTACTAGGACTGTCTCTCTCCCTCACTCCCAGCAACAGTACCCAGACGTACGGATGGTTCATGTCTGTACAGTGTCCTCGGTAGATCACAGCTTTAAAGGTTTGGTCTACATGATTTATAAGAAAGTTGTTGGCTGTCTCCTGTACCAAGCAGAACCTCTAGCAGATGAAGATCACACTGGCATCAGTATTGATATCTCAAGATTGTCTGCTCCAGTGGAAGCTACAGGGAATTCTCTAGCTTTAATGTTTTGTTAGCTCAGCCAAAATGTTCGGTAACAATGAACTAAATGCCCAAGCTGGCCTAAGCTGCTTTTTTCAGCCCTAAAAGTTGCATTTCCAAGTGAGAATTGGGATGCTGACATGGCAGCATGATGAAAGCCTGAAGCATAACAGTATGTGTTGTATCTGCCCTGGGGGCAAAAAGAAAGCATCACTTCCCTGAACTGCTAACATGATACCACAAGCATGGAACTGTCTGCTTTGGGGAGGAAGAAGAAAGAAAAGGTCCCTAATTACTATGCAATGTTCCTCATAATGTCAAGTGACCTATCACACTGTGGTGAAGCATGTGAGGTTGGTTAAATGCCTCTACGTTATGCAACATGGTGGCCATGGAGAACAAGGAACGTTAGCCAAATGACTAAGCAGAATGCAGCATGCACAAATATGTCAGCTTTGTTGTGGAAAGCAAAGAAACAAAGAAACAAACAAACACCAAACCAGATTCTTGCACCATCCTGATCAAAATTTCTGGTGACTTATTTTGCTTCAGAATTCTACCTGGGATGTGTTTTTCCCTGCCTGCTCTCCCCAAAGCCCAGCTGTGGCAGCTTTGCCAACCCTACTGGCAATAACAGAAAAGCATGAGAGAAGCTGCTGCTCTGGCTCTTGTGGGTTGTCACAAAGGCCCTGTTCTCAACCCCAACTCCATTTTACATATTTTAATGTGAGTCTGGGGAAGTATCATGTCCTGAAACTCTGACACTTGCAAACAGTCATGGAAATCTGGAAAGGGAGAGTGTTCTCCATCCTATGACAAGCAAGTGATGGGCACGCTCCCTGAATTCCACTTTGGTCAAGCAAGTCTCTCCTCATCTCAGTCCCATCTCAGAGATCTTGGTGTTATGGCGTAAGTTAACACTGAATTATAGTTTATCTGTGGAAAGTAAACAAACTACATTATTTTCCACTCAAGTCCATAAAGTTATGTTGCAACATCATACCTACTTAACTGATTTACATCCCAATTCATCTAAGCAGTACAGACAGCAAAATAAAGGAGGAAGGCACAATCCAAATACACAGAACACACACTGCGTACAGTGATTAAGTGTATGATTCACTTTCATAAAGCCAGTGTGACCTTTTATCTGACTACTTCCTCAAAGAGTACAGAGAAATATATAGCATACAGAAAATAGAAAACAACAAATCGGTGGAATAATAATAGCTCATGATCTTCTTGCTGTAGTGCTAATGCTTACTACGTGCTCTACCAAACATTTGTGCCATTTCTTGCTATCTTTGACTAGTTAAACAGATCAACTAAGGCATATGTTGCTCTTCATTACGAAATGACTGACAGAAGAGAATTCTTTGGAATGATGAAGTATCAGCCCACTAAAGGCCTCATAAAGGGATCATTATGTTAAATGTTAAAAAACACATATCAAGAGGAAAACACATTTTAAATGTTTTGTTTAATCAGGACCACTGAAGCAGCACTGTTATAATCCGGACCCATAATCAGCAGAATTGTCATAGAAGGGAAAGCTTACAGCCCTAACAGATTCCACCAGGGTATCACACATTTAATGTCCTAAGTAATGTGCTTTGAACCACAGAATCACCAAGGTTGGAAAAGACCTCCAAGATCATCTATTCCAACCATCCACTTACCACCAATATTTCCCATTAAACCACGTCCCTCAGTACAGTATCTTGAACACCTCCAGAGTTGGTGACTCCACCACCTCCCTGGGCAAACCATTCCAGTGCCTGACCACTTTTTCAGAGAAGCAGCATTTCCTAACGTCCAGCCTGAACCTCCCCTGGTGCCACTTGAGTTCATTCTCTCTAAGGCCATCTCTAGTTATATGGGAGAAGAGGCCAACTCCAACCTCAGCACAGTCTCCCTTCAGGCAGTTATAGAGAGCAATAAGTTTCCCCTGAGCCTTTTCTTCTTCAGACTAAAACAAACCCAGCTCCTTTAGCCGCTCCCCATAAGACTTGTGCTCCAGGCCACTCAGAGTTTCACTGCCCTTCTCTGGACATGCTCCAGGGCCTCCATGTCTTTCTTGTAGTCCACAAATGAACAGAGTACCTGATGTGTAGCCTCACCACTGCTGAGTGGTGAGGGGGAACTTTTGGTTAGCCCTGATAAGGTCAGGCAGTTGGACTCAATGGTCTTTGTAGGTCCCTTCCAACTGAACAATAATGTTCTATTTACATTACTTCTTAGTAACTTGCTCTGGTCAGGAATCACAGTATTTTAGAAACCACATAACTGATTTTCTAAATCCAAGGAGAGGTGGTTTCTTGCAACATCATGATGATGACTGCTCACTATCAGGTTGGGCTATGGGTTCCTATCTGGGAGAAACACAGAAGTCCACAGTGTGTTAAAAACCCTCCTGAAAATAGCAGAATTGTGAAAAAGTTTGACTACAAAACAGACAAAGTCATCACAGTGATGCTTTGCAATTATTAATGAACCAAACCTCCTACCGTGCAGCTGGATGGCAGCTCTGCAGCCCTAACAGGGGTCACATCAAAGCCATGAAGTATCTCTCCTTTCCTGGATGAATATGGGACACTTTGCACGACCAAGTGCCTCCAGCTTTGACACACACAGTAACATGCTAGGGCGGGATGAGTCATCCAACAAACCAGGAGCTGAAATAGAAAATTTGTATTACAAAAAAACTTATAAACCCCATAAGGAATTGAGTCCTGTTAACCTTGGCATTGTACCAGCAAGTAACAAAGAGCTCCTATCCCAAAGGACTCACCAGCTCAATTGCTGACAAGATGCCACAGGGGGAAAAAACACAGGAACAAGATGTGGATGGATAAGCATGAAAATAGCCTGGAGAAAAGCAGAAGTCCTAGCTTCTGCTTCTCCCAACTGTTTATTTCTGTCCTTTGTCAGCAGGGCACAAATGACTTAAGGATACTGTATTCACTATTAAAGAAAAATTTCTTCTTCACTGCACTTGGGACTCTATTTATTTCCTCATTCATTATCAACAAAAGAAAGATTAACACAGTTGAAGAACCTTGGGTGTTCAAAGACTGATGCAAACTTTGAAAGACCAGAAACATTCGGCAGTTACTGGAATGCTGCAACAAGCAGACACCCACAGGTACCGATGCAATGTGGTGAAATACTCAGGTCTACAGTGAAGCTGAATCATGCTATCAAGCACAGCTGTACCAGTCACATGCTGGGGATTTCCCAGCTGCACAGTCTATCTCCCCAAGCACACACAGTTAGAAACAATTCACTCACTATGTAATCAGCAACCATGTGACAATTTCATTTTCTCTTTCAAAACATCCAAACAAGTCTGGATTTAGAAGAACTGTAGCTCCATCACTGTGACCCTTTCTTAGCACTTTTTCTGTATTTATCATGTCAAGTAAAATACTGCTGCTACAGTAGGACTGTACTTGTTTTTACACAAAGTGCTTCTGTGATCTTTATTCAGAAAGGAAATAAATGTTCTTATGAACTCATGAGATCTAAAGATTTCTTTAGCAGCATGACCTGGACTAAATCATTCCAAGGCCACAGGTTAAGTGCATGACACTCAGTCATCACTGGGTTTTGAATCTGTCACTGGAAAAAATTAGGTGAAATGTGTACAATAAGAGGCCCACTTAAACAGAGTACTACACTATGAATTTGGAAGAGAAAAGCCCAGGTTTAAGGTTATTAGTACATTCTGCTTTCCTTTGGTTAGTGTTCTTCTCGTTACAAAACAGACTGAAAGCCCATAAAGGAATAGGTGCAGGAAAAATTTCTTAGCTCTCTTCCTCTCTGCTCATCATCTATCAGCATTTCTACTCTCCAGAGATTAAAACCTACAGAAAGAAATAACTCTTCTTCTGACTTCTTCTTTAGCCCATGCTATCAGCAGGTTTAAGCAGGAATATCCATAAAATAAATCCTCTAAATAGAATGGTGCAAGTACTCCCTCTTTCTCTACACCCCTGACATACTACATTGCTCCCATACAGTTGGAAAACGCTGGCAGCAAACAGGTGAGCTGTTAGCATGGTGTGACATTGATGGCTTGGTGGCCTGACTGAAATGCCCTGGAGGAAAGGAGCGTACTATGGGTATCCAGTCTGAGCTGGAGATAAGCTGGAGAATGTTAAAGTGGCAGCCCCTGAGGAAGTTGGTAAGTAGGCAAACACAGTGCATGCTCCAGCATCCCTCAAAGACACTGGATTATTGTGGTAAGAAGTACTAGAAGATGACATTTCTCAAGGCTTTACATGTTGAGACTGGAAGAGGTAATAAATTGAATTATCACTAGTGGAAAAGAATGGCAGTACGATGCCATTATCACTAGAGAACATTTGCAATGTTGTGACTGATTTGAATGAAAAAAAAAAAAAAAAAAAAGGAAAAGAAAAAAGAAAAGAAAAAAAAAGAAAAAAAAAAAGAAAAAAAAAAGAGGGGGGAGAGAAAGAAGAAAAAAGAAAAAAAATGCCATTAGAGAAGGGGCAGAATAAGTAGGAGAGATCAAAGACACTCCAGCACAAAGCCATGAGTGTAGCATATGAGTTACAGCTGTCAGGAACTTGCAACTAAAGTATCCTAGCAGAGTAGTTACAATGATGACTTAAACTCAAGTGGAAAAATCAAGCCAGAAGTTTTTCTGTTATTGTTGTTTATTTAGGAAGAATTCTTAGGATGGTCAAGAAATTGTTGCTAAGGACAGCATAATTTTGGCTACAAATGGTGTCCTGTTTCACTACCCAAGTGCCAGAGGTAGTTAGTAATAAAAATACGACATAATAAATGAAGATAAAAAGGAAACAGCAATAATCCATATGAATTAGGATTCACAAAGAGCAAGAATTGATAAGACAAGCCAGAAACATGAGCAAAAAGGCCATAGGTGACAGTACCAACGCAGTGTGAAAGATTTTTAAAGTGTTATCAAGGCTCCAGTAGTTGCAGCAGTAACACAATCCCCTTTGTCAGATGGAAATGATAAAAATTCTTAAAAGTGATGCAGAAAATACAAAAACTATTAGAAATATTTCCATGCTGTATTTAGAAAGTTCTCATGTCACATGGCAATGACAAAGAATTATCCAGTCACTTATTAACCAAGCAGGATGCTGTACAACAGGTACTAGAAACAAGCATTCCAAAATCAGCCAATCCATCCGCCTTATACCTGAGAAATAAGACTAAAAGGCCTTGAACTAACCACATTTTATTTTAATAAGGCATTCTAGAGAAATTCCATTTCCCTGGAAAAGAGCTCACATTTGTGCCAACACAAAGAAAGCTGGCAGGATGACTCAGAGAGCTGATAGCCAGTTAGTCTGACACTACTTCCAGGTAATAAAATGGGAAAGCCATTATGAAATCAAATTCATAAAGAAGTAAAGTACGGGAATATAACTGATATCAGTCAACAGTTGTGTGGCAAACACATCTTGAAACATAAAGTTATTACACTGTTTGATGAGAAAGATGGTACAGATGTAGTGTATTTGTGGAGTGTGCTTGACTCAACAGGGCACAACATTCCAGTCATGAAAATTAGTGTGACACAACGTGAAGAAAATACAATCAATGGACTAACAACAGAAAAAGGCAGAAAAGTAATAACGAACATAGACTAGTAATATGAATGTGCTTTAGTGCTTATCATTTTTATCAGTGACTTGGAAATAAATACTTAAATCTATAATAATAAAATTTGTGAGATTAATTAAAATATAAGTGAAGACAAGGGCAGAAAATAGTCATGCAGACTGATTTAGATCAGTTAAATGAAGGCCACTCAAATTAAGCACGCATTACTATGACCAAACGCAGAGGGATCAGACCTAAAAGCTCCACCACAGGCAAGTCTCCTCTCTCAAAAACACATAGTCTGGAAAGTATTTAGTATTAGAGGTGACAATCAGCTGATGCTGCAGCAAAAAAAATCTCAGATGATGCTAGTGTGTAAAATAAGTGGTGAACAGCAAAACAGATGTATACGACTACATGTTACACCAGTAAAACACACAGAGAAACACCACGTCAAGTTTCACATCTTAGTTTTTTTCAAAATAGAATATAAAAAGTATACAAAACAAAGAGAAGATGTTTTACAGTGAGATGTTGGGAGATTTACAGTCCATTTGTTAAAAAAATTAACAAGTTTGACTTAATATGTCACAGAAATACAGGCTCTGAGAGGGCTCTTGAGTGTAAACACAAAGTTCAGGTGTGAAATAAGGCATATTAAATAACAAGTTATTTATAACTTCAATTACCATGCAAATTTTCCATAGCATCTTTAGTTCTTGAGGTTTTCAAGCCTGAGGGCTGCAGTGGCACACGTATGTAAATGCTTATTGCTGCAACTGAACACCAAATATTCTGTACAGGGGCTACTACGTAATAATGACCTACGACACAGAGAACAAGGTAACTGACTTAGTAGACTGTCCATATCTATGTATTTCTGCATATGCAGTAAGTACGTTTCACTCTTTCTTTTCTGGAAGTCAGCAGAGATCACTGACCTTAGAATATGCTCTGTTGAGATCTGCTATAAATCACTGAAGAGTACCATATCCTCAGGCTTGTGATCAGAACAGGAAAGGAAAGGAAACAGATTTGGAGTGGAGAGGGAAGCAGAGATCTTAAGCTCGATCAAACAGATTCACATGTGATCTGCCATTTATTTGCATGGAGGTGAGACCCAGAGCAACGAGTTCCTAAGAATGCAGAAACAGTTCTAATTTTGGGGTTCTTAATTCCACTCAGTTTCTTCAAGAGCAACCGCCTGGCTCTGTGCATGGTGCAGCAATAACACAGTCAGACCTTCCGCTTTTCCAGAAATAACCATGTCATGAGGTCTTGCTTCCTTGTTTACATATTTACAGACATCAACAGAATTATATAAAGACTTTCCATAGTTTGTTCATATACAATTGTTTCCTTTTGATATATTTTTAGATCAACTGCACTTAAACAATACTTCCTCAACCCACTGAACTTTGCTCTGGGACAGACGATCAACAGCAATGCAAATACCGTGCTGTTTGAAGGATGATGGCCAACACTTTCCACAATACCTGTTGAAAGGGCACAGCATTATTGTCTTCAGCACAGAGTTTAGCGTGACTCTGAAGCAGTGCAACACCCAAGTTCACAAACCTTGTATCTGTCCTTTGAACTGAATCTAAAGCAAGACTGGAATGCATTTTTCAATGTGCAAGAAGCAGAAGCTAACTTAGGATCTCTCAGATTTCTGAGAAGCTGTGTTACTTTGAGGAAGACAGTTTTAAGTCTCTTTGCAAATAACTGTATCAAAGGGGGAGCTGTAAGGAATAAAATGACCCATGAAGGAAAAGTCATGTCTGCTCTTTTCCTTCTCCGATACCAGGCATAAAAGGGCTGTGAATATTTGAAGAGTGTATTTTCCTAAGGCTAGGTTGCTGTGTGCCTTCAAGCATATTACCCTACAATATCAAGAATGTGAAGACTACCCTTGTCATTTTTTTCACTGTAGAGGATATAAAAAGGCCCGATTTCTGAGTAATGGTTTTGGTACAGGAAACCTTTTCTCTCCCATTCTACTATTCCTTATAGAGAAAGAGATGTGGCAAAGCACAGCTGTATCTTCAAGATTTTCATGGCTAAAAATGCTCAAATGCTAAAGCAGTGGAGTGGATAAAAGTCACAAGAGATGGTGGCGACCTTAGGATTCTTTATAAATGTTTAAATTACAAGATAAACCAGTCCCAATTTCAGCACAGGGCACTGCTGTATGAATAGATTTCCCATCCCAGTGTGTACCTTACACTGAGATAAATTCAGAGAAGTTTTGAAAAAAAACAAATTTTCAGATACCTTGTATGCTACAAAAACTTTCCTTCTCTAATTTTGTTTGGTCATCACAGCTAATGCAACTTTTATTGTTTAGCAAGACCTCAAAGGGTAAACAGAGTCTTCATGTACAACTTCGTTTCTAAATGATGATTAGCTATATAGTTAGCAATTGGAATATTAAGGAGAAAAGCACTTGGAATATCCACAGTTTGCAATGATTCTAACACCTGAGTTAATAATGCACTGTGTATTAGAATATACACATGCACGTATCACTGTGTCTTGGTGAGGAAAGACAGGAGCAATTTCATCACACGCTAGATGATACCGCAGCAGGTAAGTAGAGACCTTGCAGTGTAGCCTCAAGTGAGGAAATGGAAAATGACTGGCACAGAGACAGACAGGACAGACACATAAACAGTATGAGAGAAGCCATGGAGGCCTGGGAAGGCAGGAAGCACATGGCAATAACACGTACTATGAAGTCAGCAAGGGCTGGAATGGGACTCAAACTGGCAAAAGTGTAGGATATATGTAAAGGTGAAAGAATGGTGATGAATAGGGTGTGTGTGTATGTGTTGGTGCTGATTTGGCAGAAATCTGAAGCTAAGTAGTTGAGCCTTACAATATGAATTTGATGGAAGATGAAAAGTTGGTACAGGCAACATTTTTTCAGCTGTTGAGTTTGTATAAGGTGGTATAAGCTGAAGTTCACTCCATCATAACACAAATGCAGACCTATTGCGAGCGCACCAGCCATCAAAAAATTCTCTCTCAGGATCCTGCAGAGCATGGTGGTTTATACAGTCTGGACCTTAAAAGAAACCAGTTCAAGAGGGTCTTGTCCTCTATGACACGGGCAATTAGGTCAGTAAGAAACATCTTGAAGTTGCAGCAGAAGAAACACCCCTTTCCTGTTACCTATCCTACCTGCTCTTTGGGGGGTCACTGCCTTAAGTAGTGTATGTTTTGCCCCACTTACACACAACAACCAGCTCTGGCCACATGGCAGCCCTTGGGGCCTGGCAACATGGCCTGCACGAGGTAGGATTAGGACACCAAACCTATGTGGATAAGCAGGTAAGCTGTTGCTCCTCACAACCCTAAAATTATTTGCTGGCATCCAGACTCAGTTTTCATGCACTCACTCTCTTGACTCATACTACCCTTCAGCTCTGGATTGTAATTAATCAGAATTAACATACCCTTCTGTGCTGCTGATCACTACTTGGTATCCCCTACCACCATTGTTCTAGCATTAAGTTTTAAGGAAAAAACACAGCCTTTGTGACAGCTCTGAGCAAACAGCACTTTTAAGGAGAATGTCCCAAATCTCATTAAAAATAGATAAAGCCATCTGGATCCTAAGATAGTTGGTTTAAAAATACATCCCAGAAAATTATTTTAAAACCAATTTACTTAGAAAAAAACACAAAGCAAAACAGGTTTTCTTCCAACAAATACTGAAGCCCTTGTCATCTTTTACTACATGAACGAAGCACTCAGTGACTGACTTCCATACTATTGCCAATTATTATGACAACATACAGCATAATCATATTATGTTTGCAATAAAATACATGTGAGTATCCAATAGAGTCTGACAGGACTTTGGTCACTGCTTCTTCTATGCTTTAAAAATGAATTTTTGAAACTGAGTTTGCTGTATAACATGTTCCCTAATAACATACTTAACTATATAGAGAACAAGAAATAATATTGAAAGTGATTCTAGGCAAGCCACTTAATACTGAGTGATATAAAACATCGCACCACTACCAGTCATGTAATGTCCATATCCTATAAACACACCCCACCTTGTTCCCACTGACACTAGCAGTGAGCTCTTCAGAAGTTTCAACCAAAGCAAAATCAAGACCAAAACGTTCAGGACCTAGTTTTAAAAGGATTCCTGCCTCCCCATTTATTTTTACAATTGCAAATAACTATAAACGTAAACAGGGACATTTAAACATCTGCTTAATTTGTGAATGACATCAGATAGAAAACTTTACCAAATGACTCAATTTTTATTTGCCAAATCACTTGCAAAACACAAATAGGAGGTTGCCTTGGAAAATATTAACTAAAAACACATGTTCAGGCTGAACCACCTAGTTACTGAGACTCTATTCTCAGTGCAAAGCCAATAACTCAGTCACATTCTTGGGTGGCCTACCTACTCTGCAGATAAGTCAGAACACAGGTGCAGAGATACTTAATAGGGTAACATACACACTAGCTGAAGTCCACCAAACCTAAGCAACAGCACACAAGTATGAGTACTGGATTCTCAGGCAAACCTGAGCTCAGAAAGGACATTGCTCCCAAGGCACTCCATCTGAGTTAGCAAAGCTCCCTAGATTTGAGACATCATTAAAAAGCACCAACTTGGGAGCATCAACACAGTGTTCCACTGAGCACCCAGTTTTAGAGACTTCTTATCTCAGGATCAGCCAATAAATGAAATAAATTCAGGTTTAAAAGCTGTATTATTATCCATTCCTTTCTTTCCTCCAAACTATTCTGGTCCCTAAGTATCATGGTTTAAATGCATTTCTATGATAAAATGTTACTTAATGTATTAACTGAATTTAAAACAAAACAAAACAAAACAAAAACAAATGAACCAAAACAAATAAACGGAGAGAGAGAGAGAGAGATTTACTGATGAAGTGATGTAATTGTTAAAAAACTACTTGGGCTGTATCACCACAGACGTGGCCAGAGGGTTAAGAAGTGGTTATTCTCCTTATTTCAGCACATTTGGAACAGCACTGAGAATGCTGCATCCTCTTTGGGCCATTCCAGCATGAGAATGGTGTTGATAAACTGCACTGAATTCACTGAGAGGTGACCAAGATGGTCAAGGGCTGGAGTACAGGCTTAGTGAGGAGAGACTGAGGGAAATGGACTTGTTCAGCCTGGAGAAGAGGTGGTGTGGAAGCATCTAATGGCAGTGTTGCACGGCAGAAGGATAAGAGGAAAACTACACATTGAAACAAAGGTTGCAATTTGAAATAACGAAGTTTTCCACCGGCCAAGCACTGGCATAAGTTGCCCGAAGAGGTTCTGCAGTCTATCCTTAGCAGATCAAGATTTGACCCAATAGAACCCAGAGCACATGCATATTTAACCTCATCTTCTTTCATGACCAGGTGACTTGCCAGATGGATGAGGGAAAGGCTGTTGAAACAGTCAGTCTAGATTCAGCAAAGCCTTTGACGTTGTCGCCACAGTATTCTCCCAGAGCAGCTCACTTATCATTAATCATAGGGAGGGAAAGGCATCTCTGTGATAAAGTACTATTCTTTACAAATATTAAACAGCCATTTAATCCAGCTGACAGCTTTAGTGCTTCAAGAGCTTCAAAAATTTCTCAACTAGAAACTTAGCTGTGCCAAAAATGTGTCAAACAGGCTTTTAAGAAGTCACACCATCTGCCATGTTAACATTGCAATTCTTGATCATTGGCTTCAGTTCCAACAATTCATGAAATTGATGAGTTATTTTTCACCCTTTCCACAGCCCTACAGCACAAACATAACCGGCTATCTTTTCTCCTCTATAAGACAGACAAGAGACATTCTGTACTAAGACTGCAACATTATTGATTCCTCTGGTAACTACCTGACAATATACCGCAGAAGAAGAAGTGCAAAGCCTTTGAAACTGCCTCTCACAGTGTTCTCCTGGAGAAGATGGCAGTCCGTTGTTTGGACAGATACACTCTGCTGTGTAAGAAACTGGCTGGAGGACCCAGTCCAGAGAGTGGTGATGAATGGAGTTAAATACTGTTTGTGGCTGGTCACAAGTGGTGTCCCTCAGGGGTTGGTATCAAGGCCCATGAGGGAACTGAGTGCACCCTCAATAAGTTTGCAGGTGACACCAGGCTGGGAGGAAAGGAAGGCCCTGCAGAGGGATCTGGAGAGGCTGGATCTCTGGAGTTGAGACCAATGGAATGAAGTTTAACAAGACCAAGTATCTGGTCCTGCACTTTGGTCAAAACAACACCAGCCAACGCTACAGGCTTGGGGCGGCACGTGGAAGATTGTGCAGAAGAAATGGACCTGTGGGTATTGATTGATGCTCAGCTAAACGTGAGCCAGCAGTGTGCCCGGGTGGCTTCACTACAAGAAAGATCGAGGTCCTGGAGCACATCCAGAGAAGGGCAATGAAGCTGTGAAGGGTCTGGAACATGAGTCTTATGACAAGCAGTTGAGGGAGCTGGGATTGTTCAGTCTAGTGAAGAGGTTCAGGGGAGACTTTGTTGCTCTCTACAACTGCCCTGAAAAGAGGTTGTGGCAAAGTGGCAATGAGCCTCTGCTCCCAGGTAACAGCAACAGGATGGGAGGGAATGGCCTCAGTTTGTGCTAGGAGAAGTTCAATTCGGATATTAAGGAGAATTTCTCATCAGAAGGAGTGGCAATGCATTGGAACAAGCTGCCCAAGGAGGTGGTGGAGTCTCCATTCATGGAGGTGTTTGAAGAAAGAGTATATATGGCACTGTGGGTCATGGCGGTGATGGGTTGGTGGTTGGAGTACAGACCTTTTCCAACCTTAAAGTTTCTATGATGTGGATACCACAACTTGAACTCTAGTCGCTGACAAACACCAATTTGTTCTAATATTGAAAGGTGCCCAAAAACACATGCCACCCCTAGAAGCTGCAAAGTAAAACCTTGGTGACATCAGAATAAAACCAGAGCAAGTAGCAATTACAATCAAATGTGCTATTTGGCCTGGAAAATGTAGTGATGGCACTGTGGTCTGAGTGGAGCTGCTCTACAGATGCCTGAAGAATCTCTGGAATCCGAGACTTTTCTGACCACTGATGGAGGATCCATTTTCACACTTAAGTATGGGTTGTATGCCTCAGGCTCTTTTATAAAGTTAACAGGTAAATTTGGAATATATGCCCTGGTATTTCTGTAGCTTGGCTTAAGAGAAAACAGAAAAAAACATCACGCTGAAGAGAAACTGCTGGGATAATTCCTCAAGTCTTGGGACATGCTTAATATTTTCCCTTGTGACCTTGGCACAGAAGCTACGTCTATAATAAGCTGTTAATACAAAGAAAGACTGTGTTCCACACCAAAAGAGAATGAGTAACTCTGCAATGACAGAAAAAAAAGTGGAATTAGATGAAGCGCATAGTCATACACATAAGGTTATGAATTCCTGTGACAAGCTGGAGATAACAAATAAGGAAAAAGAATAGGATATGTTAGATACACCAGAGGATGACTATGAGCCATCACTGTGATGTGGCACTAAAATATTCTGTCAGGATGCAAAGAGCTAATAAGAATAAAGGTACTGCGTGTGAGATCTTCTCATTAACATTCAAGAAAGATTGAATTAAATCAAAACAGAGCAATTACAGAAAAAAATCTGACCTGAGCTCCCAAGCAAAACACTAATAAGATAGATGCTAAAGATGTAGATCAAATGCCTTATGAAAGAAAATAGTCTGATCAAACTATTGACAAGCTAATTAAAATCAATACTTTTAATATTTCCTTTATAATATCTTTTATGAGTAAATAATTACAACTTATGTAACCACCATTATGTACTACTTTCTCCTTTCTCCAGACATCAGTTTTAGCACATTTGTGTTCTGGACATCTCTTATATCCATCTTCTATTCCAAGACTATGGATATGAAATTTATGTCAATATGGATCGTCACAAATGTAGATAAACTCCACTTCTTCTGAAAGCTTTATAGGAAACTTTGGCAACATCATCATCCACTAAAGAGAGGCAGAAATGACAGAATTTGGTTGCTTCATGAAAACAACTCTCATTTTGTTGGAATCAGGAATCTGAATGTTGCTCTTCAGGCAAGATCACTGAAAAAGTACAGTTTCCCCAAACTGTCCATATTCAAGGCTTACAGTGAATGTACAGTAATCCTCAAATCAGACCATGTTAAGCATTACGTGGTGCACTAGCTTGTTTCATTAATCCTCATAGGTCCCCAGTAGGTAGTTTACAGACTTGCCCAAGGCCACGAATGTATGTCAAATAGGATAAGAACACAGCAGCATCCATCTCCTGTGTGTGTGTGCTGACTAACAGGTCATGATGCTCTTCTAGGAAAGGATCCTGGCAAATTCCAAGCCTTATGGGAAAGTGCTTCTATTTAAACATCTAAAACTTTAAAGCATTTACCAGAACAGGGAAAAAGAAACAGAAAGCATGAGAAATCTGAGTTAATCCAAGAAACATGAGAGCAATAGATCAGAGTGCAGCCTGGAAGCAAAATGCAATCAATATAAAGGGAAAAAATTAACTTGTTACTTACTGAAGCAAAGATCTGATCGTAAGCTCAAATTGCAGTTAGGGGTGATTAATTTGTTCCCACCTCTACTGTAAGAAACTAGAAAGACAAACATTAAGAAACATCATCTAATGACGATATACAGCTTTCTTACAACAGCGTAGAAGTGGTCTGAAATTGTTCTTAGAATTGCTGTTCAGTGCTTTAAAAGTGGCTTACTCACCAAACAGACTGCTTACTCACTGCCAGGGAGAGTTTTGATGCACCTGCGCTCCTGGAAAATGATTTTGGCACAGATATTCTCCTGGGTTCTACTGGCCTCTCTAGATCCTGTATTGATATTTTGATATTATGTATATATATATTTATATATTTGTTTATCATGAAGATATTTGTGACCAATTTCAAGCTATTCCAGGTACAAGGAACACAACATTGCTAATTAAAACAACGTTAAGATTCATAGAGCTTATCATGTTACTTAGTTAAGCAGAAAGAAATTACTACACAGAGCAAGTATCCTAAATTTTAAACGAATACTACTTTCAATTTGGAAATAAACTGTCATTTTTTTGTAATGCTATTTTGTACCTAAGGTACAAACTGGAGCCAGGTCAGTATGGTCCCATATATGCACAGAGGACAATACTATTTTGCTAGGAAAATCAGAATCTTTCACTATACAATTTGAACAGATTTTTAATTAGAAAAGTAAGGATCTCCCACTCTGCAGCTTGGAAAACTGAGGTCTAATAATCCATCGCTCAGAAGTCAAGCTCCATTATTCATATGTTAACATACCTTATTCCATATGTTAAAACAACTCATTGCCAACACTTGCACAGTACAGTACTGCTCAGAGTGGAGCACAGATGCAAGGTTCTACTGAGAACTTCAGAAGAAAGTCTTGGCTTTTGTTTCGTCCTTTTTCTCCCCAGCTCTCAGATTGCCTGGTCTCTCACAGGATCATGTCTGAGGGCAGAATGTTTAAAAACACATAAATAAATAAATTGGAGATTCATTTAAGTTACAGAAAATTATCTGTCTCTCTGTGAGTGCAAGAACAGGAGTTTCTTTTCATCTCTTCTCAGATAGGTCAATATGACACAGAAGGGGACATGACCCCCTGCCTTTCATGGGCCAGTGAGCTGTTGCTAGGATTAAGAATCCAGACGTTCATGTACATCTGATCCTTGAACCCTGAAGTCAAATTAAATACTTGTTTCTATTTCAGATACTATTAGCACTAAGAATATATGACGGGTTTTATTTTCTATTTCCTTTATATTCCAGAGAGCTTTAATTACAATTTGTTTTTAACTTCAGGATTCCCTTAGTTCAGTTGTCTTGAGTTTCAGAATTTTAAGGAGTTTTCTTGGCAGTTTCTCCCTGCCTCTTCTTTCTTTCCAAGGTTTAGGTGACCTAACAAAATGAATACTGTTTCTTTAAAGCTGACACAATAGGAACCTGCAGGCTGTCTTAGATTGCAGGGCATTTCATTTCTCATAAGCATGCTGTCATTAGCTACCTTTAGGAGGATGAACTCTATTGATTGGCTGAAATCAAGCTTGTGACCTGGTGGCAGTAGTAGATGCTTGTTACAAAGCATCATCTTATGAATCTTTCATTAGATAGTGTGATCCGAGAAGCCAGCAGCAGTCACACCACGCTTACTCTCTCTAGTGATGCCAGCACCGAGGGCTCTCTTATTGGATCATGGCAATTACAAGCATTACAATGCAGATTCTGAAAGCCTTATCAAATTTCCTTCTAGATATGGCAAGCTTACAAATAATCATGTGCTGTTTCTTTGGTGAGGACATCACGGAATTACACTAAAATGCAGTAAGCTCAAGTCATTGGCAATTAAACACGTGACTCAGTTCTGTGATGATACATCTTTTACAGCATATGAAGTGTTTTACAGAAAGTCTAAATACAAAAAGAAATTATGTCTTAAAACAGTTCCAGTCACCGAAAAATGCCAATTTTTTTATGACAAAAATGAAGCAGAATCTCCAGCAGTTAGATTGCTGCATCATAGTGCTGGGATTTAAAGGAACCGAGGTACAACTTCAGGTAAACAGCTGACAGTATGATAAAGAAGCCTCTGTTCCAACCCCAGAAGAGGACATGGGGTTCTTATTTTCAACTCAGCCACACATCATAATAAGAAGTGGGAAAAAAGTTGGCAATTGTGGAATGACACAGAACACCAATGATTATTTGTATGCAAACAAACAAACAAAAAAGAAAGGTTGAAATTTTAGTGCCTCTAAGTGAAGAAGAGTCTGCACAGGCTGCAGTTGAAACCTATGCTTCCAGGAAAACTTAGTCTTACAAACGCAAGGATTGTAACAGTACGCAGTTTTCTGCAATCATATAATGCTAATGTTAAAATCCCAACACAAGACATCCCATTAAGCTCTGCAACCCATTAAACAAAAAGCCTAGCAAAGAAAAAAATAATTCTCCATTAGAAGGGGACTTTAAAATGCACACTGCAGGAGTGTTCTTCCTCATGGGCAGTGAAAATGATCCTGACTAAAATAGAGAGGTGGCTAGCAGAGTGAGGGAAGGGACAATCATAGAATCATAGAATTACCCAGGTTGGAAAAGACCTTGAAGATCATCAAGTCCAACCGCAGCCTAACCAGCACCCCATCTCTAAAAAAACCTCTGCTAAATCATATCCCTGAGTACCACATCCAAACGGCTCTTAAACACATCCAGGGATGGCAATTCAACCACCTCCCTGGGTAGCCTATTCCAGTACCTAACTACCCTTTCGGTAAAGAAATTCTTCCTAATATCCAACCTGAACTTGCCCTGGCGCAGCTTAAGGCCATTTCCCCTTGTCCTGTCACTTGTCACTAGTGAGAAGAGACCTGCCCCACTCTCACTGTAAGAACCTTTCAGGTACTGGAAGACGGCAATAAGCCCCATGTGGAGTATTGTGTCTAGTTCTGTGGCCCCCAACACAGGAAAGATGTCATACATTTGGAGAGGGCCCAAAGGAGGACCATGAAGATTATCAGAAGGCTAGACCACCTCTCCTATAAGGAAAGGCTGAAGGAGCTGGGGGATACCTCATTAAGGCCTTCCAATATTTAAAGAGAGAATATAAACACGAGGGAGAACTTTTTACATAGGTTGATAGTGATAGAACAAGGGGAAATGGTTTTAAATTCATGAAGGGAAGATTCAGATCAGATGTCAGGGTGAGGTTTTTCACCGAGAGGGAAGTGACGTGCTGGCACAACTGCCCAAAGAGGTTGTGGACACCCCATCCCTGGAGGTGTTCAGTGCTACAATGGATAGGGCCCTGGGCAACCTGATCTGGTGCTTGATCTAGTGCCTGTGTCAGAGGGATTGGAACTTGATGATCCTTGAGGCCCCTTCCAACCCATGCCATTCTGTGATTCTATGATTGACAAAGTTGTTGAACAAGACAGGACCCAGTACCAAGCCCTGGGGAACCGACCACTATCTACAGGCCTCCAGCTAGGTTGTGCCACTGATCGCAGCCCTCTGAGCTCTGCCAGACAGCCCATTCTAAGTACACCTCACTGTCCACTCATCTATCCTGAAGTTCCTAAGCTTACCTATGAGGATATTATGGGAGACAGTGTCAAAAACCTGTTCAATATTCAAACATACACACATACAAAAGAATTCAACCATTGCAACTGACTTAGAAGGTATCCAGAAATTACTTCAATAAAACTGAAACAGCCACCTGTGAGGCAAAATCTAACAGCTGTTTAACTGCACATCAGTGTTACACAATCATTTTGTTTGTGAAAGTTCAGAAATAGTTAGTCAGCTATATACACGTAATTTAAGGATGCTGAAATTTACAGCCTTGAAAAGAATTCCTGCTGACCACAAATGGCTTTTCTTTCCAAAAGATACCTCTATATCATAGCATTCAACTCCACTTTCCTAGAAGTATGAATTCCAAATATGGATTTTTTAATAGCAATTCCTAGAACACAAATATGTTCAGTGGATGTTTCTAATCCAAGTTTTCATCAAAGCTAATGGACACTGACTCACAAAATGTGATAAAATCAAAGCATAGTGATAAAAACCAAGTAAGCCCGATCAGTAAATTATATGCACCATAACTTAAAGCGAGGCTGAATGACTTATTTTTTCCTTTTAATTTCTGGTAACATATACATTGAAGAATAATTGTACAGTTACTTTGCTGTAAATTTTCCTTCAGTACTCAGTGTATTACTATTGCACTGTGAAGTGTTGAAAGAGGAAGTAATCATATCATGTCCTTACTTTTAAGCTACATGTAATTAATAAACCATCCTTAAGAAATATTTTATACATGTAAAAGGCAAACTGGTAATATTTAAAAAGACCATGGAAGGAATAACCAAATTTTCCAGCTTACCAAGCCTCGGAATTCCTTCCTCAAATTGATGGAGACTAGTAATGAAATGGAGGTGCCATCATGATAGTGGTTACACAAGCCTGCTGTAATGAAGCCAGAGGCAACTCACATTTTTCAACAGTGCTATTCATTCCACCCAACAAGTCAGAAATGGACCATTTCCAAAAGTAAACAGTAATGTTACATATGAAACGCAATCAAAGAAATCAACAGTCTTATTGGTAAATCAGTCTATCTATAGAACCACAAGAATTAAAAAAATAAATAAAAAATAATAATAAATTTTAAAAAAGACTGAAATAATAGAATGGTTATTGACAAGGCATACACTCGACAAGTATCTGATCCAGCTGTTAGCAGCTAAGTGTATTCCTCCCCAATCAAACAAAGCTTTTCTAATGGCAGTATTTCTTTCCACAGTTCACTGGCAAAATTCAACTGTGCATATGGAGCAGTATGTAAATCGGTAAATTCCAAGGGTCTTTGGACAAGATGTTACAAGACTTTATGATTGGAATATTTTTATCAGTTTGAGAATGTTGATCTCCAGATCTGGAAACTCCCTGAACAAGGGAGCCTTGAAAATACAGAACTAATAACTGCAGTTTAGTAAATGACATAACGGTAAATCTTCTTGCTTCCCTCAGGCTCGTTCTTGCTTGGCTGTAAAACTGGAAAAATTGAGCAGCTCATCTGCCTCTCAGCAACAAAAAAAAACCTGTTCATTCTAACAGAAGATTCTGGATTTGAAGAAAAAAAAATGCTTCTGAAAACAAAAATCACACCAGAATTGTCATTTCACCAATCCTAACTCCATCTATTTCACTAATCATAACTTCCCCCACTTTTCATCCTCAAAAGATTGCTCAAAGAAGTGCAATGGGGAGGGAAAATTAACTTGTCTCAGAGAACCACCATTAACTCACAGTTCTCATCAGGTGAACATGGAGTTTGGGTCCATATCATTATCCAGATTGGTCTTTGTTTTTTATCTTACATATGTAATACAGTACTTCAGTGAGGTAACGGATTAAATCCTTAAGCCAACATAGCAAAGCATTCAGGAAAGTAAGCACAATGAAGTCAGCAACTAAATATGAGGTGTGACTTCAGTAAAGAAAGTCACACTACAGAAAGTTTAGCAAAGGTTTCTACAGTTAACTACCAAATATATGGGATTACAGGAGGAGAAGGGATAACTTGTATAAAGAAAACACGTGAGAAATACAAAAACTAACATTAAACCCAATAACCTTTAAGAATGCATTCAGTTCATTAACTTAGAAAACAAACAAACCCTCAGACCAACATCACTGTAAAGAGCAGTGACAATTTTAGATGTTACAAACAAATCAAGGCCTGGCTTAAAATAATGACTGAATCTAATATGGTGAAGAACTGTGCTGATGCTAGTGTTACTGAGGATAACAGAAGCTGATTAATTCATAGCTGCGTAGCTGGACATAAGCATTCATATGCAATCCAGATTGCTTGTTGAGTTTGGAAGACATGGTATAAGAATTGTTGGTAATGAGACGAAATAGCTTGAACTAGTTTACAAAATCTAATGTAAGTCTCATTCCAAATCCAGACCTTCTGCTTCATCATGTTCTATGGAAAACAAAAACAAAAACAAACCAAAAAAGCCATTCACAATTCCAACTCTGAAGAATTCAGTTTCTCCTGGTCTTGCTGCAAAATCATGTCATTTTGTTAACTGTGTTCTATTTTGACATCAGCAATATCTACTCAGTTTTTACAGTGGTTAGCACAAGCTTTCTGACTGGGACACATAAAATAGAAATAATAGTAACGTGCTTGATTTGCAAGCATGGATGACAAGCCTAACTCCCATACAGAGCGCATAACAAAAAGTAAAACTTTTTTTTGTGGGGGTTTTGGATTTTCACAAGTGCTTCTGGCACAGTGTATCTCCCTCCTAAGCTGTCATTTCAGGTCACAGATCTGAGAAAAACAAAACACAGAATCATAGAATGAATGGCTTGGCTTGGAAGGGACCTTGAAGATCATGTAGTTCTAACCTCTCTGTGAGGGTTGCCAACAACTAAATCAGACACTACATCAGGCTACTCACGTCCCCATCCAACCTTGCCTTGAACACATCTTTTCTTTGACTTTTAAGTCCGTGGTAAATTGTACCTAGCATGGAATTTCTCTGTAAGCAAAATTCATTTATATAAAGCATTATTTAGTAATCAAGTGTTTGGTAATATATTAAGCAACTCAGACATCTCCTATGCAATCAACAGTGTACTTCCCAAGGATGATAGAATGTATATTTGAGATTAAGAATTCCCTACCATAATGAGTCACACAAAATCCCAATACTTTCCAAAGAGTCTTACTAGAACACAAGATCGAAAACTAAAGATTTATTGTAAATGACTGTTCTTTTTGCAACACGTTCTGTAATATTAACAAACACTGATTTAAAAAAAATCAGCTGTAAAAAGGTTTTGTCTGCATGATGTGACAATATGGGGCAACCTGCAGGGAAATCTAAATGCGTTATCTGTGCCAGGTAGGTTTTAGTATTTTCCCTTGGTTCCTTTATGATACAACTCTTGGTTAGAAAGTCATACAGAAAATAGTAAACTAGAGAAATTACTCTAATTTAACACTAACAAAAAAGATAAATATCCATTGGAACAGCAGTAAATTATAATTGGATGTAAACTGTAATTTTTCTAAATGAATACAGAGGATTGTATATCAAGGTACACTATTACATACGAACATTGAAACATGGAGATTAGAATATGGAATTTGTACCCAGCCTATATAGACACTGGATTTATGATAGAGTATCTGACCCTATTCTATCAATAGCACTCCCACTGTTAGCCCTATATCATGTGGAGGGTCTTATCAATACATATTAAAACAAAGGTAGCTACACTTTGTGTGTTAACAAGTCAAGCAACCTTGATGAGCAAAATATGATGCATTTGACATTACTTTGTAAGAACTTGGCAGAAGAGGTAAAATTATGGGTTGCTATAGACACACATAATGTGTTCCAAGATAGTTACCCTGAATATAGCCCTGTATGTACTCTGAACTGTACCTGACAAATTAACTATATTTTACAATTAGGAATAACACATACAAAATTGCATTAATTAAAAATAAATCTAAATTGATTATGTCAAGTGGAAGAGAGTTGTCTCATTTCATGTGAAAAATTCCCACTCTCAGGTAAAAGATGGCCATTTCAACAGTAGCTGAAAAAGAAAATGGATAATGACATCAAGTCCTTCTAAGAGCAGTCCTGCTGACCTAGGAGGAAGAGCTACCTGTACAGGATTAACATTTGAGAGGAAATTCTGTTCAGCATTCAGAGCAATGAAAGGACAAGGGGAAATGGTTTTAAGTTGAGGGAGGGAAGATTTAGGTGGGATGTCAGGGAGAAGTTCTTTACTGTGGGAGTGGTGAGGTGCTGGAACAGACAGGCTGTGGATGCCCTGTCCCTGGAGGCGTTCAAGGCCCATTTGGATGGAGCCCTGAGCAACCTTGTCTAGTATTAGATATGGAGGTTGGTGGCCCTGCATGTGGCAGGGGGTTGGATTACATTCAGACTAGAAAATTTCAGATCATGTAGTATTCTATTAACCCTTTTTTATTTTTTTGCTGTTATTACCTGTTGCAAATGAGTGAATTTAAGGATTTAACCAAATCTTTCATCAATTTAAGTCATACCTTGAAGATTAATTCAATGATCCATTCCACTTTTATATTCTATGTTGCTAACTTTATCCCTTCTCCACCACATAACATCTGCATAATAATCCATAGTTCATCTCAACATGACTAAGTAGTTCATCTAAGCATGGCTAAAGCTACGTATGTATAACATAATTTGACAACAAAATATTTGCTTTTAGAAATCCTGAATTACTCAAGATAGATGCATCACAATGTCCTGTTTAAAGCTGCTTTAAGATCTTTTGAGCACCTCATTTCTTAAGAGTTCCAGAAGCATGAAGTACAACTGCCACTTTTTTCATATAAGATGTGTTCACACTGGCATAGATCATTTATTAGTTAAAAAAAAGACTTGTGTCCTTTTTCACTCTAAGCAGCTTTTATCTTCAACCAACAGAAACAATAAAATCAAAGAGTAGTGTCTCCAGGAGTTGTCCTCATAAAGGAAAAAATTACATTAATTCACAGTAATTAAGAATGCAGTCATAACAGTGGCTGCAGTATCACCTAGACATGCCTGTTCTAGCTTTAGAACAATTTGCTGGGATACCTGCAGCAAACTAGGTGGGGCAGCACAGAGCTCAGCAATGGTTGGCAAAATGGTCTACTTCAGGCAGTCAGGAGCTCACTGGTATGGAAAACTTAGCAGTAGCAATAAAGATAGTAATTTGTACACAAGATAAGCAAATCAAATTTATAACTAGGTCTCCTGAAGCCCTTGATTCGATCTACATGCTTAGATGAAAAGTGACCTCACTTCCCTAGGGTTTGTCTTTGTATGTATAGGAATTCAGAACAGTTTTGTTCCTCAGAGGGCCCATACATGAGATTGGCATGTTGGATCAGCTATTATTTTGATCCAGGAGCCACTCCTGCAGGCTTCTTTGATACTAAATTTGGTTTTGCTGTAATCTTAGTTCAAGTTGTAAGTTAAATATTGACAGTAATTTAAGCCTTACCTGTATATAAAAAACATAGCTTGATATGGCACTGGGAAATTAAAGGACGGGCAGAAGTCAATATACACAACTCAGCTGTTGTTCACACCATCACTTTGAAGTGTGGGCATTTGCTTACAATGTTCATATGCTATCAATGCTTCACAGATTTTCACAGTCACACCTGAGCCTTCAGAATAAACGACCTACTTGTAATTCTAAGAGCAGCAAAGCCCATCGCGTGGAGACAACAAATTCACAGTAGCCATCCTAGCCATGTGGTTGCTCACTATACCTGAGTTTTCCACACCAACTCAGATTGATCCACATTCTTCTGCCAGCGCAGGGTACAAGGATCTAAGAGAGGAGGTTTGTATCTTCGTACATGAGAAACAGGCAGAGCCATGTACAGCCTGTAGCACAACTTAGGGCAGTTCTCCATATTTCCCAGCTCATGCACATAATGCAGCCCTTAAAATACTACCAGAGAGGTAGATATCTCTACAGAAAAGCATTCTGACTGTACCTCCCTTCTGATGACTGCTGTGCTCAAACTGCACCCAGGAATCAGGAATGTGGAGGCAGGATGCTATGCTATCTATGAGACAGAGAACACAGGGAGGAAGTGAAGATCTTTCTGCTCTTGTCCCTTTTTTATCTCTGTTAAGAGTTATTACCAATTTTTTTCTCAGGTAGGAAATGAGGCAGACTGTAATCCAGAAAAACACTAAAACCTAAGAAGATTAAGAAGTTCACTCCATTAGGAATTCTTAGAAACTTAACTGTCAAGTCAAGGTGTCAGTAGAATGTTCTAAGACATACTTTGTTCTCTAACTGCCTTCTGCAAAGAAATAAAGCAACATTAATGCACAGAACAAATATGTGCTCTAAAGTCTACTCCAAAGCACTTCCTATCCTAGGCTTGAAGACAACAGAAGCACTAATCCAAGAGATACTAAGTATTGCTACTACAGAAAAACTCACAGACGCGCAGTTACATTAAATATATATATTATGTAATGTTTCCTTAGACTGACTTTTATTTTCAGTGAGCAATAGAGATTTCCACAAGAAGAAGATTAGGTGGTGAGGGATGTGTGCTACGTAGAAGAGAAAAACTGTTCACCTTTTCATATCCTGTTCTCAAAGTAGATACAGCTCTTCCACTCATAGCTGAGGCAACTCCTGAGTGCTGGATTCAGAATTTGTTTGGCCTTTATTTGTGCTTTTGACCAGAATGCTCAGAGCACACCACTTTGATGTGTCTTCCTTTCTGTCCTGTGACATTAATGATGGCAGCCACACAGAGTAAGACAGGATGCCCAAAGGCACCGTGCTGATATCTGCAGCCCCTAGCAGCCACCCTTTTCCTGTGTCAGGGAGAGGCACCCGAAGTGCCAGTTTCACCAGAGGGCACTCTAGAGACACCTCCAACCTCTTATTTGACCAGTTCTGTTCACACTACCTCAAGGAAATATTTTTCCAGCCAAAGAGGAAGGCTAGGGTATAGCAGAGAGAACATGTGAGAACTGCTCCTGGATCTACCTCGTGCAGTGTTTCTACCAGATCTGGAATTTAGCTGTGGGCGTAAGCAGTTTGCTGGCACAGGTGAGGACCTATCAAAAAGAGCAAAAAGAGGATGGTGTTTGAACCAGTTTGAAGTTGCTTCCAACATCAGTAGTGATTGCAGTGTCAATGTGGGCGCTCGCTTCAAAGAAAAATGACACCAGGGTTTTCCAGTCTACACATCAATCTGTAATGGTACTGGAATCAAAGAAGGGAAAGAACTACCCAGGGGATAGCTACATGCTGGGAAGAATACTTCAATACATAACAAGGGAGACACCAGAAATGACTTTTTTTCCTTCCTAGAACAAATTCTGCCAGACGAATCTCTAGCAGGAGTGGTACCCAAAAAGGTGTTAGAGATTAATAGAAGGGGAAGTGGAGGGTTGGATGTGTGGAGCTTCAAGCAACTTTATTAAGTCACCGTATCTGGCTGTAATGATAGACAACAGCACCAATGCTGTTTGTGGAAATACAATACTGGGAACCATCTTTTGACTCTTTTTCTTATTCCATACTGTAAGGGTCAGGCACTTCAATGCAAAATATATTTATATGTTTTTCTGTCTTCAGGCTTTTTTTACTGATTCTTCACCTTCCATTCTGTGAGTCTTATAGAAAGGCCTTGAAGATGAACAAACCTGTTCTTTCAAAAAAGACATGTACTTCAGTCTTACAGAGGGAAGTTAAGCTGCGCCAAAGCAGCACTGAATAGGCTTATATGGTTTTAACAAGAGAAGATCATTGCTGTCTTCCATGACCTAATGGAAGTATGTAGAGAAGATACAGTCATTTTTTTTCTCAGAAAGATGCAGCGATAGGACTGTGTTAGATGAGGTAATGTACACAAGCTGCAAGAAGGGAAATTCTGATTAGATTTTATTCACTGTGACACTAGTTGAACCTTGCAACAAGTTACCAAGAGAAGCCGGTTCTTCTGCCTTTGGAAATGTTTGAATCTTGACTGGATAACATTTTAAGCAACCTGATTTAAGCAGGTGGTGCTTTGAATTAGATAGTCTCCAGATACCCCTTTCTATAGATTCCTGTGATTCTTTGACAGGGATTTCGCTTGCCAGGAAGATGAGCTGGGTCAAAGATTTTTAAAGAAAATAATCCTGTTAGTTTATCTGTGGTAACTTCTGAAACTTTTTTAAACAAGTATGTGCAGTGCTTACTTTTCTATATAGTCCTGTGGCAAATGTGGGAGAGAGGCATCAGGGTTTCTGGTCTGAAAGCTTTAGAATTTAGGTGGTGTGAGAGGCAGAGTAGAAACTATGGTCCATAGTAACAAAAACTCAAACAAGAACACCCCCATAAACCTACTTATTTAACATTACATTATTTACAGTACAGAGCTGTTCATGGAATGTAAGACCACCAGCTCTCATCAGCATCAAAGAAACATCTGCATGAGGCAGAGTACCCATTCTGTCCTGATGCCGTTAACTTTCCATCCCTGATATTTGAGATAACACAAACCAAGCGTGGAAAACACTTGCCATTACCAGAAGAACTTTGTAGGTCTTCCCAAAACATATGTACTACTGTTATCCTTCAGTATTGTATCAGAGGAAAACTTAACAGAAAGTTTTCACCTCTGTCCAGTGTTTTGTGCCATGTGTACACAGAATGAGACACTTTGCCCCTAAGATTAGGAATTGCTCTGTACTTGCTACAAATTTCATCGCTGAGAAAGCAACACTGCTACTGTTAGTTACTGTTTTACTTTTCTGTGATTCACTATTTTCAGCAAGTTTTGAAAGTAATCCTTAAATAGGCAGAACGTTCCCTTGTTCCAGTGCTGTAAGGCATTTCTTTATAACCAGGAAGAAGAGGAATAAACTGAGTGTTGCTTTCAGGCAAAAGCTGAGTCACAGTTCCATTTCACTATGTAATACATTGTCCTTTGTGCCCTTCCGCCTACAGACTGCAGCAGCCTTCAGCCATCTACAAGTTGAAAGTCATGCTTAAAAAGCCAAACAATGATATCAGCAACTTTTGTAACATGTCACATGGATCAGTGACCATGATTTTGGGAAAGCTCCAAGTTTAGAAAATACCACCCCTACTACTCCAGTTATGTGGCAAGATCTTCTTATTTATGTGGCTTACTTGTAATACTGTGTAGGACCAAGGGTTTCATACTGAAAATGAAATATTACTGGAAGGAAAGTGAGTAACAGAGACAATGGCCATTCATGGTTCTCCATGATGTGTGGGTGTCTGTTAGGAACTAAAGAGAATCAATCAATATTTGCTTACTATTATGTCATGTGATGGTCAGCTAATCATAGTTAAAGAGGGACTTATGCTGCTTTTGGGAGCATTTGGATCAAAGAAGCCATGATGCAAAATGAAATAAACAAGCAAAGACACCAACAACCTCAGAACAGTTGCTATTGAACACTTGGGCAGGTGCTAAGTAAAGATGAGTGAACTCAGTTTCCAGGCTGACCCACAGTCAGAATGATCGGGTTCCCAGACTTCTGAACACCTACAAAGTCAAGAGCCAAGAAATCTGGCAGCTGTTGCAGCTTCACATCAGTAAGAATTTATACTCCAGGCCTCACTGTGCTAAAAGCCTTCATCATCACTGAAGATTTGTATATGACAGCTGACCTATTATTACCTTGGGAATTCACCCACCCAGCTGATATCAATTAAGATGCTGTTGTCCTTCTGCAAGTGGCTGGCATCACTGGCAGTTAGACAAAAGAATGCATAAGCAAATATTAACAAAAAGCAGCCTTAACCATTAACTAAATTAACATATCCTTTTGCAGCTGAACTATAGGCACGGCTATGCAAGCACATAAGTACAGTTTTTATTCTACATTTTACATATTTATGACTCAGTGTATAAAGTCAAGTTATTGTTAAACTTCTACGACCTGCTTATATTCATACTAAAGTTACCTTAATGGAATAATGCAAACTTATTGTACAAAGTGTTCTTTGCCTCCATCCTCTCCTAAACCAGAACTATGCAGTTTAAGAAGTAATAGATAAGTTTACAATATGTAATATGAGCTTGTATATTGTCTGGGCATAGCTGTCAAATGAACTCAGCTATCCACAACAGCACTGCACCACATCAAAGACCCGAGCTAGACACCATACCGCGATGTACAGATACCATGTGCTTCTTCAGTACTAACTTACACACCCCTGCCTGCATGCTGCTACTACTAGATAGTATATACCTGTATAGTGTTTTTGAGAAATAGTCTAATCTGATCGCTGTAAAATTGGTTCCAAGCTGCATCCATCTGCACATAGTGAAACACTATGCACAATGTATATCCTGTAATGACACTGCCACTCACAAGAAAGTTAACTACTCCAACATGCTGAAACAGAAGTTCTCTGAAAGCAGATGCAAGCAGGAAAGACATACTGTCTTATTGAAATATTACGCAAAACGTTAGCACAGAACTGTCAGCACATCTTACAAAACCTCAAGGTCATCCTTAGTGTCAGATGCTATAAGGCTTTCTCTAAACCATCAGGTTTTGGAGAAAAGCCATGCAAAGATATACAAGAAAGGATACAAGTGGCTTTCAGTATGTTTTCTACATGAATCATATAATGCAAACAAAGGGAGAGCAGAAAATATTTCTGTGTATGTGCAACTGTTCCCTTTTAATTTACTGCATTCTGTAGTAAATGTATAATCCAATTCTCTGAGAAATAAGAGGCCTTGTGTAGATCTAAGAGCCAAGCAAAGACTGGGAGAAAGTCATATTTCCAGACACAGCTACAGCAAAACTCCTGTGATTCAATGAGGTAACGTTACTACATAGTGAAGAGATAATTTATAGTCATCAATTGTCCAAACTTGGTGGATTTTCTGTTTTTAACACGAGTGTGGTAAGTTCATTATCGGTGCTAGAGGATTTCAGTAGAATAGTCAAGCATTAAGTAGGGGGTGGGGGGAAGGTAGAACTTCCTTTACTCCTTTTAGTAGAAATAATAAAAGCCAACACCCATGACAGTAATGCATTCCAATATGAAGATGATGATCTCCCAGCTGTGTCTCTAGGTGCAGTTATCTGACACTGGTACAGAAGAGGTTAGCATTGGAACAGCACTGTCCCACCTCTGAAAGCTCCTCCATGAGGGGAAAAAAGGATGAGGGGACGTACATTTTCTCCACTGTCACTCTTGGACTCTGCATCAGACATATCGACTGTGTGCTGCTGGCCTCGTGCTCAGCGAGAACGGACAGAAACCAAGACTTAACCCAGTCTGTAAAACTTTCCGAAAGTTATTTTAGCAAGAGAACTTATTTAGTTTAGGTCAAGGTGATTTATTTTCTCTCGTACAAATGACCACTCTATTTTGTATCTAGATTTTCACTGCAGCACTTAGCACTGTACAAGATCACTATAGTTTGTAACCAAACAAGAATCTGCACAATAACACTGAGCACTGTATCTGTGAGAATGCACACGTCCTCAGCGCAGGAATCAGAAATGCTGATTAAGAAAGTGTCACCTTGTGTTTTATGGCTCAAATCTATCAGAAAAAACATTCCCAAGAAGCATCTGTTCAGTATTCACACCGGATTGGTTTAAATACACGTCAACACGTAATCCTTGTATTGCAAGTCTGAGTGAAAACAGACCATTTCAGCACATTTAGCTTCTCCTAAACTCCTTCAGAAGTAATTGGTAATCTCTACTTCACTGGGTGCAGAATGTGATCCGCTAATGCTAAAACACTCTCCATGAACTTGAAATTTAAAATCTTGCCTTTAATCATCAGTTTTTCCTTCTTTCCATTATCACTGTTTCGGTGACACGGGAACATATTCTAATGGATCATTAAATAAACAAGGATCTATCTTTTTACATTTGAAAAGATATTTATGAAAGAGCTGACAACAAGCACAAACATGAATCATAACAAGCTTTAATGCAGATGCATGTTTATTTTCAACAGCTGAAGACTGCTTCTTTTCAGCACTGAACAACCTGGCATTTGAGCAGGACGGCAATCATGAACTGCAGTGCTCTAAAGCAGTTACGAAAGGGCAAAAGAATAAAGTCTTCATTTCTTTACCTGCATTTTCAAGCTGTCAAAGGCTGCATCAATGATGGCATAACTGCCCAGGAGGCAGGCATGATACTATGCTGTAAGTTATTAAAACCAATCTGAATTACAGGGGCTAAAGCAAAACTTCTATAAAGCGAGACTTATTTCTTAATACTGTGTTTGGCACAGCATAACTGTTAGAGAATATTCTTCTTCTGAGTTTCGAGGAGCTTTTATCACATGTGATACTACTAAGAGTTACTGCAATCCAGTGTTCTAAAGACACAACTAAAACAATGAGAGACTAAGTGACAGCGGAACAAAAACCAGTTGGCAGCAGAACTCTGAATAACATTCATGGACTATACAGCTTTCTCCTTAAAAATACTGTTATTTAGGAGAGAAAGCGACTTTAAAAGCTAGAAAACTTACAATTGAACAAGTATCATTGAAAGGTATTTTCAAAAACATATTAAGGACTGTAATGGGGCAAGGAAGGAAGGGAAAAAGCTCCTGTGGGAATTCTCCCAGTCACACAAAGTATGTAAAATCAGACAGCGTTAGCACAGAACCTTAGAAGACCCTGCTTGATAGCACAGCTTTAAGAAGCCAGTCAAGTTCAAACAGAAATCAATGGCCAGAAATAGAATTTGCATCCCTGGTACTAGGAGAAAAAAGCAGCAGACAAAAATCTCCACTTACAGATTTTGTTTATCATAAAAATAATTACTGAAAGGGAATCAAACAAATTCTAAAACGATCTTCACTTTTAGCAGTGCAGGCTGTGTGTTTTAGCAGCCAAACCTGTGGCTTTTGCACACATCAATCCATATGCAGAAAGGAAGCCAAGAACAAACAACCCATCCTCTCCATCACAGAAACCTGCACACCTGGTCCTGCATCGCTCCACTTAGCGAGAAGTCCAACACTTGCTCAAGAGGGAAAGAATCACACCCAACTTGGGAGACAGCTTTATATTATTTGCACTGTTTTTAATGGTAGGGCAGAAGGAAGACACATCTCAGAATCGTTCAATAACAAAAAGAAAGGTGAAATTCCCACAGAGCAACAGCCATCACCTCCAGCATCAGCCACACACTGCACTTCTGCTGGTAATATTTAAATATACCGCCTTCATAGATCTGTTCATGCACGTCTTTGCTGCTGCGCACACAAGTGAGTGGGTGACAGCTGAAGGATATGTAAGCAAGGTGCTCAACTAAAGACAGATGTTTCACAACACACAGTGTGCCCTACTGATTATGGAAGTTTCAAAATGGCAGGCGTGATCTACAGAGTCTGTCTCAGACTCCTCACATTTGGTAGGGCGTTCCAGAGCCAAGTAATATTGCGTTGAGGTAAGTTCCAAGAACGTCTGAGTCTAGAGTTATAATAACAGGAGCCTATGGGGAAAACAGAGGGGTTTTTAACTGGTTTTAAGCTTCTTTACAGAACTGTTCCTGCTTTGCAAAATAAGTTTCCCCCTGCAGTTCACAGTGTGCTACGTTCGTCTCTGTATAAATGTAATGAAATTATCCACATCTTTGAGTAAGAGTTGAAAACAAAGAGTTCCAGACCACTAGAAATGTTAAAGCTAAATATCATGCCAGAGCAAACAAAACATGAATGAGTGGAAATGGGCAATGTGACATGGAGAGTTTTGGGAGAAACAAATAGGGAAGTACTGAAGTGCACCAAGATTTAAGTGAAATATTTTCACTCTACACTACTGGAAACACTGTTCTGAGGGTAGGGGGGGAGGTAAGGACGGGAAGGATTAGAACAGAGAATGCAGCAGTGGTGCTTGATCTATTTCTGAACATCAAGAGTCATATTTAATATAAACATTTGATTTATGCTGTTGGCAGAGAGCAGCTGCAACAAGAAAACATTCGTGAATTCTATAATTCATTCTCTCTTGAAAAATACAAACAGACAATAACTCTGCACTCATCCCATGAATGGGCTGGATGTTCAAATGGAACGACAGAGTTTAAATTGTTAAGTGAGAAGTTATGATATCCTTGTGCGTTTCAGTTCATGATTAATTCACAGATAGCTGGTTACCCTGAAGTCTGACCAAGTGTTGAAGGCAGAGGTCAAAAAGGGACTTATTCTCAACAGTTATTCAAATTTCAATATGGAAGTTTCATAGATTTATTTGAGAGCTTACAGCAGCTTCTATGAATAGCTGCATTGTTTTACTTCGCACAGATGCTGCAGTATCTGTTCCGTCGAAAGCAGTAAAGGGCCTTTTAAGTGCAATCTCTATTTATCTTCACTGTTTACATTATAAACATTCCAAATGATATGCTCGCCACATTGCTATAAGGTACAAAACACCATTTCCATTTGTCAGAAGGTATTAAATGACTTACCTAAATCAAACCGTGGTGGACTGTTTCCTGAGACCCTTGCTCCCAAGTTACCTGCTCTTCCTACCCATAAAGAAAAACGCTCAGGTTCCCTGATGGTTCTGTTTGCACTTGCTTGGAGGCAAGAACTTATTGCAAAAAGGGATGGCATAAATAATTCCTACACTTCTCAAAGAGTCACAGACTCCCCAGTTTGGTGCTGCTAGAAGAAAACTGCCATAAAGAAGGAAACCACAGAGTACTGACTTAGTACCTCTGCCTGATCAAGGGCCACTCACACACAGCAGCAGAAAAGCACACACCAAAGGATTTGTGAACCCTTTTTTGACATTAACTTTCTCTCCCACCTTCATCACCCCGACTATATCCACTTCTACCAAAACTTTCATCATGTCCTTTCTTGAATCTCATCTTCCCTCATTAGATTCACAACCACAGTTTAATAAATAGCTTAAAGGGTAACTGCCGCCCTCCACCTTGCATAACCTAACGATCTAATGAGAAAACGGTATTTCAAATGCTTTCAAACGTATCATGTTTTCTCTAGAATGAAAAAGCCAAACTGCAAGAACCGACTTGACGTTCAACTCCGGATCTGACCAAAAAGAAACCCTTATGAGTGAGAAGTGCACTGATGAATGTTTAGGTCACAGATACAGCTGCCGTGTGCCTTCGGGAGGGCTCCCACAGAAAAGGGAAGACAACCTCAAATCAGAAGCGCAACACAGCCCAAACCCTATAGCCGCAGGGAAGTTGCAGTTACGGTGTAGCAACAAATCAGCAACTCCTCCAGGCAGAACTAAATCACAAACATCGTATTGAGAAACAAAAATGATTGCTCCTTTCCCTCTACCCTCGGGCCTGTAATTAAAGGAAACTCAAAAGAGATCCTCTTGGTTTCTCTTCCTTGAAAACAAAGAGCTCTGTCAAGTCTTTCTTAAATTCAGAAGCTCCTCATAGTCTGCCTTGAAAATGGACTCCAGACTCAGAAGGCATGGAGACATAGCAAGCAAGGGTGTAGAATGCAATCAAAAATGTCTTGTTTATTTGGATCAGAGAAATGCGGGCCCTCACAAAAGAGACTTTTCACGTAATCACTCTGATTTTGTGAAAACAGTAGAGATTTTTGGAGAAAAGAGCAATTAGCACTGCAAAGTGAGGAGAAGCTTCAATCACTGCGGAACTTAAAGAACAGCTGCTACTTATTGCCTGCGGGAACGCAAAAAGGCTAGCAGGAAGACTATTAACAAAATTAAATGCTGAATTCAAGTTCCTGTTGTAGCCGTGCTTTCTGGCATCCACAAACACAGCGGTTGTGTTTTAGGGGCACTCAAATGGTCTACTTGGACTGCCCTATGAAAATGTCCTCCAGCTGCTGACCTGGCATCTCTGTCCTTCAGCTTGTGACAGGCAGCACTAAATGCCTGGAGGCAGCCTGGGTTCATCTTGCTATCCTCCATCAGGACATTCGGAATACTGAGCAAGTACGTCACATTTTGGAATGCAAATGAGTAGGATCCATAACTCACGGTGATTCTGCTGCAGAGGACATTTATTATGCAAGACGTGCACAGCACGCTTCTGCTTGGTGCTCAAGGGCTTCCAGGAAGGTGGCTCCTGATGGTAAGGCTGCAGCACTGCCTGAAAGCCACAGAGGGCAAATGGGAAAATTCAGGAAAACTTCATTTCACAGCACGGGACTGATGCCAGGATAAGGTGATTATTTAACCGTTTTCCAGAGAGGTTCCAGTAATAGGATACTGCATCACAGCCAGGGATGTACAGTCAGTACAGGTTTGTTCAGAATTACAGTAAGCTTTGCAGTGACATTCTGGTAGCTCATTCCAAAGACTTTCCTTGTTGGCACACAGTCATCGTTGTAACAGAGAGGCAGGCATTGCAAGTGCCCACTTGGAGCAGTGCAGAGCTAACTGCAGAACTGACAATACATCCTGGGGCCATTTTCTTGCACATAGAGCAACTAACTGTGCAACAGCATGTATACCAAACAGCTTTCTGTTGGAGAGGTGTGTTCATAGCAGCATGTGACCAGAAACGGCTTAATGGAAAAACAGCAGCTATTGTGTTTCTGTCACAGAAACTGATGAAGCAATGAAGGTTTTTGACAGAGAACCATTTTCTAACCCTAATTTTAAGAACAGCATTATTTTTTTAGTACAAAAAAGATTCATAGAATGGCTGGGATTGGAAGGGACCTTCAAGATCATTTCACTCCAATCCCCATCATTCTCCTCCTTCTTCCCAGGTCTACCTCCAACTGGAAGGACAGAGGAGCAACCAGTTTAAGTTCTTGTGCATGCTGATATAGACACATCAGCCCTAACGGGACAGAAGTCAGAACACTCATTTTGCCCTCAAGCAATTTTAACCTACTTTCAGGCTCTTTCATAGACATGGCTATTGGTACTTGTTGTCTAATTGACCATATTCTCAGGTCTTTCACTTGCTCACTGTTCCTCAGCCAGTAAAGGCCCAGAAGCTACTTACTGATGTTCAGACTCTGTTTCACGTGGCCTGTCACATTCTCCTTGAGCTCAACCCATCTGACGCAAGCCTTCGCAAGCTAAAGAGCTATTTCTTGCCTGGTAGGTCATACATATACAGAAAGCAGCAGCTCTGAGGCAGATACATGCTGACTCCAATGGACAGTTTCTCTAAAGAGCCATCTGCTGACTGGATCAAAAGGCCCAAGCATCATTGTAACAGCTGGTTCTGACACACAGAAATACAGTAGCGAGTAAGTATTGTCTACTTAAGTCTATTAAAAGCCTGCACATGGCCCAGCACTCTTTCAAATACACAATCATTATTATATAAGGGCTGCTGCAAATGTAATGCCTCCCATTTTATGATGTTGGCTCACCATATCGCAGGCAGATGTCGGTGTTAGGGCAGCAGAAGTCAAACCTTCCCGATATTCCATTACATGACGATGCCATGCGACAGATGGCATCAGAGGGGCAGTCTGACAATGTGGCGTCTGACATGGCACTGGGTACGGAGCAGTGGTGCATCACTGAGCTCCTGCATGCGGAAAAAGGTGGCAGCCCCAGCCAGTCAGTGATGTTTACTGGACAGAGGGTGTGACACAGCGAGGTGCTGTGTTTCAGCCACAGTGACAGCAGGTCACCTCCATGGGTGCAGAGCTTTATGAGCGCAGCATGCAGGCTCTCGTTCAGTGCTGGTGAGAATACGTAGCTAACCTCAACACAGGTGGGTGCTACGTTGAAAAATCACTTCTCCTAGCCGAACTATCAAATAGCTACTGGGCCATTTTTTGTTGTTTGCACAGCAATAAGTAGGAGGCGCTACTATCAGAGAGCCTTACATGCTTTGTTTTGGTTTTTAATGAAGGAAGAGCTGACTCTCAGCAATAAACAAAGCCAAGGATGCGAGGCAGCTCCGCATGGCAGCGTGCCCACCCCGCGCTTCCCGCTGCCCCAGCACGCAGCCACGAGGGCCACACAGGCGGGCTTTACACAGGCGTCCCTAACAGAACGGAGATGCGAGCTGCAGTTAAGCTATAGCCTCCTCAAGATGATATTCGTGTACCAACTAATTGTGGGGATGGCCACGCGTGTTGGTGAGCTCTCTGTGTCCCGCGGAAGGCCCCGCTCGCAGCTCCCTCACCTCAGGCCGCGCGGAGCAGCAGGAGCAGGAGCGGGTGCGGGCGGGCAGGGCGCGCTCCGGGGGAAGCAGGGACCCTCGTCCCGGTTGCCAGGCAACGGCGCGAGGCCGCTGGGAACGCCGCCAGGCACGTGACACACCGCGCGCACGACGCAGCGAGCGCCGAATGACGTCACCCCTCTCGCTCCCGCCGCCTATAAATAACCCGCGGCACGGCGCATGCGCGGCGCGGGCGCGGCTCAGGGGTGTGGGAGGGAGAGAGAGGGGGCGGGGCTCGGCGTGCCCGGGACCGATCTCAGCTACGACGTCACTCCGTGCCCTGGGCCTCACCTTCTATTTTTATTCCTTTGTTTCAAGTCCCCGCCCCTCCGCCGCGGGAGGACGGCATGACGCCATCTGCTTCCCGGAACGATGACGCGGCCGCGCCGTTGGGGGGAGATGCGGTCGGAATGCTCGCGGGGCTTCGCTGCCTTAAAGGGCCGGCGCCCCCCGGCCCCGCCCCGCGCGCGGGGGGCGGCCCTGACGGACGGGCGCAGCTGAGGGCCGGGAGCGGCGCCCGGGGAGCCCGAGCGGCTGCGGGCCGTATGCGGTCCCCTCGCTGCCGCGGTGGGGAAGCCGGCGAGGTCCGCCCGGCAGGGGGCGGGAGCGGAGCGCCGTGACCCCCCCCCGGCGAAGCCGAGGGGATGCCGCGGCCCCGCACTGAGGTCAGCCGGCATCCAGGGCGCCGTTAGTCACCTGCGGCGTGACCTTCCTCCCGCCCGATTTAGTAACGGCGCGGGGCACGCGGGATGGCGCTTAATAAGCGGGTTCGGGGCGGGTGGGAGCGGGTGTGAGGGAGCGAGCCGCCGGGCGGTGCTGAGGGATGTAGCGCTCGGGAACCGTAAGTGCGCTTTGGGCTTCTGGCGGGATGCGAACGTGGAGCTGGCTGTGGCTGAATGAGCGCTGCGGGTGCTTCCTCCGCTTCACCTGAGCGGGCTGTGATTGCAGCTTGTGCCTTTCGGTAGCTTGGAGTCTGTGAGGGGCGCCGCGGGTCTGTTGAGAACTGAACTGTCCCGGGAATGATGTATCTATCTGCTCAATGATAATAAAAGAGCCCTTCTCTCACACTGAGGTGATATATCTTACTCATGCATGCCGATCTGATGAATATCGATAGGTTTTTTGAGCGCGTACCGACCTGTTAGGGAAATACCAGAGTAACCAGCTTCTGTATTGCATGGAAAAAGTGCCAGAGGTGACAGTGTGATGGCCCCTGCCGCAGGGCTGTGTCCCCATCCCGTACCTCTGGAACTGCCCTGCCCTCAGAGTCCCTCCAGCTGCCTGAAGCGAGACAAGCGCATTGCTGCCCCTTTGGGCTGCTTGAAGAGCTTCTGCCTTTTCACACTGCGATCCCAAATAATGACTCGTGTTAACTAAACCAGCAAGGACGTAGAACTAATAGAGCACTGGAGATGGGTGGCTGTGAGGTGCAGCCTAATTACAATGTAAATTTAAATAAAGCACTGCGGTCGGTGCTAAGTCATGAATGTCGAAAAGCTGTTTATGCTCAGAAGGTATCTGTGGAGTTTTCCTAGAGAAGTCATTCTTTAGAAATGCAGCACTTTTCATTCTTGCTCTCATAAATAATCAGGCAGCCTATTCTCTTTCTGGTTTTGTTTCCCCGAATCCGAATTTGGTTGTCACACCGCCCTCCTCGTGAGTCATTATCGTCATCTCGCATCAGTCATTAAATGAAAGTTGTTTTTCCCGGTGAACCCCCTAACCTACTTCTCCTGTGCCAACAGGACCTTCAGAAACTGGCACTAAGGTGCAGCTCTGATGCAGGCTTTCTGTTTCTCTGTGACTCATCTGACATTAACATAATTATGTTAGAGGAGTCAAAGTGATTTTCAAACTATGAGTAATGTGCAATACTAGAGAGAATGTTTACAAGGCACCGAGGCATATCAGCTAGCTGAAGTAACCAGCTGCTGATAACAGCTGAAGTAAGTTGGGGAATTAAAACGTCTTATAACACAATTATCCCTCTTTGGAACTCATGTTGCACACAGCTGGAAGATAGGTTGTGGGCTGCGAGGAAGAATCCAGAAACAGCAGCGTGCTGTAATGGGGCTCGGACTGAGCCCCGCTGTGGGTAGTTCACACAAGAAGCCTTCATGGTTTTCTTCCCACTTGTATATTTATGGAAAAGTCGTGCTCACATGAAAGCAGTGATCTTTTCAAGAAGTGGCTGTATTTACCAGAGCTGGTTTCAAAACGCAAGTGACACACATCCTTCCAGGCAGGAAAACAGGATCAAAATGAAACAGCAACAAAAAGTATGAGATCATATTGCAAATATTTTGGACCTTGCGTACATGAATAACACGAAAGAAGGAAAACAGTAAGAATAAGGCAAAGCTGGGTACTGTTACCGTGATGAAAGCTTCCTTCCTAAGAAAAACGTGTCAGAAGGCTGGTGGTAATGGTTCAGAGAATTACGATGAGTGCATTCTGAATAAATGCTACGAGAAGTGTTTGTGAAATGTATAAGCCAGGAGAAAAAAAGAAACTGTAAGAAGAAATGAAAATGTCAGTGCTTAGTTTCAAGAGTTAGGTGCCGTTTTCAGAAGTGACCGGCTTCCTAATAATTTGTTAGGATAGCTGGAGAAACAGTTGCCATTTTTTTCTTGCCTGCTTTGGTTTCCTTTTCGGAATGATAGTGGGGCATTTGCTGTTCAGCCGGTTGTTTGCTAAGGCTGGGTATCGTTCAGCCTTAGTTGTGTGCTGAGCACACACGGCCCCGCAGGTTTCCTAAGAGCTGAGTACGCCTGACTTCTCCCAGGACTGGCCTGGGAAGGTAGAAGTCTGATTCTGAAATACCAACACAAATGAACTACGAGTCCATTGAGTACTAGAACTGAAAATAGTTCATCACTTTCCTGTACGGTGTCACAGTAGTACAAGCGGGAAAGAGTGAAATGCAGAAAACATATGCTGGCAAGCAGAACTGTTGGTAGGAAGATTATTTTCCAGGAGGCATATTCAAAGGATTCGGGAGAAACTTCCAAACACATCCTGTATTTTAATTGCACTCAAAACGCCGCCGAGACCAGGCACTTACCGTGCTCTGATTATCATCACTGATTTTTAGAGTGAATGAACAGCAGAACTGGTCACAAAATAGTTGTATGTATCTGAAGAAGGCAGGAGGAAGAAAGGGTTGCCATGGCATCTTGTGCTGACAGTGCCACCCAGCCACTTGCCAGAAGAGCTGACCAAGACTTGGAGGCTTTCTGTTTTCCCTGCAGTGGTTTCCATACTGTATGACCTAAGGACCGTGACTTTCGTTCTGCATCTTCAGCTTTGCTGCTTCTTACTTGCTAGGAGGTCTATGGTGTGCTGTGCTTAGGTGGTTTTGAATGGCAGCTGCTACTACAACGAGCAACCTGAATGAAGTTAACAGATCTTGAGAATATTACTAAGCAGAAACCAAAGCAAACATACACAAACAGAACAACCCAAATGCCATCGATAGAAATAATCTCCCATAGCACAACCTAGTAGTCATAAAATGACTCTCCTTTGCTATAAGCTCATGCAGGGCTCCAGTTTTATAACTACAAACATCCACCACCGTAACATGCTGTGTCACCACAGGGATCTAATGGCTGGCTTCATGTGTATTTTCACCACTTGTAATTAGCAATATCCCCAGCTACCAAAACTCATGGCTCAGCTCAAACTGCAAAAAACATAGTCCATTATTCCCAGAGTGGGTTTATGTGTTACAGTTTTGTGTTTTAATAGGAACTGTTTGCAAAACAGTTCTGGGCTCCATAGCTACCTGGAGCCCCCGATCACACACTCTTGAAAGCTGTACCTCTGCAATGCTCTGCATTTCCAGCTCCTGCTTTGCTACCGGCTCCAGAGGAATTTTTTTCTTACCACAGTTTTGAGGGCAGCTGCGCCCCATGCCTCCACCATCTGCCTTTGTCCTTCTTGGAGAAACTAGCATTTATTTGTAATGTTTATTCAACTTTTGGCAGCACCGCAGAACCTGTGCAAATCCCAACTATTTAACCTTTGTTCCTTATTGAAGCTTTGCAAATTAACTTAGAATAGCAGAGCGAAGGAGGTGATGAGGGGAGTTTGCTGGAAGTAACCGATAAGATCTTGTTGAGTACAGCTTGCCCTTACTGGTTGGTTGGGTTTTGTTGTTGTTAGCTTGATTTTTAAACCAAGCTCACATCAAAGTATTCAGACAGTAGTTCGGTATAGAAAATCATTACCATTTGAAAAAGCAAATAAAAGTCAACGTTGAGGTTGGGTTTCTTTTCTGAGTTAGGGAAAAATTAACTCATTAATTTTTGGACTTTCTGGGGTGTAGAGATCCCACATAGCGGCTCAGTGTTTCCTAAAATAAGATTAGCTATAGTGACAATAATGTCTTAGCCTGAATTAGTACTGAACTGAATGCTGAATGAATGAGGACTGCATACCCACACCAACAGCAGCAAAATAAGATTCTCCGTATTCCTCCCCTGGGGGAGGCCCTGGGAGCACTACTATTGGCGTCAGAGCAACACCCTAGCAAAGGAAAACAAATGTGCTAGGAAATACCTGGGAAATCCTCAGATGAACCGCAAATATTTTTGTTTGCAATGGCGATAGCTCCCCAGTGCTTGTGTCAACAGGCACTGAGTTAACAAGGACAAAGAGCGGCTGTTTTAACATGGAGCCAGCCGGCCTTCTTGGGTCTGTGGGCTGGAAAGAGAAGAGCTATCAAGGAGGATCCCAGGCACCCGTGTGGGGCAGGGCAGGGGCTGCAATGCCTCCTTGGAATAAGTGCTGACTCTTCTGCTAAGAGAAGAGAAAACAGAGTTTCCCCATTTTTTTCCTTCCTTTAACCCTCTCTCCGTGGGTTTCTTCCTCTCTGCATGGGGTTGTGTATCAGATCTCCAGCGTGAACCTTAGCAGTTGTTATACTCCAGAAAGACTACGGGGGGGCTTTACTATTGCCCGAATTTGGCAAAGCACTGGAGCATGGATGGTTTCCATAGGATGCAGAGGCGCAGCACGTAGGCTCAGTGACAGAAAATAGATGCTAATTATGTGAGGAGATCCCTGATTTCCCTTTTCCTGCATGACTGCTGGGAAAGCCAAGCCTCCAACAGGATGTTTAGAATTGCAATTATGAAAATATTTCTACGAGATATATAAATCAGTTGAAGTGTTTGCTAGATACAGATTCGTTTTTATCGTCTGTTCCTTAGGATTTATCTTTAAAAACCCGTATTCATTTTCATGCTGAAAAATGAGACATTAATTTTTCTGCCGTGTTAAAGCCCTGACCTGCCAGCACCTGCACCTGTGATGAAATTTAAACACATGAGTAGCACTGGGCCCACTGTGATTACTTGCACAATTAAAATTAAGCATGCGTGAAAGTGTCTCAAGGTCAAGATGTTCAATTTCTTTCCACAGTGCAGAGTCTAAAAAGAAAGAACAGAATTAGTAACCACATACTCACGTAAGGAAATGGCAATGATGTTTATTTTAAGGGTCTTGTGTGGTAGTTGTTTGGTAGGTGAAGTATTTTATAAAACACACGTGTATCAGATCGAATGGAATGAAACACTCGGACGCTGTGATCACCTTCCTGAGCGGCTGTGCTTTCTGGTAGGAAGGAGGAATCCTTACGAGTATAAGCTGAATGAATAAGAGAATGTATAAAGGAATGAACGCTGCACCAAGATGATCCCATTGTTGTTTTAAAATAAGGTGGCAGAAGATAGGATTTTTTTCATGTATTCATTTCACTTTTCTATAAACACGAGTTTGATGTTTCCAGAAAAAAAAATAAAATGAAACTGTATTTTACTTTGGGTTGGAAATACGCTTTGTGTAAACAAGATTTACTAAACTCTGCCAAATCACTGCCCCCGAAGCGGCTCCCAGCAGTGCCCGCAGTGTGCAGGGAGCAGCCCGAGCTCCACAGTGGGAGACCCCAGGGCTGCAGGGGGCATCTCTGTCCTCTCCGGTCCCTAAACGTGAGATCTCTGCCTTGGCTTTGACTCCTTACCTTCAGTTGAGCTCCTTTCCATAGCACTCCTTTCTCACAAAGCCTCATGGAACAACAAGGTGGTGCTGCTGATTTTGCACACTCAGTAGGGATAGGTAAGACCAGGGTTAGGTCCCACTGATTGTCTAACAAGGTTTAAATCAGATTTGTTTTGACCTAGGAGGTTGCCTAAACAGAGATCGCTTTCTGACTGCTAGCTGCAGCACATATGGTCTTCTAGAGCTTGACATTTGCTGTCTGGGTTACTACAGCATGTCCACCCTAAAGCTGCTGTCCTAATCCATCACAGGAGAGCTGGAGAGGGAGAGAACGCAGAACAGGAGATTGCCCTGCAGCTGATGTCTGTTTGGAGGCTCTACCTACCATCTTTGTCCCGAAGGCCTCTCAGGAGAGGCTCACAGAAGGGATGCTGCCTGTTTGAAACAAACAGACTGTGAAGGTTCTAGTAAAAGCAAAGGATGCGTACAGAGTGAACTTTGAGATGTGCTCCAAAAATACGTTGCTGACCTCTCACTTGACACAGCCTGCTTCCCCATTAGACTGTAATATAATTAGGGCCTGCCCTAACCCTGCTGCCAGTTTAATGCTTACGAAATGTGGCCTCACAGGCTGCAGTTAGAAAACGATATACATGTAACATCTAAAATAATCTGTGTTGTAGTAGAAGGAGGCATAACCCAGAAAGAACACTTAGAACATCCTACCTCACAAGATATTTAGATGTCTTACCACATAAATGTACATGCTGTTGGAATGCTAGGTCTATCAGAAGCTGGTCTTGAGGACCAACCCTCTTCTTTGTGCCAACTAAGTGCAGTCAGAATGAAGCCAGTGAAGTCACCCCAGGATGTGAGAGGAGAATTAGGGCCAAAATGAGCTGAGGTTGAGAGACAGACCCTTGTACCAACCTGAGGGGAATCTGGGGGATAGGTAACTGAGATAACAGTCACTGTTATGGTAATAGTTGATGACCCTTATCTCACCCAATCTCGTGTATACTGCAGCCACTAACTTGCACCGCATAATCTTCTTCTTGGGCTCCATGAGACATGTAGCAGGAGCTGAGAGAGACAAGGACAGGTCTTGGGCTGGGGTGACAGAAAAAGTGTGGTTATAACAACCCCCTCCCACCTCCAGCTTTGTCAGCAGTCCACTTGGGACAAGCACATTTCAAGGAAGCACACCTTAATGAACAGACTATGTGGGAGAGTCAAAGGGCATAGAGGTTCTCCTGTCACACAGCTCATGGGAGTGGGTTCATAGAGGGGGACGGTGCCTCCATCCTTCTGACAGCCCATGGTAGGGGCTCAATGGGGAGAAGTGGTGTGAGCATGCAGCCCCTTCACTGCCTTTATGGCTGTGTCTGAAGTACCAGTGCAACCGAATGACATACTAGAAAACCTGAAAGGAAAGGAAGAATCCTAAGATGAGCCCTGATAAATGGCTGCTCTCTGAAGGGCCCAAGCTTCCAATGGAGAAAAAGTTCCCAGGCCTGTACTGACAGTTCCTGAGGCAGCCCTGCCCTGGCCACCCACTGCTCCGCAGTGCCGGTCACCTCCCTGGGAGCTGGGCTGCAGCCAGGAGTGCTGCTCTTACATCACCTCTTGTGAAAATACACGCAACGGGCATTTTGAAAAGGAAAAAGAGCCGTGTGTGAAACACGTGCTACCTGGTGATGAAAGCTGTCAGTTCAGGACCACATGTCAGGCTGAGCTGGTGGTTGCCTGGTACCTACCCATGCCACAACATGGCTGTTGTTTGGAGCGCACTTAATGAAATATTTCACAACTTTTCTGACACAGAGAGGAACATCTTGGCTTATACAAGGGCAGGAAATAACAAGGGCAGTGGTATGGAAATGCTTTCCTCTCCAGAAAAGTAACAGACATCTACATCATTAAAATGGGATGGTAAACCACGTTTTGCTTTGATCGGCTTTCACTTATGGGAAAAACTGATATACTTAAATATACTTGGACAACATTTTCTCTTTATGGGAAACCAAGCCCTTAAACATAGTAAATTCCTCCCTTAATGTGGAGCAATAGAGTACTGAACTCCAGTATAGAACACAGTGAAAGTCACAATGAAACCTGCTGAATAGTCCTAACAGCCCTTTCCACGAGTATTTTATTTGTATATCTTTACTCTCTCTCATGGCGTTTGCTGCCTTTTGGCATATCACAGCCTCTTTTCTATACAAATGCATATCAAAGTCTCTTTTGTACATGAAGGGGAGCGTGGTATTTTTAGTTAAACAGATCTTTACGTTTTTAAACTAATGTGCACGTCCATGTGCAAACAGTCACTAAAACTCCTCCAATGTTTATTTGCAAAAGCAAGCAGACTCTTGACCTGATAATCAGCAGTTCTGGACAGCAGTCCACTCCCACTGCAGGCACAGCCCTGCAAAATTAATTGGGGCTGACCTTGCGCTGAACTTCACAGGAGTTGTAAAAGGGAAAAAAAACCTCCCTCATTGGTTCTTAAAGGTCTTGATATGTACTAGAATTAAATAATTAATCAATTAGAATTCCTCAAACTAGCTGTACCTGTTAGAGACTGCTGGCACCGGACAGTTTTCTGTCTCCAGAAATCATTAGCAAAATGCTCTCACATGCACTGACCAATATTCTGATTCACCCCTTGGTTGTCCTGGTTCTTGAAGCCTGGTTCTTGTAGTGTAAGCTAGATCTTTTTATGTATGTTTGTGCAAATTGTGGTTTGAATAGTCCTGTGAAGCACTGACAAAAATATAGTGAAGTTATAAGGCATAAACTATCTACGTAAAAAGAATATATAGCTTAAGAAATCAGCCTCTTTGTCGTGTTTCTTTACAGTAGTTTAACATCTCCGTCATCTGAGTTTGCCTAAGTTTGCATCTAAGCTCTGGAATGCCTGAGATGGTACCGTGGAAGATCAAGGAACAAAATAACCCTTTAACAACATATAGTAATTCACACAGAGCTGAACAGAACCATCAAAACACCTTTTTGTTCTGCAGCTGCCTGGGTGAAATTTCTTAGTTTTTTTCCTCTTTTTCTTTAGCTTGCAAACTTTATAGACAGCAGCTCACCTACCTCCAGTTCTGGTCTCTGTAGTCCCACTAGCAGTGCCTGGGCTCCAGTCCTGGTTCTACCTTTACTGCAGTTGCTGTTTGCTGCAGTGTGAGTTTAGCAGAGATTATCCTTTTCTCTTCCTTCTTTCTATTTTACGCTTTCCCAGCGTTTAACAGTAAAAATGGCTGATGGGAAAGGCATTTCCTGCCCGTAAATGACAAGCAGAGTGCAGATACAGGGATGAAAACTCTTCCAACTCATCATTAAAGTACCAGAAAAAGCTTTCCTTATCAGTCATCATCTCTTATTGCTGCTGCTGCAGGGAGAATCACTTCAGCGTGGAATGCTTCCAAGGAGTTTTCAGTCAGCAAAGCTCACAGTTCATCTGGGTGTAAAGGAGTGTGCAATTAATCCTCTGCATTCCTGGTTAAGTACAGGAAACGTTTAATTCTAAACTTACTGAAAAAGGTAGTTTTCAATGATTTGCTACAGCCCGGGTCCATTAGAATTAGAATGAAAATAGGAAATGTGTCTTAGAGCTGGTTGTGCAGTACAGTAGAACCTAATGCTTACTAGCTAGGCACTGCTGGAACAGCCACAAGGCATCCAGAGGTTGGTGTTAACAGGTGGACAAAACACTAGTTTTATTCCCCATGCCTTTTTAAGGTTATTAGGCTTTAAGGATATTAGGTTTAAGGTCATTAGGTTTATTTTAATAGTTCAGATTCCACTCAATTTTTAAGCTTTTATAGTTTCAGGGGAAAAAAAATAGTAATTGCAATACTTCATATGAACTGTTAACCCCTACATACAAGAAAATGGCCACAATAAGGATCTTAATGAAAGACCACAACATTGTACCATATCGGGCACTATCATCCCAAATGTGTTGGAAAAAAAAACAGTAGCAGAAATAAGTTGTATTATTTATAAAGGCTCTTATTTCTTCATTCAACAGCAAGTCCTGAGTTGAGCAAGGTTTTTGGACAGAGACTGCTGAGCTTTGTGTTGAATTGCTGTGCCGAACCTGGCCTTCAGTTCAGCAGCTGAAGAGCTGTCATCCTTTTCAGAGCTTAGCATGAAACTCGCTTGTGAGTGAAACACACCCAGAATTTTTATTGCTGCTAAATGCTGCTGCAGTGCATATGGCAAATGGTAAGAATAGATAATAACGCCCCTAGAAAGCAACAAAGGCCCAGGACTGGTGGCACATCAAAGTGCTATTTAAAATTAGACATAAAAATGAAGTACACCAGCCTCATCTGTGATTTCTGTTTGTGATCCTCAGCCACTTCACCCTCGGATGTAAATGCCATTATCCTCTCCAACCCCCATATGCTGACCAGAAGCACCGCAGGGCAGCTGCATCTGAAATCCCACCCCACTGACAGCCCAACCTGTGGCTTGAGGTAAAGCACCGCTGTGATGAGAGCTCTTGTGACGCCAACATTCCCCCATAAACTCTGACTCTGCAGAGCACCATTCAGTGATTGAGGCCATGTTTTCATAAAGCCCATCAGCGACAGCACTCGGTGTGGAGGTAAGGACCAGAGTTCTGTTCTTGTCTTTCGCTCTGAGGGATGAAAACCCTGTCCCCTCTTTCCGAGGAGAAATCACCCACCACAAAATGATAAGCTGTGCTGTTTGGGAAACATTACTCTTGGCTTCTCCCACTGAAGCTACGCTGTTGTGAAGCTGAGAGCTGTTAGTAAAGCAGATGGTGCCAGACTTAGAGCATGCTGCTGAGGACGTGCCTCTGGACAAAGGGCATCCAGGAGCCTGCTTTCTTCTCCACGTAAGCATTCTGCTTCAGACTCACTGAACAAAATCAGCACCTAAGTAGGCTCAGCATTCTCATGGGGCTGAACATGGAGGGCAGGTGCAAGCTGGGTGCAGCCTCCTGTGCCCAAGGCCAGTTGGGATCTGAGCTAGGGGTGGGCTTCAAAGCTGATGCAGGCTGCAGGTTCTGTTGGTTTCAGTTAATTTACACTTTGTCCTTATTAGCTGGGCAGGTTCCTGTATGGTTAAAGCAAACCAAAGGAAAAAAAAAAAAAAAAAGCAAAGATAAGAGGTTGAAAGTTAAGATCATTCATGTGTTCTCCTCATGGCAAGTCACATGTGAAGTAGGTGAGAGGACAAAAGATAAGCAGAGGGGAAGCTGCAATGGCTGCCTTGGCTATGAATTTACTGTAGATGACAACTCTGTTGTAAATTGTTGGTATTTAAAATGTAATCTTTTTAATGTAGAAATCAACAATTGGAAATATCTGTTTGTCATTTTAGTAAATTGTAAATTGCGTACTAACGAGACATGAGAACTGCAGTTAAGAGTATCACTAATTATATTAGAATCATAGAATCACAGAATCCTAGAATCACCAAGGTTGGAAAAGACCTAAAAGATCATCCAGTCCAACCGTCCACCTATTAACAATAGCTCCCACATATTAAACCCCAGAACATTCTTTATGCATGTACGGTTCAAGTGCAGTCAGTGTGAACAGGTAACTTTTATAGTGTGCCTGTGTGTGTTTGTGTGCAGCAGCAGGATGATTCCACAACGTACCCAAAATGTTTGGAACTTATCACAGTAGGAAATACGTTTATTCTCACACCCTTTCCCTCATCCCTGTGATTACCTTACAGGCTACAGGAACAAACTCACACTCTTACAATGAACTATTCCTAAGCGTTTATTTTAAGTCATAGCAGTGTGACCCCAAGTGATGATTTGTACGTGATGAGCTGCATTTGTCTCTCACTGAAGTCAAAGGGAATCTTTCCATAGACTATAGCAATGGTTAGATCAGGTCTTAGTATACTCTTTAATTGGCAAACTGTTTTTTACACATGTGGTTTAATGCATGTGGTTCAGTATGAACCCCTGTCTGGTCTCTCAAACAACATCCCAGCGTGTGTTTGCAGGATGGGGAGAGGACAGCAGAGGGAAGGGTCTGTGGAGACAGAACTTTTATTGCCATAATCTGTATGGGAAGATAAGGACTGGGGAAGGGAGATGTAGTTCACAGTTGCCTGGAGCACAATTAATATTTTTCTTGTTCAGTGGAACCAGTGATTCTGTTTTACTCAGCCTGTTTTAAGATGTGGTTATTTCATCTGTGGGATCCCCAGCCTTTTCTTTGTTGGTTGTTGGACTAATGAATGTAACTGCAGGCTGTTGTAGTGAGCAGCTCTTATGGCAGCGCACAAGTCCAGCTGACAAAAACACCCTGAAAGCCTTCAGCAGAAAGGAGCGACAGATGCACTGGACTGCGTCAGCCCATCAGGCTCTCTCAGCTACAGGGGGGGGGGGGGGGTCTGAATAATGTGCCCCCAGACGCTGCCAGAGCACTGGATAGAAGAATGAAAGATGCCATTCTGGAACATCTAGCTCACTAAAGTTCCATGAAAATTCACGGAAATTTGGGGCGTTAAAGTTTGTGGTAATTGCTGCATCCTGCAGTAATGGAATTATCTCTGGCTCCATCTTATCGGCAGAGAAACAAAAAGTAAAATGACAGAAAGAGAAAATCAAAATGACTCATTTAGACTTAGGAAGCTGCTCAGGCAGGAGCAGGTGACCAATGGGAGAAAACCAGTGGAAAGGGGGAACAGAAAGTGGGATGACGGAATCCAGGGATACAGGGAGGGAAGAAGGAGACACGAGAGGGAGAGAAACAGGGAAGTGGGGAAAGAAATGAGAAGCTACCGGCTTAAGGGAATGGGAGGGAGGGCTGCTATTGAAACAAAGCAAAAGTGTGTAGGAAAAAGGAGTGTCCAAAAAAAAAGGAGATTAAAAAAAAGAAAAAGCAACCCAAAAAAACAGAGCATAAATGTATTTAGAGGGAATATTGGGTAGTGATGGAAACAGGCAGTAAGAAAAAATGTAAGCTGTGGAGAGAGAAGAGCAAGGAGCAAATGAATCTCATCTTCAGTGTTAAAGAAGTAAAAATTGTGCACTTAATAGCAGCTAATTTCCCACTACAAGACAAATTCCCGCTCACTTGGGTGGGTTTGAATATAATACGGTGGGATAATTTGCCATACAGCTGGAGTGAGAACCTGTCCTCTGCCTCCACGGTTTTTAACTCCCATCAGTTTTTAGACCAGCAGACATCCAAACCTTCTGCGGTGCATTTGTTCCTCACTACTTTTGCCTTGGGATTTTCAGTGGCTTATAGGGGAAAGTTGTGGAGGCAGCTCACAGACCCCCAAGGGGTCTTTGCCTGGCAGCTGATGAGCCCTGGGATGACTGGGAACCACCGATGCTCCCTCTGTGCAAGCAGCAGCAATCTAAATCTTGGAAAGAGTATTGTTAAGTTTCAGCTCGGTTGTTAGTCCAATCAGATGTGAAACTTAGCTCAAAAGTGGTGCATGTCTTGGAGAAGAGAGGAGCTCTACCATATGGATTGTAGTGTTGTTAAATAAACATGGCAAAAGCTAATTGCCATCACAGAGATACAGAACATTTTTGGAGGGACAGTCAGAAAGCTTGATTCTGTGCTGATTTTACAGCACAGTAACTCAGTTCAGGAACACTCTTTCTCACATATATGCCTTGAAGGGAAAAACAGGACCTGCAGTAATTTCAAGACTTAAAACAATTAAAATCACAGAGCACACGGATGAGTTTTACTCAAGATATCACTACACTTTTTATTTGCTTGCATCTTGTATTCTAACCAGACCAAATAGGTTTAATGGAACCTCGTGACCATAAAACAACACAAAATCTGGATGGGATGCGCAGATTGCATTGTGTTAGTCCGATTGACCTCTGTAACTTTGCAGAAGACAAAAGAAAGCTGTTGCTGTAAGGATGTGTTGCTCTGTGACTCTTACAGCTCTGTTTAGCAAGTCCTTGATTGATGCAAATACAAAAATCAATATGAAGTGGTGTGAAGGGATACGGAGGCAGGATTTGGTCAGGGAAAGGTAAAGGAAAGAGTTCCTTTCTGAGATGCTTTCTGAGGGCTGCAAGGACAGCACCTCAGGATCAGTCTGGTGTCCCTCCAGAGGGAGAAAGACCCAACAAATGTCAGTGCTGGTGATGAGCTGCTGTACCTGGAGAGCAGAAATTTAACAGGAATTTCAGCTACAGGAAGCAGCTACTGGCCAGTGAGATTGTCCCCACAGCTTCTGACACCAGCAGAAAAATGAACAGAAAAAGGTTGGTAGATTGATTGGAAAGGGAGGCAAATGAAAGATATTTAATGAGATGTGGGAAAATGAAACTGGCAAAGAGCATCAGAGCATCTGGTGACTGTGCTGGTCTTTACTCACACTTCCTATTAGTCTCAGTAATTAATTAATTTGGTTTTGAACAGGACTCTGATCCTACATCTTCACGGAGCTGAGGGTAACTTGTTTTTAAGGAGCAGGGTAAAACCTGAGTGACACAACGGAGCCCAGTTTATTTTTCATTGTGGTTTCATTTTCTATTTTCTCAGAAGAATTTCAAGCCAGGACATGTCTTGGTGGCCTAATCTGAAATGCACACAGAACGATCTCTGTTTGCTTTGCAGGGAGGGGCTCTCTTGCTCCAGAAGTGGTTCGGGAGTTAACACAACTGTTTTGCTGTCAATTTTTAGCTCCAAGTGTGGCTCACTGTGAGCGGTGGGACCAGCAGCGGGGAAGATGTCCCGGACCACAAACAAAACTATTGGCTTTACATCTGTAGAATGTAGTATGATTTCAAAACAAAACTATCACCCAGCTACTCAGCCAAGTGTTGTGATTATTGGGTGAATGTCAGTGACCTTTAAACAACCGGATAGCAACGGTTCCATTTCAAAGGTACTTCTGGCCACTTTGGATGAGGGATTTGCTTTTTTCCACCTCTGTTATTCTGTGACATTGCCCTACAGGTCAAAAAAGGTTCCGGGTAAGTTTCCCCTTCTGCAGGGGCACAGGCAGTTGCTGCATCTCTGTCAGCATTACGGCGGGCACCTGGTAGTGACCACTAAAACTAACGTTGCTAACACGTTTCCACAATAACTTCATGCTCGGCGCTTTCCAACCAATTATCTTTTGGGAAGACACATTTTCCACATTTGGCCTCTGTTCGAGAGGGATTTTTTATTTTTTTTTCCTTCTAGGCTTGAGAAAAACGATGCCAGCTGTTTCTGAACACGGCATGAATTATAACATTATGCCTCTGAAGCAGCGTCAGCTCCTCAGAGCGCGCCGAGCTGAAATGACAAGCCCTGTGAAGAGCAAAGCCTTTGCCTGGCGTTCTTTCTGACTCTGATTTACCTAGATGAAGAAATAACCGTGTTTTGAAAGAACTCAGCTTGATTTATCGATAGGTGAGCGCCTGAGCCTCCAGCAGGAGCAGCTGCCAGGTGGGTCAGGGCTGGCTCCTGTGCCAGCAGAGTGCACGGAGCCGTTGGGGAGCACCAGCAGCCGCACCTTCTGCAGGAGGAGAGCCAACAGCACTGATCTGCCTGCTTTTCTTTTTTTCCCCCCAAGGCAGACAATTAAATTTGAAATAGGAACGCTGTGTTTGCAAAGCTGAGCGTGCTAGCACGGTGACATTTCACAAGCTGAGAGCACACTTCCCGTTTGCATGGTCAGAGCGTGCATTTGTGTATGCACACATACACCCGTGTGGACACAGGCGCACAGAGGTGAGGTACGGACGGGCTCAGACTAATGTTAGAAATCCGTGTCCTTGGTTAAACGCTCTAAGCTATCGGTACGTGCCAGCTTTTCCCACTCGAGACGTGTTACCCGTTACCAAATGCAGCCCCGTGAACACTGCAAAATGAATTAACTGCCTGAAGGGCTGATCGGGGTCTGTGTTGTAAGTGAATGAACGAGTCTCCAAGCTCTTCCCATGCTTAGCAGGGAGACCCAAAGATGAACAAGTCTGTATGAACTGAGGATGGAATATTATCGCATTGGATAACTCCGTGCAAATCTCTGTGAGCCTCGCGCTCTCGGATAGGTGCTTTTTTGATACGTCTATTTTCTAGCGTTTTGGAAGGCAATTGCCGTCACTTACCGAACCAGGAAGCTATGGGAGCAAAAAAGAACAAAACAAAACCCCTTCAGCACCGCCACTAACGCGTTCCCCTGCCTCCTACGGGGAGTCTCTGGTTATCCCCGAAACCAGAACGACATCGCGTGCTGCGCCGTTCGAAGGGGAGAAGTTATTTATTTATTTTCAGCGTTCTGGAATTTAATTAAACGGCTCCTTCCCCGTTTCCTCGGGCTAAGAACTGAAGCCCCCCGCCCTGATACGCGAAGCGTTTCGGGCCGTCAGCTGGAGCGGCACGGAGGGAGCGCGGGGTGGTTCGGCTTTTTTCGGGAGGGGGTGTTCAACAGTTTGGGGGCGAAGAAGGCTCCCGTTTTCTAGTCCTTTCGAAAGCTGCGCTGCCTTCACTTAGTTTGACCGTCGCCGAGCCGTGAGAAGGACTCTGATTTATGATAAAGCAGCACGGCGTCCCGCACGCCTAAGAAGTCGGGACGCCCCCTGAAGTCTGTTGAAAAGAAGAAAGAAAAACAAAAAAGGGAAGGGGAAATAAAGCGCCGGGGGAGGACGGCCCCGTGCCGGGTGCCGGGCGCTGCCCTCCCGCGGGTCGCTGCCGGCACGGGGCGCTCCGCCGTTTGGGGGAGGGGGTCCCGCGGGGTCCCGGCGGCCCGGCTCGGCACGGCCCGGCTCGGTGCGCTCCTGTTATGGAGCGCGAGGCCGCGCCGCCCCGCCTCCGTGCGGCGGGAAAGCCTTGCATCACCGCCTCGGGCCCCGCTGCCCCCCCGCCCGGCCGCCCGCCCTCCGGGAGCTATTAATAGCATGACATCAGCCCGGGACTCGCCGCCAGAGTAAATACCAGCTCTACCCGCTCGGCTATATAAGGGGGGTGATGCAACCGCGGCGAGAGGCAGAGGCGCGGGGAGCGCGAGCGGGCGCTGCTCTCCCGCCGGCGGAGCGGGCACGGGAGAAAGAGCGGGCGCGGCGGGGCCGGCGAGCAGCCCCGGCCGGCCGGCGGCGGACTGAAGGTAGGAACCGCGGGACGGCTCCGGGGAGAGGGACGAGCCGGCAAACCGGAGGAGCCCGCTCCCGGGGTGCCCGCGGCGCTCGGCCGGCGGCGGGAGCGGAGTCCCGGGCGGAACCGCGGCTGCCCCGGGCCGGCCGTGCCGCTCGGCGCCTCGCGGGGGCGGGCAGCGCGGGGCTCGGCGCCGGGGGGCCGGGGGGATGCCGGCCGTGGCCGCCCGCGCTGCCGCTCCGACTGCCGCTCCGACCGCCAACGGGGCGCCGGGGAGCGGCTGCGGGGCGCCGGGCAGCCCGCACCGCCGGGAGGAAAAGCGCTAGGGACTCATCGGTTCTTTCTCTGTGCCGATGTCCGACACGGAGTCCGGCTGCTAAAGTCTTGCCTAAGCGAGGCAGGCGTGGCTCGACAGAAAACTTGTTAGAGAGAAGTAGCTTCCCGTTCGAAATGGGTTCTTTTGGCTTTTGAGCAGTCGGATGCCGGCGGAAAGTGGTTCGGGAGTGATGTGGGATGTCAGAAAGCTTAAGGTCAACCGGCGTGCACGGAGGTTGTGAACTGTAATTGCCCTTAATGCTGTTTAAGATTAACCTCAGTGGTTATCGGCGTTTGTTGCATCAGCACCAGAGGAGAAGGAATTCATGTGAAGAAGCAAAACCGAGAGGTCAGCCGGCAGCAGCTGAGGGGAAAGACTCCAAGCAGCCGTTCGGGAATACGCATAACTAACAGAAGCGCACGGTTAGGAATCGCGTACCGAAGCTAAAAGAACAGCAGAGATGTGTAGATTTGGTGAGGATGGAAAGAGCCACTGAGAAAAGAACAAACAAAGCACAGTGGTGGGAGCAAACTTGATTGAATCTACCTGAAGCTGAAGGTACCAGCAATAGCAGAGTTGTTCCCCGAGGAATTGCCAAACTAAGAATAAAGTAAAGAAGCTGGAGCTCACAGCGGGAGCAAGCTGTGCCTTTATGGGCCAGGTCTGTGAAATGTTCGACACCTTCAGTTCCAGTAACTTCAGAAGTCCTCAAAATAGACCGGAGCTGCCATCCATGTGCACGGTCTAATGAAGTAAACAGATAGGATCAGGAAGCCCAAATGTAACTGCAGTTTGAGGCTAGATATCCCTATTGCTATGCAGACCTAGAGAAGAGCGGCATGCCACTCTTGAAAGCTAACAGACAGAGGAACAATTCGTGCAGAAGTTGGGAGAAGAAAGGGCAAGCTGTTGCGGTTTATGTTTATTTGGAAAATCTAATCTCCATCCTCATAACGCATTTCTAAAAGTAGATCTGCTCCTCAGAAATTGGAAAACATCTACCTTTGGTTATGGAACACCAATCCGTTTGGCTTACTACTGGATTCAACACAAGCTAATTATTTTTGACATCCCTGTCACTCCCGACCACCAAAGCCGTGCACTGGAAGGAATCCTGCCATGCCATGTACCGGCCCCTGCTCCGCTGGAGAGTCAGCCTGGGGCAAGGAGCCCTGCCAGCTGTAGTGGGCTGGGGGCAGGACCCCTCCAACCTGCCTGGCCTCTGGCAGGGCCCGCACCCCAAAGTATGGGTAAAGGGAGACGCTGTCAGGGTGCCTGGGAGGTCAATGATTCATGCAGGCAAGGGCACTCCTCTTTCTGGGCTTCCATTCCAGTGGCAGCCTCCCTTCCCTGTTTTTATAAACCAAAGATGGATCAATAGATACTGAGGACATTACAGTAGGGTTGCACTGAGGGTCGTGGTGCACTTAGCTCTTGTAGGAATAGCACTGCCTGGTAGGTAAGTGCAACTCTCAGGCATGTTACTAAAACACGGGCATTCTTGGTTTCCTCTGGTGCTGACTTTAATTAAAGTTGACCTAAACTGAAATATAAATGAATAACCCTCCCCCCCCCCCCCCCCGGCCTATTCTGAGAAATGCTTGGTGCAATTAATTATTCCGTTTGCTGGAGAAATGGTTTTATTGTTAATTGAAGACTCCTGGTTTGATTGAGTTATACAGAATAAAGTGTTTTGAATGAAGGCAGCAGCAGGAGAGGAGCAGACCGACAGTCAGGGAGCACAGCTCCAAACTGTGCGAACAGTGGGGACTCGGTGTCACTGGAGTCAGGCTGCCTCAGTGAGCTGAACGGCTGAGTGTTGGGAAATGCTAAATAATGCCAGGAGTTCGGCTGGAAATCACAGGGCCTTTCTGACTTGGGGGGAAAAAAGTAACTGCTGGCTTTCTGAGATTATAGTATTAAACTGTATCAGTACTTTAAATGTGACTCATGAGCAGGGGCTTTCTGAAGAGAATTACATAAATTTCCCAAGGTCTTTCTGAATAACAAATTGTTCCTAATTATTTCCTCATATTTAACAACCGAGGGTGAAGTCCTGGCCCCACTGAGGTCAACAGCAAAACTCCTTTTGATTTCAGTGGTTTCAGCATTTCACCCCTGGGATGTGGGAAATCTTTGGCTCTTTTGTGGTCATTGAGACTCAAATTGAGGAAACCTCTGCAGCTGGACAAGTGGTTTTCTGCCCTCTGGCAGTTCACTGCCCTTGGATTTTTGTGTTTACCTCGCTTAGTGAGGAGCTGGGTTCTACTCCAATTTGCACCGATGCGGATTTACAGTATATTTTTAGATATCTCTGAGCGAAATCTATCTTCTTGTCAAGGCACGTGACCCCAACCTCTTCTTGCCATGTCACAGTAGTAGCAAACAGGGAACTGCACAATTTGGGGTTGTCCACATGGAAATTTAACTTACCCACGCTGCTGTCCCAAGGCAACTATTTGCTTGCCTGCACTACATTAATTACAATGACTTCGCTATCATTCTTACAACTCTAAACAGGAATAGATTACATGTCGTGTCGTTACCAAAGGAATCCAAGAAAACAAAAATCTCAAAAACCTCCACAATAAGGAAAGCAGGAAAAGCAATACAGCAAAATCCATTGCACAAAATTTGCTTTATGATTAGAGGAGGTAATACAATCTATTTTCCCATGGATTTGCACCTCTTGTCCTGTGGGCCGGCCACACAAAATGCTCAGCTTTCTTCCAGACTTCTTATTTTGCCTCTGCTGAGCCATGGATGGTTGATGCTGGGTTGCCCACAGTGTTTGGCTGTCTGACTGCTGAGTTTTGTGCATTTCTCCCTTAGCGGGGTTACCAGTTTTCACTAAGCGGTACACATGTAGGGCACCTCTTCCAAAATTGGCTAAAAAACTGAGGATGACTAAAAAGGGGAAAGCAGAGACCACTGCTAGATCGGTTTCTTTCTGTGGGAAAACTGCTAGAAATGAAGTTCCTCTGTGGGTGCCCCATTAACCGAAGTCTCAGCCAAAGTCTCTTTGGTTACACAGCTTTATATCTGCAGGAGATCTGACCATAAACACTGAAGAATTAAAAACTTGTTGTTGAGGGCACGTGAGGACAGTTTCGCATTTTACGAGCGTAAAGGGAGGAATCGGCATTATTACTCCTTCCCTCTATCCCAGTTTGTGCCTCAAAGCTCCAGAGCATGAGTAGATTTCCACCTTTCTGACAGCTCTGATTGTGAACTGTTGTTTATAATGAGACACATTTTTCTGTCTGTTTGTAAAGCTGAATGTGGTGAGCATTTTGTAGCTGATCCTGTCTTGGTTAGCAAAATTCAGCTTCTCTAGAACTCTTTAATCTTTACTGAAGTGTAGCTGAGATGAAGTCGTTCTCCGTCCATTTCAAGCTGTGATTTTGTGGTGGGGTAGCTGTGAAGATGGAGATACCTCTGGGTTTTAAACAATAATCATATTTCTTTGGTTACTGTTTTTGGTTATTGTTTTAAAAGCTGCCTTGCAGTGAGCCTGATGTGAAAGTTTTTACTAGTGATCAAATTCTGAACTGTTCCTCATGAGAGATGGAGGTACACAGGGAATGTGGGCTGAAGCAGTGCAAGAAATATATTATTTCACAGTACGAAATCTACCTCTAGGAGATATTATTTGCCCCTCTACAGCTGTTGAAAGGCTATTCCTGTCTCTTTTTGCTTTTCAGCAAAATGATGGTCCAACACACCGGCCAGGTGTCTGCATTAGAAGTCAGCGCCTCCGCAATTGTTCCCACTTTGTCCCCCGCAGGGTCACTGGGGTTTGATGATTTCACAAATTTAACCCCACTGGTGAAAGAGGAACTTAGATTCGCCATCCAAAACAAACGTCAGTCCCACAGGATGTCTTCTACTTTGGATACAGTGACAGTGTCCGAAAGGCCGATGGAAACATCGATCATGAAAACAGAGGTATGGCACTGCCCAGCATTTCGGGGTGAATGGTCAGTTCTCTAAGCAGCTTGAACCAGAAGAGCACTAATTATGTCAAATACAAACAACCCTCTCCACCATCTAAACATGTTAGCTTATTTGATCCTTTTAAGCCTGTTGCTTGGTTTTCTGTTATTCGCTTCTAGGAAATTCCTACAGTATTTCTAATTTCCACTGAAGTCTGTAAGTTCAGGTTTTATTTTTAATTATGAACTAAGGACAGTGTTTGACAGTGATTAGAGTAAGCGCTAAATCTGGTTTCTCTGCCTACGTGTGGCTGAACTTGGAATAAGTCACAGCAGTTGTCCTTCCCATGCTACATCCTAAGCACTAGGCTTTTAATTTAAGATAGCTAATAATCTCAATGGAAAACATGGCATTATAAAATGAAGAAGCAGATAGAGTTAGGGAAATGGCAACACCTGGGTCTGAGCCCGGCACCCCCTCTTTGGTATCCAGCCTAGGAAGACACTCAGCAATTTTGGGGGGTGACATTGATTTACAGTGAGCCATCATATCCATCCAAACTCCAGCCAGGTTTTATTGACAATTTGAATGTAGTTACTACCATTTTACAGTACTGCCAGCAAGGTCAGATCACATCCTTATGTAACTCATGATGTCAGCACTAACAGCACTGTGTTGCTTTTAAATATGTCAGAGTTATTAAAATATAGGCAGAGTGTTTCCAACAACTTATGGATTGTGTGCATCTGTTTTTATGGGATAGTTTTCTCCTGAAGAGGATGAAAGAAAAAAACGAAGAAGGGAAAGGAACAAAATTGCTGCTGCAAAGTGCCGAAACAAAAAGAAGGAAAAAACAGAATGTTTGCAGAAAGTAAGTGTCTGGCTTTAGATTTTATATATATGTATATATATATATAATTTTTTATTTAATATATATATATGTATTTTATATATATAGTTGTCTGTCATCATACCATGAATGAGATGACATTTCTTCACCCTATCTGCTACCATTTAAAACTACTTTACAGCAGCATCAGGCCTGTGTTTGTTTCTGTATCTAGGGGCTCTGATAGAGAGCTACGTTCTTACTTAGATGGCTTAACATAAATTTACAGATACGTGATATGGTGTACTGGGGAGTCAGTATGTGGCATAAATAATTTCGGGTCAATAGTTGACCCAAAAAGCTCAGAATAATCTTATAAAAGATAGAAACATTACTTTGGATGCCTGCCATTGTAAGTGAATATAAATCTGAATTTGGCTTTTCAGTGTTTGTTACAGTTCTGTAAAGGCCAAAGAAAGCAACTGTCAGTCTGTTCCCAAGACTATTATCAGCTGGAGGATGTATAGTTTCACCATTATGGGATGCTAAGAGCATGTAACTTCTAATCATATGCTTTTCCACCAATGAAAAACTGCAACTATTAGATAAATACTGCAATTAACTACTTTAAATGCGCTCTCTAATAGTTGTGTCTGTACCTTTTGACTAGGAATCAGAAAAGCTGGAAACTATCAATGCGGAATTAAAAGCCCAGATTGAAGAGCTAAAGAATGAGAAGCAGCATTTGATATACATGCTAAATCTTCACAGGCCCACCTGTATAGTTCGGGCACAAAATGGAAGGACACCTGAAGATGAAAGGAATCTTTTTATTCAACAGATCAAAGAAGGAACATTACAAGGTTAAGTGATATGGCAAATGTGGAAGTATTTATAGTATGTTTTAACAGCAACAGAATCCACAGAGGATGTGACTTATGTGTAGGATTCTATTAGTAAAGAGCGTTTAGGAAGGGCAGATCGCTTTCTTAAGCAGAAAGAATCATTTTTGGCTTGTCAGAGATTCTTTCCCTCGGAAGATATGGTCACGGTCAAACTGAAGAGCCTTCTGCCTCATAATAGGTTTTGCACCTGTCATACATGCTGTTCCTAGGAGCTACAAACAACAGCTTCAGAAGATTTAGCTCTCTGCTAGTATACAGTATCTGCACTCACGACGTTTGTGCTAGAACACTATGACGATGATGCACATGGTACATACAGCTGTGCTGGATGGACACTACTTTTCCTTGTGGCTGTCAAGGAAAGCAGACAGAGTATTTTTAAAGTTTTGTAGTTTCCAGGAGGATGGTTTCTGGCAGAATGTACTGATACGTAATTTTGCATTCTAACCTAACACACACCAACACACAAAAAGCCTTTAGTTCCAATTAAGCTTTGTAACTTTTTCACAACACTTGTGTGGTTTTTTTTTTTCTATGACTCATCTCAGAGACTGAATTTGACAAGTCCTAGTATGTGTGACAAAGAAAGGTTTCTTGCAAAATATCCGTGTAGCTAAGTTGGTATTTTAGGAGCTGGAACCCCACCTATTATCCTTTGGGAAGTACAGTGTTTCCTTGCATTCAGGAGAGCGTTTTGTACCATCACTTGGCAACTGGGTGAATTGGACCCACTGGAAAGAAGGAAGTAACTATGAAGGGATTTTGATACGGTTTTGTCCAAGCAAAGAACTGCAGGACTGAATCCCAGGTTCGTGAATCATGACAAGTTTAAAAAACAAAACAAAATCATCTGGGATCTAATCCTACAAGCCTTAACCCTCACTGACAGAAAAGGTTCCGTGGCCTGTAGTGATCTGGTTATACAGATGGCTGTCAGGAGTAAGATGCAGACAAAGCTTTTTCCATCCTTGTCAGGATTGCTCCCTTTTGCCTGATGATTCGGAGGGGAAAGTTATGATTGCAGCTACTTTTATTTTATGTTTGGGTGGTACCTACAGTCAATCGAAAGTGTTACTTAGAATCTGAAGGAGACAAGAGTTCTGATGTAGTGAATAATTGTTCTCATTTTTTATGAAATACTAACCTTAGACGTTTCTGAACTGGTAGAAGAGCTGCTGGACAATACAGTTGGAGCTACGAGTGTTTAAATTCTGATGTTTCTGTGAAATTCTCAGATTGTTTAATCCTACAAAATATATCCTTACAATTTTTTGTAAAAGAAAATATCCTTATTTATCACTAATATCATAACGAGTAAAGTTAATAAATACTGCAAGCAAGATAAAACTGAAAACACAAGTGTTGTGCTGTCTTTTTACTTTCATCTCTTGGTGTTTAATATTATATATTCCTAAACCACGAGTTGCAGGAGACACCACTTAACCTTCGTCATCTCCGCAGATGAGGCACTTGAGTATCTTGAATGCTTGGGTGCACAGAATATACCTCTCAAAATTCTGTACCTTGATCAATGGTGTCTAGCTGTTCAACGTCACAATTTAAATGGAGCTTACAGTACATAATATTTTACACCAGTTATGCACTGTGGAATTTGTGGTTTTATTCTAAAGGCTAAACTTAAAGATACCTCAGCCAAAAGCTTCTTCCTTTACAAGTCCTGGCTGAATGTATCAGATATCACTCCTGATCCTTATATGCTCTTTATATTCTGCAACAGAACTTCTTAGTACATTTTCCTGAGATCTGGATATATTGTAATGTCCTATATCATGTTTAAAAGCTATGTACTTCATATATCTGAAAATGAATGTATTAAAAAGACATCACACTAGGTCTGGTCCTGTCCTGAGAATCTGTTTTTTTCTGTATGTTGGAAGGAGCTGCCTTTGACTTCAGTGAGATTCTTATTAATGCCCTGCAGGCAGAGTCTGGAGCCTCTGCAGCAACTTCAGTGGCTCAGGGGAAAGTTTCATGGGGAACTGGGCCGGTCGTTCGTCACATGGTGGATAAACATGAAGTATGTTCTCAGTAAATTTGTCAAATAGTATTCATTGATGTCTGACTTCTGTAGTATGGGATTACATAACTGAGGCCTCATGATGGTATCATGCTCTTTGGCTTTGCCTTTAGCACATCAGATACCAGCAGACGAAAGAGTTTGTCTCCTATGCTGTTATAAAGTGTTCCATCAGAGACTAGAATATAATGACACAATTGATGTCTCTCCTTTAGGGAATCTGTATGGTTGCTTATAACCATATTACTAATGACGCCGGCGTCATGCTTTTGTTGCTTGATGTTATGTATTTAGCATGCTAGATGTTAATAGGGTACCACTACTATTGTCAGAAGATAATTATTTTTATTTCTTTGTATGTGGAGTCACAGCTGCTTTCTATTGTGAGTATGTGTGTGTGTGTGCACGCGTGCTCCTGCACGCTGCTGGAGAAGTGATGGTACTCAAGTTGATTTGACTATGCCCATGAAAGAGTGTTTGAACAGCTAGACAGGAGCAGTATGTTGCATGAGTTTTCTAAAGTACACGTTATTCAGGAGAACCTTTAAAATGCTTTAAAAGCAGTTTGTTTTCTATTTTCAAGTTTGTTTTGATACTTTAATAAAAAAATAATATATATTTACTTATGTGTCATTTAATTCATTCTTAACTTCCAGGAGCAATTTCATTTGCTTATGACAATGTCAAGATATTAAAAGAAAACCAACATGTTTTATAGGTTTTCAAACGTAAGCATCATACCAGATTCCAGCAAATTTCTCATTCTTGGTCTAAACTTAGATTAAGGAATGGGAAGTTAGAACCTCTGAGTCCCTCCAAATCTTACAACCAACCAGCTGATAGTTATTTCAGCTTTCCAGCTACCTAAGGGGATTAATACTGCTTTGTGAAGTTTTAACATTTACGGATTGCTCTCTGTGGTTATGTGGAGGACTAAAGAAGCACAGTACAATCAGGGCTTTGGTTTGTTTCTGTGTGTTTTTGTGTGTGCAGACACATGTGTGGAGAAGCACGAGGGAAGATGAACAAAATGTTCTATCCTGCCTTTCCAAAACTATCTGCACTCAGACAGAAGTCCCTGTGTTTTGATAGCTGGTGGTGTAGACAAAACTTTTGGCTTCAGTCCTTAGCAAGCAATGCTAGCTTGTACGACAGAGATGAAATAGAAGGCCAGGAGCCCAAGGAACCAAGAAATCCACTGCACTATTACAAAATCTAGTTAAAAATATCAGTTAGAATGGAGATGCAAGCTTCTACAAACCAGGAAACATGGAATGCTTATTCTTATTGGTACATCTATTTAAAGATGCACAGTCCCAACGTGTATATTCCCTCCCCCACATATATGCTCTCTCATGCATTTTCCTAAACCCTTTACCAAATGTTATTTTGGAAAGCTCGATTCACTTCCAGTTTCATACATCTTTATATCATCTACCTGCCTCATCTTAGAAAACCTTATCAACAAAATTAGACTTATGGATTCCTGAGATGATATCTTACAATCTTTTCTTTAAATGACTTCATTAGAAATCATCTAATTGCACAAGCATCTGATCGCTGTGACATATTGCTAATGGAATCATTAATATCCCTTGAACTAAATAATATGTTCTATCTTCTCCTTTGGTCTTGTTTGAGACACAGAGTCTGTGTGTGTACTGGCTCATGCAGGCCTCAATGTATGTTCATCTTTACCCTGCACACTAATAAGGAACATGTTCTACTTTTTTATAGCTCTTCCCTTGATATAAATGAATAAATGCTAATACCAAAGGTAGGCAAAGCCAGTGATTCATGCTAGGTATTCTTTTAACAACACCAAATGCCAACAAATTTAAACATAAAATAACTTTTCTACTTGGACCCATCAAGAATTTGAAATTACTTCTTAAGGAGGCAGTGTTAAAGTCACTGTCATTGTTAGTTTTACCAGAGAAATAGGATAAGGAAACAAAATGCTACAGTTGTTAGAAGCAGAAAGTTTTAAAAGCTAAACCTGCTTCATCTTAAAAACAAACAAACAAAATCTAAATTCCACGTGGCAACTCTATCTCCCGTCCTTCCACCTTTTGTCATTCCTGTCCTTCATCCCACGCGGCAGTGCACAGGGTTACCATCAGTCCCATTGAGTCTGGCCGTAGCCATGTTTCTGTGTTTGCCCAGTGCCCCCAACTGGACACCCTGGGAATCACATGATGAAAATGTTCGAGAATATTTACTTGGGTAGAAATACTTAGCAACGTTCTTCACTAGCTTATAATGGAAGCAGTGTCAGATTTTTGCTTGCATAATAGACATCATTCCTTTTTAAAGCGTAGTTAAGATAAAGAGTGACAATATCAAAAGAAATCTCATTGCTCAAAGCAGACCCTATTGGACACTGAATCAGAACTACTGACTTCAGTGATAAAAATAGTTCTTCACTAATTTTCAGTTCTGACAGATCTTCAGAGCCATTACAAGAGAATAAACCAGATTCTATTCTTGATACGGCACCAGGTCTGGCTGCGTAGCTTTACTACTGCTGGCAGTGATGCGTGACCAAAAAAAAAGCCAATGATTTTCAGACTCCAAGTTAAGCATATTCGATCTGACACTAAAATAATAATCATCATAACAACAACGATAATTAGACCTGTGAACAAATTAAATAGAAAATGGAAACAAAGTGGGAATTGATGCTGGAATCCTTTTTCCCACTTTTGAGAATTTAGCAGTTTATATTTGCAGGCTGTGGTTCAATTCTTATTATCTCTAATAATGGGTGCACCACTGTAACCACTGAGACCTTGGGCATGCCCACACAGCAAGCAGTGTGGTGTAGCAATGCTTTTGTACAAGCTAGCAGGGAGAACCACCCAGTGATGAAAGCAAAAAACTCAGCACAGTTGGTGGCACAGAGAGGATGGGACATGCAGCCAAAGGACCAGCTGATCCTGCCATCTGAGGTAGTTCACTTACAGCCAAGTCAGGTATCATTCAGCTCCTCTGGTCAGAATACAGCTCAGAGCTGCCTGCCTTCAGGTCCCTCAGGTTCAGCTCAAAGGTCCTTCCTACCCTGTTTTCTTCCTACAGCAATGATCAGAAGCAGCCACTCAGGGAAGAACAAGTGTAGGGCAAGTATATGTGCTGTGGGTGCTTCCCCACAGCCCCACCATTCTCAGCATAGCAGTCTCACAAGCTCAACATGATTCGTTTAGATAGTAACCTTCATCAGGTCTTCATCTCACTTATTTACCCCCAATACCAGCACCCACAATACACCTTCATGACAAGATTTATAGGCTTGTCACCACTCATAAGAAAGCTTCCCCTTGCTTGTTTTGACCCTGTTCCTTGCAGCTTCACCTGACAGACCCTCATTCTTGCACTGGAAGTGTTCATGCTTGTCCATGCTCTCCACAACACTTGTGATTTTACACTCCACCCCAACCTATTCAGTCACCTTTTCTTTAGGTAGCACATTTTACATCCTCGATCATTCCTGTTACACAGCTCTTCTGAGAAAGGCCTGTGTCTTTTCCAGGAGTTTAAGATCAGGAGACCATAACTATGAAGATGTAGCCAAACCATAGATCGACATGGTGGGATCTTGATGTTCACTATTCCTTTCCTAATAGTTCCAGGAATTCGGTTTGCTTTTCTTTTCTTTTCTTTTTTCTTTTTTTTTTTTTTTACTATCTGCCAAGAATGGAGCTTTGTGCAATGGCACTATCAGCCATAACCCTCAAGCCTCCCTCCTGAGAAGTAATGATAAAATCAAGCCCAACATTTCATCATTTCGCATATGATGGCAGAGTCAGTTTTCCCTGTGGGTATTTAAATTAGAAACTAGCAACACATTGGACTACATCAGATCAGCTGGTTTTCTTGAATACCCCAGAAATACCATTTTTATTTATTTTTCTTTTTCTTTTTTGTAATGGAAGAGCCTACGTGGACTTCATTTGATGCTTTTATCCAAACAGCAGTCAAAATTGCCAATCTATTGACAAATTTCTTGGTTAGGAGTTCAGACTGGAACAAAAGAAAATAGTTGGGGAGTAACCAAGTATACAACAGTCCCTCTGCTGACAGAGGGCAGCTACCTTTTGTTGGCTAGAACAGAGATCCTTTCTCTCCTGACTTGGATAAACACAGATCTCTGATAGTGGCATGGTCAGAACTTCCCCTCTTGCTTTTATCTTGCCTTCAAAACTGAATCATACAGGATTTGCATCCTCCACGTTTGTAGCTAATTCCTGTGGTTTTACTACGCGTTCTTGAAGTCCCGGATCTGAGTTACGCATTATAGGATGAGAAACTCATTCCTCATTACTGAAGTGAAAGCTTTAGAAATATTACTTATTTCTGAAGTAAGAAGTTCAGAAACCAAAAGAAAATAAGTTAAGATTCAATTCATCAAGCTGTTAATGTTTCATGTTTAGAAATAAATGTTCTGGGAATCTGGGGCTTGCTTGTTTGCTGGGGAAGGGGAGGGCTCTATTAAGAAGGAGTTTTTTATGTCTGGGTTTGGTCACGTCACATTCCTTTGCTGGCAGCAAAACTATCCACAGACCAAGGAAAGGGTAGCTGTAGAAACTGGTGCTTACAAGCTCTAATTCTGAAGGGTTTCCCACATTATGTTCAAAGAATAAAACTCCTCAGAATGAATAGCAATAGGAAGGACAAATTAATTTCAACAATTACCTGCCTTTCAAACAACGCCGTGCCCCTCTGCATTTAACTTAGGGCAGTGAAAAGCTCTCTGTTACTTTTATCTGAATTTACTCAAAACACTTTTGACTCTTCCACCCCTTTGTGTACTTACCCCTCCACTCCCACCTTTTCCAGAAGTTATTACTCAGATGTACAGAATGTGCCAAAGCTGGTTTATAGAAACAACTCAATAGTTCCCCTAAAGAGAAGAGAAACTGTTCTACAGGAAGCTAAAGCAAATACTAAATTGCACAAAAACGTATTCAAAAGCAGGAAATGCCACTGTTGAGAGTGCAAGCAGAAGGTCAGCTCTGCTATCTTACACACGAGTGATGGAATATCTTCTAATTGTGTGACCCAGTATTTCCAAGTAAGATAACATACCACATTCTTCCTTCGCTGTATGCAGTAGCTTGCACAGTTCCGTATATTACATGGACAGAATCTTTCAAGAACTTGTCTACAGAAAACTAAAGAAATAGACTTTAAGATTCTTACTTCCATGCAAACAGATAATCTCATCTAGGAGCTGTTTACTGAAGAAATCTGCAGCTACAGATTCAAATGAACAGATAACCACACATGTAGGTCTCCAAAATATTTGCAGGGGACTAAAATGCATCTGAAGTGTGTGCAGCACAAAAGCACAGCATAATTGATAATTATACTGTAAATAAATGTCTGAATTACAAAAGGTGTTGTGCCTTTGGCTGGTGCTGCTTTCAGTCAGTGTGAGAGCCAGTGTATTTCAAACAAGCCATCCTCAAATTCTCTTCAGCACTGGCAAGAATTCTGTACAGATGTTTGGAAGGGGGAAAAAATAAATATACTTGGGCCAGAAAAGGTTGTTGTGGAAGAAGCCATGGGTTTGAGTAAGGAAAAAGGTAAAAAAACCAACCAAAGGAAGTCTGGAAGTGCTTTCCAAAGAAGTACTTCTAGCTCCTCTGCTCCTCCTGGATATTGTGACAACAGCAGCAAAAGCAATCTTAGCAGAAGTGAAGTAGATGACTACTTACAGCAGTATTTGTATAGAGACAGAGAACTACTACTGAGCAGTATCAGTTGTTAACCTCCAAGTCTTCTCTATAGAGATACTCACGTGCAGGCAATCAGCCAGGCAAACTCCCATCCTGAGATAAGAACAGCTGCTCCATTTCCTGTGCCACTGAACCCTGGACTCTGTGAGCAGCCAGCACCCACTCCAGGTGCCTGAGGGCAGGAGGTGTGCATTGCCAATGAGTACCACTTGGAGGATGAACTAGATAAAGGGACAAGTTTTCTGAGACAAAAGGACCTAGGAGAGAACAGGAACAATCCTATGTTTGACTAAGGTGTCAGTATATCTAGGGTCGTATCTGGGCAGCAGAAGGCCCTGTGCAATGAAAAAAGGGTGTGAGAGAGGTCTGCCTAATTGTAAAAGAAACGATAAGGGCCTAGTGCAGGGGGAGAGATCTGATTCAATTCCTTCTTTGGTTTCTCATCTTTCTATCCCCCTTCAAAACCCAAAACTCCAGACTAATGACTATGGCACATCTGACACATATTTAAATTCCAGAGTAATAATAGTTTCCATGCACTGAGATGTGTACACCAGAGAAGCAAGACATGGAACCTGTCAGAGGGCCATTTTCCAACTCTTCCCAAAAACACATCGCATCCATTTAAAGAAGCTTGGAGTAGTTCTCCCCTCATCCTCAGCCAGATGCTTTTACATTTAACTGTCATTCAATTTTGAATGAATTTTGCTTCTGCAACCAGCCCTACCAGCATTCACAGTTATCGGAACATTTATCTAGTGACAATTTTCTGAAGTACAGAGAAAACACTGCTAGCTCAGAAACTGCAAGGCAATTAGTACACACTGGAAACTGGATCCTAAAAGCTGACCTGTCACAAGCACAAATACAGTAAAGGTTAGATTCCTTCATAGCTGACCCTGTCCCTCCATGTGTTCAGAGACACACACCACAGGTCTCTGTTCTTTTTGCCAAACCTCAATTCTGTTACTCACAGGTGTGTAAGTATATAGTCAGTGTCCTATCTGCTGAGGGGATGCCCAGTTATGTCTGACATTTCAGGCTGTTCCTCAGAATCACAGAATCACAGAATGACCCGGGTTGGAAGGGACCTCAAGGATCATGTAGTTCCAACCCCCCTGCCTAGCAGGGCCACCAAACATACGCCTTTACTAGATCAGGTTGCCCAGAGCCCTGTCCAACCTGGTCTTGAACACCTCCAAGGACGGGGCTTTCCTCAGGTAGGAAAGTGTTAGTGTACTACATCTTTGCATGTGAATGAGAGATATTAATGTTCCAAGTTCTGGAGAAATACCCTAACAACAAAAAAAAAAAAAACCTGCTATCTCGATAAAGAACCCTGTGGTTCTAAAGAGAACATACTGTGTTCCCAGCCCAGCCTCTATGAACTGCAATCTGTACAACCATCATGGAAGGAACATTTGAGAGTGAGCCTTCTAAATACATACACAGCTGCCAAATGTGTGTGCTCACAGCATGAACGCCACGTCAGACCCTGACAGATAGCAAGGCAGTCAGCTGCGGATGGTGGAACCTGATGTCTGTGCATGCCTAGGTGAACAGAAGTGAGCCTTGAGCAGCAGAGAGCTGGAATTGTGATGACTTCAGTGGTGCTTAAATCCTTCTGAGGGTCTAATTTCAAGTAACTAAAATTCAAGAGCTAAAAAATATTTCTAAATATGGACAACCATACGCATTAGTGAAGGAACAGAAGGTAATGCTCAGTTTCCTTTAAAATGAATTCTGTGTAAGACATTCAGTTGGTGTTTTTAGGTCACCCTAGTAACACAACCGACATTACCATAGTAGCATCTTACATGGAAAGACAGATCACTCCAACCTCAGGAAAAGGTAATTCTACTTCTCTGACTCATGCTAATAAATCCACACTTTTGGAGTGAAATAGGCAGGCACCTCAAGCTCCCAATGATCTTGAGTTAGTTAAATATTCAATATGTGTAAATGTGAAAAAACACAGTAAGTGTCACACTTAAATTTACAGCCTCCCAAAGGACGGCATGTTCTGAGCAATTAGCACAGAATTACTGCCAGAGATGTGGTATATTAGAATAAATAACACTTTAAAAAGATACAGATGTTAAATGCGTATGTGCCTTTGAGAGTCATGGTAAACATTTAAAAATAGACTCTGTGATTATTGGTGTGTTTAGATTTTATAAGATCTAGGACTGGCAGAGGACTCTGTGGTTCTTGTTCTGTGCCATACAATGCATGTGATCTGGATTAAATTGTAGAGGGAGGTCTCTTTTTTATCCCTTCCAGACTTTTACTTAGTAAGAGTGCAACAAGCCAGATTTAGAAGCAGAGTAGGCAAATATCCATCTGCAAAACACCTACAGGTCAAAATTAAAATGACTAAATAGTGGCACAAGCTATAATCCTGGTGTCCAAAACAAACACTGACTTCAGTGATTATTCTTTAGAAAGCATAAGATGAGAATCAGCTTACAGGTAACATAGACTGTTCACAGAGAGGTGCTGGGCAAAGTGAACTGTGCAACTTTATATGTGCTGGCTTGCAAAAAGGAAGATAGTACTATCTGCCTTATGGCAGAAAGCCACAGGCTCTCAAAAATGTTCATCTACCCACCTCAACTGGTAAACTACAGTTTTAAACTGAAAAACAAATATTCTCACAGAAGCTCTTCTGGCAGAAAAAGTTGAAAGCCAAGAGGGATATAAAGTATTTCCCTTTCAGGTTTTTTTCTTTCTGGATTAACAGTGTGAAAGTATTACATAAAGGATAAGAGAAATTTGGAAACTACAGCTCTCCAACTCTTTCTCTTTTCCAGTTCTAGCCTTATCCTAACTCCTACCCTATCCCCCTCCTACCCTTGGCCCTTTCCATGCCCCCTCAAAGCACAAACCCCCAGGCACAGCTCTCAATGGAGTCTCTTTCCCATGGATCCCAAGACTCCTAGCACAACCCAGAGCATTTCCAGCTCCTTCCAACTCAACCACACTCACCAGTGCTGCTGCACGCACTGTGTGCTCCATAGCTTCTCCATAGCAGGGAGGCCAAGCACATCACCAATGGCAATTACTCCAAAGCAGCTAATCCCCAACCGGTGATGTCATGAGTAACTTACAGGAGAGTTTTAAGATTTACCAGTTCTCCCCAGATATACAGATTATCTTCCCACACTTCTTTCTCTTAAGCATCTCCATTGCATTTGTTTTGCATGCTTGTTGAGCACTGAATTAGTTCAACTTACTGCGTTTTATCACATATTCTTCTTTTAGGAACAATCTGCACACAATCGGGAACTTACACCATGATTTAAGTCCTTGTTAAATTTGGCTTAATATGTGTTGTAATAAGCAGTGATTAGAAACCACAAATGAATTTGTAGCTTTCTCTTACCACTACACAGTGTACCAATACAAAACCATGGCGATTTTCTGAAGTGCTAAAATCCCATCTTGAAAAGTCAGGCAGGATACAAAGGGGTGTTTCAGTTCCTGATTTAGGACTGGGGATGAGGGAGATTTTTTTTAACTGCTTTTTTTTGGGATTTGATCGCATTTTTAAACAGATGGGAAGTCAGTCCAACCCATGACACTTGCTGGGAGATCTACAGTATTCCATGTATGCTGTTAAGTGGACCATTTCATTACTAAGAGTAAAAATTCTTTTCCTTTAAATAGAAAGCAAAATCTATTAATGAAAAAAGGCACAAGTAAAAGTTCGTTCCAACCTCTCTGTACTAAAATAAACCGCTCTCTTTAACCATACCAGTTTTAATTTTCAGTACATCACAGTGTAACCATGTTCAATTGGGTGTAGATGAACAGATCCCCATAATGCAAGGCCTTGCAAGCAGCACTTGGAAATTGAGGTCAGTTTCTTGAGTCCTGGAACCAACCACACACTTCCTATGACCTCATCCTTCATCACTTTGCTAAGAAACAAACAAAAGCAAAGTCGTGCCCTTCAGTCTTTCAGTCCGTTTTGGACCAGAATTTAACCTGGATATCCAGCTTTTTGGTTCGCCTTACGTAGGTAGGTATAATTTTCTCACTAAGATATCAGAAACTTTCTTCTGCCCGTAAACTTTTAGAAGGCCACATAGACAGCTGGCAAGCCAAAATCATAGACTGAAAGTGAGAAATCCATTCCAAAAATAGGGATTAATTTTTCATAAAATACTCTGAGGTACACGTTCATTCATAAAGAAAGGTAAGAGATTCTCTTTGGCTCAACTGTCAAAATTCTCTGTGTAGTTTACAGAGCAAAACACAAGAGTAAAAATAAAGCAAATGATTACAAACATCCATTTCACGGATGGCATGCCAGCAATACTTGTTAGATAGAACGATACAAGAAACTGTAGTCTGGTTCAGGGCATTATGTGCTACTGCCCTGAGCTGGCAAAGAAAGGAAATTGTGCCAAAAAGCTGTGTGATTATTTAACAGAGGAGAATACACTCTGCTTTTTAATTAGAAATGGAGATAAGTGCCAGTGCCACCTGCAGACAAAATATGACAGGAAAATAGAAAAAGAGAGAAATATAATTTGGGGGATCCCTCAGATATTGCCATCCCCAGAAATTCAGAGAGAGCATTTCTCCCAATTACCCACATTTCTGATAAGTCATAGGTAAGTACATGAGTTCTGTGGAAGAGGGCAGTTTTCTTGCATCTCTTTTAAGTTTTCTAAGAAAAACTGTCACCGTCCCTAGGGATGAAGATAATGAAAGGAAATATTAGAACCCTGGGCAAAAAGAAGGGAAGAACACAATCAGGTATTTTTAGAGGCAACATGAACAACCAAGATTTCTCCTCTCAATAGCAGAGACTTCAGCATGAATGAAACCAGTGGCTGATCCCAGCAGGTATAACAAAAGGCAGAATTCAGTTCATGCCATCTAGACTTCTGCAAGTCCTCTAATGAGTGGTTCAGTTCTTGTATGTAATTTGATTGCTCAGAAGTAGAAAGGTACAGCTCATACCGAGACCTCTTAATTCGCATCTGTGCAGAGCACTTCCAACAAGAACCACGAATGTGCTGTGAGTAGCCCAAATCACAAAACCATGGGGTATTTCATGTCTTCTAGTACAGACAGTGAGAAATAAGAGCCCAAATGCAAGGTTTCTATTCACCGTCTCCTTCGATGAAATGCAGTATTTCCAGAATGTGTTTCTCAACCAGACTGTCCCCAGAGCAGCTCTGCTGAGCAGCCCAAAGGCAGTAAGCAGCTATTTGCTGGTTGGTACTGAGCAGCACCAAGCAGAAGTGAAACAAGCTTTCGGATGCACTTTACTCACCGCCGCTCCACTCCTTCTCCCCACTGACTGACGCTCGGACAGTGTGTTGGCATTGTGTGCCCTATCGGATGGAGTCTTCCCTCCCAACAAGCACCGTTCTTTACAACATCACATCTTTTGCTTCTTACCTTCACTCAGCGGTGTGTCAGCAAACGTTCTGTCACTGGTGCCAAAACGATGCAATTTCTACACATGGTCTGTGCAAGATTTGCACGTATTTCTTGCATTACACTATAAATCTATCTTGCATCATCTTGATGTGATTCTTATTAATTCGAAACGGGACTGCATGTAAGAAAACTGTTCCGAGTTGGGCTCTTTAATGACAAGCCAGCACCCAGCAGTCACCGGAGCCAGTCACACCACGGCTGCTGGGATCTGTCCTGGGATGATGGATGATTTCTCTTAGAACAGCGGTGGGTTTATGGACGGCACCGTCAGAGCTGGCTCATTGCATCCGCCGCGTTCCTAATAGCCATAAACCCAACCGAGCAGCCTGGAGAGCGGTTTGCACACGTTCTATTTTTGCCCAGCAATGAAAGCCTGGTTTCCTCGGCCCGAGCCCCACGTCCTACAACGGGGCTCCCCGCGATGGCCACAGGCGGGCCTTCCCTCCTCCTGCACAGTCACTCGCCCGGCTCCGCTCCGGCTCCTCCAGCCTTGCCGAGAGCTCAACTTTCTGCCTGCTACTTTCTGCTCGCGGGCGGCTTCGTGCCGCCTGGGGACGCTGTGGCTCCGGCTGCGAGGCCGCCCCGCGCTCCGGGCCGAGCCGCTCCGACTCCGCGTCTGAGGGCGGGACGCAGCGGTCGTTAGCGGCTGTGGGGGTTACGGCGCCGGCGGGCGCGCGTGAGGGGAGCGCGGTCCCACAGCCGCTGTGTCTGAATCGTGGGCTCCAGTTCTGCACAACGGAGCGGGCCGTGTCTCCCGTTCCGGCGGGGAAGCGGAGAGTACATGTGAATCAGCGTGGCTTGTCGTGTAACTTCCAGGCACTTCGGACTTATGCAGCGTTATGGTATGTGACAGGGACTTCCCCTTATTTCGGCAAGCTGAGATCCTGTAAATGAAAATTCTGAACCCACTGGTTATCGGGATGGAGAGTCCCCGAAGGCAATTTATAGATTGTATTTCGTGAGTTACAAAATACGGTCACTGGGATTTTCTGATGGCTTCCAGGTATAGCCCAGCAGCCCGCCCTCGTGAAAGCAGGATGCATAGATAACAGCAGCCGCGGGCCCCACAGTGCACGGGGTTTGTGCGTTCGGCCTCTGGTGCTGCACGAGTAACAAATACACCATGGCCACTTGTAGGATCACAACACGGCTTTGGTTGGGAGGAGTTTTAAAGCCCACCCAGTCCCAAAGCCAGCCACGGGCAGGGCTGCCCCCCAGCTCAGCTGCCTGGGGCCCCATCCAGCTCGACTCTGAGTGCCTGCAGGGATGGGGCACCACAGCTTATCTAGGCAGCTGTGCCAGGGCCTCACTGCCCTCTCACTGCGCAGTGCTGAGCATTTCAAGTCGTAGCCAGGTATTGGTATATGCTAACACAATGAAAGGAGTGAGCGCTGGGTTAATTACCAGAGAAATCTGAAAACCAACATTTTCAGTACATGCTCATGGTGCACACGCAGAAGTCAAGTCCTCACAGCCATTTTAGCAAGCACTGACTTACGGCACAAGAGGACTGCAGCAGATCACTCTTGCCTAAGTCACATAATGGTGAAAATGCTGCACCATCATGTAGTTTCCTTACCAGCTCTGTTCTAATATAGTCCTGGGTGACAATCTGCTCTGCTTCTCAGAAGGAACGTGGCCTGCCAATTCATCAGGTTTGCTTCTCGTAACATGTTATTTTACATGGCATTGTGCTGCACATGCGTGCTTTCAGATTTATACATGCATACAGTGAACAGTAATTCATAGAGATTTATGAAGTAAGCAGCTCAGGAGAGAGTATGTGTAACAAATCACACTAGCTGCCTGCAACCACTTTGGTTAGAAAGACTGGGAAGCATCTTTGGGAACAGTTTGATCACTGATTGTAGACAATTTATTCTGCTATTTCTGCCATACAACTGTAACTTCTGGCAACCTCCTTTAAAAAGTATGGACGTAAACTTGTTAACACAATCAGTAGGCACTTTCATTAGGTGTTAGGTTCAATTAATTCTCAACTGGAAGCAGAACAGGCTTTTCATCAAGTGAGATTTCTCTTTTAAGCTTAACAGTTTTAGTATTTTACTTCTGGGGAGATGAACCTCACCTGAGGGAATGGTTAATGCCTTCCAGCTCTCAGAGATGTCCCACAGAGCACATTCCTGAATGTCACATACTCATTCCTTGCCTGTAAGTCTTGCCTCATTGGTTGGAAACCACTGTTTTGTACATCAGATGCCATGTAAGACATCATTTTTCCTCTACTGTACGTTATTCAGCTCCTTCTGAGATTTAAAAAAACACAAGGAATCTGCAACTAGTGTTCAGTTCAAAGTGAATTTATTCCACTTCCAGAAGTGCTGGGTGGTACCACAGTCACACTACTGCAGAGGGATTTAAAATAATGGGTTTTAAAATAATGAAAACAGCAATCATGAAGAGCAATATTCCACTGGGTATCAATCAGTTACACCTTAGCATGTATCAAGATAGAGGTGAAAACAGTTCATAACTTACATGCTGCCTTCTCTTGAAAGCATATATTTCTTTAAAAATAGACATTTAATGTCACCCAATGATTCACAAAATACTTATGAAGATACTACAAAAATACATCCATATACAAAACAAAAAAGTGATTATTCTCATGACAGAGAAACTTTAAAATCAGTCAAATTCTTACAAAGTTCTCTCTACTTTGTTTATTCCCAAAGGAGAATGGAGAGGGAGAGAAATCTTTTCAGATTATTACATCTGATTCAATAATGTTCCAGAGAAATTATGACTATTAAGAGCATAATTCTGGGTAACTGGCAAGTCGTCCTCATCTGCTTGAAAGAAGTCAATTTAGAAAGCATTTGCCTATTAATGTCCAAGAGTTCAGCTATTGCTAAAGCACAGTAACAAGGCAGCAAAGATGTGCAGGCAGATATTAAATGACAGACTATCTGTCCCATTTGTGTATACAAATGTTGGATACCAAACGAGGCCAAAGCAGGTCTGTGACACACAGTGTTCAATGGTAAGTACGACCTACTGATTCAAGGCATTCCCTGCCACCAGCCTCTCCTGTCTCCTTGTCATGTCAAGTTTTCCTCCTTCAACTGTGTCATTCTTCTTTTTGTCAAGCTGCGAACAGGATCAGACAACCAATGCTCAAAAAAGACTCTCTTTTCACTCAAGATTAGTTTTCAACCAGTTGCACTGCTTATTGCAAAACCTAGAAACATTGTGTTGGCGTTGTTGTAAAGATAACAATACGGGGGAAGGAGCAGCTAGGGGTGGGCAGATCAGGCTTGCTTCGATTGGTGTAGTCACCCAGAAAATGGTATCCATACCTACTCTCCCAAGGAGACATTTGCTCTTGGTGTCTTTTCATGTTACAGCTATGTGTCCTGAAAATATATTCACATAGGGCTAATCTAGCATGACATTTCTAGCATCATCTGATTTCAGGGACAACCAATGCTCATTTTTATCCTAGGGTTTCTATCATCTGCCTTTTCCCTTCCCCTTATTGAGCTGAACTTTTGGGTTGAAATTCTAGCAGAAAGGCAGTTGAGGATGGCAAGCCCTACTGACTTAGAGGAGAAGTTTCATTCCAGCACTTCTCCCAGATTTAAAATCAATACTCCTTACTCTTTGACTCCACTGTTAATAAAAGGCAAATAAGCATTATGCAGTTTCTTACCTTAAAACATTTCAAAGGAACCAAGGCATTTGAGTATGAACTGAAGTAGGATAAGCGGGTGTATGTATCCCCTTCTATAATTACTGGTAACCAATAGCAAAGGAGTAGTTGTATCTTAAACTATAGTTGATAAATTTACCAGAGCCAATTTATCATTGCCCTTAGTCAGCTGGAATGTACTTGCATGAACATCCCAGTTGAAATCAGCTTGTAAATGAGATAAGTATCACCTGCACTTACTTTGAAAACCTTTGTATCATTGGGATGACATAAAGGTGTTTGCTCGGTACTGGGAAAGAAACAGGAATAATGTTTTATTATTTTAGTTGAGTTGTTGAGACTACAGTTTTGAAATGAATAAGGCAGTTAATCCAAGTGCTTGGCAATGTAGGCAACCATTCGAGATTTCCCATAGGACACGTAGAAAACCCAGTCTGTGCAATGCAACTTCAGAACATCAGCATGGATCCCTGTGCATGAGTCTCTTTTGCTTTCTCTGGAAGTGTTAGCTCACAACTAAGTGAAAATATTCAGATTTACTAACTACAATACTGTGACAGTAACACAAATCTCGTTTTGAGATCTAGGAAGATCCGCTTTCATGCTAAATATACATGGATGAAACACACCTCTGAGTGTGAGGGACCTCACAGTCCCTGAGAGGGCTGAAGGTTAAAGAGGAACCTGTTCCACTAAACTCAAGAGAATAAGCTCAGAGCCCTAACCCTTGGTTGCTAATGGAATGACACCAGAAAGCAGCCATCAGCGGCATCCTGCCAATTTCCTAGACACCAGGGAGTTTTGCTAAAAGTTGCATTAAATGATCTGTCATCAACCTAATATTAATCTCTCAGTATTTTATTACTCACTCTTAAACAGGGCCTTCTGGAGGGCATGAGTTATTGGCAATGGGAGGCAGTAATTACAAAGTGAGGTATAGTGAAGAAAACATGACAAGTCAGCTAAAACAGTGTTTGGAGACCATTTAATATTGTGTTGGCAAGCATGACTTGCTATAAAAACATTTTAGAGAGTCCAGATAGAAGCAGGAACCTAGCTGCTATACAACAAAAATGAACCCTGAAGCAGAAAATTTCATTCCTCATTTCTCACATTCAGGCGTAATGTTTCAGACTACAAAGCGGTAGATTCAGGCTATGTAGAGCACCATGCGCATGTGCCAAGTTTCTTGAACATGCTGCAGGACAGGACACATTCTTTGAACATGTCGTAATCACTGTACATAAGATGCCACGGACCATGGTCTGCCCTTTGTGTGCCATGTGGCTGAACTCTTGCTGAACTCAGTGCTGAATGGGTTCCAAGCAAGTGCAGAGCTAAGGTGAGGAAACACACACTTTTTGTGGGCAATTTTGTGTACAGTTCTTCTGTAGTTAAGAAAATGTCACTGAAGTTAAAAGGAAATTACACTGAATTGTCGCGACTTAAATACCCCAACCTGAGGCAAATACAAGTAGGTGCTATGCACTGTGAGGGGATAATAAGGAAAGCTAAAAGTAATGTGCACACGCATCAGGTGTCACAAGGTAGGGCTTACACAGAACCAGCCATTGCAGGCCGCATGATGCTGACTGATGTTCCCACAGCCGTCATATTGCATGACAAAGTATACGTAATAGCAGAGGAGTTTTAATCAAGTGTATCAGGGCATAGAAAGACCAGTAAAGTACTGGAACACTTCCCTGAATTGACTATTCATCGTAAGAAATGCCTCTGCCCTGAAGTGCTCACATGGTTAGTAGGTAAAGCAGATGGTGCTGGAGAGACGTGCATGTTACATGATAAACAACAGCCATGTAGCTCATGGTGTAGGACAGAGCACAACAAAAAGCATTTTTCATTAAATAGCATTTCGAAAATGTAAGAAGTGATGGAAAAAAAATAAAGTTACTATTATTATTAGGAAAATTGGAATGTGAATTGGATGTAGAGTTTGGATTATTCAGCCTGGAGAAACAAAGGCTTCAGGGAGACCTTATAGCAACCTTCTAATATCTAAAACAGGCTTCCAGCAAAGCTGGGAGGGAGGGGGACTTTGACCAGGAACTGCAGTGATAGAACGAAAAGTAACATTTTTACATTAAAAGACAGAAAATTAGGATTATATATTAAGAGGAATTTCTTTACTCAGAGGGCAGTGAGGCCCTGGCACAGCTGCCTGGAGAAGCTGTGGTGCCCCATCCCTGCAGGTGCATAAGGTCGGGTTGGATGGGGCCCTGGGCAGCTGAGCTGGGAGTGCAGCCCTGCCCATGGCTGGAATTAGGGATGGATGGGCCTTGAGGACCCTTCCAAGACAAACTGTTCTGTGATTCTATGAAGAACAGACAGAGATTCTGCTTATTGACTTGGGATAGATTACTGAAGCCCCACTGTTCAGGTATTAAACATGTATGCAGATTATGTAATGGGATTTTGGTCAAGAAGTCATTCAATAGTTTGATATCCTTGTGTTGTCATTGATAATAATATATTCTTCCAGTTTGTGAGAGCAAATCAAGAAAGTGAGACAGATAAAAGTCTCTCCACAAAATCTGATATCAGGTTCTGTTCTAAAATTGAAAATGAAAACACATTATACATATTTTCTTTTAACACAAGTAGCTGATGTTTAAAGAGTAAAATAATTTTGATTTTTCTTAACCATTATAAAAGTTATAACTTGAAATAAAAGCAATTACCTATTTTTAGATAACTGCGTATTGTTTCCTGAATCTTACAGATAGTGACCATTTCTAGTTGGAAATGTAAAGAAAATATGTGATGCAAAACCAGTTAGTGAAATACTGTAGAAATAGTTTTTCATATGAATTAAGTAGAATATTACAATATAGGGGACTGATACAAGATTTAGTAATCTAACAGCTCATGGGAAAAGTGTTTTGATCACCCAGCCTCTTAACAGAGTAGTAAAAAATACAGGTGTATTCACATGAGTGTCATTTAGAATAGCCAGTTAAAAGCTGGAGTTACCATGTAGCTTCATGTTAACGACTCTCAGTCACCTGTACCTCTGTTCATACTTACACAGCTGCAAGCTGCTCTGCCTGGGCTGACCTCAACGACTCTTCAAGGTTTCCCATGTTACCTGAAACTCCAGACTGGAGAAGTGTGGAACAACCAACAGGACAATGGCCCAAACCAAGGCAGGCTCTCTTAGTATTTTATTAGCCTTGAGCACTGGACTTTTGTTATTATAGAAAGCATATAAAAGTAGTTTCTTCACCTCACCTGTTTGATCAAAAGGGCTCTTTCAAACTCCACAGCTCTTGGATGTTAATCAAGCCCTTACACACAACTGATGGACTGTGTTCTTCTAGAAAGGCATGAGCACATATCTTCCTAATGCACTGGCAGAAGTCCTTAGTCCATACTGGTACTTAGAAAACAAATGGGATGATCAGAATTTACAAGGGAAATTTCTAGCCCTGTGTACTATTGTCACTTACAGTAAAAAAAAATAATAATAATAAGTTCATCTCTAGAGATTATTTACCTCACAACCCAATAGTGCACTTGGAAATTACTGTGCCTTAAAACAGCTCTGATAAGCAAAGATGAAACTCAAATAGCTAAAAGGGAACTAGCAGCTCTTTCGCTTAGTATCAAATCCTGTTTTAAAACTTTCTGCCCTTATAGACATCCTGTTTATATATTTAATCAATGAACTGCATGTGAGAGAAACAAAAAAATCTTCTGTCAAATGCATATTCCTAAAGCTGGAGTAACTCAGCTTTTAAGCAACTAAACAGTTTGGGAAAATTCTCACATTCCTGTTTGATTTGTTTCTGTGAAGAGTTTTCTGATTGTTCTAAAACTGCTCACTAGAAACACTGAGGAAAACAAAAATTCCCCCTTCTCTGCTGTTTTCCTACTTCAATCAGTTCTTTACTTTGACAAGAGATACTGCTTCTGCTGATAAAATGTAACACCTGTGTTAGCTCTCCCGACTAAATGAGCTGCTAGGTAATGAGGTGAGATACAGGAAGTTGCTTGGGTTTGTTTGTTCTGTTTGTTTTTATTTATTTACTTACTTACAGAATACTTACTTTTAAGAACTCTTAAAAAATCTTACATTTTAAGAACAACTTCAGATCTTTTCCAAAGAAAATAAGTGCGTGGAACAGGAGGAAATATTTTACATCACCAAAATACTCCATTGGTCTCACATCAAATAGTCAGGTTTCAGCCTAAAACAGGTTGCGTGTGCACTTGTTTACCTGCGGCATTGCTCACACAGTATTTCTGTTGGAAAGCTATTCCTGAGCCTCCCTCTTACAAGCTGAAACTTCTGAACATACATGGCTCAAAAATACATACAAATTGCTGCTGTTTAGTTTCCTATAAACCCTATCACTTATCTACAGTACTTCTTCCCTGCCATCTTCTTTATTTTGTGATGACATAGACAACAATCCTACTATTTCTCAGACTTTATTTGCCTAACAACCTGAAACAATTTTTTTAAAAGTCATTATCTTATTTTTTTCCTAGCAGCCCTTCTCTGTACTTGTACTGGTTTTGATTCATCTTTCTTTATCATGATATAGCAGAAGTATGTACATAATTCCCAGTGGGGTTTCATCAGGCTCTTGCATGGTTATATTGAAGTTTCTCTGTTAAAGAACACAAATACGCACTAAAGAAATAGCCCCATTACAACACATGTAAGTTGTCATTTAACTTCCTTTTTGCCCCACTAGACACATCTATCCAGACCTGAGTTTTGAGACAAACAATCTATAGCAGACTTAACCAGACAGTACCTAAATGAGTACAAAAAGCTATAATGGCAATCTATAGAACTTACCAAATGGATACAGAACTCTTCTAAAGCAGACTTAAAACAAAAACATCTATTAAGGGTATCATTTTCTATTCAGCTACACGTAGAAGCTGCTTAAGGATAAGAAAAGATGTGAAATTGAAGCATAGTAGTCATTTGTAACAACTCTCCAGATGAACTTTTTCATTCTATATTAAGAGAACCATTTGTGGTTTAGCTAATCCACTTCCAAAGAGAACTATAATGATACCCTTAGAGCAAAATGAACACATAGCTAGTAGGGAGGATTTGCAAAAGCTGTGCCAGCTATTTCCAGACTAGGCAAGCCCTTACTTTTGATGTCGTGGTTTAAAATTCTACTAAATAATTTTGGATTTTTTTCCATAGAAACTATCTAGGGAAAACAAACTAACTAACAACAGCAGCAACAAAACCTGAATAAGTAGCAGAAAAGAAGAATGCAGTTTCAGGGATGATTGCTACAATGGTTTCCTTATTAACAATTACCCACTTTAAGTTAGTCTTTAACTGTTCTTTAGTTAAATATTACCTGAGTTACTAAACTTAGTGCCACATGTCCTCCGGAGCAGCTGTAGGACTGTTCCTACTTCCAGTGAAAGCAGTGTAGAACCCACATATCTGCAATTAACTAACCCAGATTCTTTCACTCCTTTTCAGATGGGTGCCCACACCAAGTGATGTGTGGAAATGTAAAATGTTTCTACAGTGACCGCTTGACAGCAACCGAAGGTTTACTAACAGACAACTACTAGCCTTCCTGTTAAGAGTATCATTAGTCTCTGTAACAGTAAGTAAACCCACTGCTTCTCCTGCTTATTAGACATGCTTCCTTCCTGTGACATGAATTATATCACCACACTGATGGGAAGAAGAGTAAAGGGATTTTTTTTAATAGTTGTTTTATCTATCACTTTCACTGAAGCAGAAATTCTAGACTGATTCACAAATGGAAACCCCAAACACCATGCAGCAAAACGTTCATCTATGGACAGGAAATAGTACGGGTTTTATAGGCTAGAGTCAAGGTTATGTCACTTCTAAGTATACTTTAAAAGTCTGCACAGACACCTTCCTCAATATTCAGCTGACAAAGCTAGCTACACATAATATACTTTAATCATATATAGGTTGTGCCAGCAATGTTCAATTTATATACAATCCTTGGTACTATAATACTTATAACATTTAACAGTGTTGTCACAAAACCACATAAGAGCAGAAAGAAAGCAAAGGAGGGAGGGGAAATAAAAAGTAGCATCTCAAATTGTATAACAAGAGAATAAATGGGCTACTGCAAATAGCAGCAAATGTAGGGGAGACCAGCAGCTATTGTAGAAGGAACAAGCAGACTATGGAGGAAGAACACAAAGACGTGATGGCTGTAGAATAGGCTGTTTTAACTGTGTTCTCAAAAAAGAGTGTACTTTTTGTAGGGCTTGGGATGACTGCATGAATAAGACACTGATACAAAACACCAGTGAGCAGGAGCAGGACTTTTTCTCTAATTAACTCACTTCAGGTATAATGTTTGATCTCTGTTACACTGGAGATGTTTTGTGAAGCTTGATTTTGTCTTTTTGTTGATTGTTGTTGTTGTTTTAACCTGAAAGCTAAGATGATCTTTTAAAAATATGATCAATTTGAATTTGACCCAACATGATCTGAAAGAAATGAATGGACAAATGGCCAAATTGGACTCCATCTGCCACTGAAATGAATATTTCTATCTTTGTGTAAGTTTGAACCAAGCGAGGATTTTGATTTCTCATGAGACTCAAAGAAAAGAGGAAATCCATGCTAACCAAATGTAGACAAACTGTAACCTTCATTGTGAACGTAAAAGGGAAAATCCCAAACTTACTTGGCAGCCTTCACAAACATTTTACATGAACAAACAAGGCTGCAGTTCATAGTACTCCTCACGTGAATCACCATCTGAACACAGAAAAGATCTTCACTATGTACCTTCATCAAAATATAACGTGAATGTAATGTAGACCGCATTCATAGGGTGTAGCATTTTACAGCTAGAATATGTCAAGCACTTTTTTAGCCATTTATAGGTATGAAACTTTTTTATTTTTTTCTTTCTTTCTTTCTTTTTTTTTTTTCTGATGGCGTAATACCCCGCTGGAGAGGTCTGATTCTGATAAAGAACTTTTTGTTGCTTCCTTAACCAATGGGTCTTTTCCTTTCTGTTCTCCTTTCTGGTTCCCTATTCACATTACAATTATCCCAGGCTCCAGAACATACTTTCAGTTTTAAAACTCTCTGTAAATCAATATCCTTATGAAGAGCTTCTGCAAATATTATGATCAACCTGGATACACATAATTTTGTTAGTGATACGTAAGCCAGTGCTTTAACATTGTTCCTTTCAATACATGATTTAGCAAGGACATTAATTCTGCAGATGTCCATCAGTAGGTTGGATTTATTTAGCATGGGATACTCATTTTGCTCACTTCTTTTGCTTGGGTTCTCAGCTGACTGTGATCTTATTAGTACAAAACACTGCAATAGATACCTTGATTAAACTATTAAACAGAAGAATTATGCACAACACCCTTTAGAAACAGTGCTGGGAAATAAAGTAAGGAAATAAGTGCAGGAGGAAGAAGCAGCCCTGGCCCTGATAGTTCAAAATCTGCTGTTACTCATGGACCCAATGCACAGTTCTGGAGATATACCTGGGTGTGGGAAAGAACTTGAGACCCCAAGGAGCCTGTGGAGCTCTTCTAGAAAGAGCAGCACAACCTTGGGCTTAGGTTACTGTTGCAAGCACATAACATTGCTGTAAATTTAGCTATCTTTCATTTTACTCTCTGCATAGACATTACATAATTAATAAGCCAATAAACTTAAGTGCAGAAACCAGATTAAGTTTGAAAAGCAGAACAATATTCCTGCTTACAGATGAGGAACACTCAATAGATCTTAAATTACTGAAATTCTGGAGCCATTTTCTGGACAGATGTTTACATGAATACATGCATAAAGAGGATTTTACGCAGGTGACTAGACCTTTCCTTCTAGAAGAAAGTACCTGTGGGACAGAATTGTTAGGAGGGTTCTGCTGGGATGGATTTTTCTCACATTTCTGAGGCCACACAGGAGAGAGGCTTTTGCCTCATGCCTGACTTCAGCTAGCTCTTTTTCATTCCAGCCTCAGCTCAGCTATGTGTGTATATTTAAAAGATGTAAAATATAATTTCAGCCTCCAACCATCCTAAGCTATAGTGAATTTTTCAAAAATGAATGCTGTTCATCTCCAATATGTTCAACCTTCTCCATTACATCTCTGCTCAGCCTGAATTACACTGTGGCATTCAGGGGAGGAAGGAATGTGGGTGGGCGGATGAAGATACTCAAGATAACTTCCTTTCTTAAGGGTGACAAAAGGAATCCTATCAAGGACAGTATCCAAAAAGCATATTGCAAAGTGTCCTGAAGCTTTCATTTTCCTTGTCAGGGAGTGCACCTGATTTACTTTGCATGATGACTCAGTTTTTACAGGACCATAAGCAACTTTGAACACCACATTTAGGCTGTAGGTGGCTTCTGCAAGCGTTGAAAATTCTCTTGGGAACAACCTAATGCAAACTTCTAAAGAAACCAAAGGCTCCCTCCTCCTGTTGACCTTGAGTTTCTAGTCTAAGACAATGCCATGTGGACATGAATGACTGTTCAGCCTAGCTGTCTTATTCTATCACTTAGCAGAAGCAATATTCAAATGGAGGATAAATAGACTGCATCACCAAAAAAATCCAAACAATCTTCAGTCACAAATAACCCTCCAGTTCATTTCCAGTGGGTATGGTGTGTTAAACCAGTACATCTTAAAATCTGCTCTTTAGAACAGTGTGTAAAAAAAGCAAACTCTGTTTTGCTCTTCCTCCACATAAAGCAGGCAATCATTGCTGGGTCATATTTTGAGATGGAAAACATTTTTAGAATTGATGTTGGCAGAGCTGATGATTTGGAATAGCAGAGAAACGAAGACTGGGGATAATTATTTCTTACACGTATTTGAAAAGGAGGACTAATGAAGTAGTGATAAGGAAACAATAAAGCCACTGACAGGAAGATTGCCATTAGACTTCAGATTTGATCAGCAAACAAAGAGGAGAGATGCTGTAAGGACACTGGACCTTGAAGAAGGTGGAGAACACCATAAAGACAGAACATCACTATCACTTTTTATTAGCCAAATCTGGTTAGAGGAAAAAAACAACACCAAAAAACAAAACAGCAGCCAGAATCTGATACAAAAGGATGACAACTGACAAAGGGTTGCTAGTGGTGAGTATGTGGGAGAAAGGCATCTCAGCCGAAGGCTAGTACTTTTCCCTGCCTACATTCCATTGAGCAATGGTGGGCTGCACTGCGCCATGATATTTCTGAATGCAAAATCATGGCTCGGAGATTCTATGAAAGAAAGGAGTCGTTGTTCAAGCCGTCTTTTTTCCTACACTGATGTCTTCCTGACATTCAGAAAACTGAAACACGTGGAGAAGAGCTGTGTGGGCAAGTCCAGCCCTTCCAAGGGTAGATCTGCACCTTAAGCAGGCGGTTCTTCACATTTCCCATTTTACTGGCACTTTCACACATCACAATTCACAGCGGTTGAGGAGATGTCTCATCTGGGCAGGCAGCTGCTGAGTGCATCAGGCCTTGGTATGGTCACAAAGTTCATGGTGCAGTGCAATAGCGGACAGATCTTTTCATGATCCTTCAACACTTCACTCAAGTGTTTCATTTCATCTGTTAGCTTTCCAATTTCTTTTTTCAGGGAGGTATTTTCTTGCTCAAGAGATTCATATTCCTGAAAGGAGGGAAAAAAAAAACAAAACCTTACTCATAGGCAAAACATTCTTTTCAGTGCTCCACCTTGAGTATATTAATGTAACTGTAGGAAAGAAGTACCCTGCCCCAAACCAACGTGGGGAAAGTCACCAGCTGGGAGGCATACCTGGCACCATATGCCTGGTGCCAGCTGCTCTCCTCCAGCCCATGGCTTACAGTCACCTGCTCAAATGCTCAGGAACTTAGAAGCAGGAAGAGCTGAGTATCGTGCCAGCCTGTTGCCAAGCCCCACTTTGTCACAAGCAATTTCAACCACTGCTTTGATTATCTTGATCCCAAGATGCTTTTGAGCCAGGGCTTCACTGGCAGCAAGCACCTGTGACGGATGTGAGACTCACATGTCACATTTTTGCTGACTGTAGGTCTCAAATGTCCCTGCCACCAAGACGTCTCATCCCAAAGAGAAGAGAGCTTTAGAGCCAGCCCACGGAAAACCTACAGGAGTCCACACCTCACTGCTGGCCTGGGGATCAGCACTCGCCCACTCAATCTCACCTCCTGGGAAAGCTTCAGAGCAACCTTCAAGGCATACACATGCCCTCAGAGGGCTGTTCACAGGCAGTGGGGAATGCCCCTCATGCAGTGCTCCTCTGGGCAGCCTCACGCTACCCTTACTTTGCTGCAGCATTATGTATACCCTTGCCCTTCCTCACGCTCTTCCAGCACCCACTCACTTGGAGTAAAATAGACACGATCCTCCTAACATGTCACTGTCACTAAACTCCAGCAGGGCTCAGCATCCCCAGCTCTGACTTTGCTCTTCTCTTGCTGCCCCAAGCCCATGGATCAAGCATTGCCCTCCAGTTGTTCTGTTCCATTTTCAGGGCAGAAAATACCAAACTGCTATTACTAGGGAAGAATGCCTTCAACCAGATCTGCCTGCAGCTGGAAAAATCTGAGAATGAGGATTCCCAGCATGAGGAGGAGCTTCAAGTCCAGCAGGAACACCAGAGCGGCTGCGGAACAGCACAGGGCCCAGCAGTGACTCCAAAAAAGCCAGGGGTTGCCCCTGTACAGAAACCTGGCTGTCTCAGGTGCTGACTCAGAGGACATCAGGGAAAAACCAAGCCCCAAGCTCTTCACCTCACAGCTCCTGGCCTCTGCTGCCCGATCCTTCCAACCTAAGAGAGAGAAGAGGCTGTGCTGAGCCTCCGGAGCTGAGCAACTGACAAAGCCACAACTGGGGCAGCACAACCAACACCTACCTGCTGAGCCCCAGCTGCAACTAAAGCACTGCTGTGTGAGGAAACGTCCTGAACTACAGGAGGGTAATTCTTCTCCAGTGTGTACAGTGGGGACATGATAAAACTCCACTGCATTGTAATACTGAGAAGCGTTAAGAGTTTCTGGAAGAATCAGATACTTTCATGGTTTTTTGGAAACACCCACTGCTATTTATCAGAGCACACGAGTAGTGCAGTTAACTGCACCCAGCTCTCTTGCTTGGAGGTTCAGCAGTTCCTAAGAAGCCTTTTCAACTGGGTATTTCTGTCTCAGACCACAGCTTCAGCAGTGAGTTAAGCCAGCAGCACCACTGAGCAGCGCAACGCCCCGCTGCATCGCCAGCTTCTCCGCAAGGCATTCACACACTGCCATTGCGAGCTCTCCGGGTTCAGCACCAACGCATCAGGAAGTGGGGCTGAGTTAGCCCTGAGAAGCCTGGGATCCAGCCGGCAGGTGGTCGCAGGGATGGGAGCTGCCGGCACGACCGCGTACCTCCCTCCTGCCCGGTGTCACAGATGGCAGAAACGCTTCATCCCACCCGAGCAGAACGTCGGGCAGCTCCTGAGCGGGCACCCGGCAGCGCCCGCCTCTCCTGCACCGACGGCTCCGGGCGGGATCGGCACGAGGGCAGGTCCAGGCGTGCTGGAAGCGTCCCGTTATTGGAGCGTCCCTGACTCCACGCCCAGGAGCGCCGCGTACCCGCTCACCTCGTGAAGTTTGTCTGCTTTCTGCGTTTGTTTCTTCCGACTTCTCTGTGCAGCAACCCGGTTCTTTTCTCTCCTCCTCACCTTTTTATCATCTTCTTCGTGGTTCTGGAAGGCAGAAGCAGCTCGCTAGGCGTCAGGGTGCGGGAGGGCACACCGAGCCGCCGCCGGCAGCCAGCCCCTACCTCCCCGCACCTAACCTCGGCAGAGCCCCCCCGGCCGCCCCGCTCTGCCCTACCCGACCCTTACCCGCCCCTACCCTACCTGCTGACCGCCTTCGGCGCTCCGCGGCACCGCGCTGCCCGCCGCCGGGGCGCCGCACGACATCCCGCCGGCTGCCGCCCGCCCCGGGGCGCCGCGCTCGGCGCCGCTGGGCTCCCCCGGCCCCGCGGCACGGAGCCGTCCCCCGCCCCGCCCCGGCACCTGAGGGCCTCCGCCGCGGCCACCGGGGCGGAGCCGCCCGGAGCTCACGTGGCGCCCGCGGGGTCCGCGCTCCGGCCTGACCGGCCCCCGGCAGCCGGGGGGAAGCCCGCGGCCCCCGTGGCACGGCGCTGCCGGGCAGGAGCCGCCCGAAAATCCCCCGGAGAACCCCAGGGCTGGCCGCGCCTGCCGCCCCTCCGATGGTTAAAACGCCATCGTGGCCCGAGCGCTGCCTCCGAGGGGCTTTTTGCGAATCCCGCGCAGATGCCGCGCACAAGCCGCCCGAGAGGTGCGCGGCTGACTCACCCCCGCGCAGTCCTGGCTGCAGAACACGTGCGACATCGGCTTTCCAAAGCGGCACGACCTTCGGGGAGTGGGCAGGAGAGCAAGGCGGGGTTCATTGGAGTGAGGACGAGGCATCTGGGCTGGGATAAAGTGATTTTCACTTTCGCTACTCGCCCGGTTCCTTTAAATAATAAGGAAATGCCGCACGTTTCTTGTAAAGGCGAAGCAAGACAAAGAGCGCAGAAAACCTAGTTGCCGGGACAGAACTCTCCCTGTTCGAGCACTCTGCCGGGAATATTTTAGCAGCCCGAACAATGCTGCTTTTATCCTTCTGAACACTCTTCCTACGTTGCAACTGAAGCGTATCTTCTCCCTGTGCTCCGAAGGAAGTGCATTGCTGTGTGCCCCCGCAGATACCCAGAGACATCCTTTCTGCGGCGTGTGTGCCTACAGCACCACATACGCGCGACTCACGGGGACAGCCGCACGGCCCTGCTAAGGAACGTGCCCCTAAGCTGCTGTGCAGTCGGTCATCACCCCCAGGTATCTTCACAAATCGGCCACTTCCCTATTCTTCTCGTTTCACCCGAAGTCTGAGTCATTCAGCTTAGGTGAAGATGAAGTTGCAGGCTGCAAATGGAGTAAATATAGATCATCCTTCCAGGAAGATCTGGTTGACAGTTCACACTGATGAAAGAAACAGCGCCCTGCCTGGAGCCCAGGAGTCAGACTGAGGTCAGCATCGCTGAAAGCCTGACCAGGGCTGCTCTGCAGGGCAATGCTTCTCCCCACTGTGCCTCAGAGCACCTCCTGCACTGCCTTCACCTTTCCCAGAGCTCCTTGAATCCCGGAGAACTGAGCCTCAGAAGTATTTTCAAAGATAAATGGCAGATCCAATGCAATTGCGGGATGCATGTGAGGTCAAGGCATTTTGGCAAGGGTCTATTGAGCCAAAGGGTCTACTGGGGCTGTTGGTCCTTGTGGCCCTCAGCATGTGGAAGGCTTGCAGATTTGTGTCTGAAGAAGAAAAACAGACCCCTTCCTACAAGCAGGGCTTCAAAATGACTCCACGTTAAGTGTTCATGCTGTTACAGGAACCATACACACACGCCCTAAAAGCAGCTGCACAAGCAGGTGATCTAACAGAGCTAAGTCACAAGTTTTCCAAGAATTTATCGATATGTGTAAATTATTGGTAAGAATTTCTCCTGTATTTGTAAGGTGAGGTTTACTCCCACAAGGAGTGACAGGTCACAGGGAGGTCCCCTTGGGCCTGGGGACAACCTGCTGGTGCTCAAAGTGGTAAAGGAAATGAAAAAAACAAAATTTGCTTGTGGGAACAAGTCTCTGCTTGGTATTTAAGCTATCTCCTGTACTTCTGTAGAAATGCCTACACAGTAGTTCTAAGTAACACAGTACTAAGGGCAGAGCATTTCTATGCGGGAGAAAAAATGAGCTCAGAATGCAGTCTAGGCCGCTGAGCTTACAGTTTATAATCGCAACGTATCAGTGACTTTTGTCTGCACCAAAACAGCCCACGCGCCTTCAGACTCAGTTGCTGAACACTTTGGCTTAGTGTGGCTCTTTTAGACACGTGGCGTATGTCACAACTGGGTCCCAGAGCACCACATGCCCATACTTTCAAACAGATGTTGGTGTCTGCATGAAGATTTCTGGGATAGGAGTGTTTAAAAACTATACTCAGTTAAGAGTGTGCGAATACAATGCCTATGTGTAAGATTTCACTGGGTATGGATGACTCACCCATGCAAACCTCTGGCAGCACATCCTAAAAAATGGTAAGATGCTTCATCTCACCCAGAATAACTACAGAACTCAAACTGAGTTTGCAAATATTCCCAAGCATCCTTCGCCATTGAGCTGCCTTACAAAATCCAAAGGCTATATAAAGAAAAATAATCAGACGTTTCTTGATGCAATACCAATTCACCCTAAGTTAAAAATAAGAAGCTTGGATGTTGTGACATTTCAGTGGAAACCTGAATAGACGGTCTTCTTGCACAACACTGCTGATTTCTATGAAGTTAACTGAAGGACAAAAGGCTACCGGAAGGGGAGGGGGGGGAAAGAAGAGGAATATTTTATGTATTTCTGTTAGTGGGAACACAGATCACAGACACTGCTAGTTGGAAATATCACCTGCTGTAGAAATTTTTATTTATCATTGGGAAAGCAGCTGAACGTTCAAGCACAATGTTCAGCTCTTCACCTTGTTCGGCCAAAAGCAGCCACTAAAGATTCGTAAATTAATAGCTGATACATTGCACTGGGAATCAACTGGTTTTCTTGGTATCATTTATTTGGGCAGCGTCCCCAGATGTATTTTTCTTTTTTTACCCATTGATTGAAAGGAGGGTGGCAGAACTGGGCCTGGCTGCCTTCGATCAGGGCAGCAGACATCCATTCCCACTTCTTTCAAACCCCTGCAGACTGGCTGCTTTGCAAACTCTTACCTCTAACAGGCACTGTAGGATGAAGTCATTAATTAATTCACTTACTAGCCCTTAATCCACACTGCTCACTCTCCTTATTTCCTAAGACATTCGTCTTAAATTAGTCATTTTAAATGGGACCTCTTGAAAGAGATATACCTATTTCTATTAAAATGAAAAAAATATTAAAGATACTTAAATACTGTAATAGTAGACACGCAAAATCCTGCAGTGCTTGGTGTAGATGTATGCATTTGTGCAACAGTGGGGATTTTCAATCAGAACACACACTCAAACAAACCAGAATTCACTGTGCGAAAAACTGTCCCAGTCACACGTTCCACAGCTATGCAGTTCCAGTCCCTCTCACATCCTGTCCTCTCTTATGTTAGAAGCTTTGTAGCCCTGTGATTAATAGCAGTTGTAAGTTCAAAGGCAGTAAATGGAACTACTTCAGTTGCTCCAGCCAAAATTTAACACAGATGTCTTCTAAAGTACTAATACACTAACTGTTCAGTCACCACGTACTGCAGGACTAGGACAGACACTATCCACACCTTTGATCTTTCTTAATTGATTTAATTTACATTGTATAAAAACAGAAGTTTGTATATACAAAAGTGATAGGAAATATTTACATACGATTAAATATACAAAGTCCTACTACAGGTGGTCACCTTCACAAAATAAATGATGCTACAATCTGTCATGCTACAATCAGTCTCTAGACATCAAGCTGCACCTGCCTTCTCACTACACTACATTCCATTAGCAAAGCTTCCAAAACATCCTCTCTGTACTGCAGGAGGGAATACATTACATATTAGTTAGACACGAGTACTTACTATAAGCATATGCAGTCATAAGCTGGAAAGTTTTCAGTGGCTAAGGCACAATGCTTAATTTAATACTACTATGTAAATGTCTAGATACTACTGTGCTTATACAAAAAACATGGTAGCTCAATCCCATGTGCTGCTCATCTGTATTGTTTCGGATTTTTTTTGTAAGTTTAGTCAAATACCACAAACGATGGCCAAGTCGAGATCCTGAAATGTGTAGATCATTGTCCAGGAAACCCCCAGACTGCATAAATCAGTTAAACAAACTGAAATATCAGATGGTAAAACGCAGATGGTCGAATCATTGTGCAGAAGAGCACACTGCAGGGAAACATATAATTATTACAATTCCAAGTTCAAATCAAGATGACTGTTAACAAGCCCTGCTGACCTAAAAGATTACCTGAGAGGTGGAACAGGAGGGATCAATTTTAGATTTGCATGTGGGCTTTCTAAAAACTAAAACATTGTATTAAAATCGGTGGGTTTCGTATGCTCCAGTCTGAAACTATTTTAAGTTTATTTATTAAATACCCAAACTCGGTATAAATGAAGTATCGTTAGGAGAATTAAACATTCTCCAGCATCTCCAGAGATGTGCCTGCTGTATACGAGCACTTAGTGGTTCACAAAAGGAGCGCCCACACACAGAAAGCATTTGCACGGCACAAAGACTGAGGGCAACAAATGCTGTAATAAAAGGGCAAAAGAAGAGAGTTAATCAGTAAACATACTTGCTGGGTATCAGGTGTGACTGGTACATATAGGCTTTCGTATACCACCAGTATAACAATAAGAGAAATACTTAAAAGAATCAAAGGACTAAATAATGAAGGAAGCTCTCTTTCACAGCACTGAATTAGAGAGTAGGATAAGTTTGTTTGGTTTTTTAGAAAAAACTGAATACACTGCACAAGCATATTTCTGAATTTCCAACCTTGAAATACTAAATGGGAAATCTACGCGCTGAGGGTAATTTTCCTCCGTCGCAGTGGGTAGTATCTTCTCTGTGGTGTATCTGCAGCTTTTTTTCTTTTGAACAAAGTGTAAGGGTTGTTAGCGGTATCAGCATCTGTCGGTGTGACTTCTGCTGGTGATACAAAGCTTTGGACACTGTTTTCTTTCTTTGCATTACAACCAGCGAAGACTTCTTGACGCAGCTTGCAGAGTTCCAAGGTTGGTTGCCAAGTTAATGCTTGGGAAAAACCTTCTGCTCTTTCTATTAGTGCTGGGAGGGACTGCAAAAGCAAATCAAGTATCTCAAGTTACATGGGAAAAGCAATGGTGACAATGAGGGAGATATGTTAATTAGATTCTGAAAGGCACAAAAGCTTCAGTGTCTGCAGAGATGATCCTCAGGAAGGCAGGTGAAGGCTGGGAACTCAGCTACCAGCTTAACAGTGACAAGGGTCTGCACTCAGAGTGCAAGTGTACGCTAAGTTAAATGTTCCTTAATTCCATTTCTAGACTGAATCAATATCACAAGAACACAGTTCAGTTTGTGTGTAAACTGATGCTATAGTAACAGATCACAGAATCATAGATTGGCATGGGTTGAAAAGGACCACAATGATCATCTGGTTTCAACCCTGCTGCTACGTGCAGGGTCACCAATCACCAGACCAAGCTGCCTAGAGCTACATCCAGCCTGGCCTTGAGTGCGTCCCAGGATGGGGCATCCCCAGCCTCCTTGGGCAACCTGTTCCAGTGTCACCACTCTGTGTGAAAAGCTTGCTCCTAAATGTCACATGCAACACAAAGTTACAGCGGTCTTCAGAAAATATTTTTCAGATGCTGCAGATTTTAAAATCTCTGTAGGAAATATTTCCTAAAGTCAGAGGGTGTTCTTCTTTCCCACTACAACTGAGGGACAATTCTTTACAGATGTAACTTCAGTAATACAAACCAAAGGATGGACTTGCTTCCAAAGTACACAGAGGCTTTTTTGTACAAATCTACAACCAAGATAAATTACAACCCTCATTTCATGACATCATCAAAACAAGAAAATGAAATGAAAAAATCCCCTTGCATAGAACTCACCTTCATTGCCTCACCAATCTGCTCGGATGCCATTTCGGTCACCTGCTTCAGATCTGTGATGTAAGCATCTAAGAGAAACACAAAGCTCCAATAAATTCCCGATACATAACTACTCCCCTCCTTCCCTGATACTTGCTACTGACTTCTTAACACTGGGCATGCAAAGCAGCGGACTCCCTCTGTAAAATTAAACGTACAACATATCTCTTTAATTAGTGTTGGTGATGACAGCTGATGCGCTTCATCTTACTCTTACTACTTTTAGTCATGCAAAACGCAGCAGTGCATAGAGGTCTCAAATATTGCAAGCCACAGAGTTCTTTGCTAGAAATCCTACAGCTTGTCCAAAACATGAGACACAGAGACAGTACGTGTATAAAGGAAGAGGTTAAAAATAAATAGATCTGTTTCTCAGTCTTTCAAATTCATTATTACATTGTGGGGAAAAAAAAATCCAAAGGATAAATGATTGCAGAATACTGGGGGAAAATACTGGACCGCAGTAGCAAGATGATCATCAACACGATACACATTTGTGATGACTGGTTTACAAACAATAATAATTCTTCTGTTCAGGAGTTAAAGTTTTCAAGTTATTACAAAGCAGTTTTGCATGCTCTCTGCCATGATCCTGCTTGAGGCACCATGCCAGCAACAAAAAGTTAAAGTCAGCAGCTCAGTAAGTGTACCTCTGGGAACTAAGTTGTGTCACCTATCACTAGTATTTGTCTGTAGGGTGTCATCAGTGCCTGCAGAAGAGTAACACTTTAGATGGTACATGCAGACCTAAATCATTTCAGAGCAAAACGCAGATCTGCTTTGAAGTCAATCTAATTAATGCTACTGAAGATGATTTAAGTCAATCACTGCTTTCTAGTGCAGGGTGACAGTGACCTCCTGCTGAAATGTAGTATGCAGCAAGAGACGGTGTTTTGTTGAATTGTCTGTGCTATGTGCCAACAGTGCTCATCAAACTTGGCTTAGGAAGCTATGGATATGGATGCTAAAAAGCACAGTCAGAATTTGGAAGAAAAAATATTCAAGTAGTAGCCTCTTCAAATACAATGCAGATGTCTATGATGGATATTCTCTAAAAGAACATGTCTTTAAAAGGAATTCTTGCAGTAGAATATGGGGATTAGAAGACTATGAAGTTGTAAGGAAGTAGAAGAAGGAAGTAAAAATAATTCCAGTGATTATTCCAGTTATACAGAAAGACTGACATGCAATTAAATGAGATTTGCCTGCAGGAGTTCAGCTTTACATGGACAGCAGTATATTCCTCAGTGTTCAAGGCTTTCCAAAATGTAGGGAAATGAAAAGAGGAAATGAAAGGTATTGAGTAATCTAAACATTTTTTGTTTCTGGCCGCTGTACTTGCTAAACTGGGATACATAAACTTCCCAAATACTACATAATACTAATATTCAGCACAAACTCTATGCTGTCTTGACTGAGGCTTTGCAGCTACCTAACATAAAAAAGTAAAACCATAGTGCAAGATCTTACTACCTTGTGAGTACTTAATTCATATGAGAAGAGCATAGAATTACACACTAGAAACCAAAAGAAATGCAGACATGAAGTGACACTCTTTGCTGCTCCTCTTAGCTGCTTTGCTGCACAGGCTGGCACTTCTGGAAGCAACATCTCCTGTTTACAAAGAGGAAATGATGCCTAGAGTGAAGCCAGATCAGCAGAGTGAGAAGCCTGAGCCTTGCTTCTCAAACTTAATTTAACACCTCTGCTTGTTACACCACTTTACAGCATGTGAAGTAATCCATAGACAGTTCTTTTACTATGTTTGCCCACTTAAAACAGCACTGGCAGACTGCTCCAAAAGTACTGCCTCCTGTTTTATGATGTTGGCCTGTGATGTCAGAGGCAGATGGTGGTGGTACAGCAGTAGAGAATGAACCTTCTCACCAATATCCCATTACATGTCATTGCTATGGGACAGAGGAACAGTCTGACAAAATGGCATCTGACATGGGAGTATGTATCAAGCAAAGGTGTGTCGCTGAATACCTCCATGCAGAACAAATGGCATCCATTGACATTCATCAGTGTTTGCTGAATGCTGATGGAGACCAGACAATGGATGTGAGCACAGTGAAGAAGTGGGTCGTGCATTTCAGCAGTCATGATGCTAACATGAAATACAAGCCATGTTCGGGACAGCCATATGCACAGCTGTCACACTACAGAATGAAGAGTGCCTAGATCAGCTCATCCACACAAATTGGCAGATTACAACTGGAGAGCTGTGTCTGAAGCTGAATATCTGCTTCAGAGCATTGGATATGATGCTGGAAACATTGAAATATCACAGAGTCTGCACCAAGTGGGTCTCACAAATGCCTACATAGGAACACTGCATGCAAGTTTGTCAGGACCTATTGAATCAATACAAGTCTGAAGGTGACTGTTTCCAGGATCACATCATTACCATCATGTCAGCACTGTGAGTTGGAGTCAAAACATCAATCTACAGAGCAGTGACATGTGACTTCCCCATCAAAAAAAAAGGTTAAGACACAGCCCTCTGTGGGTAAAGTGATGAGCACTGTTGTTTGTGATAGGAAAGGAATGATCATAGAATCATAGAATCACAGAATCACAAGGTTGGAAAGGACCTATAAGATCATCAAGTCCAACCATCCTCCCTTTACCACACCTACAATAATACCACTAAACCATATCTCCTAGCTCCCTATGGAATGGGAATCATGTGTGCCATCCTTCTGGATTTCCTGGAACCCAGACAAACCACCAGCTCTGACCACTACATCCTGATGCTGACTAAGCATTCTGACCTGTTTTTATGTACTGAAAAAATGAAAGGCATTTCTTTAGGCCAGCTACAGAAAAAGCACCTCCTATTCTACTACTGCAAAATACACATTGTCTTATACAAATGCCTCAGAACAAGGAATCGCCTTTCAAAAGCATGCAGCAAACTTATGACATTTTCCAACATAAGCAGAACAAAATTTGATGCATGCTTTACAAGTGAGGAGAGTCAACCCTACCAGCAGTGAGTACCACAGGACAGCTTTCAATTCCTCGAGGAAGCTGCCTGATTAGGAAGAGAGACTGAAGCATTTCTAGTATTTATACAGGAAGGAACACAAGAATGGCCAAAGTATAATGTCAGCGGTCCATCTAGTTCCACATCTTGCCTCTACCAGTAGTGAAGAAAAGAGGTGAGATTAGAGGGTGAATAGAGGTAAGAGAAAGAGTGAATATTTGACAGTTTCTTTCCTGTGCCCTCATAATGGCATCTTCTGCCTTTAAGCACCGCATACAACAGCAGAGAGCATTCAGAATAAGAGAAATGCATACAGGTTAACAAACTAAAGCAGCAATACTTCAATTATAACAAACTTCTGGCTATTTTAGTTAATCCAGTCAATAAAGTTAAATAAATTTAAAGAAATAAAACTCCTTAAATGTTTGTTGCTGGGCAGTAAGGAAGGCAGTGTTCCCTTGGTACTGCTGCCCTCCTCTCAGAAATCATTACCTTGAGAAATCATTACCTTGAGAAGGCTGTGGTTTAATCTCTTCTGGTGTTACGACAGGCTGGTACAGCTTCTGCAAATTCAAAACAGAAAAAATCTGAATCATCCCCTTGCTTTAACAGATATCTAATGTATACGTAGCAGTTAGAACAATGGAGAAAGGTTAATAGAAGGAGATGGTGGTGGAATTATTTACACAGAGTGTATTAGATGTTTAGTTTATAGATACTCAACTACTAAAAAGAACATTCTGATTAACACAGTTAAGTTCAGCGAGAACACGTCTCCAGAATCTGCTTTAGTTTATGGAATTCTAATTATAAAAGCATGAGAATTTCTAAATTAAAATCCAGATGTTTTGGAAGAATCATTATCATCTGCTGAACAACTGGGGAAAAAAAACAACAAACAGCTCTGATTCCTAAGGAACCATTCACACAAACAGAAGAAAGCCAGCTGCAGAGTAAAGGAGTTCAAGAAGCATCCTAAATAAGTCATCTACTTTAGGATTCAGGTGGAAAAGAGCTCTTCTTTTCCAAACGACCTTGTTACATCTTGTTATGCAATAGCAGATTTTCACAGAATTGCAGAATATGCTTAGTTGGAAGGGACCCGCATGGATCACATTGCCCAGCTCCTGGCTCCACATAGGACCACCCAAAATTCAAACCCTATGTCTGAGTGTATTGTCCAAACACTAAAATGAGCAGGAATCACACCTTCTTCTCCTACTGCATGCAATATTTGTACACAGTGCTCAGATACACCCAAGACTTCTCTCTTCTAGGCTGAGCAATCCCATCACACCAATGACTCATCGCTGGACTTGCTCCAGTTTGTGCACATCTTCCTCACAGCGAGGAGCCCAGAGCCAGACTCAGTACTTCCGATGCAACTCCCCGGGGCTGAGAAGAGGGAAAGAATCACGCCCTTGGCATGCTGGTAGTGCTCTTCCTAACGCAGCTCAAGAGGTTGTTGGCCTCCTTGGCCACAAGGGTGCGTTTCTGGCTCACGGTCAGGTTGTCAGTCAGGGCCTGCTCGGCAAAGCTGCTTTCCAGCTGTGAGGAAGCCTGGACTGGTGCATGTGGTTATTTCTCCTCCAAGTATCATCTTTCACTGAACTTCATGAGTTTCCTGTCAGCCCATTTCCCCAGCATATCCAGGTCCCTCTGAATAGCAGCACAACCATGCAATGCATCAGTCACTCCTGGTTTTGTGCTGTCTGCAAACTTACTGGGGGTACACTCTGTCCTGTCATACAGATCATTGATGGAGATGTTAATCAGTACTGATCCCAGCATCAGTCTCTGGAGTATATTTGCCTCCAGTGGACTTCACGCTGCTGATCACAGTTTCTGAGGTCTGCAGTTTAGTCAGTTTGTGATCTACCTCACTGTATATTTACCTAATACCCTTGCAATTACATCACTTGTAGGCACGCTCCATCAAGACTCACACTCAATGCATTGCCTTTTTTCTTTAAATGTCCCTAACTTGACACTCTTCTACCATTCCCTCATGTTACATCTTCCTTGTTTACTTGTTTCCCACAGGACTGAGGAGCCTATAGTTCCTGAAGGCAAATCTTACCAGGAAAGACAAAGACAGGACTAAGTTTCTTGGCCTTTTCCACATTGTACAATCAACAAGTAAATAAAGGTTTAAACAGATGTTTCATTAAGAAAGATTATTGTGACTGAAAGATTATCTATAATAAATGGAAATGCTCACTGATGTTCAAGGCTCACAGTAAACTCCACAAAGGAGCAATCTCCACAGAAAGAGATCCTGCCTCAGTGGCAGTCAGCCCTTAAACAGCATTTAGGAGAGGTGCAGCCAGGCATCACCCCTTCTGGTAGCACAGCTGAATTGTCTTCACCTGTGCTCCTGCAGCTGAATCAGTGCTTGCCTCAGGTGGTCAATCAGAGGTTCAGGCTGTGATCAAGTTTTCTATACACATGTGTTTTGTCATCAGTCCCATTCAGAGAGGGAGAGCATTTTCCCCAGTTCTTCTTTCTTTATCTAACCTGTTCACGAATGTGCTCACACAGAAATGGCTCAAACAATGTACTGCGGTATGGGTAGCCCTGTCTTTTACTCCTAAAGATTCAGATGTCTTTTTTTCCCCTCCAAAATCATATAATAAAGCAACTATCATTAAGCCATTAACCTGCCAGAAAACCAAGATGGTTTAAGAATGTATTCTTAAGTGTCCAACTTTTGAAATGTACTTCAGGAGATGGGGAGGAGGTCACAACTCTTTAGGATAGCAAAGGGAATAAGAGAAAGAAAACCAACACCGAATTAACCTGCAAGTAAGCAAAAAAGGAGTCCTAATGTAACTGCAGAAAAGAAACTTAGCAACTAGGAACATGACTGGGCTGCCTAATGCCAATGATTTCACCCAGTGTCAAAAAAAGAAAAGAAATCGATGAAGCTATTCACTATCCATACTACCTTTCTTCTTCCTTTACTGAAAGTACTCAGTGTAGTTATTAGCTCAAGGGAAGTACTTGGGAAAAAACACAGACATCTTTTAAAGAGCCAAATGCTGCACGTGGTAATATTTCTACCTGCATGTATTGTGACACTTAGTACTTTAACCAGCCTCCAATAAGAACTTCAGAAACATGAATTTTACAAGATAAATAGGGATAAAACTGACTTGTAAAGCACAAATCATCATGTGGGAAAAAATGCGCCTCAGTAATTTGCTGAACTGTAACACAGGCCCAATTCATTTGCAGTCACAGCAGTTTGTAATAACATCTTATTTTACTGAAGAACAAATAAAGGCAAATTCATGCAAGGAAAATATTTAATTATATGCCAGAATCAAGCACAGCTATGTGAAGAAACTTAAAGGTCAACATTTGATGATTTGTTCCTTCAAATTACTCACCAGCATCTCTTGCTCTGCTTTCATGGTCTGGACAGCATGCACAAGTATCTTCTTAGGCCACTGCTTACGTTTTGTTGCTGTCTCAACAATCAGCTCATCAAGCTGATCTTCAAGTATTTTGATGTTGGCACCTAGGCATGGCAAGCACGCAACAAAATTATTGTAATGATGCTCCTACCTACAATGTTTCTTTTCTTTGAGACAAAGTTGTAAGGAAAAAAAACAGCTTTAGATCAAACATGATATGGTTAGCTTGTGGCTGGACTTAATTTTGTGTAATTTACAAGCATTGAACAGGATGTAGCTGTCCAAGCAGTAATCTGAAGCATAACTGACCTTGTACCATATAGAAGACAGACATACATTTTAATCATTAAATCAATTTATACATTTTTAATAACGTACGCCATCACATTAACAAAACCTTGTTCCCAGAAGTACTCCACATGCATCTCATGGGGAGATGGAAAAGCAACATTATGTCTTTTTGCTTTCCAAATTTGATGGCAAAGACTCTGCATCTGATAGGAACCAACTTTTCCAGGGCCTTCTTTTCCAGTCAGATTAGGCTAAATGTGTGGAACGTGACTGAAGTATTTTGACTTCTGGTCCTGTACTACAAGCACTCAGCTTCTCCATGACTGCAGTTAAACTTGACAATTTTTAAAGCTTAATACACTGCTTTATAAGTGTTTTCAGCACCTGGACAAACAAATGCCTGCACTGTTCTGATGCCACAAACCATCATTATAGACCAGAACAATTATGAGTTATGGAAGAAAACAGAACTAACAGCTCAGTGTTATATCCTGACCTTTCATAACTGAGAGACAGCACATATTTCTATATTCTTCCATTTGCACACCTATAGTTCTTTTTTTCCCATCAGCAGTGATTTAAAACCCCAACAGTGGTCTTGCTTTATCATTTTTACATTTAATTTTGAAAATCTCTTAGAATTTACATTCACAGTTTTCCATAACATTGAACATAGCTTACAAGCCACGCGTTATTGTCAATCTAGTGGTAACAAATGGATTTTGAGCACCCTCTCTTGGTCAAGCTGTGCAGAATCAGGCGATTATAAACCTCAGAAAGTTAAAAAACCAAAAATGACAAGTTTTGAGAGTTGGTGGGATTCTTTATTTTTTCAGACTTGCCATTAAAAAATATATGGGAGCTCTGGCATTCTAGATGACCATCTACAGCTGCAGAAGCTTCCAGACAAAAAACAGGGTGCTGTTACTACATTTGCCAACTCAACATATCTGCATTTTTGGCTTCACAGAACTGCAAAAATCATCATGTTGCAGGCAACAAAAATCTATCATTAATACAGGAAGCACACAGATTGTACAGAAACTGTCTTTGGACACCAGATTACCAAGAATCTCCACTATTATTCCAAAGAATATAATTATACTGTATGTATTACTTCTAAATATATGATTACATAGCAATAACAAGCTCTTACTTTGTATATTAAATGGTAGCAATAGACATACTATTTGGTCTCTTGATAGAGACGAACTGGTGGCCAGTGTTACCCATACAAAATCACTCAGCTTGCAAAGGCTCTCAGGTCTCTTCTGACTCAAGCCTCCTGCTCACAATGAGGTCTAGTGGGAAGTATCTGGGCCCAGGCCAAAGGGTCGGAACTAGAGAGTCTTAAGTCCCTCCTGACCCAAACCATTTTGTGGTTCCAAATAATCATTCACCTGGACCTGCTGATCAGACTTCTGTTGAAAAAGTAACATTAGAGTGGCTCACTGTTTGCTCACCTGGACCCCCAAGTACTTTTCATCCTGTACCACCGCAGGAGGTAATCAACCTTGAGGTAAAAGAATGAGCCATTAAGTGTAACCCTCTGAGCTCAATGATCCAGCCAGCATTTCCACCTACCTAGACTATTCCACCTCTGCTTGGATAATGGCAGAACACCAAGAGGCTTGGTATCTTGAGTACATGATGTATGAGAAGCATACAGGAGTTTGTTCAGCCTAAAGAAGGCTATGGGAGAAATCTGTTACCCTTATCTAGTTGAAGGGTTGTTGTAGAGAGGATGGAGGCAGGCTCTTCTCAGAGGCATACAGTTTAAAGACAAAGGCAACAGATATGGTGTAGTAAAGGAAATTTCAGCAGCCACAAGGAAGAAAATTTCACCATCTGAAAAATCAACCAGTAACTGCCCAGAGCAGAGCAGAGCTGAAGCCTCCACACTTGGATCTACCCTACTGCTTCATTCGAGCTTTAAAAATAGATCAGCATGCCCTAGTCCATCAGATTTCGTACTCTCCCTTTGTTCTTATGAGAGAAGTTGTTGAAGTGGAACATGCTCTTTCCCAACCTGAATTAAAAATTACGTTTTGGAATAGTGACTTTCTAAAAGCTTTCTGCAGACTCTCTAGCAAGACAGCTGCCATTAAAATTAGTTAAACCTTATTATTTTCCCGTGTCAATATCAGATGTTGTGAGAGTCTCCAAACTACTTTTCTCTAGTAAAGAACAGATCTTTAAGTTATTTAGGTGCCATAACAGTGGTAGCTAAAATTGTGCCTAACTATCTGTAAGCATCTTGCTCTAGGCATCAACCAGAACAATGCTCCTTCTAATAAAGCTGTCTTCCCTTTTGTTTTTGCCATGGATAGTTGCTGCTATACCTTTTAGTTGCTTTTCCCTTACAAACACTGCTCTGTAAGAACCACGTTACTGCTGTGCAGTACTTCAGTTTTTTATATACAGACACAGCCAAGCTTGAGTTCCACCTCATCTGCTTCATGAGCGTCATTGCTGCCGCAGCCACTAGAGGAAGAACTGCCCAATTAAGAATACGCCTAAAAAACCCCCAACCAACCAAACATATAAACACAGGTGAAACGAATGAAAAACCATACATACTGTTTGGTTCAGAGTCGGCTGATGTCTCTGCCCAGGGCTGCCCATTAATGGTAACATTCTCTCTCACTGCTGCCTCAAAGTTCTGCAAGAGATGCATATGCTGGAAAAGTTATGCTTTAGACACACATGCAACGTCAGCACGTAGGACCCTTCCTGTATGACTGCCTGGCTCGGCAGGCAAGAATCACAGAATCCTTAAGACTGTGACTCTCCAGCCATCAAGCTGGCATGACCATGTCCAGCACTGCCACATCCCTCACTGCCACGTCCGTGTGTTTCTTCAACATCTCCTGGGAGGGGGACTCCACTACTTCCCCGAAAGTCCATTCCAATGCATGACTGCTCTTTCTATGAATCATTTTTTCCAATCTAAACCTCCACAGCACAATTTGAAGCCGTTTCCCTGCATCCTATCCCTTGTCATTTGCGGCGCACCTCGCCGCAGCCTCCTTTCAGGCAGCTGTAGAGCAATACGGTGTCCCTTCAGTCTCCCCTCCTCCAGACCAGACAGCCCCGGTTCCCTCAGCCACTCCCTAACTCCTCTTTTCTGGCCCTTCACCAGTTTCTCTGCTCTCCTCGGAACGCGTTTCAGACACTCCATACCCTTCTTGCAGCGACAGCACCCGCACCGAGTACAGCACCCGCACCGAGTACAGCACCCGCACCCAGTACAGCACCCGCACCCAGTACAGCACCCGCACCCCGCGCCTTCTCCCCCCCCCACCCCGCGCCTTCTCCCCCCCCCACCCCGAGCTATTAATACGGCTCGCTGACCGCCTAACCCGGCAGGCCCGTGCCGTAGCGGTGAGCCCCAGCCGCGCCGCAGGCCTCCCCGTGGCCGTACCCAGATCGCGTCGTCCACAGCGGCGGCGGCGCCGCCCGGCTGCCCCTGCGCCAGGCCCCGCAGGAAGGGCGCGCACAGCCCCAGCAGCTCGTCCAGGCCGCGCCGCGAGCAGCACTGAACCCGCGGGTCCCGCCGGGCGGGCGACCCGGCCGCCATTTCCCGCCTTCTCCGAACCGAAAATGCCGGCCCGGAAGCACAACCCGGCGCTCCCCCGCCCCTTCCCTCCCGCAGCCGAGGCCGGGCGCGGGGTGGCGGCATGGCGGCGGGGCCGGTGGACTGTCACTGCCACCTCTCCGCGCCCTGCTTCCAGACGGTGAGGCGCCGCGGGGCGGGCGGGCGGAGGCCTGTCGCGTCGCGGCCCGGCGCTGAGGCGCTGCGTGTCTCTTGCAGGACGTGGCGGCCGTGGTGCGGGCGGCCCGACAGGTGAGACGCGGCCCGCAGCCCGGCCGGTGCGGCGTGCGGCGCGGCCTTCAGCACTGTTTATGGCCGTGACAGGCAGCCGTGGCGGCGCTGGTGACGGTGACCGAGCAGGCGGGAGAGTTCCGGAGCGTGCTGGAGCTGTCCGACAGGTGCGAGGCGGCGGCCTGATCCCCGCGTCCCGGCGGGACCGTGGCCGTGCTGCCGGCTTCGATGCTCGGTTGGCCTTCGGTTCCACCTCATACTGGCTCGGTCTGGCACTCTGTTCTAGGTTCCCAGGGTTCGTGCTGCCGTGTCTGGGCATTCACCCTGTGCAGGAGGTTTCTCCTGAAGAGCAACGCAGTGTTACTTTACAGGTAAATTGGCGGCAGGTAGCCTGGTGCAGCTGTGATGTGCTGCTGTGTGGACGTGTCTGAGGGATGGGATGCCATCCAGAGACCTAGACAGGCTGAGCGGGGGCACAGGAAACCTCTTGAGGTTCAACAAATCCAAGTCTCGCACCTGGGTTATGGCAACCCCCATTATCAGTACAGGCTGGGGGTACACAATGGACCACAGCCCTGCCTAAAAGGGCCTGGGGTACTGGTGGATGGCAGGCTGGACATGAGCCAGCAATGCAGCCTCGCAGCCCAGAAAGCCAACTGGATCCTGGGCTGCATTAAAAGAAGCACGGCCCGCAATGTGAGGGAGGTGATCCTGCCCCTCTGCTCTGCACTGCTGAGAACTCACCTGGAGTACTCAGATCTGCATCCAGTTGTGGATCCTCAGTACAGGAGAGACGTGGATCTGTTGGAGAACATCCAGAGGAGTGCCACAAAAATGACCCAGGGGGTGTCATACCTCCCCTATGAAAACAGGCTGAGAGGGGCTGTTCGGAACAGAGAAGACAAGGCTCCAAAGAGACTTGAGAGCAGCTTTTCTGTATTTAGAGCAGGGCTGTAAGAAAGAAGGGTAAAGACTCAGTATTTACCAGGTCTGTTGTGTTAGGGTTGGGGGGGGCTTGGTTTCAAACTAAAAGAGAGGAGTTCCATATTCAGATTGTATCTAAGGAAGGACTAGATGACCTTTGAGAATCCTTCCAACTCAAACAGTCCTGTGATTCTATGCCATGGCTGCGCTGGAGATGCAGGGGGTGCCGTGATCTGCCTGATTTCAAGTTAGCTGTGTTTTATAAAGTGGAGAACACAGCAGACCAAACCCCAGGGCCTCCAGCACAGCATCTGCCTGTGTGACTTCAGCAGCACTGAGAGCCATCTGGCCCCAGAAGTGATGCTGCTTGCAAGCAGTTCTAAAAATCCCAAGCGAACGGTTTGCTCACAGTGAACAGAATGCATCTTGTTTGCAGATGGCCCTTTGTTAGCGTGGGACTGGGAGGATACCAGTTTGTGCCCTTATCCTGGGGAAACTGGAGGACAGTCTGCAGCCATGTAGATGTGACCAGGCTGGCTATGGGCTTTGTTACTACTACCGGTCCTATGGGAAGTTCACCTTGAAAGGAGGGGTCTTTGGGTAAAGCAGGAAAATCCTGCAGGTCTCTGAAATACTGATGATGGCTCAACTTCCGGTAATAGCAAGTTTAAGGTACAGAATTTATGAGGAGTGAAGGGAAAGGCTGACGGTAGAAAGCTGGGAGAAGTGGCTGACACAGCAGACAGCTGTGCTGCCGCTCAGCAAGGCCTGGCCATGCTAGGGAGTTGGGTAGAGGGGAACCTGCTGAGGTTCAACAAGTGCAAGTGTAGGGTCCTGCATCTACAGGGGAAGAACTGTATGCATCAGTACAGGTTAGGGGCTGACCTGCTGGAAAGCAGCTCTGCACACAAGGACCTGGGGGTCCTGGTGGACAGCTGGTTGGTCGTTAGTCCAGCTGGTTCGTCGTGAGCCCTGTGTCCAGGAAATCCAAATTAAACACAACTTTGTATTCATACGGCTTCCACCTTGTAAGGTCAGTGAGGATTGCTTTTGTTCTTGCAGGATCTGGATGCAGCATTGCCACTAATAGAACTCTACAAAGATAAGTTGGTGGCAATTGGAGAAGTAAGTAGAATTCCAAAATGGGTTCAAACATATCTGGCTTTGGCAGCATCTGCCACCACAGTTACAAAAACTTAGTGAGCGCTTGACTTTGTATGTGCAGTAAATGTTGCTGATGGTCTGAAAAAAACACACGTCTGATTTGTAATCCTCTTGATGCTCTTTCCTTCATAGATTTGCCCTGTTTTCCTTCATTATATCGTTATTAGGAAATAGTTACTCTTGTTCAGGTCCTTCCTCCTGCAGCACAGTTAGGCCAACCTGTGGTTTCAGCTTGCTTTGGTGACTTACATAAGCCCTTTTATTCTTGTGATCCCGTCTGTCTCTATCCACATAACATCTGTTATATTGTATTCCATTATAAACAAACCAAGGATTGAAAACTTAAGGGTAGCATCTGTTCCTTTGGTAGCAGAGGGGTTTGTGGCTGGTTCTGCACTTACTGAAGGAAAGGCAATTGTTGAGAGAACTTGGAGCTAAACTTGTCATGTGTGGAGCCAGGAGCTGAATTCAATGACCCTTATTGGGTCCCCTCCAACTCAGGATGTTCTGTGATTCTGTTTTACTCCTGTACTTTAGTGAGGTCTTTGGTTGGTATAACAGTGAATTTGGCTTCTTTGACAAAGTTTAAATCCTGTTTGAATGTATTTAGATCAAAAAACTGTAAAATCAGTGGTTAATTTTTACTAGAGATAGGACTTACAGGTTCAAGTCAGAAATTCAACTTAGATTGGAGATCTAGCTTTGAGATTTTGTCTGGAATAGTATTTAATAGTATATAAGAACTCGGAAAACTACTTACAGATTAAAATGCTAAATACAGTAGCTGCTCTCAAATGCTTTCATAATTGAGAGTCTTATCTTGAGGATGAATTCCATTCTGAATTAAGCTACAGCTGTGGCTACAGCCTTTGTAATTGCCATCTTTGATGATACCTTGCAGGTCTGAAACTTTTATTTTCTTTTTCTCTCTATGCTATTGTGATTTAGTCAAGCATTAGACCTGTACTACTTTCTCGCTTTTGTTCTTGTACCATAGGTTGGATTAGATTTCACTCCCAGATTTGCCAGCACAGATGAACAGAAGGAAGGACAAAGACAGGTTCTGACCAAGCAGGTTGAGTTAGCAAGAAAACTGGATTTGCCTTTGTAAGTTTTACTAATGGGAGAGTTTTCCAGATCTCAGTAACCTCTGTAAATAGTTCCCAGGATTTATAATTGCTAAGAGCCTCCTGAACTTACATGTCTTAAACTAGTATTGGTGTCCTGACAGTCTGCAGCTTGAAATGTAATTACTGATATTTGCCTGTGAATACATTGGAGTTCTTTATCCTGTCCTCACAGTGTTGTTGATAAATATTCAATGTGGCTAAAATGATTTAAATACACATCTCTAGATTTTTTTTCCTGGTAAAAGTGCTAACACAGATGAATTGTTTTCTTCCCAACCTGCTGTTGGTTCATTGCAGCTTGCTGTAGGGAGCCTGCTCTAGCAGGGAGCTGAATTAGATGACCTACAGGTGTCCTTTCCAACCCCTGTGATTCCATGATTTGTGTTTATGGAAAAACAGACACACATACTGTTGTTTAATTTCCTAATGCCAGGGCTCTCTCTCTTTCCTTTGCAGAAATGTTCACTCCCGCTCAGCTGGAAGACCAACCATTCATCTCTTAAAGGAGCAAGGTAAGTTTTTAATGCATTTTTTTCCTTCTTATTTTTTACCAACAGAGTTTCACAGAATAATTTCTTCAGTTTTGTTATGCTTTCCTATCGTTCTGTGCCCAAGAAACCTTGTGAACCTGCTGTAAACTCTGCTAATAAATAGGTTTGTTTCTTTTCTCCAAGGTGCTTCAAAGGTGTTGCTTCATGCGTTTGATGGGAAGCCATCTGTAGCCATGGAAGGGGTGAAAGCTGGATACTTCTTCTCCATTCCTCCTTCCATTATAAGGAGTGATCAGGTGACGTTTGGAGGGGATCACTTCTGCTCGGTGCTTGGGAGCTGCAGGCGATCGTTGTCAGCTTAGCATGTTTGCAAACATAACTACATTTGTACTGTGCAGCTCAAAAGAATGCTTGGTTGTTTGGTTGTTTCTCATTGAAGTCTATATGGTCCAAAGGGCTGTCACGGACATATGGTCACAGTCACTTGATGCTTTTTGAAAGAAGATCCCACTTTCAGTTACATTTAAAATTACCATTTTGCTATGGCTGTATTTCTGTCTGGGACTTCTGCCATATATGGACATTTGGAGGAGAAATTTTGGCTAAAACAGCTCATCTGTTCCTGAGAAGTAAGCATTAAGAAAATGAGCCTTTTTGCTCGGCTATATTGCTTAAGATTGGTGCTGGCCAGTCTCAGCCCTGGACTCAGTGAAATGCTGCTTCTGTTTCTACTCTGGGCTGCTGTGAACTCTGCTGACTTCTCAGGTAGCAGTCTGTTTCCATCCTGCGCCGTTGTCATTTTCTCTGATAAGCTCAGGAAATGTACAAAAGGAAAAGGCATCATTCAAGTGGAAAGGTTGTGAGGACTGGATATGGCTGTGGATGAGGACAGGAAGCTGCAGAAAGGAAGGCAAACTGGAGCTGAGGAGTAGAAGCAGAAAGGGGGAAAAAGATAATCAAATGCTCTGTGTACAGAAAAGTAGTAGATTAAAACTGCATTGACAGTCTAATTCTGTGCAATATAATCACGTAATTCGATAGAGTAATAAGGATCCAGTATTCAGGTAATAGTGCTTCAGATGGTTAGAGTCACTAAAAATGGGACAAACTTTTTTTAAAGGGACTCTTTAGCAGTTCCTGGTAATGTTGCTGCCATTCTGAATTTACTGACAGTATACTGACAGTGGCATCAGAGTCTTTGAACACTGCTTTTAAATGCAGATCTTATCTTTATATTTTTCTCACAAATGTACATGCATAAAACATTTAATAGTTCTCTTTATTGTCTTCAAGAAGCAGAAGCTTGTGAAAGTGTTACCTTTGGAAAGTATATGCTTGGAAACCGACTCTCCTGCTCTAGGGCCTGAAAAACAGGTAAATGATGATGGGGACTTCTATGTTTGTATATCCACTGTGACTCCTTGTGCAGATTAGTTGCTAGCATGGGAGAGTGGAGGAGTGTAGGCGTGGACAAGGGATGGAGGAGATTGCTGGGTGGAAATTTTGAGGTGTATAATTCAGAGAAATAGCCACAGAGGTTGCACTCCTGAAACTGGGAAAGAAAAAGAAATTCCAGAAAGGGTCAAAGGGGAAAATGATGCAAGGACAACAGATACCTGTAATTTCTCTACCATAGATAGATACAGTGTGATGAAAGGTGTGTCAGGAAGTACTGAATCTGAAGCACTTGTCATCTGGAGGGGTCTGTTATTTCTTCTGCTTGAGTTTTGAGATTTGATTTTTTTTAATCCAGGTGAGAAATGAACCAAAAAATATCTACATTGCTGCAGAATATATTGCTAAAATTAAAGGAATTCCAGTTGAAGAAGTTATAGAAGTGACGACACAGAATGCGCTGAAAGTATTCCCCAAACTTCGTAACTTTCTTCAGGTATAGACTTGGAAACTGAAATATATGATGTTGCTGAAACTTTTGTTTATGACATAATAAATAAAACCAACACACATCTTGGTCTTAAGAGGAGTTTCGCCTCAGGGAGGCCAAGAAGTGAGCACAGTGTTATACAGATACAAGTTGCAATGAATACAGTGAGTTCATCAAAGGCCTCCTGTATGCAACAAAATTGGCTTTTAAATGGGATAAAGGTACGTTGTTCTTCATTCCACTGACTGGAAGTCACTTGTCTGTGGCCCCACTTGTGTTTATGTTAGCTCTGCTAAGGCATGCTTGAAAACCCCGGTGGGGTGGATGTGCTGTGTGTCAGTCAGACTGGGCTCTGAGCAGGGCAGGTGTAGCAGCTCAAGTTCTTTTCAGTATACAGTTGGAAGGAAAGAATGGCAGTCCTTCTACTTTCCCCCTCCTTTCCCCTTGCATACAGTAACTTAACAGTTGCTCAGATCTTGGCTATTTTGAGAAGGGTGTAGAACACTGGATTTGGTGTTATCTGCAGGGCTTCTCTTCCGTCTGCCCAGTATCAGGAGGCAGGGAATGTGAAACGGTGACAAGTCCTGTGTTCTGAGGTCTTAGAGAGACTTGTCTGCTATGGATTCTGCTATGATAGCCAGTGTTCTAAAAACTGGATCTTGTGTTGTACCTTGTATGAACATGCATCTGCTGAAATACCGAGCAGAAATTTGTTGGCTTACACAGTGAAGAAGTGAGTTACAGATGACACTTGTTCTGAGGGCCACGTAGGGAGGTACAGGCCTTGTCTCCCTGGCAATTGTTAGTAGCTATGTGAAGAAAACAGGGAGGTATTACTTTTTAGTCCATGGCCACCTTTAGTAGAAAATAGTGCATCCTATCAGCCCTTGGCAAGAGCATTTGGCTTTAAGATCGGGCACACGTGATTTTCCAGGTTAGGCTTCTTCCTGTCTTCTTGCTTAAGTATCTTCCTGGTTGCCTCTTTGGAAAATGATTTGTAATGTCCTGTTCTGAATTCATCAGATGTCTGCCTTTCTGTGGGTTGGATGAGGAGGAAAGATAATATTGTCTTGCTTGGCATTTCAGGTTGCTAGCAGTAAATAGCTTGGAGCTGAGTACTTCTGCCTTAAAGTTCAGGAAGAAGGTTTTGTGTTGTTTCTTTATTTGCTGTTTTGAGGATTCAGGTGGAGAAGATATCAACTGTCCAGTAAAATAGAAATGGGAGCAAAACCTCGTGCTATAAGGCATACCCACACTGTGGTATTCTGCACATAACCCAGAGTTACCTTATCCAATTTAAATATTCGTTTTTGCAGCAAGCAACAAAACTTGAAGTCTGTGTTACAGTGTGCATGCAGATCAGCACTGCTTGAATCTCCTGAAGCTTTGACCCAGATTAGTTAGGGCCACTTGTTGTCCTGGATCTACAGGCATCAGTTCCACTGAATTAGTGAACGATGCAGTTTGCCTCCAGGTGGTGCTAGGGAACAGGTGTGCAATAGTCTTAAATTATATGATATTAACCATTATGTTGTCACAGGAGTTGCTAAGCAGGTGATAGCAGGCTATGTTACATGTGCTTCTTGTCTGTCTAGCAGGCCCTACATGGTGTGATAGAAAAATGAAAAAAGGTTTGTGATTGTTTGGTAAAAATAGTGCCTTCGGGGTGCCTCATTCACTGCTCAGTGCTCAGTCTTTGGTACAGCACCTGCTGGAAGAAAAGCCCTGCATCACTTGGTGCTTTCCAAGTTTAAAAGACAACACACAGATGGACATGAGGAACTCCTGTGTGTACAGGGTTGCAGTGAATGCATCGCTCAATATAGGACACACATCATGAGGAGGATGCAGTGTTTGTAGTGATGTGAACATACTTTTCACAGGCTGAGCTTGCAGTTCATTTCTGGAGGGCCGCAGGTGCAGCAGCCTCACAGGGCCCTTCTGAAACTTCCCTTGAGGGTCTGCTTCTGCCAAGTACCGCGGCAAGCTGTGAGGATTAGTCGTTTTTCAAGATTTTAATGTGGGAACAAGTGAGGAGGTGACTATGAGGCAAGCGAGGAGGTGATAATTAGACCAGGCAATTAATACATGCAATCCTGTTGCTCATTGTGATAAGAGTTTGAACAAATTGACCAAAGGTGGAGGTGCTTTCAGCTGGTTCCTATGCAATGCATAGATAGGTTCTTTAGAAGCAGAAACAGTAAATAATTGACTGGAAATGCAACTTTTATCACTAATGAGCTTCTGCTTTTGTTTGTTTTTTCATTAATGCTGCCCGGGGCCTTTGTTTCCATTACAGAGCAGGAAAACGAATTTGAGAAAGTTATTGGCTTAGCAGAAAGGTTTGTTGTCCTTCTCTTTGCTTTCTATATGGAATTTTAAAAGGCACAATTGGGATCAAAGAAAAGTTACAGGCTGCCACAGCACCTCATTGTCTCAGTGCTTTCCTTTCCAGCAGGTGGTTATCCCTCCCTTTGCGCCCCAAGGCTGGTTTTCCATGGACATGAGGTCCCTTCCTGCCCAGAGTGCTAGCCATCTTTTGTGCCCTTGTGATGCTGTGCGTCATGGAGCTGTGAAAAATAATGGTGGAGAGAAAAGCAATGAGGCACTAGGACATGCAGCCCACTCTATCCAGAGCTGTTCCCTGTGGCACTGCATCGGGTATATACTTGGGTTTTGTCTCCTTTAATGGGCATGTTAGGATCTTGGGTCTATTCTGGCTGTGCCAGGGCTGTGTGTTCTGTCAGTGAGTAGTGAAAGCCAATGCTTGGCTCCCTGTCAGCTCAGCCTCAGCACAGATCAGGCAGTGTCCCGGTGTTAACAGAAGATAACTCATTGCACAAGTAGCACAGGGATTTTCTTTCCAAGTGATTTGGGACCTCTGCTCCATGGCAGTCCCACTCTCCTGTGTGTGCCCCGTTCCCCACTCCCAGCCACCTCATTCCCAGCTCCCCATGCATTTCCTTCGTTCCTGCTGTGGTGCTACCCTATGTGACCAGACCTCCTCGCACTACACCACTATGGCTGGGAAACTAGAGGGCTGGGGGTTATCTGACAGGAAGGCCTGTCCTTGTGATGTGCGCTGCTGGAAAGGGTGGCTTTGATGGTTCGGTTGGCCCAGGCTTGTTGCTATAAATACACAGAGAGAGCACTTTTGAGCTCAGAGTCTTTCTGGACACACAACAAAGAGGGAGGAAGCGAACAAACAGAGCACAGTGGGAAGAAGAAATGGAGCACCATGTGGGGAGCTCCCATCAAAGCACCCCTGGATAACTTCCCTTCTGTTTTGAGGTCAGTGTACCTGCCTGGGGAGCTCCAAGTGGAAGCTGAGCTCTGTGCTAGCACCATGTAACCTGCACATGTGGATGTCAGTGCCCTCTGAAAACATCCCCTGCTGATCTACGTATGTAGGTGGGACTTTATCTGACAGGCTCTTTTCATCAGGGTGTTCAGAATCGGGGATGAGGCATCTGCACAAAACACACATTCACACACGCAGTCAGCTAAAGCAAGCATCAAGGTGTTTTACTACATACACACTGACCCACTAAGAGATCCCAGAAGAATCAGCCAGCACATCTCAGATTGGATGTAGGGTACCTTACAGGCTTTCCATCCTTTCTCCCCACAGAGACGCCATGTTATGGTTCTTCACTGTTTTTCACTAGTACCCATACTGTCCTCTTGGTGGTAACTGGGTTATACTCACCTGATGGGACCACTTGGGGTTTATCTATGTGATAGTCCCAATTTTGTTCCAGGCTGTATGACACAGCAGAGAAAATATCCCCATTGAAGCAAATGGAGAGAAAAGATAGAGGGCTGCTTTCTCTCTATGGGACTTCGCCAGTGATCTGTTTGTGCATGGCTGTACCACCCAGTGTGCCTTGGGGCTACTTGTTCATAAAATCCCTGTCTGGGCTCCAGCTCTCAGCCCTCAATAGGTATGACTTAAAATGGAGGAGGTACAAATCTTGTACTTGTGTAGGCTTCTTAGTGCGTTAACACCCATAGCTTAGTTGTGTTTTTAGATTGACAAACCTTTGGAAACAGGATGTTGTAAGGAAGATTTGCAGCTGTTTGAAAGCCCTTTTTCTGTTGTAGATAGCAGTTCTCTCCCCAGTGGGTCAGCATTTAGGAGAAAACAAAAAGCCAGTTACCACCACCAGGGAAGTTTGATTTCATAAATATGGATCTCAGGAACACCAAGATCAAATTCCCCTTGTATTTATCCACAGGCCATGTTATGGTAAATAAGCATGCTGTGTGCAGTTGATACACATGGGGAAGGGTCACAACTATACCTACCCAGGTGCCCAGAGCACTAACAATAAAAACAAATGAAATCTACTACAGAATTTCCAGAGATTCTCGTAACTTCAGATAGAAGCAAATAGGAGCAAGAAGGAAATAGCATCTGGCCTATGGTGACCAGCAGAAAATAAATATTTGGAGAAAATCAGAGATCACAATTGCTTTGCCGTGTACTGTCTGTGTGATCTGGCCGTAAAGCCACCCTGAGTGATTGAGAGAGGGTGGTTTGGGACAGAGGTGTCCTCATACGGCTTACTGCCAGCTACTACGTGTATACCCTTTGGACCTGGCATAATAGCTGCAAAGGTGGGGCTGGCTAATAGCCATCCAGCCATAGGAGCCTGATCAGAACAGCATCAGCAGTGAGTCAGTGCAAAGTGAGATGTGAAAACACCTTTATACCTGACTGCCGACGTGTCTTATGCTGCTAAAAGTGTTTAAAATAAATAGAGATCAGGATCTGTGGAAAGGTACAGCTGTCCATGGAATCACAACGTGTGAACCTTTACCACTTCCCTGGAAGGGGACCTACCTTGCTGTTATCTTTACTTTTCTCCCAGCCATTACAAGGCAGAATCAGGACGTCTGTCCTTGCGGAGTTCCTGGAAGCCGTCTCAGCACACTATAATTAGATTGCATGAGGCCTGGCCTTCTGCTTGTCTTCCAGCTATCGTTCTCCAATATCTGAATCAATGTAGAAGGAGAAGTGATTGGTGGGGAAGCTGGGGGTGACCGGGGCTGACTTACATGCCATGGAAAATATCAGTGATATCAGCGCTCCCCTCAGACCTGTTTTCCTTTGAAGTGAAAATGAGATGCTGGGATTTGAGCAAGGCCTCATGTAGCAGCTTGGAGCTGAGCTTCCCGCAGGCTGTTGTTTTTAAGTGCTTTGAAATGAAAGGCTGAACTTTTTCACCTTCACCGCTACCCACTGAAATACTGCTGCTTCTAGCACCCAGACATTTACCCTGGGAAGGGCTGCACTGCCATGAGAGTTTCTGACTGTGCAGCGAGGAACAAAAGCTGACAGCGAGCAGGAACCTGGGGATGTTGCTGAGCATGATGCACCCAAGCCGTCAGCCCAGCTGGGGCTGCCCAGAGTGTTCCTTCACCAGTGTGTTCAAGTAACCTATGGCTTTTCATGAGCTCTGTGAGTCTGCTTGCTGACATCCAGCACAGCTTTTGTCCTGTGCATAGCTCCAAGGGGCCCAAGTTCTACTGCCTGTGAAGAGAAGTAAGCAATCAAAAGTTATTCCCAGGACCCAAGTAATTTCCTCTTTATTCTTCTCCTAGGGTTTCTAATAGCTGCCAGCCATTTGCACTGTCTGAGGTCTTAAGGGACATAAATGCTCTGTTTAGCCTGTATTTGCAGTACATTGGAAATACAGGATTATCTCCAGAAGCTTAAACAGTCTGAATGCCACTCTGGCTGATCTGGTTCCTGTTTTGAATGTTGCTATATTGATTACTGTAGTGAGACTGACCTTGTCATGTGCTATTCTGCCTTATTTTGTTTTCTTGGCAGCGCCAGAAATTAATTCAACAGATTCCATGTTGGAGAATGGGTCCAAACAATGGGTCCCTCCCTTGGTCCACACAAATAGGTTCAGTCAAAAACAGGTAGATCAGTCCCCTTACTTACGCCCCTTTTAAACTCTCTTCCTGTGTTAATGTTAACATGGCTTTTCTAATCACTTCTGTCCCACTGTCCTTTGCTAAGTCAGGCTGATGTCATTTGATCTCCCTCTAAACTTAATGCAATGAAAAGCCATAGAGCAATGTAACCAAATATTTTCTTTTTTACTGGCCAGGTCTTACTGTTTCGTATGAGAAGTGCCGTGAGGATTTGAAAAGATAAATAATTTGTAAGTCAGCATGTCAGCTTTTGAGCTGAGATCATGTGGTAGCTGCTCCAGTAGAGCACACCAGTGGATGCGTTCATCGACACCTTGGAGAACGCTGAATTATCTCCCCCATAATAAAAGGGAGGAGAATCTTCACTGGGATGTTCAGGCTTTGTGGCTAATCTGAACCAGTCTGAATCTTGCTGGGTGTACTATAAAGAGAGCTGTCTGAAGGGGTCTTTGAAGAATGCTTCCCAACAAAGGAACAGAGAAAGTCTCTTTTGGTGTCTGGGTGGCTGAGTTCCTGTTCAAGCGCTGTAGGCTGCAGGAATGTTACTGCGTTTTCCATAATGTGCTGTCACAGCCAGGGGCTTGGGCAGCCATTGTTTTTTTTTAATTCAACTCTACACAAAAAAACATCCCTCTGACTTTTAGTTATGCTGAGGTCAGCCAATGTCTTCCCTATGGAACAGATGTAGGCCGTTAAGAAACACGGCTCTCTTCCTGCTGATAACTTCTTCAGAGGGAAATTGGGAACTTCAAGCTGTTAGCAAATATTTGGGTTTCCTCAATAGAAAAAGTAACGTTTCTCAAGACCTGGTGAGCAGTCTGTATTTATATCACAAGTGCATTCCCACACTTGGCTCTTACTAGATCCAAATCCACGTTTCCTTTCCATCTACTTTTTAAAGAGTGCACACGGTGGTGATGAAGCAAGCAGTAAAAGAGTCGTGAAACTGAAGTTCACCTTATGGTGTTTTTTCACAGTACAGCACATTAAATCGCTGCAGCTCTCAGGTTATCTGAGACCTCCTAGAAGTGAAGGAGATGTTTTATCCTTGTTCCTTTGAGTGGTGCTTTCATTGGCCAGTTGTTCAACATCCTACCAAAGCTGTCTGACGCTTTTCTTAACGTTAACATGGCTTTTCTAATCACTTCTGTCCCGCAGTCCTTTGCTAAGAGGATCATTTGATCTCTTTACTTTCTCTTTTTTTTTTTCTATCTCTTTACTAATAGGTGTGAACGTGGGCAGTTTGATGTTGCTTACTGTTTATAAACGATTCAGATGGAGGTTACACTTTTTGTGATAGATGAAGCTGTTACCCATGGTGAATAATAACCCAACACATGCTACCTACTGGATTTGTTCACTAGTTATTTAGTTAGTTAGTTGGTTAGTTAGTTAAAACACAAACTCTGTGTATGTAACATATTATCTCCACTTGGTTTGCTTGGAAACTCAGGAGAACAGTTCTGTTACATATTACAGACTGACAGCTGACCACAAAAGGAAAACCAGATGGCAGGGCAACAGAAGCACCAGATGTACATTTCTGCATCTTTTGTGTGGATGGGGACATCTCAGAATGCTGGTTTCTAATATTATTTACAGAAAAATTCCCTGCTCACTTATCACTCCCCATATTTCAACACGTAGAACTTTTCTCTGGTGCTTAAGTCAGGGTATACTTCTGTGCGCCTGCACTATAAGAAAAATCACATACATGTCACAGACAAACATCCCTACTGTGGGCAGCTATGTTCCAAAATGAAGGTGCCCAGACAAGCCCCTGGAGTTAATCTATGAGCAAACTTCAGGTAAGTGCTTTGTATTGCAGATGTTCATTCTGTGAGAGAGGTTAAGGCTTTATGCTGTGCGGAGAGCAGGTTGAATGTTGCTGGAATGAGGACCACATAGGAGGAAGAGGATGTTTACATTTTCCCTGTATTCTCTTAACAGCTTTCAATGAAGAAATTTAAACATGCAGCTCTTTGACCATTTTATTTCAGGCCCAGCTTGCTGAGATCTGTTTAATATCTTGCTAAAATAGTTCATTTCCAGCTCAGCTGGAACTTGAAATCTTTTGTTCTGAAACCACCTTCTTAAGCTGCTGTAGTTGGATTTTTTCCCCCCTTGGTCTAAAGACAAGCACACAATGCATTTCTTCAGTGGAGATTGTCCCTGTGCTGAGCTCAGTGTAACCAGGAGTTGAATGCTTCATAAAACGACATTTAAATTCCTGACAGTAAGGACTGACGCGGTTTGAAACGTTACAGACAGAAAATCCTGGGAATCTGAATCATGTGCCCGGTGCACACAGAAATGCCAGCTTTGATTTTGGAGAAGTGTTGGTGTTTTGGCAACAGTCTACAGTCCCAGTCCCATCGAAATGCTCATTTCAGACTCCTACCCTTAGGATCAAGTTTCACCACGATAGATGCTCTTGTGAATTTCTAGGTGGAGGGCTTAGATGTTGTTGTAAGGTTTGGAGGAACAATGTGACCAGGAATTAATGCCACTGGAATAGCCTAGCTAGGAGTGTTAGGAACGTAATTGTACCTTGAAAGCAGCGCTCTATAGTTGTCTTCCCTTTATTTTGCTATCTGCTCTGAACTGAAATAAAAAAGCACCTTCTGAATGATGTTTCATCCAAAGATGACATTATCTGAAAGATAAAACTGAAGTTTGGAAACAGTTACAAAAATACATCACCTTTTCAATTGACAATATATCATGGTAACAGTAACAGATTTTGGATGGGAGGCTAGATTGAAAAAGGTTAGCAGTAGTTCTAAGCTCAATTTGTCCTGCAAACCTTGACATAAGTCTTCTGTTTTTAGCTTCATAAATTATCCACGAAACATAGAACTCCAAGGATGCACATTTTAAGTGAGCTCCTCCAATGGCAGTTTCTCACAGGACAGCTCTCTCCTGCTGTTCAACAACGCCCTTGGCCCCGCTTCTCATACAAACAGATGTAAATCACAAGTAATGGTTGCGAAGCCTATGAAATACAGCAGTGTAAAAAGTTAGGATGCAAGTATCAAAGATTTTTCCTGTTCTGCCTTTTCCTTTCCTCTTCAGGAAGGTACTTCTGGAGATAAATCCCATGTCCCAGAGATGAAATTGCATTGACTTTACCACATCAAAGTCAGCCTGGTTTTACTTTACTAACATCAGTGTTGCTGTGGCAGTGATACACTTGACTTCAAGTTGATCGGTTGTAAATACTTATTTCTTTCTGGAAGAAAACCACTTCCCTTATGGGAGCTCTTCTCTAAAGTCTCCTGATGACCTCCACTGCTTTGATGGAAACATATCCTCTGAGGTGCAAGCCAGGCCATGCCTCTTCTCCCTCATACCAAGCATCTGCACTGCCTTGTCATGTCCGTTGTAACCAGGTGCTTTCTTCACTGCCTCAGACATCATTTTGAGGAAGGTTTTGATTATTTCTTCTGTGTGGGATTCCTGTGTAGAAAGCAAATGAAATCAGATCACTGTTTACATGTTCTTTGGGAAGAACAAGAACTCTACCTAAGTACCCAAAGAACTGTGGTCCTTTCCTCAGCTGCCAGGCCTACTACAGTATGAAATTCTCCTATATCCGAATGAGCTGGAGGGGTAGGAGAGCTCCCAGCTCATACTAAATACTGAACGGTGACTACCCCAGGCCAACCCTGTGCTAAGGATTGCTCCAGTAGTTGAGTGGTGTAGACGGCTGGGCTCCAGTGACCACAGACACTATTGGAAGTACAAGATGTGGTCTCTTGATACCTTTTCAGCACATTTACTGACATGTGGCACTGACACACCTAAAGTGAAAGCAGACTCTTTTGTTGCTATGAAGTCTAAGAAGAAGAGGAACCAAAACGAAGTCCTATTTTTAACAAAGCTACGCTTCTGCAGCAAGTAGCACTTCAACTCTGAAGTCAGCCAGAATAAATGAATTTACCCAGCAGCCGATCTGATACAAGAGAAGTACAGCTAGATCAGGCCTTTTCTTGGAATGAATGAAGGAGGCAAAGAGGGCCTGAATCTGATATAGACAACTTCACTGCAAAAAAAGTAGTTTGCTTGTCTGTGATCTGTGAATTCAGGATTTGCTTCCTGTAGTCCCTAGAAATCCACAGTGCCTGCAGACATCACTACTGTTGCTTAGCTAAACGCTCAGGGAAAGCAAACGAGGCCAAGTTAGCATTTTGAAGAATGTATTCATAGTACCATTCATGCTCTAAATTAGATCGGGAACTGTGGCTTAAATAGATCACCTGATCTTAACTAAAACACCAAATCATAATTAGAGAGGAAACTTAAGGCTGCTGGCTAAGCCCATCTACCACTCATACGCAAATCTGATTAGGCTCAAACATATGCACCAACAATGTGCAGCGTGTTATTTGCTGAGCACATGCCAAATGATTTCCCACAGAAGCCAGTAACAGACTTAAATATTTTGGTACTTTCCTAATGCCCTTTGGAGAACAATCCATTTTTATAATGGCACGTTATCCAGAGCAGAACTATAAATCACGGTAGTGCTGCCAGATACCACTCCTACACAAACACATACCGGGCAAGGTTTTAGGGAATATCACTGTCAGGGGTGACAAGTGACGGCCTACGTGTGCTACATGTGAGCCATACAGCCTGATTGCTGGGGGGTACGTCACATCAACCTGCAGAGGTTGGGTGGAAACAAGGAATGTTTGCCTGTGGCACGTGATGCAGCAAAAGACCAGGGTAGAGGCACCTTCTTTAGCACTGCGCCAGTCCTGCACACCCTTTGCCTCAAGTCAAGCCTCCATCTTGGCCCTGCGTGTCTTAACCCATCAGCTCGTCTCTTCACACTGCAGCTGCAAAGAGACAAACTACGGCCTGAGAGGAGCACTGGCTGTTTCCTGGGAGCTGTTTGCGGCAGGGCAGCAGTGGATGCAGCCTGCAGTGTACCCGACAGGAGGGCTGCCACACACAGACCTGCAGCCGCCCGGCCCTGCTGCACAGAGTATGTAAACTGAGAAAGAGTTTATGGGAATGAGATTATGCTGCTGCTCCCTCGGGGACGTTGTGGGGATTATTTACATCATTTCGGCCTCCATATGCTTCCCCATCGGCTGCTCTGGGAAACTTCTAAGGTTCAGGCTAAAAGACTGTATATATAGAACACCAGACCAGCCTGCTGGCAAGCGGCACCACTCAGAATGCGACTCAACACCTGGAATAAACCGGGACTGTTCTGTCCGTAAAGCCGGCGGGCGGTGATACAGGTACAGCGCCTTCCCGCTCTGGAAACACTCCACACCTGGCGCTGCAGCAGCAAACGGCGCTAGGAGCGCCTCAGCGCCGCATCCCCAGCGCCGCTCTCCACAGATGGAGGCGGCCGCTCCCGGTTCCGCGCAGCGCCGCCTCCCGCCCCGCCCCGCCCCGCCCGGTCCCGTTGCCCACGCCGGGCGCCTGGGGCCGCTTTCCGCCCCGCGGCGGAGAGGTGACCTCGCGGCACGTCGGCAGCCGGCAGATCCGGGCTGAGGCCGTTGCTGCCGGGAAGCTGGGCGGGGAGACGGCCGAGATGGTGGAGGACGGCAGCGAGGAAGAGGAGGGGGAGGCGGAGGGAGAGAGAGGGGAGATGCTGGGAGCTTCGCAGCACAACGGCTTCCTCCCCGGCAAGGAAGCGGAGAACGGCGGCCCCGGAGGATGCGCGGCGGTCGGGGCGGGCGGCGTCCAGGTGGAGACGCGGCTGTCGCGGCGGCGGCTGGCGGTGCTGGCCGTCTTCAGCTGCTACTCGCTGGTGAACGCTTTCCAGTGGATCCAGTACAGCATCCTCAGCAACGTCTTCGTCCACTTCTACGGCGTGTCCTTCACGGAGATAGACTGGCTCTCCATGGTGTACATGGTGGCCTACGTGCCGCTCATCCTGCCCGCCACCTGGCTGCTGGACGCCCGCGGCCTGCGCCTCACGGCGCTGCTGGGCTCGGGGCTCAACGCGCTGGGTGCGTGGCTCAAGTGCGCCAGCGTGGCGCCGGGCCGCTACGCGCTCACCATGGCGGCGCAGGCCGTGTGCTCCGTCGCTCAGGTCTTCATCCTGGGGCTGCCCTCCCGCATCGCCTCCGTCTGGTTCGGCCCCGCCGAGGTCTCCACCGCCTGCTCCGTGGCCGTGCTGGGCAATCAGGTGAGGGGCCGGCGCCGGCTTCGAGCTCGCGTGCCGGGTAGGTGGGCTGAGGTGGTGGCGGTGCTGGCGGTGGGCACGAAGAGATGGCTGTGGCAGCGGGCGATGCGAAGTGGTGGCGGCGTGAAGTGCCGTGAGACGTGGAAGAATTAAGGGTGGAAAGACCTCGAAGGTCATTCTGCTTTGCCCACTGACCGCATCCTTCAGTGCCGCATCTCCAGGGACGGCGCCTCCACCGCCTCCCTGGGCAGCCTGTGCCGCTGCCTCAGCGCTATCTCAGAGAGGAAACGTTCCCTGGTAGGAGGTGGTGTGAGGCGGTGGCATGGGGTGGCAGTATAACTGAGTCACATCTCCTCGTGTCCCCTGCTGGTTTATTGGAGCTGGACCGGGCACCTCTGGAAGCGCGGGTGGAGATGAGGTGCTGCTCCCCGTCCTTCCCCAGTCTCCTTGTTCTCAGCCCCTGTCTCTGCTTGTCTGTTGCAGCAAAATGGTAGACTCCCACCAAGATCACTGGCACAGGCTGATGTCTGAGGTGTGGTTTTGTTCAGATAATAGAAGCTGTGTTTTCTGTCTCGTGGGCCTGATGATTTATGACCGTGCACTTTGGATTATTAGTGGTAATATTTAGGTTAAGGTTCTTGCTGTAATCTACTTCTGTATTAACAACTGTTAACAACTGTTCTATTGCTTTCCTGCAACAATCCATTCTGTGCCTTTCTCTGGACAAGTCAACAATCCATTTTGAACTGAAAATTATTACTACTAATAATATTTGAGCAGGCCTACAACAGTTTTGCATCTGCTCTCCAGAATCAGCTTTAAGGTTTCTTTGTGAGCTACATCTCTGCACTTCAGATGCTCACCTGTCCTCCCAGTGGCAAGAAGCTGTTTGGACCTCTGTTTGGCGGTACTGGGACCAAGGCTTCCTCAACCAGTACTGAAACTGAGCGTGGGGCTGTGCATTGCTCTGGTGCTGGTGAAGGAGAGGAACAGCAGTGCAGGGATTGTCTCAGATCTCACGCATTATCTGTCGAGGTGCTGCTTACTTGCAGCTGAAACACATATTCCTGACAGTGTGGCTGTTCACCTGTCAAGAGTTGTTTTGAGCACCAGATTTCAGAAGTAGTTTCTCAGATTGGGTATAGCAGGTTCTTTCTTGATCCTTCTGACCCTGATCTCTGTACTGCAGCTCCCTGTACGAAGAAGATGAAAAAATGGCAGCATAGGACGACTGTGGGTACTAAATAGGGCTGCTCTGGTGGCAAATAAAAACCGTATACACTAAGAAAATGCATCACAGCGTACTCTGTGTTTATGAGCTTCGTATACTGAAAGGCGAGGATAAAAATGAGTTCAGGTGAACACTGAATAATGCTTAAATCTGATGGCCTGTGGGGTGGGGAAAGCAGAGAAGGGCAAAGCAAATATACAAAGGCTGCTTTGAGAGCCGGCTGGCTGGCACACCTCTGGTGTGAGTGCTCTCTGAGCTGTGAATTTGCCAGTCTGACAGTCATTGACATTATATTTATTTTAACCTGAAATAGATGCAGGGTTGTTTGCTTGTTTGTTTTAAGTCAGAGAATTTGTTCTAGCACTTAAGAATGCAGCCTAGTTTTGTATGAGTGGCAGAAACAAGTTGCAGAGTAGTTTAAGGCTGTTGTTCCTCGACCTTTTCAAATGCTTTATGCATATACCCAAAATGTCAGGAAAATGATTTTTTTTTCTGTTTCTTTTCTTGCTTTTACAGCTTGGCACTGCCATTGGCTTTTTGTTGCCACCTGTCCTGGTTCCAAATACCCCCGATGATGTTGATCTAATGGCACATAATATAAGCATAATGTTCTATGGAACAGCAATAGTATCCACACTTTTGTTCTTCTTAACAGGAGTTGGTAAGTGTTCTGTTCTTCCTGTGTGAAAGTACCGTGGCCGTAGGGAGCGCTTGTGCAATTGTACTTCAGGCATCTGACTTAGCCCACAGGAGTCAAGTTTACCTCTTCTCAGGTTACTTGTGCTCACTGTCTGTGGTGTCAGGGTTAGGAGACAAACATTACTGTGTGTCATGCTTCACGTGGAGCAACCTCTCTCAGGACACGCAGGTTTTTTTTGCTAGAACGCATGAGAACGTTGTGATGTGATGGAAATACATTTTGTTATTCTTACAATTTAGATGTGAAGGCCTAGAGATGCTGCAGATGAAGTCAGTCGCTAACCATATGCTGGTGAGATGTGAACAAGTTAATTAACACATCTGTTCTGGCTGCGATTGTTTCTTCCTTGAGGAAAATCTAGAATATGTATTTATGGAAGTATTAAGAAAGACAAATAACTCTTATTAAATGTATTGGACTGGAAGACTCCATGTTTCGAGAAAGAAATGGGCACGACTCCGGTAAAGACAGATTAAAATTGTTTTTTTTTTCCCCTAGTGTTTGAAGAGAAGCCCAAATACCCTCCCAGTCACTCTCAAGCACTCCTGCAAGCTATGCCTCCTGAGGATTACTCCTACAAGCAGTCAATTATTAATTTGGTCAAAAACGTCCCATTTGTACTTCTGCTGATCAGCTACGGTAAGTGGTTCTGTCTGGCTGCTGTCTGGCTGAGCAGTGTGCTCAGTGTGTGCTGAAAGCACCGTGAGGTTTAAATTGTTGTGTTATTTTGGTTGAGGGAGGGAATGTCAAACTACTACATATTCAGCAGCATATACTGGAAAACCCATTTATTGGTCTGGAGAAGAGATACTGCATGGTAGATAAAAGGTTATTCCCTTGGTCTGAGTCTTGGATGCCAAAAGATTGACTCTGTGGTAGCAGATCTGTGTATCTAGATGTGACTGAAGCTCTTCTTTTGCTGTTGCAGGAATTATGACTGGAACATTTTATTCTGTTTCCACATTATTAAACCAGATGATAGTAACTCATTATGTGGTAAGTATTGTTTTTTGTTTTTGAACCTTATATTTGCAAACGTGATGGTGTTTATTACTTAGATTTGGTTTTGTTTGTACCCCCCATACAGTTTCTTGCATCATACATCTGTGGGAGTCATAGGAATGTTTGTTTGCCTTATGACTGCCAAGAGGTCTGAACTTGACTCTGAGTGGAAACAAGTTATTAATGAGCACCATATAAATATTTGTTGAAAGGGAGAAGAAGTGAACGCTGGGAGAATTGGCTTGACACTGGTGGTGGCAGGAATGGTGGGTTCGATTATTTGTGGTTTGTGGCTGGATTACACTAAAACGTACAAGTAAGTGTGGGTAGGCATGTATGGGGCTAAGGGTAGGAGTCTGGTGCAATTTTCATAGAAAAATGATGCAAGTGTGGAGGTGAGCTGATGATAAAACGCAGCACATCCCTGATCTTCTAGCAGCCTTGATGAAGATGAATTTCAGAGCCTGCAGCAGAAGGCTGACACTCTGTTACTGGTTCTTGACCAAATGAAATGAGACAGGATGTGATGTGGAGAATGCGAAGATGTGAAGGGATTTTCCATCTGCTCCTGTCTCTGCAGGGAATGTCGTGCTATCAAGAAAAGTGTGTGTTCCACGTGTGGTGGCCAGAAGGAACCCAGTAGGTTCCTTCTCCAGGGAAAGCATGAAGGCTCAAAACTTACTTTCCCTTGTTTTGTGAAGCATCCAGTTGAGGGATTCCCAGTTCTTGTGCTACTCCTGGACCTGTTAAGAAGCACAACATTGGCTTTCATTTGGGGGATGGCCGTGCAGCAGGTCTCTGTTTTGGTGTAAAAGCTCTTGGGTCCATCACCTGTGGTGTGGTGCCCCTGGGAGTGGGCAGTGCTCCAGAGTGCTGCTGGCAGCAGAGGAGTTCTCCCTTGGTGATTCTCATATGTGAGCACTCTAGAAACCTATAGGATGCTATTGCTGTAGATTGTTTCTCTGTGCCTTTTGGCTTATAAATGAGTGGTGCATGCTTTAATGTTTTGAATTATGTCCCTCGTTCCCAATTCAAAGTGTTTTATTTATTTTTCTGATTTGCTCCTTAGACTGAGGGGTGTTTGTTTTTTTTTTTAATCACTAATACTGATTTGGCTGCTGCTGTTTTGATCTTTAGATGTTGGACTGTGCTGCAGAATGGCCAAGAGGTGCAGCACAGTGGAGAGCTAAAATAGTCTCGAGGTAGTGGTTTCCTATGCAATTATTTATTCTTTGAGAGTGTGAGTAGTAATCTTGGCCTTGAAGGAAGCAGCCGTGTAACTGAGGCAATAAGGAGTTGGGGTCTGAATGTCTTCTCACTCAAATGCGGTTAAATGTGGTTAAGTCAGAGTTACAGGAAGCTAATTTCATTATTGAAGAAGTCATTATTTATTACTGTCAGTCATTAGCAAGAGAGTAATGTTTATATTACTCTTCTGTACTTCATCGATGTGCTATGACCTTATGTTAAAGATGTTAATATGTTTTTATTGTTGTTGGCTTTCAGGCAAACTACTTTGATTGTTTACATTCTCTCTTTCATTGGGATGGTGGTATTTACCTTCACACTGGACCTTGGGTACCTTATAGTGGTGTTTGTGACTGGAGGAGTGCTTGGGTGAGTGATGAAAGGAGGCTTAAAGACTGATTGCAGTTCTGCTCAGGAACACTATTTGATTGTTTAAAATCAATGCTTCTACTGTGTGTTCTGTCACCGTGCTCTCAACCATGTCTGTAGCTTATAGATGTAGTTTATTTGGCAGGCAAAGCAAGCATTGAATCATATTAGATCTTGAAAACAAACAGTTCAGAATAGCAGATAATTCAAAACCGGGTTTTGATGCTTGATTTTCATAGCAACAGTAACAGATGAAAACCATACTCATCATCCTCTTGTTTTCTTCTTCAACAGGTTCTTCATGACTGGCTATCTCCCACTCGGGTTTGAATTTGCAGTGGAAATTACATACCCAGAGTCTGAAGGCACTTCTTCAGGTCTCCTCAATGCATCAGCACAGGTTATGTCGCTTTATTTATTCAAGAGATATAAAGTTCAGGAAGGCCGCCCTGCTGCAGTCTAAGCTTTCCTTAGATTTGGCTGCTGGTCTCCATTGTGTTGCTGTAGTCTTTTTAAAATCTATATTCTTAAACTATGGTTTGGTTCAGTACAGTGCGGTCTGAATCTGAGGCTTTTTGACGTGGTACTGATGATGTGACTTGTTTGTAGATATTTGGAATTGTCTTTACGCTTGTGCAAGGAAAGCTTACAACAGACTACAGTCCTCGTGCGGGAAACCTCTTTCTTTGCGCTTGGCTGTTTGTGGGCATTATCTTAACAGGTAATTAAACAGAAATGTAAGTAATAGCTTATTTTAAGTGGGAAAAATGTGGAGTTGAGATGTTTGAAACACTTGGAATATGTGTGTATCAGTATATAACTTCCTGTCTGGGCTGAGGACCAAAATAACTATTAAGTGCCTGGTATGTTTTGTTCGAGTTTTGCGTACTTGCTGTGTCTGCATGCTTTGTTTTAAGTAAGGATGATGTTGCTAGTAGGTGGACAACCATTCGTCACCCATTTCTTGAGCCTTGTCCTGAATTTGTGGCAGATGTCTGCCTTCAAAGTAGGTTAGTGAACATAAGCAAATCGGTAAATGCAGACTGTTTGCAGTTTTTCAAATGTAAGAAGTGTTGATTTTTATGTGATGTGATTTAGATGTGCCAGTATTTGGAAGTATGCTGGAAGTGCCAAAACCACCAAGCCTTGCTTTAGGTACTCATGGTTTAAAAGCTTTTATTGCCATTTTTTTTGCATGTGACCCATGAGGAGCAAGTTCCAATTGCCACCACTTTGAATTACAAGAGTCAATGCATGTATTTTGAGCCAGTGCTGAAAGCAGCTTCTTGGTGCTTGCACATGCCCTTGGAATGCATGGCATTACAAAGCTGGAAATCAGCTTTTTCTGTTCTGTTTGTTTATTTATTTATTTATTTATTTATTTTCCCCAGCCTTAATAAAATCAGATCTGCGAAGACACAATGTGAATTCAGGGATTATGAATATGGACGTTAAAGCTGTAAGTGGTGACTCTTCTACACTGGTTATATTACTGTACTTGAATGACTGGATTCTACTGAAAATAATATTCACAGAAAAGAGTGATCAACAAAAACTTGCTATGTGACTGTTTCTGTGCTGCTTTGTAAGGATGGAGCCATGTGGGATGCTGCCATCAGATATGTTCCCCTCCTTAGCTTCCATGAGAAATCTCTGCTCTCAGATTTTATACGGCTACTATTCATCTCTTATTTTATTTCTTGAGTCTAGGATTGATTTATTTTTCCATGTTTGTAAGTAGTTTTGTAAGTTGTGAAGCCGTTTCTGCATATTGCTTTAGGAGGTCACGTTATAGATGTTTTATTTTAAACACCTGCCATCCCCTTAAGTGAAGTCAGTGTCTGATGAACTGAAGTCATGCTGCAGTTCTTATTCTGGGTTTTCATTAAGAGCCAGGTCGTTCTTCTGCTGGGCACCCTATTGAGTTATGGGAGAGTGAGCACTGTGCTTCCTGCTGTTTACGAGCTTCCAAGACCATGGTTCAGCAGCTTTTACAACTTCACACAGTCACGAATAGAACTAAGACCAACGCCTGAAACTTTTTTCAGTGCTGCTATTTCTTGACCCTTTGGATTCAGATAAGGAAAACAGGTTTCTGAAGTCAGATATTTTAAGTCCTTCATATGCCTTTTTGTATTATAAAGGTGTCTTGCATACACAGCAGCTTCAGGTCATCTAGCAGCTTAAGCACTTAAGGTTCAGAAACTTGCAAGTCAGTGCTACACAGACTTTCTTTTTTACCTGATATCTCTGTGGCTGTGTTTGAGCAGCATGACAGTCTACACGTTTATCAGCTTGGGTTAGGGTTATCATGGAGATGGATGTGATAACATCCATAGAAGTCCCTGACTGCTCCACTTTCCCTCATTACCTTGTTAATGAAATTTTGTGACAATCTAGGTAATTAATATTAACCCCAGTAAAACCAAAGCATAGAGTTCTCACTTCAACACTATCAGAGATGAGAGCTGCCTATGTTAATAAATGTGGAACAGCTGCCTGTTAGATAAAATAGTAAAGTAATAAAAATAAAGATAAAATACACTGATTCTAAACCTTGATTAAGATTCTCCCATGTTTAAACCTGATGGAGGGGAAAAAATGGAAGTTAATCTCCATGTGGTAAACATCTATGTGCAGTAAATGTATGTTTTAGAGTTATACTAAGGAAAGTCGATACTGTGGATGTTTTTGTTGGTTCTTTTCTTCACTTTTAATCAAAAAGAGAAGGGAAAATAGAGCTTTCTGTAAATGTCTCTTCCAGCTAATAAACTACATGTACTATTGTGCTCTAACATACTATTATAATCTAACTTCATAGTTATCCAAGAGTACTGAGGTTGAAAGTGGCTTTGGCTGCATTACAGCTTAATTCCTGATTACTGCTTTCTTCTTCCCACAGGTGCCAGTTGACAATCCAGCAGAACGTGAAACTTGTACTGCATTAAAAATTCAGTCAGATTTATAAACCCAAAAGAAGATGGCTTAGAAACGCACAATTTTGGTTGAATGCTGAACAAAATTAGTGTAATCACTGGATTTATGTGTATGAGTAGTAGAATGTGTTTGGTGATTTTGGTGACAGTTGTGTGGTGGGAGCTATGAAGATACTGACTTCATTTTACCCGAGATATAAACAATAGGACTTTGTATGGAATATTTATTTTAACAGATTACGAGTTTTGCCATTTTGCTAATGAAGAACTGTCTGAATCCAATGTAGGGGTTGGAATGGACCTCTGGGGATCATCGAGTCCAACCCCCAAATGCTCTCCATTATAGGAAGAAATGTACATTCAGGATGCACGCCAGAATGTGCATCTGGAATCCTAAAGTACAGTGATGATCAGACGTATCTTCTCCCCAGGAAATCAAAAGTTAGTTGATTTCTTGTTCGGTCTTTTCTAGTGCATTTACCAAGTCAGGGTAGGTAGCTGCATGACTGGAGGGTATTCATACTGTTTTGTTAATGTCTCTGATGTAAGACAGTATTTCCTTCTGGGAAATTCTATAGCACAATTCTGAAAACAAGATGACTGCAATTATGTGTTTTGAGTTTCTTTTGCCTTGAAGCTTCTTGATAGATACTGGAAGGCAGATGAGAGAAAAATGCTTTTTTTGTAGATTCATCAAGCATTTCTGGGGAGATTTAAGGGGTTTCCCACTAGGTATGCTGAAGAAAATACATTTATTATTAAATAGAAGGAGAAGAAGAAAGACCATTGATATCTATCTATGGTGAAGTATTTACAGGCAATGGAACATGATTGCACAGGTTGCCTCCTGAATATTTTGAGTGCTTTCTCAGTTCAAATGAGAGGAACACGTGTTTACAAAGAGATGGTGCCTTTACAAAGTAAAGAAGATCCTTTCCTCATCTTGAGTTTGTCCAGTGCTGCTGAAGAAATTCCGTTTTTGCTTGTTAAACCTCCTGAATATTTGTGGAGCATCACAAAATGTGTTCTACCTGTTGTGTTGGGTTTTTTTCCCCCTCCATTTATTTCTCTGTGCTATGTTGTATCATTTGTCTCCTGTAAAATGTTTGTGCTCGCTGTGTAACTCAACAGTGAGTAATGTCTTGTTCCCCACAGTTAAAAGCTGTAAGGGGGACTGAAAGGAAAACAGTGCTGTTTCTCTTTGTCTGATGAAATACTTGCTGTTTAAATAATGATTTGATAATTGTCTAGCTACAAAGTACTCTTCATTGCTTTTGTATTATTATTATTTGTATCATTTCTCACTGCAGTGCTACTGATATTGTTCTTCACCCTGTGTACTGTCTACCCAACTACAGAACTGACGTCCCCTCAGTAATACTGAGGCTCTTCTACTACTGAAAAGTCCAGCCAGAGTTAGCAGCACTGAGGCTTTAGCAGCCTTTCAGGTGAGCCTGCAGTTTCAGTGCCATCAGTGATGCAGTCTCAGGGTTCCTACAGCTGTAGTGCCGTCCTGCAGGTTGAATCCTGCTGGAAGCTTTTTGTGGGTTACAGCTTGGTATGGGGAACTGTGCAACTCCCAAGATAGCCTTTCAAGGTGTTAAGTATGCTTAAATGCTTTTCTTTTGCCTTGTTTCTCTATAGTTTTAGAGATTATTATTATTATTATTATTATTTTAAATATGAAAAAGAACCTATGTATGTAGCTTTCTTAACTTAGCCTCTAAGCTTTGTTCCTAATTTAGTGTTTTGTGTGATAAATGCTTCGGACGTGAGTAGGCTGAATGGCAGTGTATGTATCTGAAAAAGCCAGGCATATCTGAACATTTGTCTTTCCAAAATGAATCCATGCCTTTGCCAGAGCCAGCACTAGAGAGAAAGCAGGCACACCTTATGTATACCTTAGGTACACCTTGTGGCTCCTGGAGAGGCGAGCTCTATGAGAGGAGTCCTCTGTGAGACAGCTGAAAGGAGATGTTCAAATGGCAGGCAAGAGGGTAGGAGTAGAAGGAGAGGTAGTTTATCTTGGTTCTTACATGAAAAGACTAACTGATACCAGCTGCCCCATCTCAGGATGTACATATTTTCAGCCTGAGTGAACAAAGTGAAAGTTCTTTCCTTCTGCTTTCTATGAGTGATTTTTGCCTTTAGAGAAGTGGTGATACTATGGTGTATATATAACACTTCCACAGAATACAGACTCAGTACATTTTTACTGTGTTCAGAGACTGTGATTGCTGTGCACTTTCCCTTTTAGAAGCAAAAATGTAGCGGGACATTCTGTTTTGGGAGATGTGTTTTCAAATGTCCAAAAGAGCCTTTGGCAGCATCCAGAATACTTTCTACATGTCTGCTAAACACTCTCCACGTTCTAAAGTTGAGCTCTTAATTTATTTTGAAAATTCCTTTCCCCACTAGATTCCAGTTTGTTTAGTTGTTTTCAGTTGATTATTGAAAGCTATTCCAGCCCTACTGGCTCCTCGTGTTTTTCATCTTCTGCCAAATTACTTGGCTGCCCTCTGAAATTGTCCAAACAAGGTTTTTGGCATGTTAGAAAGCCTGCAGGGTCCCTGAAAAGAAAATATTCCTAATAATGAAGACTTAATTACATCCTGGATTTAATGCTGATCAGAAAGAACTTAAAAGTTGGAAACCTGTAAATATGTATTTATTTGAAAGCTATTTCCGGGCAAGGACTAAGTATAGAAATAAAAGGCTAAGTAGCAAAATGAAGAACAAAGACCAGCGGTCTTCTCATCTTTTTAATAAAAATAATAAAAAAAAAGGTTTTAGCTTGTGGCAGAAGCAGGTTTGGGGCAGTTGGGGCGTTGGATTTTTGCTTTTTGTTTGTTTGTTTTTAAATGATATCAATCAATTGTGATTGGAATTGGAAATAATAGCGTTTCTGACTTCATGAGCCGTGAGACTGTGGCTCAGCCCTCTTCTGGCAGAGGATAAGAATCATGACCACTTAGAGTAATCAGTCCAGGAATGGGATCGTGTGTGCCAACTGTGAGAGTTGGCACAACAGAATCAGAAACCATATGAGAGCCATCCCAATCCCATGCACTAATTTGTGTTTTAAGTATGCTTTTCTAACTGTCACAGGAGTGTGTGATTACTGTTACTTCGAAAAAGCATTGGGCTAACTTCTATGTGCATAACTAAATGAAATTGGGTTAAGCCATGAGTATGTATCACTCTCATTTTCCGGTCTGTGAACTCAATAGTTTTCCTTTGTGAATGGGAAAGTGGTGTTGTTTTTTTTGTCTTGCTGTACTTCTGTGTAACACTTTCTGAGGCATTACAGTCTACAAACAGTTCATAGCCCACAAGCTAAGCTGTCGTATCCATGTTTTATCCCCCCTACACACAACGTGCTGCCTGAAATCTGTGAAGAGAAATTGTTGATGCACAGAGTAGAATGGAATAAGCAAAAATATGCTTAAGAGAAATGCATTTTCTTGTAAGACGTGCTATATACTGCTTGTCTTTGTTCTCTTGGAGATGGTGAAGATTTTTGCTGTAATTTTTGTTATTGTCCCATTCTTTGTTTGAAAATAAAAAAGAAATCCCTATGAATAGTCTCCGAATGCGTGTGTACATAAGTATTTATATGGGTGAAATCATTCCTTACCATTACATGTCACTTATAAAGCTATGATGATAAAGCTTACAGCATGCAGCTTGATTGGAGCAAAGCTTCTGGTGCAGCTGGTGTGCAAGATTCATTTTCCTTCTTTGAAAGCTGTCATTTAATGTAGGAAACTAAGTCTTATGTCTGAATCATATACTATGCACTTAAACAAGCGTGAATTCATATACAGGCTGAATGCATACACATTACCTAAGTATTACACATGAGACTACTGGCTTACAGTGAAATGTTGTCAGTGTATTAAGGTATTAGCAGCAATAGTGCAAAGATTTAATTATTTTATTCTCAGGTGGTTAGCGTTAATTCCCAGGACATGAACTGGTGGCCAAGGAAGTCTGAAGGAACCAGCTGCAAAGGAATTAGAGTCACTGTAAGAAAGTGGTTTTAATTTTCACCTTCCTTCTCCACCCAGCTCTGAGCTACGGTTTTCATAAGAGTTTAATCCTAGGAGGAGGCTGCAGTTCGTGCGGAGCATCAGATGCACCAGCCTTGTGTGGTAAGTCAGTGCTAAGTTTCACTTGTGTTTGGTTAGCACTGCACTCCTCTTACAGTACCTCTAGGAAAGCTGTAGGCTTATATTCCTATTTAATCTTGCAATTTAAACATTCCCACAGCTGGAAAGGAACAATCACAGCAAATCCTTGTTGCCTTCAAGTTCATTCTTCGGCAGACACTTGGTCTTTCTTGAAACGAAACCTCACCAGGTATGTGGGAGATGTGAAGGCATCCTGACTGTGAGGCAAAACCATCCTTGAGAGAAAATTCTTTCTGTTCCTATAGCTGGGGGTGCTGTATGTATCAAAAACTAACAGGTGGGATACGCTTCCAGAAGCTGGATTTTGCATGGTTAAAATGCACAGGTAACGAATACTCTGGCTGTTTCCTATGCTAAGAAGGCTTCTTAGAGCTTGCTGGATTTCCTCCTTGCTGCCTTTGACAATGGACTTACCTCATCTGACCTTGTTCTGAATCAGTGTTTCTATCTTTGCTTAGACAACACCTTTCAGAAGTCAAAACAATAATATCCTGGACTTTGTATAATAAAGTACTTCAATGGCCATATCGCAGCAGAAAATAGGTGAAATGTAGGCAGTGTTTAGACCCAGTTAGTGATTTGCGAGAGAGTGCCTGCTGAATATCGGGTAACCTCAGTGTTTAGCATGATTTTTGTTATAAGGGAGAGTCCTAAAGTTCTGGGATCAAGTAGGATAAGGACCAGATCACACACGTGTTCCTTATTCTTCTACTGGTTCTGGTGTCAAGGGAGGGTAGGAGACATTAAAATGTTACAGTGCCCTTTCTATGCTTGTACATGCTAATATTCTCCATTATTCCCTTGGAAAGTAACTTGGTTTCCTCATCAGCTAACAGAGCAAATTCCAGGTGCAGGAAGAAACCTGCACTGTCTTGCTGGGGTGAGAATAGCTTGCCCTTGGCTTACTAACCAGCTCCGTGCACTCAGTTTGTATATCTTTTGTTCCCAGAGTGCAGCTGAAGTTCACTAGGGTCCTATTGCTAATCCTGATCTCGAGCAGCCAGTGTTAGAATGGCATCCACTCCTCTCCTGGTGCAGGAAGCAGTGACTCAGTACTCAAACACAGGCTTACATTGGCAGGGAGTCAATCCTGACTCTCACCTCTGCTCAGCCACTCCAGTTCCCTTGCGATGAGGGCTGGGCTGCTGCCAATTGCTGAAGAGATGGAAGCGATCTCGTGTCAGAGGAGCAGATCCCTTTTTAGCAGCTGCCTTTCTTTGCTACCTGTACTGCTGTTATGCAGTTCCCCTGAGCAGAGTGATGGTGTGGGGTGGTTCACCCCGCACATGAAGGTTGTGGAGGAAGTGAGCAGTGCAGAAAAGAAGGCTTTTGTAGATCTATGGAAGGTTGCTGTAGTGTTTCCTTGTTTTTTTACAAGCAGATCTTGTTGTAGAGGGTGAATCATATGATGTGCTGGCAAGAACTTCACTACAAGTTGCGTTAATGCAGGCATTTCCCCAGACTGGGAGTGAAGCCTTGGAGCAAGACAGCAGTGCAGGCCAGGACATGGTGGGATACTGCTCAGGAGCAGAGATCTTCATGGCACCTGGTGCTATTCACTGTCTGTCAGCAAGGTGACCGCAATGGGGACAGGGTGGACAGGGCTGTGCTGCTGTCAGCAGGGCTAGGAGGGATTTCTGGGAGCAAACTGGGGTGGATTGATGTGGATTTATGTCCTGATGTGTTGGCTTTTCCCAACACTTTGGTTTCCTGTGCTGGAAACTTTGCGCATTATGTTAGACTGAGATCAAGTGGAGCCCCATTAAACAAGCCCAACTAAATTAGCACTAATGATGTGTTGTGGTAGAATTAGTGCAGGAGGTCCTGGACCTGGTCAGGTGGAAATCAAAAGGCATTGCTGACGTTCATTGCTAAAGCTGAAGCAGTTTGATGCTGTTGTGCTAAAGCAGTGCCCAACAAACAGAAAGCGTTGTATGGGGTAGTGCTCCAAAGCAGCAGCAGCAGCAGCACACCCTCAAGCCTTCCTTTCATAGCTAGCTTTCTTCTTTTTGGTCTGCTTTACGTTTTTATTTTCCCAGCTTTTATGGTCACGTTGATTTATACATAAAGTTATCGCTCTTAGTGGTTATGCAAACCACTCCTGCAATCTTGCCATTAACATATTACCATGGTGACATCACCGTTTAACCTTGCAGTTCATTACTAAGCAAATCCCATTCCAGCGTGATTTCCAGATCAGGACAAAAAGTTCAAACAAATGAGTTTTATTTTCCTTTCCAGGCGCCAAAGGAGGTTTTTCAGGAGATGGACTGAAGTTTGCACATCCACTGTGGGCTTTGTGGGTATAGTGGGCAACAGGGGCCCACGTTGGTCTCAGCAGGAGAAGCTTCCCCATTTTCTTAGTTTGGGGCTCCCTGCACGCTTGTGGGAAAGCTTCCTGGAAGCAGTTCCGATCCTAATATCACCTTGCTGCTATGGTGCAATTAAGGGACATTAATTTTCCCTCTGTTGGTTGCATAATTGCACTGCAGGGTGTTCTGAATGCCGTGTGTGAGTGAGTCTGCAATTGGGAATAATGAAGGTCAGAACCTTCTTGCACGGCTTAATGATCAAATTAGTTCATTTGACCCAGAAAACAGCTGTGGTGGCACCGAACTCTGTGGTAGGAAAAGGACCGCAGGTTAGCAGTGTTCCTTAGCCCTGCTGCTTGAAGAGAGCACCGCGGCGCCCACCGAGCTGCTCTGAGGTGTGGGTGCCCCTGGCAGGCAGGGCCTCGTCTGGCTCTGGCTGGCAGCCTTACTGCAGCTGGGACGCTGAGAGCCTTCATGGCTCGGACGGGGCACAGCAGGGCTCACCGCAGCCTCTGGGCGGCTGAGGGGCAGCTCTCGCTCGCTTGGTGCCACCTACAGGGCCAGCTGACACGTGCGGTTCCTGCTGTTAGGGGCGCGGCGCTCTGCAGGGCCGCGGGGTCGGGCAGCCCCGGTGCGGGTGTCTCTGGTGGCAGCCGTGTGGCAGCTGCCGGGCACGGGACCCGGACCGCCGGGGGGCGCCATCGCCGCGGCCGGGCCGGGCAGCGTCTCGGCCAATTGTTTCCCCGCCCGCCTTCTGGCCCCGCCCCTCTTTGTTGCGGCCGCCAATAGCGGCGCGCTGAAGGCGGGCGGCCCGTAGCGTGGTAACGGCGGGGCGGCATGGAGCGGCGAACCCGCAGAGCGGCCCGGCCGGGGCGTCCGTGCGGCGGGCAGCGGGGTGCTGCGCGGGGGGCGGGTTCCTGCCGTTAGCCGCGGCCTCGGAGCGCGGGCACGCGCGTCTACGCGCATCTCTATTGATAAAGAGGGGCGGCGGGGCCCGGTCGCCCCCCGCCCGGGGCATGGCGGCGGGGCCATGACGGGCGCGGCGGGCGGCGGCGGCCCCCGCCGGGTGTCGGCCGCGGCCAAAGGCGGGGGCCGCTCCCGGAGCGCTCAGCCGCGGGCGGCGGGCGGCAGCGGCGGCGGCTCGGAGGAGGAGGAGCAGCGGGACGGCGGGGTGCTGTTCCTCGTCAACAAGAGCGGCTTCCCGCTGGACGGGCAGACCTGGGAGCGGATGTGGGGGCACGTGGAGCGGGTGCACCCCGACGGCAGCGCCGTGGCCGCCGCCATCCGCAGCGCCGCCTGCCTGGCCCGGGTAAGGCTGCGGGGCGGTGCGAAGGGGCTGCGCGGCCCTCCGAGAACCGCTGCGGCGGGTCCGTGCCTGCCGCCCAGCCGGCCTCAGTGCCCGCTGGTGGGCGAGGGTGGGCCCGTGCCGGTGGGATGGCGGGCCGTCATGAACGGAAAGCGCCGGGCTCGGTTCCGCCGGCTTTGTCCGCGCCGGGTAACGGAACGCCCGCTCCTCGTGGGGCGCGGTGAGGCGAGGGAAGGCAGGCGGGCGGTTCCACGCGGGCTGCCCGCGGCCAGGCGGGACCCGGCGTTCCAGGCGCGGGGCGAGCGCTGGCCCCGCCGCGCCGTTCGGATCGGCCCTCGCTGCGGCGGCTCTGCTGCCTGTGGAGGCGTCGCCGCTTAGAAATAGCGATGCGGGGTCGAGGTCTCCCATCGTGCTGCTCCCGGATCCTACTTGCTTTATAAACACGCGATCAGCAGCGCTGACGTCTCACTTAAACGCTCTGCGCTGGCGGCTGCCCTGCTGGCGGGCTGGAACCGATCCTCTGCAGGGGCTGTGCTTTGAGGAGCAGGACATTGCCAGGAGACAAGTGCTGTGACATAATGACGGTCCTGGCGGGAGCTTCCCTGGCCTGAGCCTGGTATAAAGTGTGACCAGAGGAATGGAGGGGGCTCCCCGCAGACAGACGAGGGATGGGAGCTGCAGCCGCTCTTCTGTCCCCCTGTCACTTCCCACCGCTGCCTGCGCCCCATCTCTGTCTGTGCTTCTGGACACCAGGGGTGGAGCTGTGGTTAGGAAGCTGGGAACTGATATTTTTCATGCTACCTGGTCCCTGAGAGCACACAGCACCTCCTGGGTGTGCTGGGTCCTTTGTGCTGCCAGTGGCGTTAAGCAGGAGCTGCATGCAGGGACTGAGATCTGTGCAGGTGGAGCTCTGCCCACTGACCCAGGACACAGCTGGCCCAGATCAGCTTGCCTGGTCATGGTGTGACCAGCGTGGGCCTGGTGCCTGCATAGCCACATTTGTGCCTGGAACTGTCCCAAGACACAGAGCAGTGCAGAGCCCTTCTTGCTGCAAGCTCGCATGGTGTTACATCTGGAAACCTTCATTCACTTTTTTTTTCTTAACTATGAAACAGCTCCTGAAACTTGAGCCCTGTCTCAGTGGTCCATCCAAGCCGAAGGGGCTGGGGGTGGAAGGAACTTGTCAAACTGAAGAACTACCTCTAATGAAGGGCGTATGCCCAGGAGTTTGTACTAAGAAACGCTCACAATTCCCACTCGTGACTTGTGGCAGCAGAGCTGTCTGCAGGGTTGCCAGCTCTCCTGCTGCACTGAGGGTGCTAGTGGCGCACTGGAGCCACAGCCATCTGTCTGCTTCCCACTTAGAGCACATTTCTGTGCGTCAGTAGTGTGAGTCTCTTCCTTTCCCTTTCCCAAGGCCTGTGTACTGTCTGGCAGTAGTAGTGAGCTGAATGCGGGTGCCCGTCTCCTTGGGAGGTGCTTGTCACAAAGCAAACACTGAGCAGCTCACTGAGAGTGAGGGTGGGAGCCTGGGCAGCCAGGTCCATAGGATGGAGGCACCATCTGTTTTTATAGGTGCTGACCCTTTGTTTTGCAGCCATGCCCCTGCAGTAGCTGGGTGATGACAAGGATCTGTCCCTTCCGTGCGTGGCTGTGGGCTGAGGAGCCACGTAGCTATGGGGATTAAATGTGGATTGAGGGCTGGGCTTCTGATGGTGCTTTGGCACCAGCTGATGCCTTAGGGGATTTCTGAAAAAATCCCATTATGGTACGGTCTCTATCCCTAAGTGTCCTAACACCATTAGCTATCTGGTGCCCTCAGGTAGCCTTTTGGCCCCACCGATCCATTTCTGGCAAGTGCTGGGATTGTGTTTCTGTGAGGAGCCCATGTGTGCAGGCTGCTCAGGTGTAGGGCCTGTCCTGTCCCCACGCTGTGGGGTGCAGGCGGTCCCTGTCACAAGTGGGATGGCTTTGTCCTGTGCCCAAGTTCACTCAGATGTGAGCTGTGTGCTGCAGTGCTGCACGGCGTTAAGTGCATGCCTCTGTCGTAGTAACTCAGCCTCCTGTGGGGAGCGATATCTGTCTGACCTCTTCTTCTTTTCTCTGTGCCCAGCCCTCAGTGCCGCCAGTGCCCAACTACAAGCTCTCCATGTCCATCCCAGAATGGCTGCAGGCAATACAGACCTACATGAAGATGCTGCAGTATCCTCACAGTGCACGCTCTTGCAAAGAAGGCTGACCGTGTCCAGCATGGAGCACTGCCTCATGGCTTATCAGGGTTTGCTGGAGCCAGTCACAAGGGCTGGGGATCACTGGGGGAGAAAGGACACCTCTCAGCACTGCTACAGACTCCTTGAGCCTTTTCTGAGGAGTGTAATGAGCCACAGCAAAGCAGGAGCCGTGGGAGGGAGGGAGGTCTTGGAACATGACTCTGCATTCCTGCCCCTGGGACAGCTGTGTTAAGAGGGGGATAGCAAGAAAGGCCCCTTTCTGCATGTCCCAACTGCTTGGAGGTTTCACTGGCCCGGCATGTACCAACCTGGCCTCCCTGCTGCTCCGTCACTGCCCTGTGCCTGATAGCCAGCCCTTCCCCATTCTGACAGATAATGCTGGGGGAAGCAGCTGCTGGCCTGGATGCTGACTTGGCTGCTCTTTTCTGTTTGCTTTTTCTCTAAACTTTCCCTTTGTGTGTGTGTGTGTGCTGGGGGAAGCAGTGAAGATGAGGAATGAACATCAAGTCCTGGTAAGGATTAGGAAGGGATCTGGGTGGCAGCTGGAGGAGCATCCAAAAATAGCAGGGCAGAGGTTGGGTTCAAAGCCCGGGCAGCAGCTGCAGGGCAGGCATTGCTGTGCAGCCCCCCTTGGGCAGAGAGAGCTACAGGGGGGAGGGCTGCACTGAAGGGAAGGCCATGTCATGCAGCTCAAAAAAACCCATCTTTTCCTCCAGTGGTTTTGAAATGCTGCACTTTACTGTGGAGCAGGGACAAGGCTCAGAGGTCGGGTTTGGCTCTGTGTTCATAAAGGCTTCAAAGTGAGCTGGGACTGGGGAGCAGTATTCTGGCTTCCTTTGAGGGATGAAGAAGGCCATATGTTTTCAGAGCACTCTGGAAGGGCCTCATGAATTAAGTTTCAGAGGTGGGTGGGAGGGAAGGAAAATGGGTTTTTTTCCTTGTTTTTTTTTTTCCTGGAGGTCTCTGAACTCCGACTGAAGTCAGTTCTGAACCTGATCCAAGCCCAAGGTCTGTATAGTGATGGTCACACAGCCAGCAGCCGCGTTGGTTGTACCGTGCTGGGGTTTGGCTGGTGGGTGGCTGTCTTCTGCCATCCTTTGTGATGAACTCTCGTATGCTCGAGGTGTTAACTTTTGTTCTTGAGTTGCACTTAGCAGGCTAGTTCCATTTTGAGTGCGCTGTGTATTTCAGGGAATTATTTATATTTCCTAAGTGTAAATAGATGTGTTGCCATGCAGTCGATTTACAGGCTGACCGAGTTAAAACTTAGAAAGGAAATCAGTTCTTTGAAACAATGAGTACTGTTGGTTGGTTTGGGCTCTTGCTTGAAGGGAAGGCTTCTTTTCAAACTAACCCATTTCTTTTTCAAACGCAGCCCAATGGCAAATAGGAGCTAAAGGAAAAGAGAATTCACATCTCACAAATGCCAAATGTATTGTATTAGACGAGTGACCTTTTTGCTCCATCCTCCACCTTATGCGGATTAATATGTCATAAACTGTGATTTTATTCTTTGTCTGTTTGAGTTGCTTTCCTTAACATACAAAATTCAGATACAATCACACGGGAACTCAGTTCTTCGAGATCAGAAAAACCAGACCTCTAAGTGGGTAAGTGTCTTTGGAGGTGCTGTACTGTCCTGCTCCCCTGTAAATACTGAAGGCACTCAGCTGATGCAAAGCAACGTAGTGGTGTGGGAGGTCTCTAGTGCCACAGTCTGCCCTGGCACAGCCATAGCTGTGTATCACTGCCTTTGCAAGGAGTCCCAGCTTGCTGCCTCCTGTGATGAGGACCCATAGCATGCCAGCAAGGGCTAAACTTGCTCAGTGTCCATGCTGTAGCTAGCCAAGCTTGAATGGGCAGGGTTGGAAAAATTCAGTTCTTGTTTGTTGGTGTTGGGTTGGGAGGGCTGGGCTGTTTTTATGGAAACTATGTAAGTCTGGATATTCTGGTTTGCCCTATAATACCATTGCTAATGGTAGGAAGAGATCAACTGTGCACATTGCTTGGTGTTGACACTGATGTTGTTTTGGGCTCAGTTATTTCACCTTTGAGGATTGCAGGGAATAGCTCAAGTCATGGTCTTGGTTCTCCCTTTGCTGGTCATCTTGTCAATCCTTCCACTTGGTGTGGATGACAGCGAGTTGTGCAGTACAGATATGAACATGTGTGCAGGGAATGTGGCAACAAAGTTGGGGCCACTTGCATGTAAGAACTGCCTCACGATTTTGAAAGGACCCCGTAACTTGGCAGACGGGTGGGAGGTGATGTTGACGACTCTGTGCCTTCTTTATAGGGTGAAATTTAGACAAGCAGAATGTAATGACTCCTGTAGGCTGTCCTGTCTAGCTCTCCTCAGCTGTCTGTCACTAATAGTGTGTTGCTCTATATTTCCCATAGCAGCTCTAGACTTCAAGTTTTCACCTTGCTGACAGCAATCTTTCCCACTTCCTTTCTCTGTGTAATTTTACTGTACTGGTGGAACTTGTTTAGAAGAAATCTTGTGCTTTGAATGATGAATGGGTTTGCAGACACTTAAACCAGTTTTCGGGCTGGTCACTCATTTTTAAAGTTGTCCCATTGCTTTAATCCAAGGAAGCGGAGGATGAGATGAACTCACTACATGAAATGGCTGTGTTCTCCGGGGCTTGATGAGAGTCTGGCTTTTGAGGACAGTGCTTTTTCCTTAAAGTGAATCAGCGTGGAGACATAATTGGGCCTTTTGATCCTCTTCTAAGTGGTCTAATTTCTTCCATTTATCTGCCTTTAATGTTTGTGGCTTGGGTACTCATGCTTGACTTCTTGTTGCAACGACTTCTGAGCAGCCTACTTTGTGGTGACAGGACTTCAGGAGAGCTACAGCAGGGGCCTCTGGAAATGGTCTGACTACTAGGGGCTGGTTTGCCTGGCACAGTCGTCTTCCTTTCTCTTCCATTAGACTTGCACAGTGTTAGCTGCTAAGCCTGCACTGGTTTGCTCCTTGACATAATGGACAGGATGGCACAGGATGTGTGTAGGATCCCTCACTCGCTTTTGAAATAAGGCAGGAACCTGCTGACAAAGCAAGGTTTGTATTTGCAAGTGGATCTGGCATGATGCTGCACTATCCATTTCTACCAGCTCTTGGAAGCCGAGGCTGTTACCAGAGTTGTGATTTATTGATGTTGAGCATATTGTTTATTTCATATTATGAAGGCTCGGGCAAATGAAAGTATTACGAGATCTCTGGCAGCCTGACTTCATGAGAGTGGTGGCTGGACACAAAGAAGTAGAGCGCTAGGTAGAAATGATGAATATTCATAAATTCACGTGAAAGTGTCCTAAAGCAGCTGGAGCATATTAATGAGTATTTCTGTTAGGGAGGGAGGACTATTATGGAGATTTACTGTCAGCATCAATGTGATACATGAGAGAATAAAAATGTCTGGCTGGGCTTAGGAAGGAGAGTATAAATTATCTGTAGGAACATGTAACATTAAGCAACACAGGCTTGATACAACTCCATCTTTGTAATCCCTTTTATGAAAAAGCCAGTTGTCCATCAGCTTGCATCTAGACTGCCTGACGCCCTGTGAGTTTGTCTAGACTCAGATGATGCTTCTGAAAATATTAGGTTGTGCTGCAATGGCTTTGTAAGTCAGGGGTGGGAGAGATGTGATCCTGAGAACTGCCTTGTTTCTGTTGTATTGGCAGCGTGTATGTGAAACTGGATCTTAGCTTGCCTGGGTTTGCTGTACTTGTACAGAACCCAGATTTACAGGCATAGCATGGATGTCCTGACCCAGGGCGATGTCCTTGGTTTAGGCCTTTCATATTGGGTAAGTGAAGGACACTCAGTGGAGTTCTGCTCTACTTATATGATACATGGTAGGTGTGAGAGTGAGGCTGGGATATGTGTGTTTCAGGCACTTACTGATAGGACTGGTTTTCTTTTTCCGTGTGGGATTATAATGGCAGAACTTACATTACAGCTTCTGTTTGTACAAATCTGATGTAAAAATTGGTTATTCTTTAGTCATCACTCTTTAAAGCTCCCAAGCACGGATCATGTAAGAGCTTCAGAAAAACACAATGTATTTCTGGATATGTAGTAAAGTCTATGAATGTTAATTCAGTGCTAACAGACTTTTATTACTGGCTGCACAATAGGCAATAAACCCTCTGCAAGCTTCTGTTCCGGGATACAGATATGAGCCACAGTGTGGAGCAAGCATCTCTGCTCTGCACAGAGTAATGGGGTGGGTAGGCATGGTATTGCGCTGTTCCCTCCATTCAGTGGCCAGCTGGTCACTGTAACTCCAGCTGAAGCAAATAAAGATGGATTGTGGGTGCTATGAGAAATGACAGAGCTGCCTTTGGGCTGTGAAGGTGGAGCCGTTCTGTGGCTGCAGATAATGGCAAGAGGAGTGCGATCGGATCGGAGCAGTCACGTGGGAAGTATGTAACCAAACAATAGGGAGGAGGAAAACCACAATACTATTTCAACACACCATGTTATTAAGAAACCCTGATGGGGCTGCAAAGGAAAATGGGCTCATCCCGTTCCCAAACAATAGACCGCAAAGGCTTTCGAATATCTGCTTCTTTCTCCCATCGCTATGGTCGGTGTGTGGGAGACCTTTTGCCACTGGCATTGGGAACTCAAACTGGTGTTGGGAAGATCCTTGAGAATGGTGGCTGCACTGTTTTATATCTGTTTACTCCTGTTGGTGCTTTTCGCTTCTCTTTTTGCTTTGTTTGGGAAGAGTAAACCTGCCAGGATCCTTTGAAAAGTCAAAAGGAGGGAGGTTCTGTGGGTCTCATACAAGTCCCAAGGCCTGGAGAAGGAAAACTTAGTAGGAAATATGTAAGAGGGTTTTATTAGGAGATTTACTGATATCTATAGGAGCTTTGGTGAAGAGAAATAGTTGAACTCTCCTTTGCATTGGCTGTGCTTATCAGAAGCAGAAGTGTTAACTGTGGTCTGGGACACATACCTGCCTGGCAGATTTTAGGTAGTGGTGTGAACACAGCGAAGAGGAAGGTTGCATTGTGCTATTTGCCAGCTGCCTCTGATTAGATATTGCAAGTACCTCATTGGAGAATTGTGTACATGTGGAATCTGATGACCAGAAGGATTTAAAGTCCCACAGACAAACCCCGTGCAGAAAGCAAAGCATTTTGTGGTATTTCTTTTTTAATTTTATTTCTCCCTTTTTTAAGTCTTCATTAACAAATCTAATTGTGTAGCCGTTCTTGTCACAATTAATACATGAGACAGCGTGATAAGAATTCAGCAGTGGAATCAAACAAGGACAAAGCCAAAGAGCACTTGTAGTGAGTTGTTGATGAATAAGCTGGATGCAGTGTAGGTTGTTCTAGGTGACTTAGCTGATAAGCAGCCTGCAAACCATTTGTGCTTTGGTTACGGTGCGTAGAAAGGATGAGTGGTGTGGTTGGAAAAAGGAAGGCAGTGATACCAGCCCTTTGGTGGAGGGGGAAAAAAAGCCTGAGAGAAAATAGGTCTAGAAACTTCCAATTGATCTGCAATCTCAAGAAAGAAACCCTAGTGCAAATAATTGTCTGGAACAGGTTAAAGCTGTAAGTAACAGGCAACATGAATTTAATTTGACACATTTTATCTCTATAAGTTTGTAAAGGCTTTTGTGCATAAGGGAGAAGCTGCGGAAGTGATCGCTTCAGTATGGCTGCTGGTAGCTTCCAGATAAGGCAGGGACATCCAGCCCAAATAAAACCATTCTGACACGGGGACCCAAGCTGATGAAAAGCTGCACTCAGGAAGTGGCATGGGGACAATAGCTTGTTCTTGGTCCGGCAGAGCTCGTCAGTTGAGGTGTGCAATAACTGTCCTAGGTCAATGGTTTTTTTTCATTAATGGTGTGGATAAGACTAATTGTTTGCTAATGATTGTGCTTTGTGCTCCAAGCTGAACAAAGTGACAAGGGTTTGTAAGACTGAACTGGGATTCAGAGTGATATTGAAGAGCAGGAGGTGGATTGGAACAAACAGGTGGTGTTTTAGCAAGGACAGCTGCAGAGAATGGCTTTGGGAATCTTCAACTGTGAGGATACACAATGGAGGATGTGAGGCTTGTTTTGCAGAGAAGGATCTGATTTTATATATTTATTTTTAAAGACATTCAATGTGAGTCAGCAGGGCCAACAATGCACCGGGTTGGGTTGCAAAAATATAGTTGGATTGAAAAGATAATTAGTGTTTGTATTGGAGTGGTGGGATCAAGTAAAGGGCTACAAGTGAAAAGAGAACAAAAGGAAAGCAAGAAACATTGCCCAAGGTCTAGAAAACATGACTTACGGCAAAGTTTGGGGAGGGAGGGCTGTAATAATAGTAGTAAATGTGGGTTTGCTTTGTCATGTTTGCAGAGGAGAGGGTTGATTGCAGCCTTTTGTATGTCTAAATGTTGCAAGAGGAGAGTTAATAAATGGTCTCCATGTCCATCGTGGATAGCAGAAATAGCTTCTCATGTAAATTGCAAAAATAAAGACCTAGCTTAAACATTAGGGGAGCTTCTTAGATGTGAGGTTAAGCATAGGATGGATTTACTGGTGGCTTCCCAAGCCTTTGAGAACCCAGTTCAAAGTAGGCTGGAAAATTATCAGTGAGGAGTGATTTAGGTTTGGCTTATGCTACCTTGGGGCAGAGTGGTGGCTTAGGGATTTTCTGAAGACTGTCTCCAATGCAAATGCAGTTTTGAGGCCATGGTTCAACTCAGGCTTGTTAAGAGAGGCAGAAGGGCTCTGGATGATTATTGAACTGGGTCACCCACAAGCTCTGTGGCCTGTGTCGCAAACATGAAGGAAAAAGAAAACTTTGGGTACTGCCCAGGACTGGGCATGACAGGGTGGTGTTGCTGGGTGCAGAGATCCTCAGGGCTCTGTTCAGCTGGCTTTCTGTGCTCCATGAACTCACAGGAGTGCTGAGCACCCTCTTGCTTCATGCTGAGGTGAGACCTGGACCTGATGGAGAGACAGTTCTGCAGGATGGCCCCTGGGCCCATCAGCCCACAGCTGGCCCTGGGCTTCACACCAGGTCTTGTCCTTGCAGGGATGCCTGTGGTTCTTGCATCCTGATACTGAGAGCAGGAGCTGGACAAAAGGGCTTGCCATGCTGCTTGCCAAGCTGAATTAGCCTCGGATGCTGTGTCAAGGAATGGGAGAGAACTGTCTGCAGCCACAGTGTATCAGTGTGACTTTTCTTTTTTTAAGCAAGTGAAATGCCTCTCCTGGTCAATTTAAATCTATCTTGATAATCGTGTAGCATCTTGAAGGGCTGCACTTGTAAGCAGGGCATATGTTAAATAGAACTCAGTATTTCTGTGAGTAGTGCTGTGACAGATATATTGGGGCTAATTTGGCTGCTCATTTAGGCCGATTACTTTGAAGCCTCCCTCCCTGGCTGGGGAATCATTAATGTTAAATCCAAGCTGACAACTTGACTTGATGGCAGGGAGCTTGTGCAGGCAGCTGCTAGTAGAGCCGGTGCTGCGCGCAGTGGTGAGGTGGTGACCCCAAGCCCAACAGCCACAGGAATTGCCTTGAATCGCTGCAGGGGGATGAAGGGGACTCATTGTATCCCTGACAGACCTACTGCTTGGTGCCGGGGCTCCTGTCACTGATTGTGAGTGTGGTGGAGGCAGGCTGGCTCTGCTGTGCCCGCTGTGCAGCAGGCAGCACGTAAAGAGCAGTTGTTTACAAATGAAAAGATAATTTCTAGCCTGGAATCCTGTGACAGGCAGTAATAGCAGTGCAAGCTGTGCTGCCATTTACACTGAATACGAGGTTTAGAATGCATGAGATGGCTGAATTGGGAAGTGGGAAAATAGATGAATGGTTTGAGATGCATATTCTCATCATCTTCTCTGTTAGAAATATTTCTCTTTTTATGAACCTCTCCTCAGGGAGGGTTAGAGGAGACTTCAAAATAGAAGTCATCTTTTGTTTCAGCTTTTAGCATTGTCTTGCTGCCACTCAGTCCAGATAAATGTGATGGGCTTGCTGTGATCCCAGGGATGTGTAGCTTCTTGCATTCCTGTAGGAATCCTGCGTTTGGGGCAGCCCAGAGGAGATGAGGAGCAGCAGGAAGATAACTCAGCTTGCAGTGATGTGAGCTATCTGTGCTGGCAGAGCTTGCTGCAGAGCAGACTTTGATAAAATGCCTGAAATTCCAGCCTGCATCTATATCTATCAGCTCGAAGCGGGGCATCATCACTGAGGGGATCAGCTTGGTGCAGGCATGATCCTCAGTGCAGAAGGGATTTTGGCACACAGGGAACTCCTAATAGGTAGCCCTAGGGGTGGGCTGACACGGTGTGGCACAAGAGACCGCTGTTCTTCCAGCACTTCCAATGACAGTTGTCACCCTCTCACAAGGTGCTGCTGTGGTCATTGCACCCACCCAGCAGGGAGCCGTGTCCCCTGCATCTCCTGAGGCCCTTCCAGCTCCAGGGACCTATGCAGTGACCTGGACAGAGCTCCTAGGGAGCCTCAAACCACATCTAGCACTTGCAGAGAGGAGAAATGGGGATGTCTGGTTCCTAGAGTAAAAGGGAACTTAGTTCTAACCATAAGGATTAAAAGCTTTTTGTGTCTGTCCTAGGTTGATGGAAACAGCAAGAGAAATGACCAGGGAGTCCTTACCTATCAAATGCCTTGAAGCAGTCATCCTGGGGATGTATCCTTTCATGTGTCTGTCACTTCCTACTCTGCGGCAGTGTTGAGTATATCACCTGTTCTGGAGGCTGTCCAAGAGGTGCACAACCAAAGGTGAGTGTACACATTTTGGGGGCTGTCTGTGCTGTGGGTTGGTGAGCTGTCAAGATGTGTCAGGAGGAGCTGGGGAGGCTGCGTGCTGTTCACAAGCATGAGCTGCTGTTATAGAGGCTATGCTGGCTTTGCCTCTTGCCCCACTAATCTGTGTAACATCAGGATCTTACCCACAGTGCCTACAAGTGTCTGTACAATCCCTCCTTTGTTTGGTTGTTTGCTGCCTGTTGCTGTTGAAGCTTGTTAACACATGAGAAACATAGGTTCTGTGTTGTGTTTGTGTAATATTTGCATACCAAAGTTGTGTTCACTTTTTGTTTCCCGGTCCACAGTTGCGGTTCATGCAGAAGCCACAGGCGTATACTGTAGCTAAGTGTTTGTGCTTTACTTTAATGTAATGGCTATTGCCTACTCAGGTTCAGAAAATAACTAGGGTATTTTCCTTTGGAGGCTGACTCGCTTCCTGACCCCCTTGTTCTCTGACTAATAAGCCAACTTGATTGTCCCCAGATGCTGGAAGAGGGCAGGGCAGCCCTACAGGTACAGCTGTGCACTGGGTATACTTCGGCACAGCTGATCAAATTTGATTTCAAACAAAGAAACCCAAACCCCAGCGCAGAGCGGCTCCTGGCAGCACGGCTGTGCTGCGTTCTGCTTGCTGCTGCTGCCCCCTCCCGTGGCAGAAGGAATTGGCACCTGTTGTAATGCCCGGTGCTGGCAAGGGGGTGTCTGAGAGCTGCACCCCTGTGTGCTGCTACCTCCTCCTGCCCTGGCAGAGCTCGCTGGTGGCTTGAGAGCCCTGAGAGCTTGGTGGCAGCAGGTGGCTCACACTGACACCAATGTCTGAAGGCCTGCCATGCTTACCTATGTATCAGGACTCTATTTTGTGTTACTTGGAGAACAAAACAGGGAGGAAATTCCCCAGGAGGAGCTGATGCTGCTTTGCAGTTCTGGTAAGAGTCAGCGTGTCTTCTGGTGCTGTATTTCTAGTACTGAACCACACAGCACTCAAACACAGGAGTGAGTACATCGGTGATATAGAGGTGACCATCATCACCTGAGAGTATCCTTAGTGGTTGAAAAGCTTTGTCCATTTTATTTTTGTTTTCTGAAAAAGCCTTCTTTTCCAAAACTATTTTTTCCTGCTTTCCTCAAATCTGATTTCAAGTTTTGGTGGGAGCAAAAGAGTTGAAAGCTCTGGATGATACCATTTCGTATCATCTGGAGTTTCTTTGGGGATGGATTTTTAAGCTTTGAATGGATGTTTCTGCCTCAAGACAGTACTTTCAAAATGTTTATGGAAGGCTTTTACATGAGATTATTTTATGAGAAGGCTGAGAGTGGGACAGGGCTGTCTTTTCCTTTGTTTTCCAGTTCTTGCATTGAAGTCCACAGTGTAAGAACAAGGGTTGCCTGCTGGGGTGGTTGTCTAGTAACACGTTCATTAAAGGAAGCTAAAAGATACCAGCTAAATATTTAGATTTTGTATTGAAGGTGAAGTGTGGGCACACAGAATATCAGTAGCAAGTAGATGGGCCACCTGAATGCGTGAGTTTTAAAAGTGGCCCTTATGGAGCCTCGTGTTGTGCTACAGGTGTGTTTCTGAGGCACATCTCTGTAACAAAATGTCCTTGGCTGATTTTTTCCTCAGCTGTGAGACCTGAGATGCTGCTGCCATCTGTTCCCTTTCCTGAGTGTCACATCTCTGAGTTTATCCACCTGAGCTGAGCATCCTGGTGTGTGTGTGTGTGTGTGTGTGTGCCTGCTGTTTGGCTACCAAAAGGAGCAAAGCCTGGAGTTGCTGACAGTGCACCCTTAGTGTGAGCCTCCATTCAGAGCCCAACTTGTGCAGAATGGCTTAGCAAGGTGTCATTTAATTGAGCTGCTTACTGGCTTGTGCAATTGCCTTCTGCAGCGTGACTTATAAAATCCTTCAGCAGTCCCTCTTGGTGCAGAATTAAGTTTTGCATAATTGCCTTCGTGCTGGATTTTGAAATGTTTTTATCTGAGCTACTCTATGTGCTCACAGCAAAGGAGCAGCTGCTGTGAGATTACCAAAAGCTCATACAGATCTTCCAGCATTATATTGATTGCAGCAGTCTGCATAGATCTCCTCTGCATAGCTGTCTGAGCTGGCTTTGTGTCTTGTTGCTCTCACGGGCTGCTCAGCAGTGCCTAACTGGAGGCATTCCTCCTGCTGCCCTCCTGGGGTTGCTTCTCAGCTCAGGTGTAGATCAGCTGAGTAATGATGTGTTCTCTACATCCATTATGAGCAAGGATTGAAACTACTTGTGCTCAGGAAAGGGAGTAGTAAACCAAAAGGTGCCATGGGAATTGCATCCAATTGCTGTATTAAAATGTGGAGAGAAAAATAATGGAGGGTGAGCACAGATTCTCAGGGGTCTGCAGAGTGCTGACTGTGACAGGTGAATCTAACTTACTCCCATTGACTGTGGTGTCCCTGTCCTGGTTCATGTGAGGTAACCAGCAGACCTGTGCAGCGTATGAGACCTCCTGCTGTCTGATAATGTCATTAAATGGGGAGAGCAGAGGTGCCCCAGGAGGAGAGATGATTTAATGGCTTTATACTCTGCCTGTTTAATCACTGGGTGATGTTTATCTCTGCTGGAGTCCCCCTTGCCTTGCAGATAAGTTCTTGGCGGGGAGTGAGTGCTTTGGTTAGGGGCAGATTTTCTTCCTTTATCACTGCAGGGTGCCTGGGATATTGGCATCCTCTCCATCCCCTCCTTGCTTTCTGCAAGCTTGTCTTCAGCCTGACCTGTTTTCTAACTGGCACAGAAGCAGGGAGGGCCCTGCTGAAGAGCTGCAGCCCCTCTGGTAGCTGGGAAGAGCTCAGAGAGCTTGTCATGACTTTCATCTTCATGGCCTTGAACTAGTCAGTTCAGGCTGCACCTGGGCGTTAGAGAACTGGCTCCCTGCTCAGTCAGCAGAACCGTGCAGACCAGGGATTTCAGTACTGCATCAGCTGCAGGTTCCCATGAGCAGCTGTGTCTGTCCAGCCAGGCTGCCCTGCCCTCCTCCCTGGCACCAGGCCGTCCTGGCCTGCGCTTGCTGTCAGTTTCCCTGCCTGCTGTCACATGGTGCATGAGTCGCTCCCTTGCTTTGGGCACCAGTGGGCTGGCACCCTGCAGCTTGTCCCCTCACCACCTGTTGATCTGGCAGTGGTTCCCAGGGGCTGCGGGAGGCTGTTGGTCATAAGCAACACAAGCTCGGGTAGCCATGGGAAGCCAGCTGCTGCTACGTAGATGCATCAGCTGCTAAGGCCTATTTCCAGAAATGTCAGTGTCCAAAGCCTGGAGCCACAGTGCTAGCACGTGGAAAGATCCCGCTCAGATTATGTATTTAAAAATAATTAAAAAAAAAAAACATTAGAGAAAACCCTTTCTAAATTTGCTCCTGGCAGATGGAGGAGGTGAAGAGTTCCTCTTCTGGCTGCGAGCTGCTCTGCACTCCTCAGTGGGGAGCACCTATTTAGGGCATGGTCTGTAGCAGAGAGGAAGAATGCTGGGATTTCTGTGGGACTTTTTTGGTAGTAGAGTTTACTAGGGAATAAATTAATACACAGAAGGGCTGACTATAAAGCATTGCTGGAGTCATCATGTGGGTATACAGATTTAAAAGAAACACACGACGAAACGCAAGCATCCAGAATCTAGTTTTACTCCAGAGTTTTAAAACAGAGTCTGACTCAGATCATGCCTTAGCTCAGCATGTTCATAGAGCCTAAGATTGGTTTGGGTTGGAAGGGACCTTAAAGCCCACCCAGTTCCAACCCCCAGCCACGGGCAGGGCTGCCCCACAGCTCAGCTGCCTGGGGCTCCATGCAGCCTGACTCAGAGTGCCTGCAGGGATGGGGCACCACAGCTTATCTAGGCAGCTGTGCCAGGGCCTCACTGCCCTCTCATTGTGCAGTGCTGAGCATTTCAAATCGTAGCCCGGTAGCTACATTCTGTGCTGGGGCTCTGGATGTTGTCTGTGTGCATTTTCTCAGTGGGGGCAGGAGGTGTTTACCCAAAAGGTGACAGGTAGGTCTCCTGGGTGACATCTGAGAAGATCAGCATCCCTCCATACTGTTTTTTGGCTGTGTAGCTCCATGGCCGGGCCCTGGGAAGCTGCTTTGACTCGTACCAGGACCAGGATCTGGAGGGCACCAAGCTTTCCTCACATCTACCTGTGCTCTCTCCTGCTCCATGCAGTGTCAGCATTGTGCTGTGCAATTTACTCCCTGACTCTCCATCCTGCAGTTACAGGCCCAGCTCAGAAGTGTGCTTGCAGCCGTGGTGTCAGCATGTCATTGCCTTTTGTTTGCTACAATACAGCTCCACTTGGGCAGAGTAAAAAGGAAAAAAACTAATAGTGACACACGGGCGGAGGGGAAGCCCGTTTGCTGTGTATTTCATCTCGGGTGGGGACTCTCATTAAGCAGTCCCTCGGCAGAAGCAACCTATACCTAAAGGTTAATTTCCACAGCAGTTGTTGCTGGGTTGTTTGATGGCGGGTAAATTCCATCCACAAAGGAGCCTTTTACTCCTACCCAGCGTTTAATGAGATTAAATTGCAACTTCTGCAAGGCCTGGTGGCGGAAGTGTGTATGTGTGGCAGGCGGCCGCCACGCTTTGTGTGGGCTCAATAGAAGGGCGCTGGGGAGCAAGAGAAAACCCTTTCATAATGAAGGGAAAATAATGGCGATGTTTGAACGCTTCGTAGGTGTTAATAAAAGATACAGCTTTTTCAGTTACACGGATTGATAAATACAATGGGCTTCTGTAAGAGACTGTCTGCAGGACAAGTTACTGTAATGTGACTTTGATAGATGCAGGATGCTCCTTTTAAGGCCTGGAGCAAGGTGACCTAAATGAGATGACAGTGGGCTGAGTTTTGCAGTTGTCAAATTTGCTGTGGTAAAAATGTTTTGAGTATGTGAAATTCAGCATTCCTCATCACTGCACCTGCCCTGCCTGGGGACAGGAGGCCTTGTGGGCCTCAGTGCCTGGAGGTGGGGCTCAGCTGTCCAGGTTTAGCAGCACAGAGCTGTGCAGACTTGGCACCGATGCAGACCTGCTTGTATGTGGGAATCTCTCTGTCCTTCCCCCTCTGTGAGGGTCACTGATGTCCCGAGGAAACCACCTGGGCCAGCATGCAGCTCCCATCTGAGATCACACATTGCTGTTAGAGAGCTTGGCCCTCAGCCACTTCCCCTGGTGCGTTTGGAGCGGCCAGCCAGCAGTTCAGGGACAAATTCTGCTTTTTAAAAGATTTGTTGGTGGCCATATGTGTCTGTGCTAATCTGGAAACAGTAATTGTCAACCTGGGAGCTTGTCTTTATCTCAGCAGTGTGTTACATGTACAAAACTGGTCTTGTATGAGGAGTGGCCAGACTGAGGGTCATATTGAAAGCCAGAACTGCAACCCCAGAGAGAATTCTGATCTGTTTGTACTGCTTAACAGCTGCAGAGATGTGTGAAAACGAGGATAAACAGCCTGAGTCCAACCAAGTGTCAATGGTTCCCTTTTGGTTTTGGTGTCAGATAAAGGCGTTCCCAGGGATCTGGGCTGGATGCTCTCCTCCAGCACGCTGAGCTGAGCACTGTCATCATCGCTTTGTTTTTCCGTTCTTCCCCACAGGCATGGTAGAGTCAGGCCCTTTCCTGCCTCAACAATTGTGTCTTTTTCTCCAAACCGTAAAACGGGCTTTAGTAATATTGACAATTGCTGGGACACACTGAGAATACGCTTGTGTTTGCATGGGTCCTGGCAGTGAAAACCATTGGGAGATCTTACAGCTGTCATGTGGTGCTCCCTTCTCAATCCCGTTTTTGCCTTGATTCAGTGCACAGATACCTAACAAATGGGCAGCCCTCTGTGGAACGATTCCCCATCAGCTTTAAAACCCACTTCTCAGGGAACTATTTTCATCATGTGGTGCTTGGGATTTACTGCAATGGCCGGTATGGATCACTGGGCATGAGCAGGCGCTCAGATCTAATGGACAAACCTCTGACTTACCGAACTCTGAGTGACCTCATCTTTGAATTTGAAGACTCCTATAAAAAGTACTTGCATTCGGTCAAAAAAGTCAAAATCGGATTATATGTCCCACATGAGCCTCACAGCTTTCAGCCCATTGAGTGGAAACAGCTGGTCCTCAATGTATCCAAAATGATGCGCACAGAAGTCAGGAAGGAGCTGGAGAAGTTTGCCAGAGATATGAGGATGAAGGTAGGTCTGGTGCCTGGTTTTAGTTCCAGGATCTTCCCTTCAGCCTGGGAGACACTGGAACCCCACTTTCTTCCCTGGCTGCTGAGGGGTCAGCACTCAGATTGTTCTCTGCATGTTTTCTAGCTCTGGATGAGGGTGGCCAGAGGAGGCCATTGGGGCCAAAGCTATGGGGTTGCTGTACATCTCCAAATCAGGCAGGTTTGGCATTACATAGGGGTGGATGCCTGTAGCACAAGGAAATGGGTCTTTCCTCTATCTGCTGAGAGGTGCAAGTCTGTAGAGGAGCCTGAATGCAATCCCTGAGGTATGCAGGCACATGTTGAGGAGTCACTTCTCCATGTAGGGCATGCTTCCCACCACCCGTGCTTCAGTCACGAGGTACGTGAGGTGGGGAGGGAAGGAAAGCCAACCCTTGGCAGGACCAAGGGAAGCACAGGGAGAGGGGGCTGGCTGCCAGAGGGCTGCAGGGTTTGGCTGCCCTTGGGGCGAGGGGTGTCCCTGAGCATGCTGCCAGCACGGCTGTGGGCAAGAAGCCGGTCACAGCTAGGGCAGAAGGGGAACTGGGGCCTCTCCAGCCTTCTGCTGGCAGCAGGAGCTGAGCAGGTGCATTGCTAAGTATGGGGCTGGCTCTTTTGGAGTGGTATGCAAGTTATTCTGGGTTCCCACACCCTTCCCTGCTGAGGAATGGCTCATACATGGCAGCTACGTGCCTTTTTGGTAGGGGCTGAGGCGGCCTCCCTGCTCCCTGACAGAGTGCTGCTGCTGGTGTTGGTGGCAGCAGGACAGCCCTCGCCTGTGCTGCCAAGTAGGGCGGGAGGGGTGAGCGGTGCCCTCCCACTGCCTCTGGTGCGTGTCTATCTCTGGGAGTCCCCTGAGGTTCCACCGGGACAGAGAGGGCCGTGTCCTCCAGCCATGCTGCAGCCAGGTGGGCTCAGTGAGCATCACTGCTGGCTCTTTCACATTGTGCCTACTGCTGAACACATGCCTGGGGCACGGGAGAAGGAGGCGGTAGTAAAAGGCGCTGAAGCTAAAGTGGTCTCGTACAGGGCTTCAGAGGAGCAGCAGCATGTTGGGCAGTGGCACAAATAGGATTCCATGCCAGCTTGTACCCTGAAGTCATCTTAGGCAAATATGCTTGATTACATGGTAGTAAAGCTTTGTTCATACATTTCTAATACCATCTGGAGAGCAAATCACTTGAAGTGGGCTCCACTTAAAGAAGTCCATGCAGGTGTACACCTTCCTGAACTTAGTGCTTGCTTCTGCTAGAGGCACCAGGTCTGTGTTTGTACCAAGCCGTGACATTGTGTCCTGTCCTCAAGGCCCAGGCCACAGCCTTATACACTTGAGGGTTGAAAACCCTGCACTGAGCTCTGCCCACATGAGTAAGGCTGTGCCTAATGCCACCTTGAGCTCCTCTTAGTCACAAGATGACTTAATTTGGAGCTTGAGCCATTTAATTCAGAACATTTAGATTGCAAGAGGTGTGATCTGGAGGACTGAGTCCTGCAAACAGCCTGAAGCATGAGTGCTGTGCCAATGGAGTTCCTCTTAACCTGGACAACATTTGAATGAGCCCCAAGAGACCGAGGGCTGTGTGTGTGCCATCTGTGCTATTGCCTGAGGCCCTTCATTTAAGCTTTTTTGTTATGAATTGTTGCCATCATGGAACGCTTCTCCCTTTCCTCCCCATCTCCTGCAGATTCTGAAGCCAAGTGCCCATTCTCCCATGAAGGAGAGGTCGCGGGGTAAGTCGCTGTCCCCTCGCCGAAGGCAGGCCAGCCCTCCGAGACGGCCGTTCAGAAGAGACAAATCGTGAGTACTCCTGTGCTGTCACTGCTGCCATCACTGCCATACAAAGTTGGGGCTGATGATATATTTATGATTTGATAGTGTACAAAATGTAGACACTGGCATTTATAGGAAAACTGTATCAGGATCTTGACTGCCTGAGAGGCTCTCCGGGCCAGTAGTGCTGCTTGTTCTGGAGCTGCTGTGGTTACTGGTCCATGATGGCTCCTCTGTACGGTGTCACTGAAAGCCCAGGTGACACTTGTCTGGTTCATCTCTACTGGGTGTTGTATGGCTGTGACAGTGGAAGTGTGGATTCCACCTTTTATTTTATTCAGTTTTTATACAGTATATTTTTAGGAGAAATGAGGAACATATCTTGGGGTGCAGAAGGCCTTTACAGGGAGGAAAGCAGTTTGATGACGTTTTGGGGTGTTCAAAAATAAGTATTAGAAACAGGAGATCTCCTGTGTGGGGTGCTCAGCTATCTACTGCTCCGAAAGAAGCAGGATTTCCTGTGCATAGCCCTGGTACTGGGCTGCTGTCCAGCTTAGGTACTGTGGAAGAAGTCAGCCTTTCTCTTCTTGCCAAAGCAGAAATGCCTCTTCCATTGTAAACTTTTCATTTTAATCGGTTTAAAGAACCAGGCCACTTCATTCATGCTTCGCAGCTATTTGTTTTTCTGCGACTGAGTGGGGAGGAACAGACTGTGACTGCGAGTGATACCTCTAAATGGACAGAAGTGAGCTGCCAGGCCTTTTACAGCCACCAGCACACTCCATACCTTAGATGTGGAAGAGTCACGCTCGAGCTGTACTGCTTGGTGCCAGGAAGCTGACAACTGCGAAAGCCCATACGTCACCCAGATTAGTCACGCATTTATGATCACCTCTTTTTAAATAGGCTCCCGGACTACTGTCTCAGCACTTATTTATTTATTTTAAAGTGGCTAACAAAGGCATTAGGCTAACTTTCTAAAGATAACTTCCAGATAGTTTAGCAGCAGATGATTTCACAGCAGGCTTTTATTTTAACTTGTGAATTCATACTTGGTCCACGATGCTGTGCTTTAGATGTCATCACTGCATGCTCCTTGCTTAATGCGTGAGTAATTATAGTCATGGCCGGCTCCGCTCCCCCTGCCTCACCTGCTGGGTTCTTTTGGAGGGAGGGGATCCCCTCTGGGTTTCTCCCAGTGTGGTAGAGAAGTGCAGTACAGGCACTGCAGCTGTATCTATGATTGTATGTTATTCTGAACCAAACCCTGCATCTTATCTCATGGGGATGTATAGCACTGGTGCTAAGACTGGGAGTCCACAAACAGCGAGAGGTGTGCTATGCGAAGTTTCCAGTGTCCTTTCTTCCTCCCTCTCTTTAATTAAGTCAGCCTCGATGGTTCTGCTTTATAATTCTCCTTCGTTAAGTGCTTACAAACTGAGACATGTTTGCTTTTTCACTGTGAGAATAGCTGAGAGCCTGGAATGAACTACCAAATCAAATGCTTCCATAAACTATACATTGCCAAGATTGTTTATGTTTAAGAATGTTGCTGCGTTTCCATTGCATGCTAAACAAGGAGAGGCTGCTGATTGCTCAGTCTTGAACAAGTTTCATTTGCTCGGAGTTGTGGATGTAGTAACAAACAGCACGTGTTTAAGTGAGATAACTGAAGTGAATGGCTTGATAATACCAATCTGTAAGATGCCTGGAAAATGTAAAGTCTTTATCTCAGGCTTTCTGCTTGGCTGGCTCTCGAATTTCATGCAGACTTAAGCAACGGGAAGGAGTAGGCTAAGACTTATTTTACCAGTTGACTCACAGCAGTTCTTGTGTTGCTGTAAAAGCCGGAGGATGGACAGCTTGTTCTTTGCTGGTGCTGGGCTTTAGTGGGAGCCTATGTGAGTAGCTCAGGTTATGCTCATTTATGTAGGAAATTCAGCATGCTTGTGCTTGCAATGAGAAAACTGGATGTAGCCAGCCCTAGTTTGAAGTAAGTTGTACCTGGCTCTCCTGGCGCTCTCTGTTCCTGTGCGGCAGTGCCAGATCGCTCTCCCTTCCTCTCCTTGTAGGCCTGCGGTGGTGGACAAGAAGGGAGACCTGGCTACACTCAACGAGGTGGGCTACCAGCTCCGCATCTAACAAAGCCATAGGCTGGATAGAGGGCTTCCTCGGTGCTTCCCACTGCACTTTACCCTCACGCAATTGGAAGGAAAAAGGAATGGGACTATTTATTAACTTGTGGACACTTACAGTAAAGGTTTTAAATAGAAAATAGAACGGAGAGGATTTTTCTTGGTGGCTGTATTTATTTCCATTCAGTTAATGAAAAGGCATCAGTGAAGAGAACCTTCACTCTATCATGTAGGACATAACACCAGTTGTATGTGAATTTCTACAAATAGAGTTTCGCTATACAAGCATTAATTGAATTTGGACATAGTGCTGGGCGGTACCTTTGGGATGGCTACAACCCATACCCGTAGTATTAAGATGTGCTGAGTGCAGCGTTTAAACAAAATAAACCACATTCAGTATTAATAGTCAATTCAGCAATAAAAACAACCGGTGCAGCAGTGGCATGATTTTTTCAAGTGTCAGCGATACCTCACAAAACTTAATAGATATGCAAAACTATCAGTATTATTGTTTTGTAACAATTTTGTACTGTTTCCCAGCATTCCTGGTAGTATTAAAATGGCACTGGACGTGTCCCGCCACCTCTATTATTGTTTTGTGCTTGTTGCTGAAAGACATTAAGTAGCAGTAATATGCAAGTGGATTCTTAAACAGGCATTTTCTTGGGGAAAAAAATGAGTTTTTTTTTTTTTTAAAAATAGTGGTAATTGATTAATAATGAATTTCTAAAATTTCATAATTTTTTTATACTTTGTCACAAGCTTTTTTGTCTTTCTTGACTACACTGCTTGAAGCACAAGAAGAGATTGCTGTTTTTGTAGAGACGAGTGTCCACGATAATGGTTTGTTGCTTGTATATGTTACTGGAATCACGGAAAAAACATCCACATTGCTGAGTCTTTACACATCTCTTTCAAGATTTGTGTGCAGCTTTGAACCTTGTCTTTGAAAGGTCGAGTGCTCTCAGATAGTGATGCCTTGACATCTTATATTAAGATCAGACATCACAGGCTGAAGTTGAGCTTCCACTGTGCTGCCTAGGGAATTTCTCTTGTGTGCATCGTAATCACAACAACTGCTTAGTCAGACCTGAATAAGGAAGCTTGTACTGGAACAAGTTCAGCAATAAAATGCATTGTGTGACTGAAATATCCAAGAACCAGGCTTGTCTGCTTCATCCCTCCTCTGCTCTTCTGCTGTGAGACTTAGCTAAAGACCTGTGATGGATGGCAGCATTCACAAGTGACGTGGTAAGAGACCTTCATGCCTTTCACGTTAATGAAGTTCTCTGGAAGCATTTGAGCGCTGCATTCTGAAAATATTTCATTAGGTGCCTAAATAGAAACTGGATTATTCCAAACATCCAGCCTCTACCCTTTGTGCTGTGCTTATAGATTATACTGCCATGGGCCTTGTGTACCTCTTCTTCTGGGCACACGCTTGTTTTGGAATCTCATAGAAGACAGGGCATTCTAACACAATGACAGTAATACTGAATGAAATGGAATGATGTAAGCTCCTAGAACCCTTCCTGCATCAGCCAGGAAATGAATGGAAACAGAAGGAAACAAGTGTGTATACTATACCTCATTGCTTGCTAAGAAGAGTCAATGAACTCATCCTAACTAGGTCAGGAATCCAACAGAGACCCAGCAAGCTTCTACAAACAGCAAAACGCTCTTCAGTAATCAGTCTTCATGAGGCCTGGAAAGAAGGCTTTTCAAATGTATTATACTTCTTTATACTAGATCACTTGATCAGTTACAGGGAGGCCTTTCTCATCCCTCTTTCCCCAACCTTTTTCACTCCTGTGTTCACAATAGGAATTTTGGTTCAGGAGTGAAGTTGAAGAGAGGGAAGAATTATTTCAGTAGAAATTGTTGTATAATTTGACATCAGCTACTGAGTTTGGTTTACACTTTGTGCTGCCCAGTGTCTTGTGACAGTTTTTGTCTTGTGTCTCTTAGATTTCTCATGGGTAAAATACTGTAGGAAAACTGACATGGTGATCAGCATATAGCATGAGGGTATCTGGTATGTTTCTAGTTTTTTCTATGGAACCATAGTTTACTACCCTTTAACTCAAGTAACAGTGGTTGGTATGTATCTATTACCAACGTCCAGAGCAATCTGAGTTATTTTTTCTTAACCTCTAACTTACACTGAAGCTCTTTTTTGCTACAGAGCTGTTCTGAGGTGGTTCTTGTTCAACAGAAAATTTCTCTTAAAACTTATTATGGCATTTGTCTTAATGGTGGTTCTAGTGGCTGTTTTTTTTTTTTTTACCTTCCTGCCAAATGGTCAAATAATGTAGAAAACATGCATGCTCTTGTTTTTTTTCATGACTTGTATGCTTACGCACAGTGCGAGACTTCAATAAAATATCATGTAGTCTTTGTAATGAATAAGGGTTACTTTTTGTTGTGTCTAACACTGGCTATTATTGGTAAGTGTCCAGGTTGTGATATTCCAGAAAATACCCAAGTGATTTTAAAATGTCGCAGTGACACAGTATTTAAATACATGACAAACAGGGAAAGCCACTGATCAGCACATCCAAAGCATTTGTTTTTAAATTAGCGTAAAATTTAAGATTCAGACCAGCCCTACAGCATGTGTGGAGCAGCATAAATCAGTACTTCCTGCTGTAGAAGAGACTGGAACTGATGTGAAAGCTGTCCTGTGAAAGAGCTGAGGCTTTAAGCAAATACTTCTCTGAGTGCCAGACAAGGGCTGCTGAAGTCCTCCCTTACCTATCTTCTGTTCAGTTCCTTTGCAGAAGTGTTCAGATGAAAGTGGCTTAAAAGGAACTCCATAATATAATATTGTTTCTGTCTCATTACAAAATTTGATGTGCACGCAAACTCTCCTTGAAGAAATGCACAGTTCTCAGAGAATAATCAATTTTACTCAGATTTACAATAAAGACCATTTACAGCATTTCTTTGAAAAATAACGCCATTTTAAGACTGGCACTGATATTTTCCATTACCAAAGAGGAAGCTCATGTAAACTCTTCTTTTTTTCACCTCAAAGACTTCATAAAATAATTAAAACTCTTTAAAAAAAAGTCTCTTTAAAAAGTCTACTTTACCCAACACTACCAAACCAGCATGCAAGCAAAACATTGAAACCGAACCAGCAGTGCTTGAACTAACTTGAAAAAATAAAAATCACATTAAGAGAGAAGGTGGGAGTAACTGTAGCTACATGGAAAGTCCTTGGGGTGTTACCGTTCAACCAGCCTGAACTCCGCGAGCAATGGCAGGTGGTCAGAGGAGTTACTTTCATTGGGAAGACCGTTAACAGTCCAGAGATCTTTCTCTGTTAGAAGTGCCAGCCTGCCGAGGAGCTTCAGACCCCCATGAAGAGAATCCTCCGTTCCTAAGTGAAAACAAAAGGTCAAAAAACATTCAGTAATACTAAATTCCTACTAAACTAAAAAGTAGGAAAAAAAAGCAAGAGATGGCATTCGTACATTTTCAGAAAGAACATGACAATCTGTGGTTTTGCATGGAACAATAACCAAACAAGATGGTTTGGAATTATTTCAGTTTATTACTGTTCCCACACAGAAGGACTTGCTTCCAACCAGAGCTGCAGTACTGAGAAGGACACAGCCCCTCCACTTCACAGCAGGGGTAGCTGAGGTAATAACGGAAAAGGATTTATTTGTCCATTGTAACTTCCCTGAAAAAGCCTCATACAATCCAGCCTTATTCCTTAGTGCAGCAGCATGGCTGTACAGAGCTGACATTGGCAAAATTAAGAATCATATGAGATTTACTGGTACACAGAACATCTCTGTACCCGCAAGCTTGCAGTTCTCCAGCAGGCAGACAATTCTGCTGAGGATGAAAGCCTTTTGGCTTCTTAATCCCTAATTGCTCATCATAAGAAATGGATCTTTCCCGGTGTTTCCTGCTAACTTTCCATCACAGCCTTAAAACAAATTTAACAGGTACCAAAAAAATCCCCTCCTCCCCCAAAAGAAAAGCATCACGTTGGCCATGGAAGAGGGGAAGATTAATGACGGCCTTTTACAACCTTATTATTATTGGTACACTATATTTAAAATGTGTCCTCATTAAAAACAAACCGTAAAGCCATAAGCAGCAGCAAGAAGAAATAAGCTTTTTTTTCTGCGTTAAGTAAGTTCTGTTAAGAATGAAATCCTTCATGTGGCATCAAACTTTTAGACTTCTTGAGCTGTCCCTGAGAAAAGACTATTCCGCACCCCTACCTGTTGGTTGCACAGAGATAGTACAGAGGGAGCTGAATGCTTTCCAGGAACAGCGCAAAACAGCAGCTGCAACTTTGACAAAAATGTGTATGAAATGAATGTGTATGATGAGCTATTTCAGAACTTCCAGCCGAACCTTTTAAGGGCTGGCTTACAAGCAGAACTATGTAAAGGATCACCCAGCAACTGCTAAACTCCTTGCAGAGTTCAGGAGCTTCACCCCTTTGCAAACTGCTAGCTTACCAGGCCTCTGACAACCCACCAGCTGCTTGCTGCAGCCTTGAAGGAAATCCTTCTTGCTGCAAAAATGTCTCAGTGTCTTTAGAGCACGTCTGCTCAGCTCCCGAGCCAAATGTATTATTTGGCAGCACCTACACTTCTACAAAGCAGCAGTTCATTGCTACAGAAAGCATGGTCTGTATGCAGCGATTCATGCCAGCTCCGGGCACGCACTTTGGAAGTGACCAAATCCAATCCTGCAGGACCCAGGTAAGTACTAACTCCCTTTTCACAGAAACATTTCCAGAACGCCTAACTAAGCTCTTGGCTGAGCATGCCACGCATTTTTAAATCACACAGCACTCAGATTGCACAGAATTCAGGAGGAATTCAGAGACTCTTTTCTAAGAGAAGCTTTTCATTTATTGTGTGCGTTATGTCAAGCCAGACTTCAGTACATTCACTCAATGAACATTAAGGATCTAGACCCAAAGTATGAGGAGATGAAGGTGCAATTTTCATTTCAGTTACCAAGAACAATATCAATTCACAGTGGCAGCCTGCACTGGGAGCAGGGGTAGAATCCAGGTTTCTTTGCTCAGAGTTCTGCAGAGCCATTTATCTGATGGCACTGCACTGTGCACTCATGTCTGACCATGGCATAAAACACACAGCTAACTGTAACATGAAAAGTCTGCTGCTCAGGGGTACCACCCTAAGCACACAAATTTGATCAAGGCAGTGCAGTTCCCCACCAAGAAAGGCACCCGCAGAGGCACCGTGTCTTTCTTGCACCATCTGGTGAGTTTAAGCTGGAACTGCAATCAGAGTAATAACTGGGCATCTGCCAGTGCCTGCTCTCAGAGGAAAGGTCATTCACTTGACATTAATCACACCAAGACTATCTGAAAAGTAATTTTCTAGGAAGCAGTTCATTTATCAGCTTTAGCACACGTCGTGAATTGCCATTTTATTGACTGAATGATTGGAAAAACTACTTTGTTGTAGGTCTGGCCACTAAGATCCTCCATGAGTTACTGTCAACAGTATTTCCTAGGCGCTACTTACATCGCTGACTTTCTGTAGCCTTAGCTCTTGGTTTCCATGCTTAGATGGTAACTACAGGAATATTTCTCTAGGTGAAAAGAGTTTACCCTGTGTGACATTCCAGCTGTGGTAGGTTGACAAGGCAGCCATACCTCTGAGGTACTCGATATGGATCAAATTATCATGTTTCCCTTACAACCGGATCCAGAAGTTCCCTTTTAGCATCTCTGAAAAATAATTAAAAGTTGGTTTCTTTACCTGGTTGGGCAACAGAATCATCATTTGCTGCAGAATAGAAAATATAATCCACAGTGACTGCGCTTCGGGAGTGACAAGTTGTTACTTCTGGCAACCCAGTTTCAGGAAAGTAGTGAGAATAGACTGAAGACAACTTAAAATGGTGCTGCAGTTTTGAGGATGATCTAGACAGGAATCAAAGAAAAACATTTTATGTTCTTGCATTTCCTAGAAAAAACAATCAGATGGTTTCTCATTCAAACAGAATAATCAACTGGATATTCAAACTGGAGTTTCTCTTAAGCAATCAGTCTCATCACTTTTTGTGCCAGAAATGTTTAGATAAGAATAGGTTATAAGAAAGGGACTGGCTATAACTCATCTCTACCTGGGTCCTTCTGTAAATACATATAAATATACATATATATATTCCTAAACTAAAACTCAAGTGTTTTCTACTTAGGCTATGCCTAAACTTTCCTCTACTCAGGCTCCTGTTTTGCCTTTCCTTGTCATCAGCCAGTCTGTTCCTCTGCAGTTCATCCCATCTCATCTGTTTATTCAGTTCTGAAAGAAAAAGGCACAACTGCACATTTCGGCAGAAGAGCTCATCTCTCCCTCCCAGCCATTTGCTCCCACCAGCTCAACAAATTACCCTTTCCACAGCTGTACCTGCCTTGCCCTGCATGGCTGAATTTAAACCTAATCTGCAATATGTTCTGGTTAAAATAACGTGTTTTGCTGTTGTTTTTACAATTAAATCAGCTTGAATGGCAGTTCATCCTGGTTACAATACAGGAAAGTAGTAATTTCTGCTCTGGAAATGGATGGGGAATAAGTTCCTCTTTTCAGCAATCCTGTGACTCACAGCCTAGCCAGCAATCATCGCATCTACACTGATTATGTCATGCACAACAGCTTTTTCTTCTAGGAGTTTTCCTTACCATCGCTCAAGTACTTGTACAATGTTGTTTAGCAGTTGGTTTTACTTCTGCCGAGAGCAAGGAGCGTTTGTCTGTTTTATATCTACTGTCTGGGATCTGTCACAGTCAGTACATTCTCTACTGAACCCTTCAATATTTGCTCATGTTCTGCTAGTCCTTAATGATTTTCCTGTTAATCCTGTCCCAGCTTTCTTTTTTTCCCCAAATCAAGAGATCCAAGTTCATTTAGTCACTCTCAACATCAAAGCTATTCCAATGACTTTGATCATCCTTGTTAATTCATTTCCCTTATAAGATGAAGCAAAAAACCTGCAAGCAGTTTTCAACATGTGGCACGCTACAGATTTATTTACACTGTAGCATTCCATTTTCTGTACTGTCATCGACTCCCTTCCTCCGAACAGTAATTCCTTGCCTTTTTTATTACCAGAGGTTTTAATCTATTAGCAGTGATACCAAGATCTCAGTTCTGATAAGACACGGCTAACTTAGAGCCTGACATCACACATATACCATTAAAGGAGCTTCCTTCTTTGCTTTAATTTACATGTTTATCCCGGTTTGGTAAACTCAAATATATTCTTCCTTTCAAAAACCAAAACCAATACAATGCCCTCCTCTTCCCTCCCCCCAAATAAATAAATAGAAGTCTAAGGTGCAGCCAAAGGAATGCATCTTTTCCCCAGCAACACATACTTTTCCGATGCTATTACAATCTCTTTGGTGTTATCCAATGTTGCTTCCTCCATTTTTTCTCCTATCAAATAAAAAATGCATTCAGTTTACATTTAACAAATAGGATGTAGGTGAGACTAATATTGAAAAGCTACAACAGAATATCTGAACATCTCTAAGTATGCTTATTTCTTGCATCAAGCAAGGTACAATTCACGATTTCTTGCATCATAGAATTCACAACACTGGACTAAATTATTCAGTTCCATTATTTACATTCCCTACATCACATTCATTTCAAATTGTTTTGCCTGATACACTCAATAAGGTGGACAAAAGATGCGGTAACGTTCAACAAGGAATCACTTGCTTTCCCCATTTGTCCCATGAGATACTCTCCCTGTCATACACAAATGCTGGAACAGACCATAGGCTGATGCTACACACATGCTACATTCCTCTCTCCCTGTCACAGCACGAGGAGTTGTCCTGATGCAAACACATTAATCCTGAAGTGATTATCTTTCAGCTCCTGAATGGCAAATTCTGTGTGTCCTCAAAGATTTGAATCTGAAAGTACTTATCTTGTACAATATTCACATTTGCACATGCATATGTGATCAAATAACTTCACACTCAAACAAGCCTAACAATAAATTCGTGCAAGCTCAAGGCTATTTTTTCCCTTCTACTAAACAAGATAATCTGCTTTTCAGTGCTTCCTGAAGGATACTTTCAAAGGACCACAAAAATCCATCAATCCCGAAACTGACCTGCATCTTCTTTTTGCTGCTGTCTTATTTCATACACACAGTTCTGTGAGATACCTAATTTTTTGGGCCAAATTGGAATAGATAAGATTCTTTGTCCCCTTGGAAACTGTTCTTGTCCAGAGACCTAAGAAAGACAACAAGCTTTTTCAGAAGAGATTTGATTAAGAAAAAACAACCCTGACATGACTGCCCATTTTCTGTACATTAGAACTGTTAGCAAAAAACAGCCCCTTAGAATAAATCTTTTTATAACGGCTTGTCAAGTCTTTATAACAAACAGTACATGCTCTTTATCACGGAACAGCTTGGGTTGGAAGGGACCTTAAAGATCACCCTGCCCCAGCAGGGCTGTCCCCAGCTCAGGCTGCCTGGGGCCCCATCTAACCTACCCTGGAGCGCCTGCAGGGATGGGGCACCACAGCTTCTCTGGACAGCTGTGCCACTGCCTTGCCACCCTCTCTGTGAAAAGCTTTTATCTAAACCTACCTTCTTTAAGTCTGAAGTCATTACCTTTCGTTCTTTCACTAAACTTCCTGATAAAGGGTTTCTCCCCATCTTTCTTGTTGAACCCCCATTCACAAACACTAAAGGGCCACAGTGAGGTCTCCCCGCAGCCTTCTCTTCTCCAGGCTGACCAAGCCGAACTCCCTCAGCCTTTCTTCACAGGAGAGGTGCTCCAGCCCTCTGAACATCCTCATGGCCTCCTCTGGACCACAACAGGTCCATGTCCTTCCTGTGCCAGGGGCCCAGAGCTGAACACAGTATTCCAGTGGGGTGTCATCTGAATGTACATTCTCTTTGTTTACTCCTATCGATGTTTTTTTGCAGCTACCTAATTTTCCATGATAGCTGTTGTGACACAAAGCCGAAAGATTACTGAGAACCCTGTTTACAGTGTAATAGGACCAAGTGTAAACATCTCCCTAGTAGAAACTTATGTCATCTTTTTTATGCTTATTCTTCTGGGATCAAATAAGGTCAAAGATGGGCTAAAAACCAACTACCCACTGGCAACAAACACCACTGGGGCTGTTTTCCTATTTTCTCATTGTACACAGTTCAGTACTTCCCATTTAATAGCTTTTGACATACCCAAGAGCTACAGCACACAAGAATTTACAAAGAAACCCATCTAACCTGAAACAGTTCAGCCTCAGCACCCAATCCTGTATTTGATTTTTACAATTATTCTAACCGCTGTAATTCAAAACTCATCCAAACCATAAGTCATCTTCTCAGAGAGAACACAGTATGTAATTGATTAAGTGGTTATTTTCTCCTGCTTCAAGACCAGAGCACTTAGAATCAGTGACACAAACATCCTGTGGATAACTGCCTTTTAAGAACAATTAATTTGTTTGCAGATTTGTCATTGTAGTGCAATAGAAGCAGATACAACATCACGGTAAGGCACAGCTAACAAACCCAGGCTTAACTCCACAGCACATTTCTGTCACTTCTCTTTAATCAGAATCAACTTTGTCCAGGTAAGAAATGAAGAGCTTACCTTCCCTATAGCAAGTCCTTCATAATTTAACTTCCCTTCCTTTATAAATCTGTACAATGGAGAACCAGGAACAGAATTGAAGTCACCACAGATGATAATTGGGCAGAAGGTACCATTCTTCTGAGGGGCAACACTCGCAATCTCTGCCAGGAGCATTGCAAGCTGGGTCAGTTTGATATCCCCTCTCCTCGGGTTATACAGCAGATGTGTATTAGCTATACAGATGGCAGCATTAGTTTTACATGGAAATTTAGGCTGCAGAAGCAACACTAGTCCAACATTGTCCCTATCCAAGAGTGGAATATCACGGCGAAAAAATTCCACGGGATTGGATGAGATCAGGCTAAATTTAGAAGTTTTGAAGCAAATAGCACAGCCATCAGGTTTTCTCCCCGTCCTCATTTTATACTCACACTGATACCCTGTAAAAAAGGTAATTAAAGCATAAAATGCTATTGTAAAGATACAGATTCATTTTAAAAAAGACAGTTACACTCCACACTACTTTTTCCCTTCCCACAGCAATAAAGACTCAGTCTGAAATGCTGAAACCTAAGGGAAGTTCACTGCACTCTTTACGTGCCTTTAATGTTCGTCATTGAACCCTGCATCTTTTGAGGTTAAATTTTCTGATGCTTATCTTGTTTTGGAGGAAAGATGACCTTAATGAGGGTTACTTGGTGTCACTAAATACAAAGCTAAGAACAGAGTTCCTAAGCAATATTCCATCACTAACTCCCTATGAGAAACAAAGACCTGAATGGCTTTGACAGAAATACCAAAACAATTGGGTCACAATAAAAAGAAACTTACAGAAAACTTAGTTCTTGTTTATCCTTCAAGCTGATGGGGATCATCCCCATTATCTCTTGTTTTCCCAAAATAATTGCTTTAACACGGCATTGAGCTGCCATCTCAAGTCAGGAAATAGTTCAATATTAACTGCCCCAAATAAATTCCAGCTAAAAAGTGTAAAAATGTAAGTTTTTAGTACGGTATTTATCTGGTGCTCTTTCAATGTGAAATTATTTCACATAACTAACTATACAGAAGTAATCACTAGCAATTATTTCTTCTCTGTAAGCTAAGATTAGACTGTACTAATAAAGGCCTCAACATATGGTTCAGCAAGGAGAGTGAACACAAGAGGCCTTCTGTCCCAACTTCAGTTTAAATACCGCAGAAAATTTGGTCTAATACCTTTCACAGTGTATAAGCATTGAAATAGTTTAAGACACCAAGCATGTTCTTCTCCATTCATGTTGGAAAAAAAAAGAGAACAATCCAAAATATAAACCACAAGTCACGTGAAAGCAGACCTGCATAATAAAGGATTTTGTTTCCTGGATGTTACCTGTGAAGCATAACAGTGATTAAAAAAAAAGGCGTACTGGCCGTAAGAGTTTCATCATACCCAAGGATTCCAAACTTGACTTGATCTCTTTCCTATAGTGGTCTTCTTGGACTTCTTGTAAACAAAGTACCTAAGGCAAAAGGTTTACAATAAAAATATTACTTTGTCTCTCCACTGGCAGACTAAACCAAAAAGATTTTAGAATACGTTTTTGCCCCCATAATCCTACAAATGGATTCACTCTCCCATAAAAAAAAATGCTCCTTAAAATGAAATATTTGCTGATAAAAACCAGGCATTCAGCCATTCAGTCTTGTACGTCCATTTCTGGCACAGTTGAAGACACAGGTTTTAGCTCTAGAAGTTCAGAATTGCAGATTATCAGAGAAAGGTGCCCAATGTTTCCACTCTACATCTATCATCAGATGTGGTGAACACGTGATGCTGGACTGAGTAGACCTTCAGCTATATTTGCATAAGCTATTCTTAAACTGAGTGCCTTTACTACACACTGTTCAAGCCTGCATTAAAGACAAAATCAGATTCACATGAAGAGAAGATTGAAAAATAATTTTGCTGTGTGTCAGCAGACTCATTTCAAAAAGACCATTCTAGGAAGTCAGGAACAAAAGGCAACAGTGAGTATGATATACTGTAGAGTTTGCCTTTCCTCTAAGTTTGGACAATAAAGAATGCATAATCAATCATAAATCAGAACTACTGTTAGGCGTAACATAACTAACAGCTCACCTGGATTCACAAAACAGCCCATCCACTAAACTAAAAACGAGTAAGGATTTGCTACCCCATTCCATCTGTTCTTATTAATAGCCACTTGTTTTCAACTCACATCTGCATCCAGCTGTTTGATTTCTTGTAGAATGTTGGGAAATCTGTATGTCCAGATTAACAAACGTTGTCTGCAGTGTTTGTACAGGTGGGAGTTATCTTCTAACAAATTCTGTGAGAGGATGTTGTAGGACATGACTGTGAAATCAAATTTGGCTTCACATTCTCTATTGCTTTGGTCAGTTTCTGCACTTTCCAAGATTTTCATCGTCCTGCTGTGCTGACAGAAATATTCCCAGTGTCTTTTGATGTTTCCTGTTAAAAACACATGCAGCAGAAAACAAGTTACATAACGAACCATATGACTTCGTACCACTCTTAGAAATCATTCTGCTAACAACTATTTGCCTTGGAAATCGCTTAACCAGTTCTAAAAGCTCACCTGATTAGCAGTGATTTAGAGTGTCCACTGAAGATGATCTTTATATAAGCATCAGTAAACAGCATAGCAGAAAAAAAATGCCCTGGATTTCTAGTTACTTTGAAAACAGGAAGCTGGCATGTTCTAAGGAGATTGCTGCTGTCATACCATACCACCCCACCTCGCTCCTTCCTTGCAGGAAGGCTGCTGGCCCAGGAAGTCAAATCCAGTCTCTGACACAGGCTTATGTCACTGCCTGCCCCTACATCCTAAATGCAACGTATCTGCAATGAGTTCGGCAAGGCTTCAAATACTATTTTCACGGTGGGAGAGAAGCCACGCTGCACCTTTGTGAGTACCTTTATGTGCTGTCACAATGCTTGAATGAAAGATGACCACTCTCTCGGATAAAGGTATATCAAGATGTGTTTGCTAAGGGGAGGAGCGGATAAGAAAGGTCTCAGCAATAAGACACCATAACATTTTTACAACACACGTTTTCTGGGAGAGGTGCCAAGAAAAACAGTAACTCAAAAGAGGTGGACAATGTTGCATCTAACTTGTTACAAATTGTTACAAGTTCTATGTTCTCAATAACAGGAGCAAACAAGAAAAAGAAGCAAAAAAACCCATATTTTACCTTTCTTGTTACTACCACTTCTTTCATCCTGTGAGGCAGAAACACATAATGCTTCTTTATGTTCAGAGAAGTTCAGTTCTTCTTCCGGGGCTGGAGAATCGAGCTGGGAGCTGAGCCTCCTCTTCTTTGTCAGTGGTTCTTCTCCCTCAGCTTTCATACTGGGGTTAGGTAGGTGAAAGCAAGAATTTTGTGCAAAGTTATCAAGCTGCCAATTAGAGTTCTGAAATTGCCTCCAAGGTCCAAAAAACGGTGGGAGCCTCCAGTTTGCTGAGAAATCAACCGGAACAGGCAGAGGGAACGAGGCCCACGGGCAGTGTCCGGCCCATCTCATACAGGTGGGAACTGGGCTGCTGAAGGCAAACACCTGAGAACCGTTGACATGGGTGATCCAGTCTCGGCCCAGCCTCTGCACGTGACGGGGCAGCATGGGGTGTCTGCCAAAGAAAGTGTACGTTTTATTACCTACATGCAACAAAGTGTGCCTATAAGAGGCTGCAGATGCAAGTCACCCAGACCGCAATTTATAAAAGCTCTTCCCACTCTACAAGTTAACACATACAGAATATCCATTTTTCTATTAGTTCTAATTCAGCTACGTGAGAGAAGAACCGCATTTTTAGATACCACTTACACATTACAACCTCTTATTTAGAATTACAGATGTAGTTGGCACGTGTAGAAATGTAAACCTTAACCTAAATGATGTGTGAAGCGTGACCTCAGGAACTGATCCTGTTATGCTGAAGACGGAAAAGGATACAAATGCCATTTAACTTTCAGACTCTCCCTCCTAATAACTACCTACAACTCTGCCTTGTTGAATTCAGTGCCACATCTTCCAAGCGCTCAGCAGAACAGCTTTTACAAAAGGTCACTCTGTGTGCCTCTTCAACTTCTTTAACATGCGATCGGAAAGCAGTCAGAAAAGCACTGACTCGTAAGAAGTCGGTTATTTGCTGAAAGAGGCACTGACCTGGACCGTGCCAAGACGACAAGGAAACAGACGAGATCGATGCTCCCTTTTAGGCGTGACAGCCAGCAAAGAAACCTCACGCCGACTTCCGCTGGGCACCGCGGCGGTGCTTAAAGCTACCGACCGGCACGGCCAGGCCTTACACAACGACACGCGGCGGAGTTCCGGGCCCGCTCCCCCGGCAGCTGCGGCGCCGCCCGAGGGCAGCGGGGCCCGACGCGACACCAGGCCCGGCGGAGGCCTCGCGGCGCCCTCAGGCCTCCCTGAAATCCCGATCCCCGCCCGCTTGCTCTTTACCTCCCGGCGGGCCCAGGGCCGGGCCCGACCCCGCGGGGCCCTGCTAGCCGCTCCGCCAAGCCCTGGAGCCCCCAGAAGGGGGTCATTCCAGGGCAGCGCCAGCTCCGCCCGCCGCCGCCACACTCCCTGCCCGCCGCTTACCCCGTGAGGGCGGTGGCTAGGCCACGCCCGCTCCCCCGTGGGACTTGTAGTCCAAAGGCTGCCCTGGCGTCCCGCCGCCATCTTGGTTCCGGGGGCGGGCGCTGAGGCGCGCCGCCATGTTGGTCCAGGGCTAGGTGAGGCCGCAGACACCATCTTGGTTGTGGTCGGACTGCCCTGCTGTGTGGAATCCTGGCGGGTGGGAGCTCGTGCATCATTTTCGGCTCTCAGAGAAATGAGATGCTGTAGCTCTTACGTGTCAGGCGTATTTTGGAGACAGAAAACCCTCACCCGTGGGCAGCGGCATCAACTGCTGTTACTTCTTTGTGCAGAGGGAATGTCCCCATGGCATGGGGTTATTTTCTTTGTTTGATGTACAGTAGCTGTGAAGGCGGTTTTTTTTAAGGTAAGTCTTCAAGAGAAGAAAGGCATGTTGGTGAACATAGAAACTAAACAACAAAATACAAGTAAAAGATTAATCATACGCTGAACATCTTTTCACTTCTGTATGTTGTTATTATTTCTCACCTTGCCGCAGGTGAACTTTAATAACCCACTAGCGCTTAATTACATGTAATCTCTTCTAATTATTATTTTGTATATCTAGGCTATACTACCTATGTTAAGGGAGAGCCTTTGAAATAGGTACCCCCAAATGCCTGTTTGTAACTAGCAGCCAAGTATTTCATGAGTCATTTGAGCTCTTGAAACTCCCCAGTGATCTGAGGATACTGGCTCTCTGAGGGATGCTTTGATTATGCTGAACATCACAACAGCCACAGTACTTCAGCAAAATGGCCCAGGACTCAGTTTGCTGCCTTCTAAAGGGGGCTGGCAACCGATACTTAAAGATGTGCAGGGACCGGGCAAACTGCAGCTGAACGCTCTCTCTGCCTCCAGCTGCTTTGAGTGCAGTAGATTTCCTGAGCCTGATGTGGTTCTTTTCAGTAACTCTCAGCGACTCTCTCCCCAATTACCTGATCTTGTGAACTTTTTCACAGAATCATAGGAGTTGGAAAGGACTTCTGGGGATCATCTAGTGCAATCCTGCTGATAAAGCAGGTTTCCTACAGCAGATCACACAGGAAGGCATCCAGGTGAGTTTTGAATATTTCCAGAGAAAAACAACCTCACCGGGCAGCTTCTTCCAGTGCTCTGTCACCCTCAAAGTAAAGAATTTTTCCCAACTGTTTGTATGGAACAAAACGTCTTCCAGTCTGTGCCTGTTGCCCCTTGTCCTGTTGCTGGGTATCACTAATAAGAGTCTGGCCCCATCTACTTGACTTCTGCGCTTTGTATATTTATAAATGTTGATTAGGTTCCCTCTCAGTCTCCTCCAGACTGAACAGCCCCAGGTCTCTCAGCCTTTCCTTATAAGGGAGATGCTCCAGGCCCTTCATCCTCTTTTTGTCCCTCCACTGGACTCTTATTAGAAGTTCCATGTCTTTCTTGAACCGGTGAGCCCAGAACTAGGCATAGTGCTCCAGGTGTGGCCTCACCATCAACAACATAACTGGCAAAGTCGTGCAGGTCTAACTAAGTATTCATCGTATGAAAAGCTGTTTATTTATTTATCTAATTCCTACCAGCCTCTGGCTGTGTTGAAAGGGTCATTGAACAGTCCATTCCCATCATTCTTCTCCATACAACTCATGATTTTGTGGACCTTTTGTGTTATTTCTTCTTCCCTGCCAAACCCTCCCAGACTGTTTAGTTGTTCTAAATGAAAAAAACTATTCCATGTCTCTGATTATTTTAATTTTTGTTCTCCTGAGGTTTCCTAGTTCTAATATACATGTATTCACTGACTGTACAAAATATCTAAAGCTTAATCCAGCCATGGAGTTGTAGCGTTGCAACACACCCTTCTCTATCTACTGAACTTCTACTGCTGCTTCTCTTCCCACCAAGCTGCTAACTTGAATAAGACAGCATTTAAAGTTGGCATGCTTTTCTCAGAAGGCGCATGAGTTAGCTACTGAAATTTAAAGAGGCTCTGCTATGTCATTCACTAGAGATTAATCAATGATTAATGGTGTCTCCTGAGCATCCTCCAGACTGAACAATCCCACTTTGCTCAGCTGCTCCCCAGAAGATCTGTGTTCCAGATTCTTTACAACTTCCTTGCCTTCTCTGGACATGCTCCAGGGCCTCAGTTTGTTCCTTGTAGTGAGGGGCCAGCGATAGCTTGGAATAGCAAAGTAGTCCAGATAAAACTGAGAGACAGGGTGCTATGAAACTCACTTTGGGGCCATTTCTGCCCTATGAGGTGTGCATCCCCACATAGAATTGGGTCTTATTGGGATGCTACAACGTTCGCTCCGCTGGGAGGCACTGAGCTCCTCTGACCTGATCTGGCTGAGCTCTCTGGGCTTTCACAAGGAAAACTGTGCTCACGTGGTCCGTTCCTGTCAGCTCAATCCCGGGAGGGGAACACCTCGCGCCCCGTTCCCTGCCTGCAGAACCTCCCTTCCGCCTCTCGGGAGGGCGCGGCCAGGTCCTGCACCGCCCGGGTGGGGCGGGGCGTTCCGGGGCGCCGCTTCCGCCGCGCTCGGGGCCCGTTGCGGCGGCGGGCAGGATGCTGAGCCCGCGGGAGCGCGGCGGGGAGCTGGCCCGCTTCTACACGGTGACGGAACCGCGGCGGCACCCCCGCGGGCACACCGTCTACAAGGTCACGGCGCGGGTGAGTCAGCGCCGCCCGGGTCCCCGCCGCCACCGCCCGGGCCTCGGCCCGCTGCCCGCTCCCCGCCGGCGGCCGCAGCCCTTCCCTTCGCCCTCCCCGGCCGGCCTAGGGGCTGCTAGGCCGGAGCAGTGACGGGGACCCCTGTCTGCAGGGCTGCTTGGGCTCAGGCCTCGGCCCTGTGACAGTGCTGGATGCTTTTTGCCTCCATCTTCCCATTGAAGCCCAAAAGGGAGGAAGAGTATGTAAATACGTGTAGAAAGCTGCGAGGGGAGCGGGAGTTCAGGTCACGGGTTGATAAATGTATTGAGACCACCGGAAAGGACAGGTTGCGTTCAGATGGCTGTGATCGTGTGGGTGCTGTGGCTGTAGGTGCTCTGCCTGGGAGGGCAATGTGTCTGCGTGCATCTCTTCCCTTAGCCTTGGCATTCTGTACCTGTCTTTATGCTGTAGCGCTCAGGTTTTTTTGAGCACGATCACATTGCATGAAATCACTTTGCAGAATTAAAGATCTGTTTATTTTTACTCTTATTCCTCCCCCTCCTCCCCCCTTTCACTCCAAACTAGGACTGCTCCAAAAGTAATGTCTCCTATTCCGATGTGTTGGCCCACAATGTCAGAGGCAGGTGTTGGTTGTATGGCAGTACAGGTTGAACCTTTCCACTGAGATTCCGTTACATGTTGTTGCTGTGTGACAGATGGCAGCAGAGGGGCACTCTGACAAAATGGCGTCCGACATGGGAGTGTGTATGGGGCAAAGGAATGGAATTGAATTCCTCCATATGGAATAGTTGGCACCCACTGACAGTGATCAACGCTTGTTGAATGTTGATGGAAATCAAACAGTGGATGTGAGCACAGGAGGCAGTGGATGATGTGTTTCAGAAGAGGTGAAAACCATGTGAAAGATAAGCAACATTCTAGGCAGCCATGCTGATGCAGGCTCTTGTTCATTGCTGGTGAATAGGTATAGCTAATGATTGTCGCTGAGTTGAGAATTAGTGTTTTGTAGCTGAGAATTTGCTCTGCCAAAGAGCATTGTTGTCTCTGTTGTATCTTCTGTGAAATAAGTTGTTGGTATTACTTTTGGAGCAACCTACATATATGAATGTCTGTCCACCAAACACAGATATGGGGCATGCTCGATACACCCTTTTTAGTCAAATAATCTGTACTTTTTGTTAAGAGCCAAAAAAAGGTGTGGTGTTTTTTTTTTGTTTTTTTTTTTTTAAATTCTTTTTTTCTTCCCTCAGAGGTTTTAGTCTAAAAGACAAAGATTAGGTTGTGCTTGCAATCAGAGACCCTCTGGATTAAGGGGATGGATTTCAAAGCAGATGTTGTCATAGGTGTCTGCTATTGACTGTCCCCCATGATGGTAGTACAGATGAGCTATTCTGTAGGCGGTTTAAGGGGAATTGTAGCATCAGCTGAACTCATTCCTATGGGAGACTTCCACTTTTCAGACACAAACTGCAATGACAGCTGAGTCTGGGGAAGCCCTAAAGCAAGTTGAAGATGATTTCCTGTTGCAAGAAATAAGTGAGCCAACTGAGGGGGAAAAGCATCTTCCTAGGGCTGTTGTTTGAGAGGAGGGAAGGCCCTTTGGGAGAGATGTTTGTAGATTGCTGTCTTGGCCACAGCACTCTAGCAGTGGTTATGTTCAGATGTTTTGGAGGGAAGAGAAAAAAGGTCGGCATTACCACTCTGGACTTCGGGAGAGCAAACCTTAGCCTTCCTGAGCTAAAAGCGTTCCCTGGGAATCGATTTTGTAAGGTTTAGGGGGTTCCATACAAGCTGGTCACTCTACAAGCACCACCTTGTAATGTCCAGCAGTGGGCAGTCCCGCTGTGCTGTAAGTCAAGCAAGTGGGGCAGAAGGCTGACCTGGCTGAACAGGGAGCTCCTCTTGGAGCTGGGGCAGAGAAAGAAAACATGAGGCCTCTGGAGGCAAGGTGGGGCTTTACAGGAGAGTACAGAATGTGCACTGGTGAATGTGATGTCAAACTAAAAGGGCTTTTTCAAGTATGTCAATAGCAAGAGAAAGTATTGTACTGATTCTAGATGAAGACGGTTACTTAGCAAGAAGTGATGAGGAAAAGGCATTTAATGCCTTTTCTTGCCTCAGTTTTTAATATTAATAATGGAACTTGAGCTGCTTGGTCTTCAGCATTAGCAAACCATGATAAGAGAAGCAGTGACTTTCCATTTGTGGTCACTGAAATTGTAAGCAGCATCTATATCAGCTGAATGCTTGCAAGCGCATGGACTCTGGTGGGATCCCCCCAGGTCACTAAGGTGATGTTGCACCTGGACCCCTCCCAACAATTTACCAAAGGCTGTGTGGGCCTAGGGAGGTCCCTCTTGTCTCTTACGGTGTCCTTCTGTGCACACTGTCCAGCTGTGAGACAAAATGGGTTTGTGCTATGCTGGGTGACGAACTAGCTCCATGTAGAACTCAGGGTTTCAGTGGATGGGGCTGGCTGGTGGTGTTCAACTAAGGATAACAGCGGGTGCTCTGCCTGGGGCAGAGTAATGCCGGACACAGGTGCAGAGTGGGAGGTGGTTGAAGTAAGTGATATTTTGGTACCTGCAGATTTGTTCAGGAGCAAGCTGTGGTTAACTAGTGAGAAATGACAGTGTGTCTTTGTGTCCTGGAACTTGGAGCCATGCTGGTGGTGTGGTTTTCCATGAGATGCAGTTCAGAACTGGGGAGCACACTGGCTGCAGTGGTTTGCCTGTAGAACAAGGAGCTGGTCAGCCTGTGTTCTCTCCAAATTAAGCTGAGCTAACCAGAGATATTTCATTCTTCGATATGTTTGGATGTTAAAAGTCCTCGAAGTGTGAAATTATCTAATTTATGCAGCAAAACATGTGTTGTATTGATGCATGTAGAAATAAAAATAGCTTTTGTCTCATCTCAGTAGGTCTCTATTTGGTAATCTGTTACATGGTACTTGAAGTGAGGATTTGAAGTGATAGACATTGGACAAAATGATTTAAAAATAATTCAGTGAATGTATCTGTTGCCATCCCTTTTTCTCCCCTCCTATTTCTCCCTCCTGTTCCTGCAGTGCTCTGGCTCCACGGTTGATATCACAGCACTACAGCTGTATTGGCTGAGCTGATGCTCAGCAGCCTTGGGGGACTGCCAGGAAAAAAAGTGGGGTGGGTCTTCTCCTTGTGTTGAATCCCTTTCTGACAGACGTGGGGCACTCCGTGTGCTAGTGGAGATGTCTGATTCCTTTTGGTGGTGCATGAGTGAATCCTGTCTGAAACTACACTAAGGCCACGTATTTATAAAGTGGATTTGATAAGTTAACTGTGAGCACAAAAGGAAGTATCAGGAAGTCATGATACCAAGAAAATTGCTTTTACGGTATCTGAAATCGTAGGCTACTCTTAAAAGTTCAGAAAATTGAGAAGATTATAGTTACTAATTAAAATTCATCTGAGTTATGTCGGCTATCTGCAGGAGTAGGATATTCTAAAATACTGAGCTCAAAGATAAGGTATGAGGATCCATTTAGGATCTCTCTTTCAGATTATAAAGCAGTAGTTATGCATTGCTCAGCACATTGATGGGTATCCCGATGATATTTTTAAAACAGAGGGAAGTTGCTTGCATTAGAGGTTTGCAGAAGGAGCTGACTGCATTGCTCCTTGTGGGAGGACTACAAAAAGTGCACTGAAAATTTGGGGCTTAGTAACACATTTGCAAGTATCTGGATTGATTGTAGGTTTGGCTGAAGGGGAAGACCTCTTTTGGGGCTGACCTTCAGGAATGGATATGAAGAACAAAGTAGGACAACACATTAATTATTACATACTGACTTAAAGTTGGCAGGGCTGGTAGATGTAGAAGGCATTGTAACATTATAACAAGTGTGGAACAGGGCCTCTGGGTTTTATTCCAGATTCTTACTAACTGGCTGGTAATTACTCATCTCTCTGGGTCTCCTTCTGCCCATCTGGTAACTTCCCTAGCTGCCAGAACTGTTGTAAGGCGTTAACTAAAGGTGAACTGCAAAACCAAACATCTGGTGTGCACCCTTTGATGCACAGCCATGCCTATGGTACCTTCTCTCCTCTGCTTTACAGGTTCCCTACATCAAGTACGCCAGCTGCTGGAAAGGAAGGGTCGGAATAGTTCACAAATGGTACACAGGAACTGGCTGGCAGTGAATGAGGTAGCACAGCCACAAGGTTAAAGTTTGGTGCAGTTGCCAAATGTGACATTAGTCAGAGATTTCCTTGGATTGAGGAAAAGCTGAGGAAAGTTTTGTCAGTGCAGGCTGTTACAGGGGACTGACAGCTAAGTGATGCTCAAGGCCAGTGGGATGGTGTTTTAGGCTGTGGAACATGAGTCATGTCAACTCCTTTAGCTTGCCCCTATATGTTACCAGCTCACAGTGCTAATTGTTTTGGGATGTGTCACTGTGTGGATAGTCTGAGTTTGGAGTGAGGCTGCCCTGTTTATCTAACAGTGAGCTAATTTTTGTGCTAAACAGCTTTGGATGAGATACCATGAAGGATATACTGGCTGACACAGGGTAATTACAGTTATGAAATAAAGATACCTGGTTTCAGTGTGCTTGGTTGTATGGATGTGCTCTTATTGCTGTTTTATAAGACCAATACAGAACTTGGATTACTAAGGCTCTTGCAGTCAATGTTTATTTATGGAAAGAAACCCTGACAAAACACAGGCTTCTTTATAGCGTGCAGCCAAGCCTCATTTTCATTGCGATTTTCCTCTGGACAAAGTCATTTATAATTAATTAGAGAAAGAGCGTTTAAGCAGAAACAAATATGGAAGGATGGAATTAGTTGCTTATGCACATCGGTGGCTGTAAGTGAAGTGAAAATACTGTCTTAATGAATACAAAGCCTTACATTCACAGCAAGGTTGTGTATGACTTGTATTAAGCTAAGTATAGCCTTAATTAGCTCTGCTTAGTGGGAGTAATGTGACCCTAATATGAAATAATAGGAGAAGATGGGAAAGACTTGGGGGGGGGGGGGGGGAGGGTGTGTGCTCTGTGCAGCTTTGTTCCGCGAGATGCCTCCTGTGCCTTTTTGCCTGGAATGTCCGTCTTGTTTTCTCATCCCAGCAACGATCTCTGCTGCAGGAACTCCTTACCATGTTGTGTTCGGATATTAGACTTCTCTGAAACTAATGAAAACAGTTGTAAGTGCAAGGAGAAATATGCAAGGGCTTGCCTTTTCTCAGGCTTTAATTTTCAGCGATGAATCGTTGCATGTTTCCATTTGGAATAGTATAGCTGACACTTAATGTTGTTGTTTTCCTTTTCAGATTGTTTCAAGAAAAAATCCAGAGGATGTCCAGGAGGTAACGGTTTAAACTTGTACAAATGTCTTTACATATCATATTATTTCTTTTGAAGTATCTTTGATGTAATTTAGCAATTACTGTGTATTTTGTCATCATAATTGTGCAAACACTTTTTTGTATGTTTCCATCTGTTTTTTTGCTTTCATACTTAAAAACAGTTGCTAGTGTAACGTGTTGCAATTCTGCTCACCGTGATGAATGCGACTTGAAACAAAGTCTTAGGGAGTAAAGTGTCTTTTGATGACAAAAAGGCTTTGATAACTTTGCAAGCTCTTTTCTCAGGGCTGGAATTGGCAAATTGATGGTTACTTAACTCCTACTGGTAAAATTAGAGATCAGTCCACAGTCCAAGTCTTAGGTCTCAGCTGTAGGTATTATTCTCCTCTTTAACCAATACTTCATGGAAAAGCCTACATCATTACTGTCTATAAGTGAACAGGGAAAATGGAGGCGCATAGGAGTAATTGAGGGAGATTAGACTACGAGTCATATATTATGCGTCCCTCTCGTCTCTCTTTGAGGCTCCTTAAGTATTTTCCCATGATGTACTTGGATAAAACTTTTGAACTGCTTGATCTTTGCCTCTTCCAAAAAGGCTCTGAATAAGCCTTGTGTCTCTTTAATGCCTCAGAAAATCTATTTTTTCTTTCCTTCTTAATTTCTTCTAGACTAATGACTTGACGTTGCTGATACTATTATGATGTACATGCAGTATCTTCCTTCAGAAGCACAACCTTATGGCTTTTCAGACATTGAGTAACATGCATATGTTGAATTTCTGGTGCAGTCTCTTACCACAGTTGAGGAGAACCTGGATAGTTGATGAAAGAAGAGCCCATAAATGAATTCATTGCATCTATATGGTCAGACATGAGTTACTGATTAGTGGCTTGGCAGAGGTGAGACTTGCCTGCTACACCCAATACCCCTTTGTTGCATCTTTCTTTGAAGCCTTGAGGATGATGAGACAAGCATGAGCGTTCATGCTTTTGGCTTCATTTATTTATTTTTTTTAAGCTATAGAAGACTGAAGTGAGAATCAGAGTTACTGTGGATCTAGTAGTAGAGCTGTGCGGCTGTAGCTTGTAGCTCAGTCTCCTCTTCCAGAGAGACTCCTGAGTTGAGCCTACCCATGTGCACCCTCTGCCATTACATTAATCTTCATTTGTGGGAGAAATGCTTTATAGCAGCTGTTGATGAACTGTTCCTCAGAAAAACACATTGAGTGTCTTTCAGCTGGTTTGCTTTGTGAATATATTTTAAATATTTTGAAAAAAAATGGCGAAAGCATATCCTTTAGTCCTTACTTTACTTTGTAGGTGTAGGTTAGCTGTGCAGGATTCCACATACTCTAGTCAACACGGAAACGTAAATGTGCCATGGACTAGTTGATAATTTTTCCACTTTGCACTGTATCAAAGTAATTATTTTGCATGTGATAGCATGGCACTGTGATGCAGTTTTGTTATAAGCAAGCATCTGGAAGTTTCTAGTTACTAAAAGCAATACTGTAGGCTATAGTTGCCAGAAGGGTGAGTTACAGTGGGAAAACAACATAAATTGGGAGCTTTGCTGTTGTACTGATCTCCTATGAAGCAAAAGAATTGTGGGCAATGTTTGAGGGAAGAAAAAAGAAGCTCCTTATCTCCTCCTGCTGAAATAAATTACCTTGATTTTCTGGAATACTTGATTAGAAATCCAACAGACAGAATTTTGTATATACAACAACCCTCCTGCTTTATGGCCTCTCTCATGCAACCCCTCCCCACTTGGCTACTCCTGCCTGTGTTTTCAGAAGTCTCTTAATGGCACTGCTGTGATGCTAATAAATGAGTTATGTACGTGCAGCTGTATGTAAGGCCATGTACAGTCACCTTAATTCTGCTTTCTGCCACCTCTTCTAACTACACTTTAGAATACCTTTAATACACTGGCTCTCCCACCGCAGCCAACTAGAGTTCAAGATGTCCCTGCCTGTTATTGCTGGGACAGGAAGGAAGATAACCTTGTAGAGGATTTATTCTCAAAAGAATGAAGTTAATGTAAAATTGTATGTGGAAGAGTTGATAGATACTGAAGTGTTAGTGGCATTTGTTTCAATTCCCTTGTTTCTGGGTGTTGATGTTGGCAACATGGCATATCATAATCACAGAATTGTAGGGGTTGGAAGGGACCTCACTGAACTAATTCTAGCTAGGGCAGTCATGGTCATTTTTTTTTTCCCCTCCCTTATTTGCTGAGGAGAAAAGGTTGTTCATTGTGGAAGACAGGGATCAGATGAGTTAATAGAGATCTACTGGCTCTAGCTACGATGAACACACCTCATTGCCTTACAGGTCTAACTTAAATTTTATGATATACTTGGTGTGCTTTGTTGTGCCTCAAAGTATAACATGTCCTTCTGCCAAACTGATTTTTAATAAGTATATTAGAGTGGGGGCTTTGCTAACTTTGCTGAGCTGCATGTATGCAAACGCATGATTTCTATGAGCTTATGAAATAAATTAAGGTGACCTTTGCTCATTTGCTTTACTGGCTATTTGTTTTCTCCTCCTTGCTACTGGGAGATTGTTTGCAGCAGCAAAAACACAATATATTTCTTAGTGGAACAGAATGTAATGCTCTTAATTTTTAGCAGCATTTCCTATTGTCTCCAAGTACTGACTATATTGCAAAGTGATGTTTTGTGACTTTGCTTTCTTAAGAAACTGAAGAAGTGCTAATCACCCACTTTCTGGGTATTGGATTAGAGGGAAATACGGCAGTAGAACATTATTGTTTCTGGAAGTCAAATCACTAGTTAGCTTTCCTGGGAGATTCTGTTTTTAGTTGTCTTGCCTGTTGAACTCCATCAAATACTAATTGCAGCTGAGTTCTGGATGCATGTGTGTAGTAGGTGGTGCTGAGTCAGTACAGCTACTTTACACATAGTTAAATTGATGAGGTGGATAGAGTGTCGCCATAGTAAAGCTTTGCATATCCACTCCTAACAGTCCCTTTGCCTTATATTTGCGTTGTTCAGTAGATATGACTTGAATCCACTGACAGTTGGGAAGCCTGGTGCTTAAAAAGAAAGCAAGAATTAGTCTAAAGTCAAATCTTTTACTTATCTCTAAATCTGATCTCCTTGAAAAAAGTAATTTTTTCAGTGATGCTTGCCCAAGAGGGTGCAACTGGTTAAAGCAGAAATATTGGGAATATTTAAAATGGTGTTTAGTTGTGTTAACTGGATTGAGACATTTGACTGATAAAACACTGGAATCAACTTATGAATTTATTACACTCCTTGTTTTGTTTGTTCTGTACTACTTACGTTATGTTAGTGTTGAGTTTTATTGTGATGGCTTAATGAGCCTAACAAAAAATGCCTGTTTCTTTTATTTATTTATTTATTTATCTATTTATCTTGTTAGCAAACCTGTTAGCAGTCAAGTGTAAATTCTATTGCTTGATTTTTCTCCTGATTGGTTTTCCTACTGGGTTTCCTACTTTCTCAAATGTAGGGATACAAAGGGTGGGATGGAAGAAAGATAATGTAGATTCCTGGCTGTGAGATGGCTGCTTCTTTCTGAAAAGGGCAGATCAGCAAAATCTGTTGTAATGAAGTCTGTCCTTGCATTTCTGAAGTCTGGAGTACAAAAAGGATTGTTTAATTATTTTTTTAAACCAGGATTATTAGTAATAAAAAATTTGGACTTGCCATGATCAGCATTTTGTACAGGTGCATAAATTATCAGCTAGTTTGTAGTTCTTGGTATTTGATGCTCTGTCCATAAAAAATCCTCTGTCCATAAGATTCCATAAAAATCCTTTACTTGTACTGATTTATTTTTCCTAGTTTTCTCTTGCTGTTGTCTCTTACCCCTACCTGCGTGAACCACAGCACGCTGTTGTGTTTTGGATAGTGAAATGCTCCTGTTTGCCTTTTTTTTTTCATTCTTTTAGTGGTTTCCTGTGTAACCGATTTGCACTGTGGCTGAAACAATGCTGCTTTCACCCTCTCGTGTCCCTTTTTCATCTTTCCCTTAGCGTTTAGTCTGTACGCTATTGTTCGTTTGCAAAAATGGGGGCTGGGGACAGGTAATGAACCACTATTTTTTTATGGTTGTCATGGTTGTCAGTTCAGACTGTATATTTTTGTTACATGTGTTTGCTGAAGGTAGTGATCTGATTTGCTTGATGATATATTTGTGCTGTGAACAATGGCCCTACTAATACTCCCCACCTCTTTCTGTGCTTCAGATAGTCGTTTGGAAGAGATACAGCGACTTTAAGAAACTGCACAAAGAACTCTGGCAAATTCATAAAAACCTCTTCAGACATACAGAACTCTTTCCACCTTTTGCTAAAGCGATAGTGTTTGGTAAGTATGGTTCCTTCCTGAATTGCTGAAGTGTATTGATAATTCAGTATCCTGAGTTATCATTCTGAGTTATGCATTCTGTTTTGCATCTACATGGAGAAATCTTTTCTACGTGCTTAATGCTCAATCTTTTGGTTTGTTGTGAATGTCCTACCAATAGGCATTCTGCTATCACAATTTGGTATTATTATTTTTAAATGGAATTACTTACGTGCTTGTGATTTAGAGATATATGTGCAAATGTTTATTGATATAATATGTTCTATAAAAGTCCTTTACAGTGGGGGTGGTGAGGAACTGGAACAGGTTGCCTCAAGATGTGGTTGATACCCTGTCCCTGGAGACTTTCAAGGCCAGGCTGGATAAGGCCCTGAGCAACCTGTTGTATCTGTAGTGTCCCTGTTCAATGCAGGGGAGTTGGACTAGATGGCCTTTAAAGGTCCCTTCCGACACTAAGGATTCTATATCTGTAAAGCGGTAATTTCCCATTTTCAGGAGCATGTTGTTTGTATTAGCTTTGTGAACAGTGCTTGAACAATGGACAAGGACTATCGTATATAGGTTGTCTGTTTATTGATGAGTTATAGTGAAGTGCAACATTGGAGAAAATATATGTTATGTTTAATTATAACCATCAGTTTGTGTACTCTTTTGAGGTCAGTTTTACATAAAGCTATTAATTATTTCATCAAAACAGCACATAAGAGGGCTGTGACACTACATGAGAAATACAAGGCAAAAACTAATTAGCCAAAAAGGGTCTTATTGTAATCCAGATGAAAATCATCAAGAGGTAGCTATAGATGGATTTTCATTAAAGTGGTTTGGCTCTGTATAGAACTCCATATGGAACCAATTACACTCTATCAACTACTCCAAAAAAGACCCACAACCATTCTGTGACTCTCAAGTAAAAAAAAAAAACCCAAACAAACCAACCCCAGAAAACGCCATCCAAACCTCCTGAGTGTTAAGGCTTAAAATAACATTAAAATATAATATCCTGTTGTGTAACACTGTTTTTTGAACCTAATCTTGCTGGATGTGCAATATCTTGAGCTTTAAGTCTTTTTGTTGGGTACTGTATTGCATTTTTATAGTTTATAAGTGTTTCCTAACGTCCAACCTAAGCTTACCTTGGTGCAACTCGAGGCCATTTCCCCTCATCCAAAGGGCACTCTTTAGGTGTACACTTTCTTCATGTTTATTTTTTGTGTGTCATTTTAAGCAGCCAGCGTGCAGCAGCTGCATATTTCCATATGTTCCTCATGCAGTATTTGTAGGCATGCATCTAACATAAGCTTTGCATGTTTTTTCCTTGTCACTTGTTAGTGTGTTTCAGTATCTAGCATGCATTTGACACTTTTGCCAGGCACTGCCCCCCTTTTCATGTGTACTATGTTTTGAGGTGCATCTAGTGAGTGTTTCTGCTTTTTTTTTTTCCATGTATAGCATTTTTGCATGCATTTAACACTTATTTTTTTTGCCCTTTCATGCACCTTGCTGTTGATTTGTCTGCATTTTGAATTCTTTCTATATTGCATGGTGTTTTTTGCTGGTGTGTTTTTTATTTTAAATTACAATTTTTGGGGGTAAACGTGAAAACACAATAACAAAAAGCCCCAACCCCCTATAACTTTGAGACAGGCAAACCTGCCAGCTCATGGATTGCTGTAACAAAGGTGGTTTAGTCACCCTTCATTCAGCAGTGCTGTTGTGCAGCCCTGGGCCATGGATATTTATACTTGCTGTAGCAGTATTTGCTGGCAGCGCTCTTTTCCCTCCAGGGTCAGAAAAACAGTAGGAAACTCCCCTGGAAGCAAAACCTCCACCTGCAAAGCACAACTTTTCCCTTAGTTTCAGGACCAAGCTCTGCCAGATGTAGAGTTTTTGCCACCTAGTGCTGCCATGCTTATTCTTGTTGACTGCTGCATGTAGGCACGGTGCCGGAATGTTTTAAAGAATATATTAACATAAGCAAGTTGAAGTTGACTTGTAACCTGTGTGCAAGCTACCCTCAAGGGGAGGCACCGACTTAGCCTGCAATTGTTAGAAATGTTAAATGACAGACAAGGAAGCTGAGCTCTGGTTTAGACTTCATGGGTCTCTGTGCAGGGCTGAATAAAATTCCTAGTTTGTCTTTCACAACAGGTTCGTTACACCCAGCTGTTGGGTCTTCTTATTGCTTTTTTATGAAGTTGGAAGAGGAGTAAGCTTCACTGTTCTGTCAGAACTTGTGCACTGATGGTTGAATAGGGACTGCCTTATTAGTTTCATCTTGAGATGATTTTTATGTCTGATTTACGACCTGGATTGCTTGCTGGACAAGTTATTCACAGAATAATGCCAGTATTTGCAACCTGTAATGTAATTTCAGGTAGAAGATATGGTGCCCCTTCACAAGGGAGGAGAAAGAGAAAATATAACAGAAGTTGAAAAGAGTACGAGCTTCTAATGTCTTAAGTAATTTTAATTGCCAGAAACACAGATTTGCGAGCTGTTACTGTAGTACCTCTGTAAACAAGGGAAGAATAGAATTAAATCTCTTCTAAAATACATCTTTCCTCTGTATAGAACGAAGAAACGTAACTGCAGCATACATTCAAAGGGAAGGAAATCTACAGAAAGACTCAAGTGTAGTTATTGACAAAATACTCTTTGAAGTTAAAAACCAAACTAAGCAAAGCTCACTAAGGTTGAATGAAGAATGCAGGGAAGAAGAAATGATGTAAGAAGTTGTTTTAAATAATCCTTAGATAGCAGAAAGGAACAGAAATGTGTTTTTTCCAATTGAAGATTTATCTTAATTAAAACCTAACATTTTACAACAGCTTCTACTGTGTCTCTTCCATGCATAATAGGTACTGTGCATTTTATTGCCACCTAAAGCATGTATCTTCAGTCCTAGTGCTTTTTGTATTAGAGAAAGGGTGTAGCCTTTGTGGATGCTGAGTTTCTGACAAACTTCAGTCTTGTTCAGTTAAAGGTGAGCTGCAAAGCACACCTCTGTTAAGAGCTTCCCTTTTCAGGCTCCTTTAACAAAGCATTTCTGCAACGTTTTTTCACTGTGGTGATGTTTTACTTGTTGCATTTTTATATTAGTTATTTATAAGCATTGCCAGTAGATGCCAACAACATAATTTCTTTATTTATTTTTTAGTTTTTAATGCATGTGCTTTAAACAGTGTTTCATATTGTTTTGTGGAGAGTATGCTTTACGAGTGGGAACTGTTGGTTCAGGCAGTTGAGCTTATTCTTGTTCTTGTTCTAAAAGTGTTAAAGCTCAGCAGAATCTCAAGTGCAGCATCCAGAGTTTCAGGAGGTGATGTGGAGTACTGAGAAGGATTTAGGAACGAATAGGTCCTGCTGTGCTGCTGTATTTGGGATAACCAAAGATGCGTCACGCCTGAAGAACTGAGCTGCCATGCATGTTCGACAGCACAGCTCTTGAAAATTATATCTGCAAGTGTGTGTTTTTTTTAAGCTGCTTACTTCAAAATATGGAACTTGTTATGGATGAGGGAAAAGTAAGTCAAGTGAAGGATAGAACAAGTAGAATAAACTTTTCCACCCATGTTACGGGTGCAGGAAGATATCATGTAGGTTGTGTCTGAAGAGTCAGATGAGTATCTGAGTACTTCTGAAAGTCTTAGTGAGAACGGGGAGACCAGTCCAGGTGCTGAGCTACAGGGGAAGCAGGGGAATGAGAAGGAGTTCAGTGAGAGTGTCTGGGAATGGAACTGCTGCAGAGATGACAGTCTGTGAGCAAACCAGTGCCAAATAATATTTTTCCATCCCATGAAGTAGTTCTGAAACTGGTTGTCCTGTTAGTGTATCATGATGCTGATGAGTTGGAAAATGTGACAGTGACTAGCATTTCAGTGGCTTTATTCCAACATATATCTTAGTGAATTTTGTTTTTGCTCAGCTGAGAAAATAAGGCTTATATAATTGCACTGTCAGAAAGTCAAATCTCTTGCTCACATGGATCAGCTAAATTTGAGAGGTGAGGTGGCTGCAAAGCTAATGATTTTTCTGTGAAATGTGTGAAACAGCATCCTGGTGAGTAGAGTGCCCACGCTGTGGCCTCCTAAGGGAAGGAGGAGGCAACTGCTGCCTGCTGGACTTGCACACGAGTAAGTGCCTTGTCAGCCTGTAGGCCTGCGTGCATGCTGCCTGTGCCTGTTGGATGCTTGGAGAGGGCGAGGAAGAAGAAAGTCACTTCTTACTGGTTTTGATGAAGGAGTATAATGGAGAGAGAAGGATCCCTGGGAAACCAGGAACGGTATCTTACAGAATCACTTTCTTGTGCAGATTGTACGTTTCTGACCTTGTTAGCTGCTAATTTCCTTGTAATTGATTTTCTGGTGCATTACATTAGTGTCTGTGTTATTTTGTAGATTAATTTATTTCATGCTGTTACGCTTTACTGAGGGAAATTATTTTTTTCATGATGTCCTGTTTTGCTTGGAGTGAGGCAAAAATACATAATGCTCCTACAGTGCTGCTGTGAAGGCCTCTGAAGTTTGATGAGCAGTTTGATATGGCCTGATTTCAGCACTTCCACTGAATGTGATAGCATTGCCTTTGCCTTCTTTCTGCTTACTTGTTGCCCACTCTTTTGTATGTCTGCTAATGTTTGTACAGCTGAATGGCCAGGGTGAACAAATCACGGGGCTGATCCAGCTGAAAATTAGCCCAGCAATATCTTTCCTTTCTTTTCATGGAAAAAATAATCCCCCAAAGCTGTGTTTGTGATCTTCTGAGTATGTACATGTCTTTCTAGTTTTATTTTCTTTCTTCTGTTACCACATGGGCAGGAGCTATTTACTTGAAGAATTTCTGGAAAGAGTCCTGCTTTGATATTTTCTTCTGGGATATATATATATATATTTTGCTTGCTCTGAGTATAAATGAATTTTGCTTCTGTACTGAATGCATCTTTTGTCCTCTTCAAAGGTTGATGCCACAGAGCTGTTACAGGTGGCTCTTATTTTTATGGTCATGCTGTTACAGCAATACTATTTCTTGAACTTGTCTTCCCAGTCCTTTTTTTCCCTCTGTATAGCTGTTTCAACTATCTTTTCTGTTCTCCTCCAATTATTACTGTTCACCTCTGCCCTTTTCCTTTTGTAAACTTATAACTATTTCAACAACAAAGTGATGTTGACATGAAAAGCTAAAAGAAGTTGTGTGCAATTGTGAAGAATGTGTATTTAAGGTAGTAATACAAGGGTTCTTTCTCCTGAGAAGCAAATCTCTGAGGTGAGCTGTGGGATTGGTTTTTAAACATTTTTTTTCTAATTGGAACGTCTTGGGTGCTGGGAAGGGAAAAAGGAAAGGACTGCACACTTTGGTAAACGAGCTGCCTCCCAGTTCTGATTACCTCCTGAGTCCAGGGGAGATGAGGCCCTGTCTGCACGGAGCTGCTTCAGTGCCTGGTAGCTTCCCTGTCTCACTGTGATTTGTCTCTATAAATAGCACCTTGGAACCAATTATCTGTTTGGGGGCTTTTAGCAATATTTCTGCTTTCTGCTCCTGTCATGCATCGTTCTTGAGAACACATGAAGAATGCTCAGCTCCTTACAGGATTTGGGCTGTAATCAAGGCTGACACTGACTGGCATATTGTCAAATTGCACACGTATCATTTACTGTTAGACAACACTGGACATCCGTTAGTGTCTCTTGGCTAATGAAGAGTGTTGCCTCACATATTCTTACGATAAGAGTGTGAAAGATTCTTGTCGTAGCTGCCAGCTTTCATCATCTGAGTGGACTGCAGAAGGTGGTACTCTAGGGACAATTGAGAATAGGAAGATTGAAGATTTGCTGTGTTCTCCTGAAGCACTCGAATGACTTCCATAGGCTCAGAACATTGTCTCCAGAACATTGTTTTTTTTGTGTGTTTTTTTTTTTTTTTTTTTAAAATAAATATTTATCTACTCTGTGGTGGTGATTATTGCAGAATAAATGTCTAGTTATTTCTAAAGCTGTCAATCCATGTGTCTGTTCCAGGGCGATTTGATGAAACCGTGATTGAAGAAAGAAGGCAATGTGCTGAAGACCTGTTGCAGTTTTCTGCTAATATCCCTGCTCTCTATAACAGCAAGCAGCTTGAAGACTTTTTTAAGGTTTGTTAGTATTTGCAAGATTATTTTTCTTATTGATAGAAATAAAGCATACTGCTTATTCTGCTTTATTTATAAGCAATGGAGTGCCAACCAACTGGCCTGATACACGTTCTGAAGCAACTGTCAGTTTTCCATTTGCTCTCAAAATGTAGTTTTGAGGAAAAAAACAGAAAGGTGTATCACACCTCGAAGGTGGAAAGTTCAACAGGAACTTTAGGTGGAGGAATTCAGAATTTTTGCTTACAGAATGATGAGCAAAACCAGGGATGTTAAATCTAGATGCTGTGGGGAAGCAATAAAAACACTGCCACAATTTACTTTTTTTTTTTTTTTTTTTTTTAAAAATAATTTATTTATTATTATTATTTTTTTTTAATGTAGTTGCTTACAGTTTCAAACTAGAAGAATGAATAATTAGGAAACTCTTTTCTTGGCCTTTTCTGGGTTCAAAACCATGACAACAAATTTGGCATATAACTAGTCAAATATGCTGCTTGCACAGTGTTATGAGAACCATTCACCAGAATATAGTTTAGGACAGCAATGAGACTTCCTTTTTATTCCATCTGAAGCAGTTCACTTTCAATAGTTCCTTCAGACCTCTTTATTTTCGGTACTTAGCTAACTCCAATGTTCCACAAGCAGATAAGCCTAAATGTACTTGTAAACATGATAATAACTCCGCGAAATCAGGGAAATACTCATTTGGCTTAGATCGGGTTACAAGTGTATTGACATGTTTATTCTCTATAAATGATACACGCAAAAGCAAGATTACAGCAAGACTTACAGATTACGACTCACCTCCACGATGCAGTTATTGCATAATACTTCAGATATTTTTCATTAAGCATTGGAAGTAGTGCTAAATTGGAAAATGGAGTTAAATATTTTTCAGTTTATTTCCATTTGCACTTTTTAGATTTTATTTTTAAATACTTCTGTGCTTTTGGATATTTGTTCAGAAGTGTTTTAATCTTTTGCTTAATGAAAGTATTGATTTTAAACTTCCAGCGAATGTTTTCTGACTTTATAAGGCAATGAATGAGCAAACCTAGAATGGCATTCATTTTTATATGAGTAAATATGTCTACAGGGAGAATGATGTGAGTGTAATAGCTTGAGCTCACGCTAGGTGATACTATGTTGTTTTTCTGTAAGAAAGCCTCGTGTTTTGATCAGTCACCGGCTCAGAATTTTTCAGCTCCACCTGTGAGTGGTTTTGTGCACAGAAATCTGACAGGCAGCATAGTCATGGAGGAGTAGAGTTGGGTAGTGAAGTCTTAGAAAGAACTGAGTGGGCTGCTGCCTTATCTGTGTACTACTGACTCTAGAAAAATGGACTACCTGTATGGAAATGTGCTGGAATAGTTCAAGACGGATTAGAAATGCTTTTGGAGGTGGTGCATTTTCTATTAAAGTTGCATGGAAGGGATGAACTTGAAATGCGAAGCAGAAAATTAACAAAACAAGAACAAAATGACACTCTCAACACACAAAACAACAGCAAAAAGACAAAACAAAACAAGGTGCTTCCTCATACAATTAACTGTTTATTTTGATATTTTACCTATAATGCCTTCCAGGCTTAGAAGGGTATAACACTGTCTTTACATGCTGGCCCTGGCTTTGTCTTCATTTGTCCTAAACTGGGTCCTGGTTAGACTTAATCTGAGCCACAGGCACATCTGTGTGAGGGCCCTGCTGACCTAGGGAAGACCATGAAATGGCACACACTGAACCACAAGGGAGATGGAGGTTCACTGTACTCTCCATGTAAAACTCTAGACCTGCTGCAGCCTGTGTGGTACAGGACTTGTGTTACCACGGAAGCTGAAGTTGATACCTAAGTAGTCTGTGGCAAGGAAGAGCAAAAACCCTTGTTTTGCTTTGGTTCTTTAGAGGGAGTGCATTTTGAATTTCAATAGAATCATAGAATCCCCAAGGTTGGAGAAGACCTTTAAGATCATCAAGTCTAATTGTCCGCCTACCACCAATATTTCCCCACTAAACTGTGTTCCTTAGTACAATGTCTTGAACACCTTCAAGAATGGCGTCTCAACCACCACCCTGGGCAGCCTGTTCCAGCACCTCAATACTCTTACAGAGAAGTTTTTCCTAATTTTATGTTGTGCAATGTATGGAGTTTAGCTAGGCTTACTGTGACCCATCTGTAGTGGAAATGGTAAATCAGGGCTTGAAGCAGTGATTGAGCACCTGGTGGGAAGGCAGGGCCAGCCCAGGGGAGCTCAGGTGCATGCAGTTCACCTGGGTGACTGCAAGGGGTAGAGCCAGAATCCACACCTTTCCAAATCTCATTTAAGGGTTGGCAGTGGAGGTAAGGGTATCTTGCAGGAGATCCCTGTGTACCTGAGGCCTTCTGAAGGTAAGCAGCTTCTTTCCTTTGTTTCTATGTCTATGGCTGCTGCATTTGAGCATATCCTCTCTTGGTGCAGCATAGGACCTTGCTACTATGCTGTTATTGCTGTGCTTTCCATCATGTTACATCATTACACCCACAGAAATCTGTGAGAAATTATACCAGCTGTTTTACATAGTTGTTAAATAGGTTAGAATTATACTAGGATCACACCTCAAGCTAATTTTGTAGGCATGTGTAGCTCAATTAAGTGTGTTAACTGAAAGGTAGTGGAATATTTACTGGTTAGAAAAGTTAATTTTGAATATTGCTGCTATATAATGAGACTTTCCATAGAGCACAGCTGCTAAATAATTTCTTTCCCTCTTTTCAGGGTGGGGAGGTACACGATGGATCTGAACTGATCGGCCCTGTTGAGCCTTTGCCTGACTCCCTAACTGACAACCTGTCTGACTGCAGCTCTGAAGGTTTGTTTCCTTCTGTCAAGTGGCCTTATACATTGGTATCTGGTTTCTGTGTGCTTGATATTACAGATAAGTTGAAACTGGGATTAAAGGGAAAAAAAAAAAAAAGAAAAAAAAAAAAAGAAGCTGAGCTCAGCAGAACTCTGCCCACTCTGCTGCAAGTTTGCTTCTAATAGGACATTTTCTGAGAGTTTGTCCAGTCTGCTTTAAAAGTTCTGGTGTGCTGTTGTTCAAAATGAACTTCTTCAGGTATCAGTGGGGACTGAACTCTGATGAAAATGTATGCAATCCCGCCTGACTCCAAAAGGGTAAATAGCATTCATGACGTCTTAATCTCTGGTGGTAGAAATTTGCAAGGAACTTTAAAATCATGTTGAGACTGATCAATAAATGCAAAGGTAACTTTGAATTTGTCCAGAGCATGAAAAATAGGTCTAAGACTTGAACTGCTGCATTCATTTCAGAGGATTCTTATTCAGCTATTCATGCTCTGGATGGTCACCAGACTTTAACTGCTCCGTAGAATCCAGAAGATACACTTAAAAATTATGCTCGTAGTTTCTTGTGTTTGAAACCTAATGTTGGCAAATAGGATTTGTTAAGGAGAGTAACAGCATGAAAGTATAGATTATTATCATATACAAAGTATACTTATGTCTTGTGACTCGTACTTTCTTATGTTTGAAACCAAATGTTGGCAAATGGGATTTGGGAGAGAAAGTAACAGCTGTCTTTAAGGCCTCTAGATGGCAGTGGCAATACTCCTCTCTGCATCTTCTTCCTGCTTGAATGTAATTCTTCTAGGTCTGATTATCATAGCTAACTCTGGGACTAGTGAGTTCTGTTTTCATGGGCTGACACAGCCTCCCTGTGAGCACTGTTCCTCCAAGCTGTCCTACTGAGAAGGGGCTTGTGTTTGCTTAATAGAAGTTGGTGTTTGCTAGTAAGGGTCTGTTGTGTTTTCTCAGTTTTGCTTGTTCTTTTAAGACAAAGTTCACTCTGCAGAATGCATGCACATTAATGGTAGAAGAAGCAATCTGATGGTAGTTTTTTTTTTTTTTTTAATTTTTTATTTTTTTGAACCAAAATGAGCAATAAATACCGTGTTTCTCTCACAGTTTGACCGTTTGTGCTTTAAATGCTTCTACAAAGATTTCTGTGCTCTACAAGAGAGCAGATCTCAGAGCATCGCAGTACTTTCTCATTTTGCTGATGGTCACTCATTTTCCTCTCTAGATGTGTGGAATGATGTTCGTCTGTCAAACTTCCTCTCTGATTTTTTTTCTATACCAATTGCCACATTCTATAGATAAATTCCCTTGGAAAATCTTTTGTTTTTTATTAGTATTATTTTTTTTTCATCCTTCCGGTTTTACCACATTCATGTTTTCTTTCCAGAAATAAGCAGGTGCAGTTCAGACTTTTCCTACCCTTCATGCTGCTTGGAAGCCCTATGATTGTGAATTGTGTGGTGATGGACCTGGGCTTTATACCACGCCCTTAAGCAAAGTTTATTATCTCAGACTCTGTGCCATGCTAGCTGTGTTCATACAGCTTCTGGTCAACTTGTCTGCAGGAGCAGAATGGACATCATTTTGTTTGCATCATAGAAAGGGGAAGCTCTGTTTGAAATATGCTGGGTAGACGTGTCCTGATTCTTATAGTCTGGGAGACTAGCACACCCTTCCCACAAAACATGGTCTGATAGTGACAGGGCAAGGGGTAATGGTTTTAAGCTAATAGAGAATACATTTAGATTAGATACTAGGAGGAATTTCTTTACTCACGGTGTGGTGAGGTGTTGGAATAGCTTGCCCAGAGTGGCTGTGGATGCTCTTTCCTGGAGGGATTCAGGGTGTTGGATGGAGCTTTGAGCAACATGGTCTAGTGGGAGGGGTCCCTGTTCATGGCAGGGGTTTGGAACTGGATGGCCTTCAAGGTTCTCTGTCAACTCAAGGTTCTCTGTCAACTCAAGGCATTCTGTGATTCTATGAAAACCACAGCTTTTCCGTTCACTCTGTCTGTATCCTTTGTTCATCAGTCAGCTCTGTTTGCGTGTACAGATTCCCTAGCTTGTGATTTTTTTTCACTGAAGAAAAACATTTGATGCCCCTGAATGTTATTAAATAAATTTAGTCATGAACATCCAAATTTAAATTTGTTGTCTCTGACTTGGACAGATGATACTTAACCACTCATATCCTAATGAGTCTTCTGTCTTCCTCCAGCTGGTCTGTTGTGAGGTTACCATCTTTATATATTCATGAAACTACAGTTTTCTTCTCAGCGTGAACACTGCTTTATTTTCCTCCCCTGAAAAGATCCAGAGCAATGTCTTAGGTGCATGTGTGCACTCCCATGTTCTCCAGTAGTCTTGTGTCACTGAATATCATCATAGCTTAGTTTTAGACCAAGCAGTGACTGGTAATCTGTTCTTCCTGTTTTTTTTGTTTCCCTCTCGCTCATGTTAAATGAACTGCTAGCTCTAGAGAAGCAACATTTCTACAGCGCTTAGCAAATGCATGCTTTCTATCTACTCTTCCATAAACTGTAAACCTCATTCCTCCCCTCCCTCCCTCTTCCCTACCCCTTGAAACTCTAGAGTTGCAAAATCAAACTGAAAGTTTGAGCTAGGTGCCTTTGAGTCACCTCCTTGCTGCTATACAACAAGTCAGAATACTTTTCCTGATAACGTGCATAAACTCTTGACTCTGTTGATAATACAGAAGAAAACAAGACAGCCGGTTTTTGCTCAAAATTTACTTTTGTTGCATGTACAAACAGCTAAATGCCTTGACCTTCTTGGTTGTTTTATTGCTTCAGTGGGTACATGTGCCAAGGTGATAAAACAAACTGCTACGTGATATCCAGGTGGCACTGCCAAATTCATTGCTTGCTCCATATGTCTCACGCAGAGTACTGTTCTGGAATGACATTTTTTGAGTCTGAAACCTGGCAGTTTTTTCTTAGTGTGTAGATGTAGGTCCCAGCTTTGAAGACTCTTCTGTTATAATTCTTGTTAACTGTAAATCATCAGAACGTTGTGTGATAGGGATTAAAGTCTTACTGCTGTTGAAATTAGGTGTGTTGGAGTGCTGAGGTTTGAGTTAACCAACCTAAGCAAATGCTTGTGTTCTGATCTTAACCTTGGTGGTGAACAGAAATGGCGAGTCTAATTTTGCTGTCAGGTTTAATGGTGTACTACCAAATGGGTATCTCTGGTAGCCAGTTCAAGAGCAGCTTCACAATATGTACTTCTACCTGCTGCAGGGTCATATCTTCCATTTTTGATAACAAGTCTAACCTGTCATGCAAAAAGCTATCAGAACCATTTTTATCATTCTTGTCTTTTTCAGTTCGGAAAGACTTAAGCGGACTTGATGATGTGACACTTACAAGCCAGTCGGAATGTGGAGGTGAGGTCTGAAGTTATTTCAATTACTTTTGTGGACTTTGAATTACTAAAAAGTCATAATTACGGGTGGACACCTTATGTGGATGATGATTCATACAGGAGGGTGTAGATGTAAAATATCTTTGCCACTTATTCCCAAATAACTCTTCAAGGTTTCTGGAGTCTGAAATTACATTTACTTCAAACTGATCTTCAGTGTATATGAAATAAGATGTGCTAGCTGTGAAATTCCAGTGAAAGAGGTATAAGCTAATCCATTTGTTACCACATCTTAACAACGAAGGAATAGTATATATGGTAGTCATGAATTAGAATGCTGTGTGATGCATAAGCTGACAAACGCTGTGGATCTGAAGTCCTAATTGAGTATTTTTGGAATGTTTCATCATACTGATTTAATACAGTGTGTATAGAGATCTTCCAACAATGATCTGGCTCCTGCTGTTCTAACAGCACTCACACAGGGAGGTTTAGTTTCCTGGGGCCCAGCAGTGGACAGGCTTTGAAGGTTAAAGTTGGGTGTTAGATGTTTGTCTCTTCATTCCCAGTATTAAAATGAAGAACTGCTCTGCAGTTTGTAGCTAACTTTTTAAATAAAACATGTTTCTCTGGTTACTCAAAAGCTGTTCTTAAGTTGGAGAATTTTTGTGCTCAACGTCTTAGGAAGTTGGAAAGGTGAAAAGAAAGCTAAAATATTTGGATGTGATAAAGAATTATGAATGTTCCTGTGGAATATAATGGAGAGTAACAAATGTCTGTCTTATCATGCTTTCAGGCTTCTCTAGTGACAGTGACCTGATCTCTCTGACAGTTGATGTAGACTCTCTTGCTGAATTAGATGATGGAATGGCATCCAATCACAGTTCTCCCAGTAGAGCTGTTGGCCTTTGCCTTACTTCTGAGCCCCCAGTACAAAGCACTGTGGCATCTGAGCAGGAGTGGAGCAAACCTGAAGGAGAGAGGGAGAGCCATGGTCTGTTTTCTGGAAGCTTAAAACCCAAGCCTGGCAAACAAGATTACTTGGAGAAAGCGGGCGAGTTGATAAAGCTGGCCTTGAAAAAGGAGGAAGAAGAAGACTATGAAACTGCCTTCAGCTTTTATAGAAAGGGTGTTGATTTACTTCTGGAAGGTGTTCAAGGTATGGATCTTCCCCTATTGTTTGTTTTACCTTTGGTTATGGATATTTGATTATGGCATTTCCTTAGTTACATCTTCTTATTTTCTTGCAAAGAGGTGATAAGAAATGCAGAACAAAGTGTGTGCCTGGCTTTCATCTGCTTGATAGCTGTTGTGCTTGCAAGACAGAGAGAAATTTTTCTCTTTAAGACTTGAATAATAATTTAGGGTCTAATCTTCCAAGTGCCAAATATACCCTATTCAGAATTGCAGTACAACCTCTGACTTGCAGGTAAGTAGCAAAGTGCTCCACTTTTGTCTCTTTCCTTTTTATTACCTCGGCATTAATTAATATGTGGCACTTGCAGCACTGTTGAAACATTATTTAATTTACATGGTTAAGTGAGGATTAATTATCCCCATTTTACGCATGGGGAGAGGCAGGCTCAGGTTAACTTTTCAATCACAACAGGATTAGAAGTATTCTTGGCTCACAGCCTCTTGCTTCTTTCGTTTAACTGTTCTCCTGTTTCTAGCTAAAAGATGCATAAAAATTTACATGCTCATGATGCTGGAGAAGAACAGGGTTGTTTTTTTTTCAGGAGGATTTGATGCATCAATATATCTGCAGTAGCCATTGTTAACTGATGAAGTGCAACTCCATGTAAACTTCTGTAGAGCCTCCTTGCACCCTGTCAGTCAAGGAACAGTTTAATCCCTTTCCATCTCTAGTTCTTGAGAATCTAGAGGGATAACCTCATGTATTTGCATTTTGTCCAACAACTGCATAAAATGACCACAGGAAGAGATCTGTTGTTTCCTGGAGTGAATTCAAGGTCTGTGTATTGTGCTTCTGTTTGATACTGATCAAATGAGTGAGATTAGAATTGTGGCATTGTTTGACAGCATACAGCACATGAACATTCAGCTGCTCCAGAGCTGAACTTAAATGCTAATGTACCAAAGCATGTACAAGTAGAATCCTGTTCTGCATCACTGTACAGAGCTCAGCAGTGGCCTAAGCCCTGTGAACAATTGTAGGAATGGAACTTAACCTACTGAGCTGCTTTAACAGGGGCTAGCAGAAGATAATGGATAAGTTAATGATGGAGGCTAGAGGTGTTCACTTTGCATAAAATGTCAGTTAACTTTTTGGCAAAAGTGAATCCACCTCTGTTTTTTGCTGTCGCAGTGGTGTCAGTAGGGCTGCTGCTTTGCTGTTTGTCGTGGCTTGTCCGTGTAATCAAAATGCCTTCCCTTGGGAGTAGAAATGTGTACAGACTGGTTCTAGGTAGTCATCTCATCTTTTTTTCTTTCTCTGTGTCACTCTGCATGGCTGTGGAGATGGAAGGGAAGTTGATGGTCGTCCTCTGCTGGGCACTTAGCTTAGATCTGCATGAATCCAGATCATCTTGTGTTCTCTTCTGAGCTTCTGCAAGCTGGCAAGGAGACTCTGATGTCTTCTTTATAAAGCCTTTCCTAAAAATAGGGTGCTATTTAAGCATCTATGAAGAGAGTTTAAGAAACCCAACACACACACACACAAACTGATCCAGAAAAACCCAATCCAGGAACTGGCTCTTGTACGTTTAATTTGAGGGTGGTATATTTAATGCTGATTTGTGAACGTTCACTGTATGTTGCAATAAAAAACGCTTATATCTGTCACTTCAGCAACTTAAAACACCTCTGGTTATGTATTTCATGTGGATAATAATGTGCCTGTTTCAGTGTTGAGGGTGGTTTAGCTGTTGCCAAATGCATCGTCTTTTGCTATTCAATATTTTTTTTTACCCTTTCTTGTCTAAATTAGTGTATGTATTTTCTGAGAGTGAAACATAGCATTCATATATACTTACACACCAACCTAAAGTGACTGTACCTTTCAACGCAGACATTGCAAATGCAGCCTTTCTTTAGAACAAATTGGAAGTGGCTTTTGCATGTAAAATGGCAGTACATGTTTTTGCCACATGGTGGCACCAAGGAAATAGAAATTGACGCTTATAATTAGAAAACATAACTAACGTACGAGGGGGGAAAAAGAACCATTATCCATCCCGTGTTCGAAACTTCTCTGAGAATTACTGTGGAAGTGAAATGTCTCCATACACTGATTAGGCATATCTAAAAGATAAAGATCTTTCTGTTGCTAGCCGCTCCTTTAGGCTTGGCGCAAGAAGTTCTTGCTTCTTAAGTCTACCTCTTCAAAATCACGTATGAGTAAGTTTATTACTGTGAGTTTACAGACTTATTGTTTAGTTTGGAGTAGCAGGCTTCCATAAAGGCAGCTGAGGCAGCTGGTCTGTCATGCTCCCGATGACCTCAGTTCTCATAGTTGGTGCACTGCTGCTGGGTGAGACAGCAGAGGCTTACACCAAAGAAGTGTCCATCTTGAGTTCATTGGGAAATGAAGGCAGTTGTATGCTCTGAGAGGCTGTAGTATAACTTGGTCTCTGGATGTCTGCCCTACAAATGTCTTGGGCCTGGTTCTGCTCCATATATGCATTCAATGCTAAATGTATTTGCCAGTGGAAAGGAGTACAAATTCCTGCAGTGGGAGTCCCTGAACTACCTGCTCCTCTTGCAGCTTCCCATTTCATTGCTGCTAGAGCTCCCTTGCATTCACGCAGAGGGAATGACTGCCATCATTTTCTTTTTCCTTGAAATACGCAGATTCTGATCCTGTTCTGTGTTTTCTGGGTTCTGCCATGCACAGGATTTTGGCACTTTCACAAAGCAGGTCTGTAAAGGTTGCGTAGGCTGGTGGAGCACTTCTCCAGAAACTGAAACCCTCAGAAATTCAAGTTGGGAGTGAGTGTCACGCTCCCGACTTGCTTGAGAAATTCAAGTTTTCATACTTTTTAACCCTACTAGAAAATAAATATGTTAATTGATAGAAACTTTGGTTCACAGTTGTTGCTTCTCATTTGTTTTGTTAGCATGTCAGAGCACTTTGAGGTCAATGCGTTGCTTCAGGCCCAGTGATGGAAAAAATGCACTAATCGATTGCAAGCCAGCGACTTCTAGGCTGGAAGTCAGCTGTGTTTTATACAAAGTTAGTGCTTCCCTGACTTCAATGCAGAGTGTAATTTATGTTAGGAAAAAAAAATTGATTAGGGGGGCTGAAATTATGAAAACAGATGTTTGGAGTAAAGAAGGGAGTCCTGCTCCTTCTGCTGTGAATTGCTCCTCTTTCTTCAGCTCCAACCATTCTGCAGTTGTATCCGTTATGGATCATGGCTGTAGAAACATAGTAGTGCTGTTGCATGTTGCTGCATTTCAGTTGCTTCAAGGACTTGATGGAGCAAGAACAGCCTCAGCAGTACAGTTGTGTTGTGTAGAAAAGCACAAACTGTTCACTGTGGCTTAGAAAACAAACTTGCCCATTCCTAGACTGTTACATGTGAGGCTCTTGGTTACATATTAACATCTGAAGGTGTGTGATCCATTCGCTTTGTCATAGATCTGGGGTATGTGTGTTCTGCTGTGCAGCAGCTGTGGCTAAGCACAATTAATATTTATTTACTGTAGGGGGCTGGTTCAGCTAGGCAGTGTGAACCTCGTTGCATGAAGTGCATGGTATGTAAGTCAGCTTTGCAGCCACAATTACGTTTCCCAGGTATTTGTGTTTTGTGCTGGTTATCTACAGCTTCTAGATAAGCTGTTGGTGTCTTTGAAAGCAGGCTGTGAATGTCGATTTCTCACTGCTCTGTGCTATTTTCGTGTTTATCCAGTAAACAGAGCTGGAACAGAAATTACACAAATTACTGGAACCTTGATACAATGACTTTGACTTTTAACCCAGAAATGCATATACAGTGAAATACTGGGAATACTTTAGGCAAGTAGGTGATATTTCTGGATATACTGAAAACAAACCAACTTGTTTCTAATTACTGGGATTATGATGGGCTATGATCTGAACCTGTGTTGGAGCCAGGAATGCAAACAGGAGCTTGACTGACAGAATGCCAGAAAGACAGTGCTTTGTGAAAAGAGGAGAAAAGCCGTGGCTGTTCCATGAGCATGCTCCTGGCTTCCAGATTAAAAAGAACCTTTGCTTGTTTGTTGAATAGTACTTATGAAACCAACTTCTGTTACAAAGCAGTAGCTATGTTATATTCCTTTAACTTGTAAAATCTTATGAGTAGCATTTGTTTTTGAGAGTGACAATCTCTGTGCAGTTTCTGAGGTACACAGTGGTTGTGCCAGATGAGAGCGGTGTCTTTGAGGAAACAAAAGACCTGTTTTCTAAGAGGTGTCAGGGTGAGTTTGTTGGCATCAGGCAAATGCAAATGAGGATCCTTGCATCCCAATTGCAAGACTATTTATGCTAATGTTAAATATTTGAGATCCTGTTGAAGAGATGAGGAATGGTTACATTTTGCAGGACAGAGCCCTAGAGGTAACCACCCATCAGGACACCTTGGGCTGTGAAATGATGTTGTCTGCAGGGAAAGAGAGTTATGCTGGGCTCTGCCAGGGTTAATGGCACCCTTACTGGCAGAATTGGGGTTTTCCCCCATCTGATCTCAGATCTCTCTGTTCAGATGGTGCATCATGACTATCACCTTATTCCTTCCTGTAACTTTCACTGAGCTTGGAACCAGTCAAGACGGGAAATTCCTGTCCCATGTCCTTCCAAAGGAGCTGAAAAGCCATCATATCGTGGTAGACTGGGAGGATGCTATAAAACCATTTGGATTTGTCTTTCTAAGCAACAGTGCAGAGAGTTACCTCTTGACATCACAGCTTCTGTTCTAAAACAGACTACTTGTTTGTAGCAATACTTGTCTGCTGATAAGCAGCTGGATTAAGAAGGAATATTGAAAATATTGTGGTTTGCTTAAAAAAGTAATCTAATTCCAGTGTGTTTTTGGCAAGCTGAAATTCTTGCTAATGTGGGCCATGAGCTGTTCATAACTGAAATGTACTGACTTCCAAGCCTGTTGCGGACCGTATAGAGCTTCAGAGCAGATCAGTGCTATAGGACTTGTAACTGCAGGGCAGATGTTGGATAGATCACCCTGAATGAAGTCATTCTGTATGCACACATACTGGGTTTAGACACACCATCACGGCTAAGCAGTAAAATATGGCATCTGCTAGTAAAGTATGGTGAAGTCTAGTATGTAAATACAACCAGATTCAGCTATGTAAAGGAGTACTGGAGGCAAAGTTCCATTTTATATTTCAATATTTCTCTACACAAAATGCTGAGAAAGATCTGGGGTTTACCTTCTGCAGGTTGATACCCGTGCGGTACATGTATGGGTAAGTTGTGGTGCTAACTAAGCCAGTGCGTAGGGCATGTTGCAGAGGTGACTCTGAATGTGCTCCCATAGCATTTGATTGTAATGTCGTGAATAAATGTGTGGTGAGATGGAATGTAAGCATCTGTACTTTCTTCCCTCTTTTGGAGGTCAGCATTGGCTTGGTGTTGATCCAGTCTTTCCATGATTTCTGAGTTTGTCCTCATGGTGGTTCCTCACCAGGTTGGTTGTTGTGTCCAGCCTCTCTGACAGACATCTCTGCCTGCCTGCACAGCCTTCCATCTGGACTGTCATTAGCCAGCACTTGCTGCAGCTATGTGTGTTAATCTTTTCCTTCTGCTTTGTGGTGTTTTTAACCTCCGATCAGAAGACCCCTAATAGTTGCCATGCTTCTTCCAGCACAGTGTAAACAGATCAGACTGACCTCGGTGACAGCGCTTTTGTCCAGGTGAGAAAACTAACTGAAGGCTCAGACTGCAGAATTAAATGCCTCAGGTCGTGTAGGTGAATTAAGGATCAATTCTTTTAGCATAGAGAAGTTTGAAAATCTTTTCTTTCATGTTGGTGGTCTGTGTGAATTCTTTCACTGCTTTGGCTTTCAGAGTGCTTTCCTATTTCTGTGGTCCATGTGTTGGAGGAGCTGCTGCTGTCACCATTTTGTTTTCCCATATGTGCTAGGATGCCATTGCTTATGCTTCTGTCTTACAGCAGTCATGAGTTTATTTTCCTTAATCTTATGTAGTTTCACAGGAAAGTGTTTGAGGTTATTTCTCATGTTGTGAGGTCTTACTTTTGGGGAAATGCCTTGCAGCTGAAGACTGGAAGTTTTAGCAGATGGATGGGAAATTAATCTTTTCTTCCCTGTAGCACTGTATGACCATTCCTTTTAGGCTTTTTTTCCAGTTAGACACACATGCGTGAGGAAAGCTTCCATCTTGTGTGTTTAACGTGGGGTTCTTTGAATAAACAGATGTTTGTTGGTAAGCATTTCTGGAAAGTTACTTTTTTATGTTGCTGAGTGTTACTGTCTCCTGGTGACTGGTCATTCAAACGCATTTTGACCACATCATTATTCTGTGCAATCTTAACTTTTGCACATATGCCAGTGTTTTCTTTCTAGAGAAGTATTTACCTAAATATTCACACCACTGGCTTGGAACCTTACATTCGTGGCAGCAAATGGAATTGGTAACCTTGCAGGGAGTGGAGATCTGTAAGTGTCTTGAGCAATGTACCATAAAGGAAATGCACAAAATACACAGAGCATACCAGAAAATGGGAAGAAGAATTCTTACAGGTTCTCTCACTGTCACACAGTTGTGCTTTAGCTTGTGAGGTTTTAAAGGACAAAGGAGTACTGTCCTGTGCCCTCAGGAAGGGAGAAAGAATAAGTCTGAGAAATATGGTACATCCTAACCTCCCTTAGGAGGAAAAAAGTAGCTCCAAACTGTTTTTTACCATAGTACACTTAACTTTGGTTTTATTTATTTTTTAATATTTACTGTCTTTTTCTCAGCAGTGGAATTTAGCCACCACCCAAAGTTAATCGCCAGGAATTTAATATATAGCATAATGGAGATGAGGAGCCAGTGGGCTTATTTTGCAAATCCGAATTGCCACCCGCTGCTAAAATGTATAGCATTTTTCCTTGATCCTGAGGTGTCCATCTACTCCAGCACCTGCCACGTTTCACTTAAGTAATTGTTTGAAGATTAAAGGTTACCCACTCTCCTGTGAAAGTTTGGAGACTTGTTCCTAAATCCACAGCTCTTCCCGTTCCTGAAATAAATGTCGGGGTTATGAAAGTGTGTCCAAAGTGGTCACAAATCTGTGCTGGATTATGACTTGCATTGTCACTTACAGTGTGCCTGAGCTTTTGTTTGGCTAATATGGACAAAGGAGTCGGCTTCACATGATGTAAGAAGTGTTTGCCCTAAGAAGAACAGAGGTCCTCTTGAACCAATTAGGCAAAAATAACAGCTGGGCTACCCACTAATAAGGAAGGTGCTGCTAAACCTCTTTTCATTGTGAGAAGAAATAAATCTTTTAAGGCTTACTCCCTTGCATTTTTATAGAGAGCAATTCTTTGAAAAATTCAGCGATCCAGCTGGGTGATATGTGCAGGAAGACTGTGAAGAAGATAAAGAAACTTTTAAAAATAAAAAATGGTATTATAGCTATTAGATTTGGCAATTATAAATGTCTCATTGAAGATTTCAGTATTTAGAGAAAGTTTTACCGTTTAAATTGTTAAGTACATCGAGTTTGGGGTTAGCACAACAGGCAGTCTCCCACAAGTTCCTTGTAGCCTGTAAGAGGACATTCCTTCCTGGAGCAAATCGCTTCTGATACCCTCTTAAACAAAGGCAGCCCACATGTATTTTTAGTAAGTCTGAGTAAAAAGCAGGAAGATTTGGAATATGGAGGTTACAAAGGACTGGGACAAGCGATGCTAACTTTTTACCTCTTCTGTGGAAATCTGCACATCCTGTTCAGGCGGCTAGTTAGTTAGGGAATGTGCTGATTGGGGTGGGGAGTGGTTTGGAGGAGGTCAGATGTGATGGAATTCCTGGGTGGGTAATATATACTGTGATTTAGCAGATGTGTGATATACTATATGTTAGTGGCAAGTAAGGTACAGTGCTATTTTTGTTTGTTACCGTCCTGCAAGATAAGCATCCATCCTGAATCTGCGGAGAGTCTTCTTAGTTAAGGACCACAGCAAGTTGGAAAGCACTTCTGTGTGTCCATAATGTGCTCTGTTAGTACCCTAGATTATCTGGGGGGGGGGGGGGGGGGGGGAGGGAAAGGGACAGATTTCTCTGCAGTCCTAATCGTAGAATCATTTGAGTTGAAAGGGACATCCAGTCCAACTCCCCTGCAAGGAACAGGGACAACTGCAGCTCAGTCAGGTGCTCAGAGCCCCTCCAGCCTGACTGTGGACATCTGTGGACATCTCCAGGGAAGGGGCATCCATCACCTCCTGATATCTCTCAGAAATTTTTATTTTTCACTTTGTATTTACAAGGTATAACCCTCCTCTCCATAGCTTTTTTTTTCCTGACACCTGAGCATAAGGCGTTTACCCACAGGATAATATAAAAGATCTGGTACCTCAGAAAGACAGCTAGCTCACCTAATGCTTCACCATTAAGTTAGCCGATCATTCAAAGGTATGTACACTTCTGAGCAAGAAAGCTGCTTGTAATATTGTTAGGCTCCCAGATGCTATTGCTGGGTGCGTATTCAGTAGAAATGTTGCTTCTGTGTATTTTGCATTCAGATCAATGGTCTATAGGAAAACAAGCCTGCAAGTCACAGATGAACTTGGTGGCACAATTATTTTGATATGTGTGGTTTTCCTCTGTCAAACCCTCAAGATCATTTGAATGTTGTTAGGAACGTCTGTTTTTGTAAATATATTATAGCTGAGCTGTCCTTAGAAATAAAAATTAAAGAACAAATTTTAATTCATTGGCTGCTGTCCTAATGTCCTGGCTACTGTTAGTTTGGTCAGCGGGTGGCCCGGTCAGCCTTTCCAAAGCCAATTTTCATTTTAAGATATTTTTATTTCTTTGAAATAGGCAAAGCCTTTGGAAAATGAGGGAGCAGCCTGCTCGCGCCTGTGTAGATGAAGGCTTCTGTGTGCAACAAAGTAGCTGTAGAGTTTTTATATTCTGTTTGCAGTAATAGTAAACAGAGCATCTAAAATAACCACTTGCACATTGCAACAAACACATCATCATTTGCTTAAAAAGAGTTATAATTACAGTTGACGAAGCATGGACACCATAAAAAATGCATTAGTTTGGCTTGACACATTAATTACCTGTTTTTGCAGATGTTTTTATATATTGTTGTGTGAACAGTTTACAAAATAATTACAGGAAAGTCATATGGAAAATAAACTAAGTGGGTGGTTTCTCGCCTTAATATTTTCATTCATGTGAATCTGTGTGAGGCACAGCTGCTCTGTAGCAAACGCGGAGGGAGAGATGGGGAGAGAGATGAGGAATCTTGAGGGGGTTTTTATTCAGGTCTCTGTGATCAGCACCGCTACACTTCATATTGTGCTTCAGCAGTGTAGTTTTTAAACACGTAAACTGACATTGCTGATTTAATCCCAGTGATCAGGAGCAGGGAAAAGCTTTGATCCTGATCAGATGAAACATAAATCTTCTAGTATCTAGGAAAATAAATGAAAAATCAATATTATTTTAAGCAGGATGATCTTTTATGAGCAGTTGTAAAGATTCATCAAAGGCTTTGACACAGTTTAAACATTTCCTGTTTGCTTCCATTTAAAGAAAAACGCCTTTCAAGTTATAAATTGTAATTAAAGAGAGATACCTCTTCAGATTATTGCAGGCGAACTGCAGAATGAAAATAGGAACTCAGTGTGTTCACGCAGTGTTAAAATCAAAAGACCTTCACTAGACATAAGCGCATCGATTCTTTGAAGAACACGCATTTGTTTCACTTTAAAAAATATTATAGCAAAAAGGCAATATTACCGTTTTGAAAAAATCTGCGTCGTCTGTCTGACAGCTGAAGCTTCTCTCAGAGACAGATTTTTTCTGGCATTGTGTTCTAATGCTTCATTCAGTTTAAGCAGAGAGTTTGATAACTTGAAATTTGTCACCAATGGTAAAGATTATTTTTAGTTTAATGAGATCTTTGTTAACACTCACCGCCCTGTGCAAAGGCTTTTAAAGTAATATTTTCTCTACTCATTTAGAGTTTGTATCCTCTATTTCTTTACAGATCTCCGTGAAGTATTGACTGGCTAAATAGGAAATTGCATTGGAATATGGCTTTTCTCTTTTTCCTTTGCTTTGTTAAACCAATATAAATAAAAATCCTGTTCCTGTAAATCCAGTTCTCCAGCTCCCACTTACCGTATACCTTATTGCAGGATTCCTAGGGATGAAACTGATAATGATCTTGGTCATGAATAAGATACAAGAAGTTGTCGAGTTTGTGAATCTGCACTCTCTTTAATGGCTGAAGATTTTAATGACTGAACAGTTCGTAAATGTTTTTTAACAAATTACTCGGGAAGGAAAATGAGAAGGAAAACTGAAATTAATGTCTTGTGAAAGTAGGGAGAACAAAGACAGCTCTAAGGGGACAGCCTATCTTGTTTGCGTTAATTACTGTAAAATTACTGAAGCATTGAAAAAAGGTAATAAACATCCAAACTAAATACACATAACTAACAATTAAGCGGTAAGCTTGACTTTTATGATAGCCTTAGACACTAGCCTAGCAGTTTTCTACCAGTTTGTTTGAAGAAAATGCTGGCTGAAGAGTTTAATGTTGCCATGTGGATGATTTGTTTTCCCTGAGCAACTACCACTTTTGTGTGCCTTTGAGAATGTTGACGATCACCAGTGATCATAACAAAGTTTTATGGTGCTCTAAGCTTAAAGATGAATGCAGGAGTGTTGGTCATATTTCAAGAAATTGCAACATGTTTATTTAAAAGCAAACAAAACCCTGTGCATCTATTCCGTGCTGATACAGCCAAACCTGGGCTCAAACATTGAGTTTTATTTTTTCTTCTAGATGGGAATAATACTGGTAGTCTGGTCTAAGGGAATTTCACTGGAAGAGTACTACCCATTAGAGACTGATCCAGGGGAGCTGGAACTGAGTTTGCTCTCTCTTTGGAATGAGAGGAATTAACTCAGAGATTTTTGCTTATCTATAACGTTGTAACCTAGAAGTGCACTGAATTTCTGACTGTCCGGCTTCCTCCTAAACCTCATGCAGTCCAAGATATTTATGGAGAAAGGCTCTGTATCTCTATCTGAGGAGTTAACAATCACTTTTCCACCCTGCTGGGAGATGGATAATAATAGTTACAATAGATCACTTTCAGCAGAGCTTGGAGTAGAACGTAAGTCTCTTCTGCTCTGTTCTTGATAGAGTGTGTGGCAGTTCTGCGCATTTAGATGGTTGGTAGTCACAATATAAAAGTGAGGAGGAATCTGTAATTTAACAGGGTCAAAATGACTGGTAGAACAAAAGCAATGTGTTAAAGTCCCCTCTGCCTCATTCACTCTCTTGGTCAAAGGATTGTTTAAAGCAAGAGCAGTGATTCCATCTGGAGTACAGTATTCAGGTCTGTGGCCCCCAGCACATGTAACTGTTAAAGTGGGTCCAGAGGAGGCCATGATCATCTGATCAGAGAGCTGGAGCACCTCTCCTATGGAGTCAGACTGAGAGATCTGTGATTGTTCATACTGGAGAAGGCTCTGGGGTGACCTTATAGCAACCTTTCAGTACCTGTGGGGAAGATGAGGAACTCTTTGCCAAAGGAAAAGGGGTAATGTCTTTAAACTCAAAGAGGATAGATTTAGGTAAGATATAGAGAGGAAATTCTTAACTCAGAGGGTGGCGAGGCACTGGAACAGGTTGCCCAGAGAAGCTGTGGGTGTCCCATCACTGGAGATGTTCAGAGCCAGGTTGGATGGGGCCTTGGGCAGCCTGGTCTAGGGAGAAGTGGCCCTATCTATTGCAGGGGTTTGGAACCGGATAGACTTTTTAGGCTAAACCATTCTGTGATTTGTTTCTTTTTGTGTGGGGCAGAGGGAAAATAACTCAGAGCTTATATAGTAGAGGAATTTTCCATGAACTTTCTAAAGAAACCTACTACGTAGCTTTTCATTTTTCTCTCCCATTTTGAAAATGTTTTGAGAAATCTGAGCAGTCAGACAACCTTCTCATCCTTCTTTATTAAGGAGTCAGATGTTAAAGTGAACCAGGTCTATCCAACTGAAGGATCAGAGTGACTCCTGCTGCCCTGACCTGCTTGATATCAGTGTAGGCAGCTCACCTCTCCATTGGGTCCTGCCAGTCGTGCTGCAAATTTCTGAGAGGCTTATGCATGTGACTGCATACTCTGTATGCACACGGCTGGCCACAAACAGATGGGCACAGGCAGAGGACATTGCCTTTGTAGGCACCTACATAACCGCAGACAAAGTGTACAGCTCAGTTGTTTTTTTTTTTTTTGAACTATTGCTGTTCTTGGACTCCCTGGGCAGGTTTCTCTGTTAGCTGGGCCTGGGCTCACTGTCTGACTCTCAGACAACTTCACTGCTAGTCTTGTGTGAAGGGTGGTATTGCATCATCATATGCACAGAGAGCAGTGAGCACCCACATGCAGAAAATGAGGAAGAATAGAGTTGAGTGAGAAGGTAAGACAAATGATGGTCAGGTACAGGATCTCAGTCAGACAGTTGTGCTGATGAGCAGTCTACTTACACACACTCAAGTAATGTAATTCCCATCCCTATTTTCTCATGCTTGTCCTATGGGACCCTACCTTGTCCCTCACCTTTAATCCTGACCCTAAACATCTCACGAGGCTTAAACCTTCCCACAATCCTTCCTATAAAACACTGCATGCTATGTTTTGCGTACAAGCTTTTACTTAGTAAGTTCTTCCTTGGTCTCCCTCAGACATCCTGTAATAATTTTGCTCTTTTTTATGAGACTTGTTCTTAATAACCCGTAATAATCTGGTTCCTTTCTTATCAGTCACCAAGTTTCTGGTTGAACTTCTTCAAGGTTACACTTCTTGGGCATGTCAAATGATTGCTTTCTTATGAGTTCTAGTCTTTGTTATTCTCTGCTATCTGCCGTTTGTCAGGGTTTGGTGTTTGCATGTTTAATTTATTGCCCCTCCTGTTCCTTGCCTTGTCTTTTATCTTGAGTAGCTGTTAGATAACCTTGCAGTTCCTTGCCCTGTTTGAGGATCAGTTGGTGAAAGGTGCTGACTTGCACCTGGTGATTCTGAAGCCTTCTGTAGCCAAGGCTTTGTTTATGCGAGTGTTGGACAGCATCAGTTATGGCTGGAAGCAACTGTTATGGCCAAATGAAATTTCTGCTGTTACTCTGCGAACTTCCAGGACAGCCATTTCAGTATTTCAGGAGCCACAGTATTTTCGTTTTTCTGTTCTAGCAATTACAGTAATTATGGTGTGCAGTCTTTTTCTCTTTGGTTGGTAGTTGAATTTTTTGCTGTTGTTAAAAATCGAGTCTCTTATAAAAATACACTGCTTGTGATGAGAGTGCCTGAACATAAGGATTTAGAGTGAACATAGATTTTGTGCAGTACCACAGGAATGTCACCTCTTGCAAGAGTTTGGACAGACTAGGCATAACACAGTGAATGTTCAGCCATCTGGAAATTGGAGTAATTGATATAAGTGGTTTTTCCTCTCTTACTGCATCACCCCAAGCCAACAGCAAAGGAGCAGGAAGCATCAGAACGTTGAGGGCAGGAGTTCTTGATGTCTCTCATGTTGTCATTTGACTGTTGATAGCATTTCTGTATTCCCTTTATACTTAAGGAATCCCATGTTAAAAACATAGGGGAGAAAAACAACTCCAAAAATGTCACTATTGTTTCTATGTAAGCTCTTATCTTGTTTTCTGTAATTTGAGATTCTGGGTGTTCAGACTGGCAGTTTGTTTCAGTTCAAGTTACAATAGGCACATCTACCAGATCACAGAAAAATTAGGTAAGAATTTTGTTTTACTTTCATCTATTACAAGGTTTAATTTTTTATTTTTATTTTTTGGTGGAACTCTGATATCATAGTACTTGTGTATTATGAGATGCATATTTGTAGGTTTGATTATTAATAACCCGAAGTAAATCAAAAAGGTAGAATCAAAGCAGTCATGTGCTTTGATTACTTAGCACCTCTCTCTGTGTAGAAAAAATAACCTTATTTTTTTCCTTTGAGGTGAATCAAGTCCAACTCGTCGAGAAGCAGTGAAAAGGAAGACTGCGGAATACCTTATGCGAGCTGAAAAGATTTCCAGTCTCTACCATAAATCCTCTGAAGATGCATCCGTTTCTATGGTAGGGTTTATTTTGTATTATTGAATTTTATTTATTTAAATTTGATATAATTAAATTGTTCTGTCTTATAGTAAAGTATATTCAAGCTTGAGGATCAAAAGCTTTAGAATTTATCTCTTTCAGGAGGCCTGAGGAGTATTTCAGTATTACGTTTCTATTAAGTTGCTCTTACTTTCTGATTCTTTTTGGTTTCATTTCATTATAGACAGTGCTTGATTTAGCATACTTTCCTTCTGCTTCACAGTTGATGAGGTGGACATTTCCATCATGCTAAAGAATTTCAATTTAAAGCAAAAAAGAACCCCCAGATCCAGAAGCCACCACTGGAACATTTATTTTGACTTTTCAATGAAAATATTACTCCTAGACAGAGCTGAAAGTTTGTTGGTTTCTTTATCTTTGCACATATGGATGTATCAGAACTGAGTTAAGCTTGTGGAGCTGGGAGGAGTGGGAGATGGTTAGGGATAAATATTTAATTCAGCTAAGGCTCCTTTTGCTTTCTTCAGATGTCTCTTTCAGGAGTACTTCCTACTGTCTTAAGCAGAAACACCCTTATCAGAACTTGTGCAAAAGATAAACAAAGCTTGTTCCAAGACGCCCTCAATAAATTTCTACTTTGCCCTTCCCCAACCATTTCCATCAGAACTTATCTGTTCTTACTTTAGATCTTTACTATGCTCGTGTGAAACTGCATGTAGGTGACTGCTCTATTGTAAATATAAAATTTACCAGCTTCCCATCTCTTTGCGTTTACATCAGTTAAGGGCAAAAAGCACAGAGGATTATTGCTCCTTAGGTTGCTCAGATCCAAAAATGCCATAAGGAGACTATAGCTACCTAAATGTGAAGCGTTATAAAAATCTTACTGCCTAATAAGTAAATTGAAAAAGCAAAACCAGTGATTTTTAAAGGTAACTTTTTCTATGTTGAGAGCCCTCAAGTACATTTTTTTGAGGATGTTCCAAATGAGAGATATATTTTGTGAGATTTGGAGTCTTGCTGCTGCTGTGAATTGTACTTTGAACAATTTAGTATTTTGGTCTGATATGAACTCCTACTAGGTAGTCTTTCTTTGGGTCAGACGCCCCTGAAAGTGGGGAAGAATCTATATTGAATGGAAATCTCAGTATGTTTGGAAACTACAGAACAAGGAAAAAAAAAAAAAAAAGACCAAGAACAACCTATTTTTACCCTTTTATAAGTCTAAAAACTAATTGCAGTTGGAAAGGAGGAAGAAATAGGTTGCGTTTTTGTATGTGGGCTTGAGAAATATTTCCTCTTTTACTGTACTGAGTAAGGCAAATGTCTTCTTTGTAGATCCAAAAGAAAGTTAAACTAATTGGAATAAGACAAAAGGAAAAAGAAAAAAGTAATGAGACTAGAAAGTCAGTCTTCTTGAAACTCCACATTGACAAGCTGGGGCAAATCTGAATGTTCTACTCCTCTTTTTACGATAAAAAATATTTTTCTAGGCTGTGGCTTTGTTTTCCCTATGGCACCGTTTTCCCTTTGTATTTTAGTTCCATTTATTTGCTACTCTTTATAACATGGAAGCCTGACTTTTGTCTTAGAGCTTTTGTAATTTTCTGGCACCCAGTGCAGATAATGCTGTGGGGTCACAATGGTTGTGGTGGAGAATAGTTTGTCTCTGAGTTTATAGCTGAAAATTGATTGGAAGAAGGACTTCCCTAATTTGTTCTAAGGGTGAAGGATTGGCATATTCTTTACTTTGGCTTTCAGGACAGGAAGGGGTCTTACAAAAAGAAGAATGTGACTCCCTGTATGGTGTTTGCAGATCAGACCGGAATTCTTTCACCTTAATTACTACTTAATTACTTAATTGCTATTTATCCTTTGTAGTCCTTAAGGTAGATTTTTTTTGTGTGTTTGTGAATTGTTTCATCCCATGCAGGCAGTGATAAAGTGTACTGAAATGACCTGCATCTGTCTATGGGGTAATTTGTGTAAGATGCTCACTAGTGGATACACGCAGATATTTTGTGTGTATCTCCTACAGAAATTAAGTCTGTAGTTTAGAAATTAGTGTGCATGTTCCTTGTCACTAGTTAGCTTCTGAACTTGCTGTAAGCGCAGCTTTGGGCAAGGCTGGGGCAAGGCTGGTCTGTAACTGGTAGCATCTCTTACTGTTGTAAGTCCTGCAGACTGATCCCATCTCTTGTTCAAATGCTGGTGCTTATACAGGATACACATGCAAATGTTTAAATAAGACTGTACAAATCTGTATTTGCCCACATGGGTCAGCAAAGAGGTCTCTAATCTCTTAGTCCTTGCTAGAGTGATGATGAAGTGTTGCAAGGAACCATTGCTGTAGTATATATACGATGCCTTTACTAGAAGCGTGGCCGAGTTTTGTCACACCTCCATGTGTAATAGGCTCCTGGAATTGCCTGTGTCTGTATTACAATGGACAGGGTGCATTTCTGGCAAGGGAAACATGATTCAGTGCAGGGAACTTCATGGAATGTGAAAGTGCTGAAACTTTCAGCACATTGGAGGAAGAGGCTTGGTTAGATAGCAAGAGTAAATATTTCAAACAGTGTTTCTATTCACCACCTGATGTTAAAAGGCAGAACTACTTTGTCAGTCATGACCAGCGTAGGTAGTTGTGTGTTTCTGTTGTGTCCTTACAAGGAACAGGGTGAGCAGCTTCAAAACCGGGCTTATCTGGCCTTCATGGATGTGACATTTTGCTTCTTTCTCATCCATCAGGCCATAGAAATGTCCAGCAAGGGAAGAGATAAGCTCTGAAGTGTGGGTTTAGTATTGCTCTTGTGCATCTCTGCTTCCCATGACTTCCAAAATCTGTCAGGCATATGCTGAGCTGTATCAAGCAGTCTTAAAGGGCTGTATGTTACAAACAGAAACGAAACCCTGCATTTACCATCTGACCACTAAGTGGCAGTGAGGCAGAGGGGCTTTTCCTGGGGCCCTGTGCAGAAGGAAGCAAGCTATTCTTCTGTGGCCTGAAATGCCATGCTCTTGCCTCACTGAAGACCAGATTTCTCTAGAGGCAGTAGCCTGGTGTTTCAGAACTGCAAAGAAAAAGATTCTTTGATGCCATGGAAACCAAACAAAGAATGACAATAGTTTGCTGCATCTCTTGCCTCAGCAAAAAGCCAACAGTGTAGCCCTCAAGGATAGCATCCTTAGCAACCACCCTACTGTTGGCGAGTCTAAGTGGTGAAGAGAGAAACACAGGAGGACCTGTTTGAAGAACTCTTGGCACTGTTGAAAAAGGTTACAAGCAGAGGGCTTAAGGATGGATAGAGAATTTCTTAAGGCTGAGAAGCAGCACAGGGAACAGCTGCAACTGTTACTGACCATGAACTGGGAACTCACTTGACAAGGTATTGTAAACATTGAGAAAAGCTTTGCTGTGATCTGTAGGAGAGGGAGATGTGGAGGGACCTTCTGAAGATTGTAAACAAGTATATAGACCTTAGGGAAAAACATGCTTCAGCAAATGCTTTCCTGCTCTTCCTCAGCACAGCACGGTTGCTTCAAGAGCCTTCTTGACAATAAATACTCAAGAATGCTGGCAGCAGCAGGCCATTTTGCAGGTTCTCAAGCTTTGTTTTTCTCTTTTGCCTTCTTATGAGTAGCAAGCTTTGAGGGAGTTGCCTCCAAGCCTGAGTGAGAGAGAGACCCTGATGCAGCCTTTGAATTGCATTGGACTGATCACTAGAAAGCACATATGGAGAACAGTGTGTATGTACTGTTAGTGACTGTGCCATCGTTGGTGATATTTTAGAGAAGAACCCAAGAAAATGTATTGTTTTACTTCAGACTTTGGACATGATGGGTGCAGAAGTCCGGTCCTATTGCACTGTTAGACAGCCGTTAACTTCTGTGGAGATGTATGAGCTTAATTCATGGTTGGAACATTGTGCATAAGAGAAAGTTTTGAAAGCATGACTATTGAGCAGTGTTATAAAAAAACGTAATAGCTTGTAAATGGAAGTGGAAATCTACTGCAGTAGTCCTGAGAACTTTGAAATATTTTCTTTCATTAAACATATTCCTTAGAATGCTTTTGAAATTGTGTCATGATTAAACATGCATTAGCGGTGCTCTGTTTCAAAGCATCTATTTTTTTAATGCAGAAAAATAGCACACACTTAAAATACAAGAAAAAGGAAGCCTCCTTGACCTTCCTGGGAGCTTACTAGCATGTGGGACCTGAGGTGGGTCTGGAGAACAAACTTCATGCAGAATTATTTTCTTCTTTGTACTAACAGCTTTAGTGATTTGTAGAACCTGGGCTGTTTTCTTCTAAGTGCAGTCAGTACTCAGTATTGTCCATACAACAAGAAAAGTCACAAGAGCCAGTCAGTTAAACGAAGATAAATAATAAACTCTTTTAAACCAAGAACCCAGTAGATGGATAAAAAGAAAAGTACGCCTTTGGAACATGTTCCAGGCTTTTGGAATGTGTGTTTTTGACCCTTTCTGTTGAATTTCACAGGCAATGCTTAAATAGGAGCTGCTTGGGGAAATAATTTGGAAGGAAATAAGGTGATAGACAACATGAAGGAAAACTGATTTTGGGGAGAAATATGAGGAGGTGCTCTGGACCTTGAGAATAGAATAGTGAGTATATTGGAGGGCAAACCCAATGTGGGAAGAATATGGAATTAACTAGCTTAGTGTCTCCAATTTTTCTGCAAGTTTCTGAAAGGGAAATTTCATTTTTTTCCTAATACTTAAGCATTTTATCCACAACAGAATTGCTTACCAGCCTTTTTCCTTTGTGACATATTTATTAATAATATCTCAGGATCCTGACAAGTGAGATAAACAACTTTTGACTTTCAGAAATTTAAAAATCAAGGAGTTTCACCTTCCTCTTCCTTCACCTTTGTGAAGAGGTGAATGTGATGCTTAGAGGTTGAACTTTGTCTTGAAAGACTTCTGCTTTAAACTCTGTTCCCTCCTCTGCCATGCCAACTTAGAATCTGCCCTGAGAAATTACAAAGTGCAACATGGACAACAGTCTCTGCGTATTAAATACTTGAACACTTAACACCTGCTGATTTTCCTGTTAATTTCTAGATTAATGTGATGTAGCTAGCTTCCGTTTCCTAAGGCAGTATTAGAAAATTTTTCTATTGCACACCTCACCATTAAAAGGACTTCATAAAGCTCATCAGAGAACAAGAGAATTCTGTTTATAACCCTGTATTTTATGTTCTTCAAACCTAAAAAGCCTCTAATTTATTTTCTCCTCTTCAGTGATCTCTGAATTATTTTGTATCTGTAATAGCTATAAGGCTTTGATTATTGGGATGGGTTTAAGAATTCAGCAATTGATTCAACCAGGTTCTGTTAAGCATAGAAAGTATAAAAAGTCATTATTTTTTCTTTTTAAAATTTTGTTTTCTATGTTATCTTGGTTTTATTTACTTGCAAGTTGTTTTTTTTTCCCCCCACTAAGGACAAACAGAAAACTTCTCCTTTCATCTTCACTCTCTCTGATTTATGATAAATTTAGTTTCCTTCGGCCTGGCATTTGCTTCAGCAGGCAGTCTTCCTTCAAGTACCACCCTGATTGATGTGTAATCTTTGATATCTTCCATTAGCCTCCAGGATCACTAAGTTCAAGGCCCTCTTGGAACCTAAGGAGCCCTGCCGAGGAACTGAAGGCCTTCAGAGTCCTTGGGGTGATTGACAAGGTAATTCTTCAGTGTCTCTTCAAGAGTTCAGTCATAAATCGACTGCATGCTGACATTTTGTCTTTGAAGCTGTGGATCTTAAGGATATGAAACAAAAGGGGAAAATGACTCAAATGCATCTGCACTTTAAAATAACAAAAGTAGAAGAAAAAAGGCTTTTATCTGAGCAATTCATGTAAGGTCATGCAAAATATATTTGAGCTAAAGGATAAGATACATGTTTGGTGGTATTCGATAGGATGAGGCCTGTTTTTTTGAAAGTGAATCATGGTTACAGTACAGGGGTAAGGACGAATCGATGTGTTTTCGGTTGAATAAACTGGTGGACATTTGAAATACTGAAAGGTAAAAATTCACACTTTGGAGCCAACATTTAAAGTGGTGTTAGAGGGACAACAAATGTTTGTTCTCCATCCCTGAGAATTTGGAATTGAAATCCCCAGTAAAGATACAGATAGAGTGAAGCCAAGCTCCTTTTTTGACACATGCAAGTAATGTCACCCAAAATCCCAGGGTCGTGTTCCTCTATAAACAGTGAAGGACCATACAGATTTTTTTGCAAGCCTGATTAAGAGACCAGAAGAATTTCTGCTTTGTTTTGATAATGCTGATTAGTTATCACCTTACCAAATACTTTTAAGATAATGCATTAGCCATTGTCACACTGCTGAATAATGTAAGACTGCAAAGGTTCATTTCTTTCTTCTATTCCAATTCCCTCGTGTCTTTTGAGTTCCTCATATAGTCTGTGGTTTGTTCATGGTGTATTTGATGCATGAGCAATTTATGCATTTCTAACATGTATCAGAAAAGCTATTTCCTCTCTTTAAGATCAGTATTTCTCCTTTCTGGTTAGACTGAACCTAGCTACTAGTATAAATCTTTGCTTTTCTTTGCTTGTATTGTTGTAATTATGTGAATATGTTGATAACTTCTCCTTAGAGGGCTATATGCTATGGTTGTTTTTATCACACGTAAGGATTTCTCATCCTTGAATTCGTTTTATCTTCTTTGCTCTGTTTTTTAAGTACAGGCTTTACCCCATGTTTCTCCCTGTATACATGTCAGAGGCGGCTTTGAAAGAACATGTGTTTGATTGGTAGCCTCCAACTAAATGCCCATGGCAGTCAAGGACCTTGTGAATTAATCTGAAGGTGTAAGGCTGCAGATGTGTTGGAAAGGAACTGAGAAATGCATTTTCCATGTTTTCTTACAGGAGAAAGGAGCAGTGACTGGATAATTTGCTGGTTCTTGGAGTTGAGGTTTTAGAGTCTTTAGTATTGTGAGGTCTTCCAGATCTCTCTCAGAACATTACTCAGGTGTGAAATGAACTCACCCAAATCTTTGAGGTAGAATTAGTGTTCCAATGATGACAGAAATACAAGATCTTAGTGCTGGGGATGCGTGTGAGGAGTGGTCCAAGGGAACAGGCCTGTGTATACAGGTGTATGCTTGTGTGTAAACACTATTATAGGGGTCAGAGTTAATGTTTAATTACTGTGTGGAAAAGGGAACAGTATTCCTTCAGCTGTCTTTGTGCTCTGCACACATGCTTCCAGATTATCCTTATTACACTTAGTCTTGTCTTTTATCTTGTGTTTCTAAGTATTCATCCATTCATGAGGCAAATGAGGCACTCTTAAGTCCAAACATTCAGTGCATATGATCAGCAAAGCAAAGATGCATGTGTGTATCTGTGTGCTGGAAATTATGCCTCTGCCTTTAGTTTAAACCACCATCTCCTTTCTGTCCTCAGCATCTCTTTTTTTGCCTCTTTCTCTACTTGCATATACTCTGTGAAGCTCAAGTCTGGAGAAATCCGAATTGATAGGCAAGTTTCTGATGCAAGAATCCTTGCTGAGGCATAGTGTGTTTGTTCTTGAAAACTGATTCTGATTTTCAGGGCTGGTGTTGAAGATATTGTGTTTCTGCACTCAAGTCTATAGCTGATTCAGCATTACCCAGAATTTTGCCTGAAAATCGTATTCTGCTATTTCTAACCCTGAGGTAACTTCACTGGTTTCAGCAGAAAACTGGTGTGTGGATAGTAACAAACCACTGACATTTTACTGCTGTCTTGCCTAGATGTGGGTGAGACTGGCCTAACCACACTGGATGAAACGTGGTGGTGGTTGGATCCCAGAGCTGTTCTTCCACTACTGCTTGAGGCCCAGGCTGGTGCCTGTGGCAGTGCTGACTGGAGCAAACCAGCTGTTAACCTTCACTCATCAGATGCTGAAAGGTTCAGCGCCTCACCTTAGAGTAATGTCTGTCTTTGTTCTTCTTTTGATGCCACTTGATGTGTTTGGAATTGGCTTCCCGTTCACAGATAAAATGCTTATTGCTGCCCTGAAATGTTGGTTTTTTCATATTTTTTTTTAGACATTTAATTCTAGTCTGGTTTAGTGATGTGCCATCTTTCCCCCTCTGTCTGCCTTTCTACTTTCCTTGTTACCCAAATAATTTTTGCAGTGTTAACCCCTTTTCTGCTGAAGCTGAGAGAGTTAGGGATTTTAGCATTATTAAAATCCTGAACGTGCTGTGAAAATTCATAGTAGGGCACCCATAATAGCACCTTGCCTTTCACCCTTTGCTTCTGCTCTTTTGCAAAGGCTGAGTATAAATCCAACTGTTGTAATAGACTCAAGGGGAACTGTGCTAGTGCTTGAGGAAACCATGTTTCTTAAATTCTGCTCCTGCCGTGCTTGCTTGCTTCACGGTGCTAAAGGTTAACTAGATGGTGTTTGCAGGTACTTTATGGGAAGAATCCATCTGTGGATGGCTTTCTGAAATTTAATCTAATTCTGGATGTTGCTTTTGTCCTGCAACTGTTGTAGGCTCTCAGCTCTGTTGCTGATTGGCAAGCACAGCTCCTAGTAATGTTACCAGAGGTACCACCTTGAAAACAGGCTAATACCTAAATATTTTAGCTACTGTTATCACCATCTGGGAATGATCAATCATTTTACTGGTTCACGTACCTTAAAGTACAAAACTTCTTTTTGGAGTACCAAAGATTCTTGCTTTCAAAATTTGACTAATTAAAAATACGAGTTGCAGATTCTGTGTTGAGTTTCTGCCCTAGGCAAATCCTTCCTTTGAAGCTACAACTGGCCCCTGAAGAAACTACTTTGTTACAGTGCTGCTGGATACCTTAACAATGCTGTTTCAAGCCCAATTTCTTATTCTTTAGAACCCTGTTATTTAGATTCACTCCATTTAAAGATTCATCTTGAAAGCAGAGTACATTAAGTAATAACTATGCGTCTGTAACCAATGACTGTCTTTTATGTCTTTTCTGTCCCCTCCCCTAGACTCTCATCAAGCCATGTCGTCTGTATTGCAGTGCTGTGCTGTGAACAGTCTTTGATGAATGTCTGTACGTTTGAGCTTGTTGTTTGGTACGCTGTTTGTTAAGCTTCCTTCTACAACCTAAAACCTTTATCAAATAAAATAACTCTCATCGGGTCCTTGCTAATATTATTTTGGGAGTTTCTGAGGGGGATTCTGGAATTATTATTATTATTCTTTTTTTCTGAAGAACTGAGAGTAATTATCTTGCCCTTTAGTATAGATTGTGTTTGTGACTGTTGTGCTGCTGTGAGAAGTCATAACAGATTTAATATACTGTGATGAGTTGACCTTAGAAATGTGTAGAATAACCAAATCAGAGGTAATTGTTCAGAAAATAATAATAAAACCTGTCTACTTGATGAGCAAAAGTACAAAAAAGCACAAATATAAAGAATCTGGAGTTCACATGTATGATCAGCAGACCTATAGTTGAATTCAAACAAGTTATGACTAGGTTTAATGGAGTTCATTCAGAGAGTAGGAGAAGTGGGCTCTTTTATGGCAGTGTGCTGTGCATGAATGTTGCATGTTGTTGTGGCTATGACCATTTAGTGCCTATTAGAAACTTAAACATTCAGCGCTTTATGTGGAGGTGAGTTTAAAAAATGCTGCAGTTGTGAAACTGAACTGACTGCAGCAGATGTTTGCTCTCACTTGTCTCTTGGGTGCATGTTACCAAGCTTCTTTCAGCCATCTTGGGGATCAGAATGAGAGGCTGTGTGCATATGAGAGGAGGTGTGGAGTCGGGGGAGAGGGAAGGAGCTGTAATAAACAGTGTGAACAAGTTTGGGCATTTGTTCTTGTTTCATAATTATGCTTAGAAAGAGAAACTGGCTGAAAACATTACATGGAATTGACCAGGTTTTAGCTTGCAAAAAGATGAACTTTCTGTTACAACCAACTCAAAGTATTAAAAAACTTAAATTTGAATATACTCTGCTTTCTTAGTATTTGCATTATTTAAAGCTGCACCTTTTGTCTTTTAAGTACACTATTACAGCAAGTCATAGAATATACAAACCTTAAGTTCCTTACGATAATGGTGTGAAGGGAGGAATAATTGCAAACTGAAGATAATTCATATTGCACAGGTACAAGGATAAGCATTAATCGTATTTTTCATACATATTAGCCAAACATAATCTCTTTTTGCAACAACAGAGGAAGATGAGTGAGAGTCTGAGTGATGTAATCTGAAAAGTGACAAGAATAAATCTGTGTTAAGCAGATCTTTTAATCCTGGTAGCCTTGACAGCCGGCACAGCTGAGGAGAGCAGGGGGAATTGCATGCCTGTTTCTACCTCATCACCACCACTGTGTCCTGAGCACAGCAGTCGGCCTTTTGCCTGCCCTGCTGAGGCTTTTATGAAGTCCTGGGTACTTGTCCCAGGATCAGGTCACCAACTTGTCTCCTTCCTAGTTGTCTGTCATTATCTGTAATGGGATTTTCCTGCCCACCGGTAATATAAATGCAAGGAAAAAATCTTAGGTGAGCATCTGATAACTAACTGTGAGTTTGTAGGACTTCTGCCGGAGGATCTGTCCTCTGATGAGATTGTGGTGGTTTAAGAGGTAAGGACCAGAATCATTATGTGACCCACTAGAGACATTGTTATGCGGGGTGTCTTCAGTGTAGAACAGCAATTTATAAAACAAAGTAGAGCAGGTTTTGAAGTAGCCCCTCAGCTATAGTGTATCTTCAGAACCCTTTAGGTGTCTGATACCACAGCAAGGAATTTTGTTCTTTTTTTATTTGGTCAGGCAACAGCTATTTTTCAGCCTGCGTTAGTGAACTTAGTCACGTTTGTGTAAGTGAATGCTTTGAAGTGTTTATTTTGATCAGTGTTAAACCTTGCTCAAGTAAATTGAGCATTACAAATATGTTCTTTGCCATGTTCTAGAAGTAGGCATTCTGGAAAAACATCAGTATTGTATACTGGGGGAGGGGAAGAAACAAAAACAGAAAAGAAAGGAGGTCTGGGGAAGCAAATAACAGCAGTATGTTAGAGGGCTGCATTTATATTAAAGCCACCTGCAGGAGAGCAGTGCATTTAGCAGTTCTTAGTTCTTGCAGTAGTGTTCCGGGCGACCTTGGCTGGGTGCTTGGCGGGGTGACTGATGGTTCACTGCGCTCTTTTTTCCTGGTGACTTGCCTGTTGCCTGCCTCTGGGTCTGTGATTCCCCTTATGCTGACTTCTGCAGTATTCCTTCGGTCTCTTATCTCAGGGCTTTGATGCATATGTTCTGAAGGTGGCCACCGTGACTTTGGGTGGCAGCAGATGGTAAACCTTCAGGCTGCCACCGGCTATACTGGTGTTAAGTTGGAAACTTAACGTTTGATGAAGAATCAGTAGTGCATATGAAAGAGCTTTTACTGCAGAAATATCTTTTAATTAAAAAAAATTAGCATACTGAAACATTTGCTAATTTCCGCGCATTTAAAAATCCTAAAATTAACTGTTTTCTTAAAGCCAGACTATCGTTATTTACCAGGCAGGTTTTATTTTATTTTCCTCCAATTAATTGTACCTTCTACACTGAATTTAATTTATTTTCTACTAAGCTGTTGGATACACTGTAAATTAAATCTAAGAAGCTAAATTTTGTTCAGTGGCTGCTGTCGGCATCAGTATTAAGCCTTGACTTAACCCCCTCCCCAGCAGAGCAAACCAAACAACAAAAATCCAAACAAACACAAATCTTAAAATCACACGTGGAAAAGCATTGCTATCTGCTAGTTTACTGAGATGCTGCCATGCAATATTGCTGTGTTCATATGTGTTTTAGTATCTGCCTGAGAGCTTACTCAAAATAGAGATGAATGGTATAGACACTTATTTACGACATACATTAAAATATACATTTGTGGCAATTGCTATTTTGCTATCTGTTTTGTTGTTTTTTTTTTTTTTTTAAACCATTTTAAGCTTGTCATCAATGCACGAAAGTAAGGGAAAAATGGGTAAGCAACAGTGCTGCAAAAGCCAGCGTGATGTGTAGACCTTGACTGTGTTTGTACATTAGTATTACAAATAGGATTTTGTCTGGTCTCCTTTTGTGTCACAGTCTAGTTGCTCAGTGCCCAGGAATGCCCTGCTGTGCATTTTTCTCCCTCCCCCCTGAGATAGGATGCTGCATGTTACAGTTGACAGCTCATTGTTATGAGGTATTAAATATTACACCTTACACAGTAGTTGTCATCAGCAAAACAGGTTCCATCAGCTTACTGCAAGCCAGGAGCAGCCCGGTCTAGTACAGGTATCTCAGTGTGATCTGCTCTGGGGAAGGACAGAGTTATGCAATGGGGAATGTTTTGTGGAATCCTGTTTTTTCCCGCTGTATCGTTCTGGTGGAGGTTTGTCATTTCGTATTTTAAAAAGGACTTTTAGAAAAAGAATTGCTGATGAACTTGGCAAGCATTTCCCTTTTGCAATGGGAGGAAAATGTGAAGGTATGCAAAATAGGTAAGACTTGCTGGGGTACATGGCTGTCCAGAACCTGGCTATGAAAAGCAAAGCGAGGAAGATAAGTTGGCACGTGGGTTAATGATGGTGTTACTGTTGGGCAGCAGCCTGGATAATGCATCCAAGAGCTGCTCACCTTGCTTTGCTCTGTTCGTCTGATACAAAGTCAAGCAAATGTGCTTGGGACAGTCTCTTTCGTGGTCTTTCCCCTTCCTAAAACATCAGTTTCCTGGTTAGTGATTTAATCTTTCTTGTATTTGTTAAATTATTTGGATGAATCTGCTTAAACCACCATTTTGTAATATGCATGCAGGCTGCCTCTCTTAGATTCTTGGTTTTCATGGGCTCCTGTAAATTCCATGGTCTACCAGGGTCAAGTGCAGTATCCCTGGGCAAAAAGTTCCTTTTGTGGTTCTTGCTGGGCTGCTTGGGATCGATCTCCTATGAAGTTAATGATCTTGTGGAAAAGTAAGTATTGAATCAGCAAACAAATAATTGTCCATTAAGTAAAGTGGAAATGTAGCTTATTGTCACCAGTTATGATGCTCGATGGGGAAGCTGGTTAGTAAGACTGGTTAGTCCACCTAGGTAGTTAACCTCAAAAGTGCACAAACATTATTTGTTATTACTGTTATAAAACTGTAGCTGCTACTTTCAATTTGATGTTGTAATATAACAACAGATGAAGGCAGCCCTAAAGGGACCCGTTGTCTGCTTTATTCCTGTTAGTTGTAGTCATTCTATATGTCATCTTATAGGGTGAAGGCTCAGTAATCTGTTCTGTTTCACCATATGCTAATACAGTGCTGATAAGCAAGTGTGAAAAATGAAAGGGAGGAATACATTAATTGTATTTGTGCAATAAGGTATGCTATCAAAGGTAATTATTTCATGACAGTTTTAGTTATAGCAGTTGTTTTATCATGAAATAAAGGATGGCTTTAGGAGACTTTTATTGGAAAGACAATTGTATCAAATTAGTACCAAATTAGATTTTTGCCTTTATAAAGGTGAGCAAACCCATGAGCAGTTTTTAAATTGGTGTCTTCTACTCTACAAATGAATGAATGCTGTCTGAGGGTTAAAGAAGCTATTATTCTGTCCTTTATGCTGACAGCTTCATTACTGATAGGCCTACTGTTGGTATTAAAAAAATGTTTGGCTCCTTATGATCTTTGTGCGTGCAACTATAATATTAATACAGACCACAGAACTGTTCATTAGGATATGACTTTAAATGAGGTTGATGCTTGTAAATCTGGAGAGATACAGATGTTAAATGCTGCCATTCCTTTTCCCATGCAGCTGTATGGCTAATAATTTCCAAGTGGCTAAAGCTCTTGTTAGCAAGAGTGCTGGTGTGTTAAGAATGGCTCTATAAATAACTTTAAGAACTGAAGTTGAAGGTGCTTCCTTTTAAAGACTACTGTTAACTAAACATTATTGCCAAACAGATGGAAAACATTCACCAGCCTGATGTTTTTAGGTCTAATTATATTATCGCCACTCCTGGTACGGCTCAGTTGAAGAGGTGTATCCAGAGGCCAATTTATAATCATTTAGCCAACACCTGTTTGGGAGATATTGACAGTCAAAGGGCACATTTAAAAAAAAATCACATATGTTCTTGTATTTATTGCCTCAATGTGAACAGTGTCTAGTTACAAATAAACTTGGGATAAGAAGAAAGTGACGGTAAACACATGACAGTTTTGAACTGTTTTTTATCTGTCTTCTTCTGGCACCTCTTGCAAAGTGGCTTTTATTCTTGTCACGCTCTTTCAGTTTTCTTTATTGTTTGTGTATCATTTTAATTCTGTATTTTATTAGTTAAGCAAGGATAACTAAAGTCAGTTTTAGTTACCGTTTTTTCAGTTGGTTTCTGGAAGACCCGATTAAGAGACCTGAAAGTTTGTTGAAACTCCATGATGTAGGGACATACGCCATTGACATGGAAATGACATGTCATTTCTTTCTAAAAATTATCACTAATAACAATGTCTGATGATATGTTTTCACGAGAAGATAAAGAAAGGCTTTGAATACTGGGTGCAGCCCTGGTAGAAGAGGAAGTCTTTGCATAGGAAAAGTGTCTCTCCCTTTATTTCTTTCAGTGAAATTTGGTGAGAGCAATGATGTGGAAGGACTCAACTCTCTTTCTCTTCCTAGAGTAAAATGGGGAGAGAACGAGGGCAGTGTTTAGAATGTGGCCATCTCAAAAAGCACTGCATGTCTTTCTGCAGCCACAACTTTGGGCAGGTCTGCACAGTGCTGCCCTGAAAACTCCCCTCGTGGTACTTACATACATCTTCACCTTGCTGCTGGCACTGCACGTGATGGCTCCTCTGGCAGAAGAGGAAGTCAGAAGGTTCAGAGAAAGTCAGTGAATGAACTTGGTAGGCTTTACCCTGCAAGTGCCAGTGGGTCCATCATTGCCCCACAGAGTAGAGACAGAGGAGACTGAACACTGTATTGTCCTTATCCTGTCACTGGGCAAACCCAGAAGCCTGTTGCTCCAACACATCATTCCTCTATGAGGAATCTTTCTTGATGAACCTCTGCAGTTGCTGCATGTCATCCATTGAACGCTGAGTTTGGTAACCCCAGTGCTGGCATTTTCAGCCCTTCAGGCTTTTAATTTTTCAGCCTGGGTATTTTGGTGTAACCAGATCTGACTATTTACACTAGGTACTTACAGTGTCTATTGTAAATAAGCAGTGAGTGCGTACTCTTGTTCTTGTTCTTAGAGGAGAGTTGATCTTTTGCTTGCCCTTGTTTTTTGTGGCTGTCTTGAAGCTGGTGCTTTTCAAGTACATCCATGTTCTTGGAGTTTACAAACAATTGCTAAGTGTGCGTGATTTGAAGAAAGAGGTACAGGGAGTTCCAGCTCCCTGAAGATAAACTTTTCCCCCAGAATATACGTACATAATTCTTGTTTGTTTTGTTTTCAACATGTAAATAAACGGAGGCAGGACATAGTCTAGTACTCCTGTCATCATTCTGTTGTACTTTCAGCAGAGGTAATGCGGTCCTAATAGAGATGTTCTCTGTGGCTATAGGTGTACTCCTTACCGCAGCAAACCCATCCACTTTTCTTCCTCCCAAAGAAATCCTTCTTTTTGTTGTTACCTTAATAACAGTTTACAGGGATATGAAAGGAACTTCCTCACAGCCATTCCTGTTGTGGTTTATGAGTGTGGCAAAACAAAAAGGGCAGCTGAGGAATGAGACAGGAGTGGCTTTATGCAGTTTGAAAACTTTTGGTATCCTACTGGCGGGAAAAACATTTGATGTATAGAAAACTTGATGGGGTGGGAAATACTGTAGTAGGAAGGTAGGTGCAGTTAGTTAGGAGGAAGTGACGTAACATAGGAAGTGAATGCTATGTGAACATTGCTTTTGTGTTTTATTTTGTTGTCACAATTGCATTTCTGTAATTTGGATTCTGCTAAATTATTTCTACAATTATAAAGTAGTGGTTTTCTTTTTAGCAGTTGAAGAATCATTCTTTAATTAGCTGATTGGGAATCAGGCAACATTCTAGCAGTTCTCTAGAGATCCAAACGTCAGTCAAAGTTATTTCTTTAAAAAAATAAAGTTGTTTAACAAATGTGTGCTGCAGGGCTTTATTTTTTTTTTCATCGTGACATATGTCACTTTGTTTGCAAGAATATTTCAATATTAAGTTTAAGAATCAAGCATTGTTATTTTACTCACGTGAATTTTAAACGCTTCTCTAAATGCTTTTTGCTTAGGTTTTACTTGTAATGGACACTAGAACACAGCAGACTTTTATACTGAAGGTAAGTGAAGTCTTATTACTTCTCTAAACAGACTGACCTCCTAATTTATACAGCCACACAAGACCACTTTGTATCTAATGTGCCAAATTATATATACCCATACTAAGTGCACTGGAATCGTTTTCTCAATATTCAGTCTCTTCCATTCCTTTCTCTGTGTAACTTCTCCTATGTGCTGGTTTACTCACTTGATTTGCCACTTGTTAGTGCTGGTAATACCTCAGTGGGCTTCGGTAAAGAATCACAGTTTCAACATGCTTCATGAAAGAGCCATCAAACTCTGCTGGCTCAAGTCATACATTAATGAAAATTCTCCTTAGCCCAAGTATACCCACAGCTCTTCATCATGGTTGGATCACCCTTTGTTGAAGAGTATAGTATTGACCAAAGGGATTCTGGATAAAGTGGATGGCTGGTCTTATCCAAAATTTCTTTTTTGTGGTTTACATAAATAGACTCTGAAAAGTGCATTTAATGTAACTAAGCTATTGAACTACTGAATACTTAGAGGTTGAGGATAAATGTTTTTATGTTGTTCTTTTGGGTTTCAGAAAGTGCTCAGATGGAGATCCCAACATAATTTGAGCATCTGTGTTGCCGAGAGTTGGTTTAGTCTGAGTCTTGTCTTTGTGGCTATTATTTCAGGCTCCCATTGAAATTAATGACATGGCTGATAGGAGGAAGGGCTGAAAAAGTATGTCCCAGACATGGAGCTGCAATTAGCTAACATTTTATAACATGTCTTCAGGACTGGCTTACAACCCTGTCTTAACTTAGTGCATTTGGCATTTGAAGTGATTTGTCTTAAGTTTACGTGGGGTACAGAAAACCTCTTTGTTCCTCAGAAAAGATTATTTGTGAATATTGTATATTAGGACCTCGCTTTATCTGCTGGCAGATAAAGACATTGAATTTCCCATTTCACTGCTTATGTTTATCAATACTGTAATAGGTCACACTATTGACATAATTTTTTTTTCCCTTTCCCTATTCCCTCCCTTTCTCCCTCTCACATCAATTTTTTCACTTCTGGCAACTTCATCTCTGTGCTACCTCCCAAAAATCATTACCTCTCAAGGAGATTAATCCTTCCCTTTCCTTTTTGTTGTGGTTGTTGCTGTTGTCTTTACTGAAGTACAATGGGAATGTGAGGATTACCTGTAAGGCTATAGGGCGTTCTTTTGTCTTTAGAAGTTGAATTGAATTTTTTAATAGTGTCTTTTGGTCAGGCACAAAAATAAATTTTTAAAAAAAGGTCACAGGGAAATAACTGAGTGTCATCCTGATGACTTAGTTTGAGAGAGATTCTAATAAAAACATTGACCCATGTAATTGATTTTAATGGCAGCTTTGTGCCATCTTCTGTTCTCTGGAAATGTGCCAGATGCCATCAGCACAGCCTCGGGGGACCGAGGGGCATAGAGCAGCAGATGAGTGGTTTCTCTGAAGCCCAGAGTAACTCGGATAGATTAGTTTGGTTGATAAACACAGAGCACAGCAGGCTCCAAAGGCAACTGAGGGTACAACTGACCTTTTTGTTCTCTGTCAGGGTCTAAGGAAAAGTAGTGAGTACAGCAGGAGCAGAACGACCATCATCCCCCGCTGTGTGCCCAACATGGTGTGTCTGCACAAGTACATCATCTCCGAGGAGTCTGTCTTTCTCGTGTTACAGCATGCAGAAGGTTTGTCTCTCGTTTAAGTATGTTGCTGAAAAAGTCAAAGGTTTAGGCTTTAATCAATTGTACATTTCAGTGTCTAATCAATCTCTTCGATATATCTAATTAAAATATTTTTCTGTGCCTTAGAGATGTCATGTAAGACATCTCACATCCTCCCTCCTCTTCTTTCCCTTCATTCTGTGGTAGATCTGATTCCTTTTTCAAACAGCCTCTAATCCTGATGGTTCTATTGCATTGCAGCACTATAGAAAGCTTCCAACTGTTTAATTTCTACCAGAGAGCGAGTGCTTTAACTGCAACAAATATCTGTAGTATTTACAGTCATCTCTAAGAAATAAAGTCATTGGCTACTTTTGTAAACTTTGGCAAGCTAATTTTTAGTTAAGTGACAAGCATTCCCATAAGAGTTGAATAACTGTCTGCTAAAAAGCCATAAACATTTGCCTAGTAGTTAATAATACGTAGTTATTCTGATCTGAATTTTTAAGAAAATAGCTAGTGGCATCACATAGGAGTTCAAAGCAGAACCACAGAGCTGTGCCTTCAAACTATTTGTGATATTCCTGTTAAATGGACGGGGAACAGGTGGCAAAAAATAATTACATCTTGATTTTTTTCCTCTAACACCTGGATTTAAATATTCCTCAAATGTAATTGCCCACATTTATTTAGAATGAGTGCAGAATATAAATTTGGGGTTTGCTAATAGTTCTCTTTTTAGGAAATGTTAATAATTTAGACACAATGGATGGTTCGAAGGAACTGCGCTAACCAGAGAGAAGATAATTTTATTGCATTGAATATTATTGCTTTTACTTCTGATAACTTAGATTTTAGCATTTTTATGAGCAATTTATGTCACATGAGGCCAGCTAAAGTTGGCTTTAAAACATGAATAACCTTTTAAGCTATGTGTGACACGGTTTTGTCACTACGAGTGTTCCATGAGGAAAGGCCTCACACTACCGTACTGGTGGTGATGCTGTGGCTCTGTACAGTGCTACTGTTTTGAGGTCTGTATAATTCAGCCAAATAATTTAGAAGCCATCACCTGAACTGTAATTTACGTGTAAGCTGGTGCAGTTTGAGAAGTAGTAACTATCCAAACAACAACAAAACACAACAAAGCCTAGGAAGATACCAGCTGACCTTAAGGCTAGCATAATGAAGCAGTTAGAGACCAGATACGGTAATAGTTGCAACTGTTTCTAATAGTTCTTCAGTATCTGAAGACCTACGGTTTTGCTGTTATCCTGGGAAGAATATCCCTTCACAAGACAGATGGAAAACCAGGTGTAGTAACAGTGGAATCTGGGGGAGTAGTGATCATATGGAGAGAACAAAAATGTAAAGGCAGGCTTAATTTATCATTGACAACGATAATGTCCCCAAAGTGATATATATATATATGTATATATATAGTAATGACAGTGATAAAAATGGAGATGTTGTATGATCAGAGCTCTCCCATTTCAGAACAGAAACCTCAGCTTAATGCTTGGATGGAATACATTCCTTAAGGAAGAGTAACTCTCTTCTAGTCGTCTTTGACCTGATCATGAGTCCAATTAAATGTGTTGCTCTTTCTGTGGTGGGGTGGATCTTTAATTTACCAAGTGCCTGCTAAATCTGGTTTGTGCAGCTTGGAGTCTGTTGTGGCACTGCTTGGTCTGCCAGTGGGTGAAGGTGGTGTCTATCAGGCATGGTCATTTTGCCTGGGGCAGTCAGCAAACAAATATTTGGAAGCAGCCAGAGCTTATGGTGGCTTTCCCTGGCTGTGGTTCATGCATGCAAGCAGGGAACATGGGAAGGAGATGGATTATTTTGAAGGTGAACTGGGAGAGAGAGTGCAGGTGAAACAGGATTACTTTCTGAAGAGAGAGCTCTGAAAGAGGAACAGTGAGAAGGGAACATGGGAAGAACCAGGTAGCACCATGGGGGGGGATTCAGGACTGTCAGACTGTGCTGGGGAGGAATGGGTGAGCTGGCAGAAAGGGATTTCATGTGGGTGAGGGCTGTTGCTGATGGTATGTGTTGTTCACTTGACTTGGACACTTTTGAGTATAATCTAATAAACTGCAAAGTGTTTATTTTCTGATAAAACAAGTTGTTTGGAAATGGATTCACCTCTGTTTTTTTCCCAGTGCTATAAGTATTTTTTCCTAATGACCAGGGAATTAACAAGGTTAATGTCTTTATGGACAGTCACCCACATTCAAGAAATTATTGACTGGCCTCTGAACATACAAAGGGAGAGGAAGATAAGTGGTGTTGTCTGTTCTAAAGAGGGAGAACTGGGGCACAAATCAATGAGTAAATTGCTCAAGAACACGTACAAAAATTATATTGCAGGTGTAGGGCCTGATCCCAAATCTCTAATGAGCAATAATTTTGTGTTGCTTTGGAACTGCATGACCTGTGCACTTTACCATGTCCTAGGAGACATTGCTGGAAAGCAATTCAGCAGAAATGCTTAAGATGACCTGTAGATTTTCTTAGCTTTAGAGAGAACATGAAAAAAGAAATATAACCCACTGATGATTATCTTGAACACATTAGTCCTTTGAACATCCATCCTTTGAACAACAAGGATAAAAATACCGGGAATATCTAAAGATATTCTCTTAAAAAATTACGTCCATCTCAGACCAAGTATAAACAGAGAATGTGATTGTAGTTAAGTTTGAGAAAGTATGAAAATGTCCAGGACACTGCTGTTTAAAGTGATAATCTCTGGAATTTTATTCCATCAGTTTGCGTACGTTCTTAACATTTGTACTCAAAGTAGTTCTGTTTCAATGGAAAACACTTCCAGTCTAATTTATAAGTATACTGTTTTGTGGTGATTTATTATGTTAGCCACGCTATTGGTATCACTGAGTTGTTCACAGATAAAATATTAATTTAAGTGGGCTGTGGCTTGAATTATAGCTAATTCAGAGGGTGTTTTTAATGCTGTGTTAGGTATTGTCTGTTTAGTAAGAAACTTGCTAGCTCTTACTTTCAGTACACCTTAACTGTATTAGTAAGTTCAGCACTGTTGGGTTTTCTATGGAATTCTGAAAGCTCAACCCCAAACTCTTGCTCCAGATGAAAACTTTTCTTTTTTTCTGTGCGTCATGATGCTGTTTGTTACATGCTTGGATTGGTGAGTGAGGTCTTGGGTCCTCTAACAGGCTTTTCTCATAACTGCAGTTGGAGGCTTGAAGAGGGCCTTAGAAGCACAAAAGTCAGTAAAGTTATCTTGTAGCTTTGTTGGAAGGCACTTGGCAAATTCTATTGTGGTAGAGAGCCAATCTGATATTAACAAGGCCTTGCTTTTTCTTGGCACTAAGAACTCCAGAAATTTTAGAAACAGATGCTTCAAAAATAGGCTGGGGGGCTTCCATGGGACATCAAAGTTTAAGTGGCTGTTAGAAGCTGTCAAATCTCTTTAAGCACAAATAAGCTGGAGTTCCTATCAATCTGGAGAGCACTCAAGAAACTTAACACTGAAGAGGCTTTGCTGCTTGGTAGACAACAGGGTGGTAGTGTTATGGTTTGTAAAGTTTGGATTTGTCGTTTGGAAAGTAGGCAGTTCTAGCTGTAAGGACTCGACAGAGGTCAGGAAGGGTAGGAAAGGTGATGTAGTCATTGGCAAGGGACATTTTCAGAAGGCTGATTGAAATAAAAGCTTTTGCTTGAAGTGCTTTGCTATGAAGTTTGCTAGTTTAGGCAAACCTCCCACTTCCCAGAGATTCACCAGCAGCAGTGGAAGCAGTTGTGTACATGAGGCTCTGGAGTTTGTAACTGTTGTCATGTTGGAGATTAGGTTCAGATTAGCTTCCAGTTCCTGTGTATGCTGCAATACTATCGTGGCTGCTGTGAAATGTTGTTATTTTGTCATGATAGTGTCTGTATGTCTGGCTCCCTCTTGGCCTAGAAACTATGCAAATAGAATTATATGTTATCATTGTATATTAATATGATGAAGTTTAGCTGTAGCTATGTCTTTACTGAAAAGAACAGTGATTCTAAGTAAACCATACGGTTGTTCTTCCAACAAGGAATATTATTTCACATGAAGTGCATGACTTACGATTGGTAGTCCTGGCCATAAATTAGATTTTTATGCAGTGATATAAGGAATTTAGCCAGATTTTGCAGAATAGTTCAAGCAGGTCTTTCAGGTGCTGTTGGTTTTTATTTATTTCTTTTTCCAAACCACAATTATTTGTAAGCTTAGGATGTTCACTTTCACTTTTTTTGGACTTTCCTAAATACAGTGATTACCACATTCCAAACTGCATTCTGGTTTTGTGGGAATATTGTCCTTCAGAGCAAACTCATGGACCAAGATAGCAAAAGCCAATAAATTGTTTTGAATTACATCCACTTAGTCTTTCAGGGTGTGGAGCTGAAATTGTAAGTGACCAAGAACCTGTTGAGGAAAAGACCAACAGGTTATGATCTTTTTCATGTCAGCTGGAGCAAAAACATGGTTAGGAGACTAAATTTGCTGATCAGTTAGGTTTCCTTTTATCTTGTGATGTGTACAGTATAGTCTCTGTATCTTCTCTTTGATGTGCCTGCTTCAAAGTCCTACTAATAACAAAAACTGTAGAAGTGTTTGATATAATATTAAAAAAATATGGATCTAACAATATTCCTACTCAGCTTCATCACTTGGTCACTTTGTTTTGAAATTCTGTTGATTTTATTTTTTTAACACTAACTTTATAGATTGCACCTCTTGAAGCACAAATATTACCTTCAGAGTAGTGAAAATATGGTGAAACAAGGCACTTCTAATAAGTAATTTTACATCTAATACCTGCAGAAGGAGCTTTGATTTTTGTGTGCTAATAAAACTAGAGAGAGTAAGCTGGACTGGTTATAGTATCTTTTTATGGTAAAAAAAAAACACAAAAAAAACTTAATTATTTTAATACCGTACTTAGGAAATTGTATTAAATACTAATAAACTTTAGCTTAAAATCATAGCTTTTATGGTTATTTAGTATGTTAGACTATTTGACAGTGACCAAAGCTTACTTGTTTGGATTGATTTCTGTAATTTTAGTTTTTATAGATTCCTGATACTATATTAGCATGGCTTGCTAATGGGTTTTCTTGATCTTACACAACACATGGGGAGAGGAGGAAAGATTATTAGTATGTCATTCATAAAGGCATAATTATATACCCAGATACAAATATCACTCTTGTTTGACCCTGGATTGGACATTTTCAAAAAGGAATAAAATTGTTGTTTTTCACTATAGAACACAATTATTGCATAGCATTTATTTACATAGTTCCGTTTGACCAGGAGGCCAGTCTTGAAATATTTGTGTGTAAACATATTTGGACATAACAATTTTTGTATTTACTTGCATTTAACTACAAATTGGAGTTGCAGGAAGTAGTTATTTTCACTATGATTTCTCAGTCCAAGTGATTATTAATAAGCAACTTCTTTCTTAAGAAGGTAAGATAATAACATGTTTACTAGTGGAAAATGAATCATTGTAGTTCTGTTTCCACATGTAGACAGTTGTGAATTTCTGAAAGCTATAGGGATAAGGAGAGATTTTTTTTTGTTGTTGTTTTGGCCTTGTGCAAACCCTATTTTTGCTACAAGCAATTTTAAAGCAAACATTTTTAGAATACAGTTTGAACTTCTTGACCCTTCCATTGAATTTTCTGTTAAGTTTTGAAGGGCTGATCTCAACTTGTCTGTTTTCCTTCCTCGGACCTTCTTGAGTTGATTCCTTTCTTAAGCTGCACTAAGACTTCGAGCTGAGGCCAGGATGTAGTGGAGGCTGAATGAAATCTTGCATGAAGCAAGGTGAAGGGAACAAAAGACAAGAACTGCACCAAGAGCAGCTTGACCTACGGGTGAAAAATGAGGTAGTGCTGAGGAGAACTCTTTCACTTTTCATGCTGCCAGACAGTCCAGCTCCTTTCTGTCTTAGCATAGGGTATGAAGAGTTTAGTTCAGCGAGAGACCTTCAGATGTGATATGCAAAAACGTACCTGAATCCAGTAATGACATAAGAAACGAACATGACAATAGACCACAGCGATAATGTATTGGGTGTTCTGGATCTAAGCTCAACCCAGACTCCATTAAAAAGTAATTTTTGTATTATAGAGGAAGGACTGATCATGCTAGTATTTGTATTTAAAGCCATTCCTGGAAGCTGAGATGCTGTTGTGCCAGGCACTGTGAAGTGCTGCAAAAATGTAAAGTCTTTGCTGGTCACGTTATGTGAGCACCTTTTGAAAGCTGAGATTTGTGCTTCCTTACAAAATTTACGAAGTAGTACTGGGATAGTAAATACTAGTAATATGAAGATCTAAATAGTATTTGCTTGTATTAATAAATACGATGCAGGTGAGATGGGAAGATATAATACGCTTTATTAAATGCAGGAGGGTGGTTTCAAATGAGATTTTATTGTTCAGTATGAAAAGACACTTAATAATTCCTTGCCTAATTAATACATTGGGAAAAATCATTTTGTGAAGACCGTCTACTTAAAATAATCTAATTGAAATTAAACAAACAACCTTGTTGTAAAAGTACTGTTCCATCAGAATCTTCTAGAATAATTAAGCTTTTGTGTTGTTGCTTTTGTCTTGGTTGGAAGTGTGAAAAAGAGGAGAAAATCTTTCAGACAAAAATGTTTTCTCCTTTCTTTTTCTCCTTTCTGTTATTTGCTTTCCCTGCTAGTCCATGCTAGAAAAGGCATGGACACATGTCAAAATCTAAGATTAGAAGAAGAATTGATGAATATGGAAAAAATGGCTTTTATTTTTACCAGAAGGCTTTAAGAATAGCAATTCAGAAGACTCAGGGAGACTGCAGGGTTCAGAAGGCACGGCAGCGCTGTCATGTTTGAGGCAAGTGGCTTAATCTTAAGGATCCACGTGGACCCCACCCTATCACAGGGACAAACAGTGTCCTGATTGTGTGGTGCTGCTGGCAGGACTGGGATGCTTGGCTCTTTCCCATGCATGCATCTGCTTTGCTTGTACCCAAGCAGGCTGGGAGTACATTGCCATCCCAGGTGGCAGCTTGCTTGGTGGCACTGGCAGGAGGTGGTTCTCCAGCTGTGCTGGGAGACAACATTGAACCTTGTATTGCTGTTGAGGCATTACATGTTTGTAGGTATTTGAATACATGATATGGCCTTGCTTTGAGCAGTGTATGCAGGTTTGGGCACCACAGTACAAAAAGGGTATAAAACTATTAGAGAGATCTATGAAGATGGTGAAAGGTCTGGAGGACAAGGGGTATGGGGAAGAGCTGCTGAGGTCCCTGGGTTTGTTCAGCCCAGAGCAGAGGAGCTGAAGGGAGGCCTGATGGTGGCTGCAGCTCCTCACCGGGAGTGGAGGGGCAGAACTGAACTCTGCTCTCTGTGACAGGGCCTGAAGGATTTGCAAGGAGCTGAAGGGATTGGAGGAGTGTTTGGATAATGCTTTCAAGACATGGTGTTTAAACACTGGATGGTCTGTGTGGAGCCCGGACTTGGATTCACTGATCCTTGTTGGTCCCTTCCAACTCCAGATTCATTCTGTGATTCTACATCTTTGGGTGCATACTTGAAGTGCTTATGTAATACAGCAGTGAATACGGCAGCCCTTGTTCCCTTCTCTATGAGCATCACTTCCATTTGGTCCTGTTCATCTTCCTGACATACTTTCTTGCCTTGGAAAGTGGCAAGAGTCATTTTGACCCACTGCATCCATTTGTAGCTTACAGGCAGAAACTGTGGACTAATAAATTTAAATTGTCATACTTACAACTAGACTCAAGCTGTTAGATTTCCCTCTTAATATTTTTAATATATTTAGTTTTACCACAAACACAGAGAATCTTTTTTCCCTTAAAAAGAAGTCTTGTCTTAGCCAGGGGGATGGAGAGCAAGAAAACTCCACATTATATTATTCAAATTCATTTTTAAAGTATCAAGGGTTTTCTGCCTTTGATAACTTAGTTTTGAAATACCTGAAAATATATAAAACCTGTTCCTAGGCAATGAAAAATACTTTCTTCTTTCGTTGTCCTTTTTAGAGGAATTTTGCCTGATAAGGAGAGTGCTTAAAAATAACTATTAAAGCCTCTATTTTGGAAAAACATAATACAAATCTCTGTTTTACCCAAAGATGTTAAAAAAAAGAAAAAGGCAAAAAAACCCACACCAAAAACTTTGCAGGTGCCCAGCGGGCTGAATATTTATTCTTTTCTTCTACAAAGATTGTTTGAACTGTACTTTCTAGAATTTTTATGCATTTTTTGAGCTACAATGTCTTGACTTTGCATTTTTTCCTTAAGTTAGTAACGGTGGCTCTTTAGCTTTTCAAAGACAAATTCTTTGCCACGCGCAAGAGATGCAGCGGTAACTTCTTGATTCCTTTTTCTCAACTTGTGTTTTGCAATCTGTAGTCATTCTTATAAATGCGTGGTGTTTGGAAAAGGAGTTTTAGTGTGTATTTTTTTTTACATTTCACGGCTACTTTTGGAGCTGTAATTTATTTATTTTTAAAGTTTTTGAAGTGAAGACGCTGTTTTACCCATATAGCTTAAAATATTGAAAATGGTTGCTTAGTGAAGCAAGGCATAAGGAATTTTCTTAAGGCCTGATATTAGAGGGAGAAATTCATCTGCATTTAACTAAAAAAATCAATTTCTTCAAAGAAAACAGATCCTTAAAGTACCCTACTAATACGAGGCATTTCCCTTCCCCTCACTGAACTCATTAATCAGTAGTTTTCAGTCTTGTCTTCCCTGATGTTGCTTATGAGCTTGGAGGTGTGATTCAGAACAGGCAGAAGTGGCGATGGGCACTACTAAACCATTTGATCTTTCCTAGTTTTTGCTTTCTTTTGAGACAGCAGACGGAGAGAGCAGTCGCCACCATGCAACTTGAGACAGACTCTGAAATGAGACTTTACTGAAGGTTTTATTTTTTTATTTTTTTTAAAAAAGCTTAATCTCAGATGCAGCTATTTAAATATTTATGTATTAATACAAATCCGCTTGGAAAGCAAGTTGTGGTCCCTGTAATTACTTCCTCCTGAGGAAGTAGATCCAACTTGCTCTATGGGCTTAAGGAGAGATTCTGTCAGTATTCTGTCAATACTGCCATTTTCCTGTACCACTGTTAAACTGATTCTGTTCAGAGTGATGTTAAGAGACTTCTACCTCTTCTTTTTTTACAGGAGGAAAACTGTGGTCGTATGTCAGTAAATTCTTAAACACGAGTCCTGAACAGAGCTTTGAAATTCCCGAACCCAGAACATTCAGTTCGACTAAAATTCACCTGGAGCGACCGACGCCGAGCCCTAAAGAAATTAGTAGCAGCACGGATTCCAGAGAAAGCTCTGGGGAGAACATGCTGAAGGTGGTCCCGCTGAGGAGCAGCCTGACGCCGAGCTCTCAGGATGACAGCAGCAACCAGGAAGATGGACAAGAGAGCTCAAAGTGGATGGACTCAGCATCCAGCTCAGAAGAAGAATGCACCACGAGTTATTTAACGTTATGTAATGAATATGGGCAAGAAAAAATTGATTCCAGCTCTCTCAATGAGGAGCCTGTGCTTAAAGTGGAGAGTCAAAGTCTGAATATTAAAGAGAAAAGTTCTTTACAGAAATGCACTGTTGTTAGCAGTGATAGTTTCAGCTCTCAGGTTCCATCTCAGGAGCTAAAGCTTTTCATTGATGATGCTGAATCAGAAATAGCTAGTCCGACTAGGATATTGGACTCTTTAACCAAATCAAAGAACAGCCCCATGGAACTCTTCAGAATTGACAGCAAAGATAGCGCTAGTGAGCTTCTGGGACTGGATTTGGGAGAAAAATTGTATAACCTGAAATCAGAACCTTTGAAGCCATTGTTCTCTGTGCCGGGTCGTGACAGAAGCTTGGATGCCCTAGAGAACAAAATGAGTGTGAGCGCTCAGGACACCGTAAGCAGGGGTTCAAACGACTCTGTGCCAGTTATCTCATTTAAGGATGCTGCACTTGATGATGTGAGTAGTGTTGATGAAGGAAGGCCTGACCTTCTGATAAACTTGCCCGGTATGTCTGATGCAACTGAGGAAGCAGCAGCATCAAGGCCTGCCAAGTTTACAAAAACAGATATGGATGTCTTAGAAGTAAAATTATTGGAAACACCCGATGTCTTACAATTAAATAGTTCTGCAGAACAATGCAAAGCATTTAATCAAGAGCCAAATCACGTGACACCAGAACTGGGTGATCCTTCCCCCAAGGAAGTAAATGGACAAAGCGGTGTCACTCAGGGAGCTCTCGGGACCTTCTTTACTTCTGACCCAGAGGTAGGTAGTTCAGAAGACGGGGCTCTGTTTCAAGGGCCCGGAGCCTGCTCCGTAAACATGACAAGCAAAGAAGAAGGTGTGTTTGTTTCCAACCTGCTCTCAGGTGCTCAAGATGTTAGCTTGGACAGAGACGCAGTAAGAAACGAAGCAGTGTTGCTGTTTTCTGATCAAACTGAAGACTTTGGGAAAGAGGAAACAAACCTGTCTTTGTTACCAGCAGCTGAAAGTGAACAGACAGCACCAAAGAGGGAAGACAAAATAGCAGTAGCAGGGGAGAAGGATATACACCAAATTTTTCGGGACCTTGATGAAAGATTAGCGATAACCTCCAGGTTTTATATCCCAGAGGACTGCATTCAAAGATGGGCAGCTGAAATGGTTGTAGCCCTTGATGCTTTACATAGAGAAGGAATTGTGTGCCGCGATTTGAACCCAAACAACATCTTATTGAATGATAGAGGTCAGGAACTTTTGCAAATGCATTTCTTTTTATTCGCTGTTGCTTCCAATTAACTGAGTAGGCGTTTTATCTTGTAATTAGTATCTTCATTTCCTGTCTAGAGCTTCATTATCAGTGCAGCAAATTCACCCCCAGTAATAGCTTCTAGTACTTAATGATGCCATTATTCTTAATGATACTGTTTTTAGCTACAAAAGGAGTAATTACAGTTCACTTCTGCAGAAAATGGAAGGGAAAAATGTTTTGATTTCTCCTGTCGTTTTGTTTTTAGGACACATTCAGCTAACGTATTTTAGCAGGTGGAGGGAGGTTGAAGATTCCTGTGACAACGATGCCATAGAGAGAATGTACTGTGCCCCAGGTTAGAACAATCACCTACAATGTTTCACTTGGAAAGTAGATAAGCAGCTTGCATTTTCTCACAGAGCCTTTGTAACACAGAGCTCAGGAACATGCAATTTCTAATAGAATTTTCTTTTCCTGAATGTCTTAAAAAGCAAGAGAGTTTGTAACTGCTTTATTGTTGAACTGTGGTGTTGTTAGAACATTTCCATAAAGTGTAATTGCGTTGAACGTCTTGTTTAAGGAAACTCAAAAAATGTTGTGTGTTCCTGCAGTGGTTTGTTATGTGTGAGTACATCCTGATAACTGGAATGAGCAAACAGGGGAAAGGGCAGAGTGAAAAGATGACATCGTGAGCTTTAAAAGCACGAAAATTTATACGTGCAAAGAACGTGGAAAAAAACATATCGCAGTTTGAAATACACAACCCTAATAGGCTCAGAGATGCCTCAGACATTTTTGATGAGCTACGGTGGGCTTTGAAATAGTTTAGAGAGCTCTTTTCTTAGAACTGCTTTCATCAATCGCGAGGGTGATAAAATCAATATCTCTTGGGTTTTTATAGCAGGGATGGCACTTGAAACTGATCCCTCCCTCTTTTCCTCTTTCCAGTTTATTCTCTGCTCTTACAGTTGTCTAATGGTAGTGACAGGTATAATCAGATGCTTTACTTATAACTTTGCAGTTTAAAAATTCTATTGGTAGCTGAAAGAAACAACTTTTAGAGTTGAAGCAACTACAAGTGATGCTATTCACATTTTCAGTTTGTCTTTTCGGTTCTGAATTTGAAATGCCAGTGTACGCTTTCTGCTGAGTGCACGGCCTGGGTAGGCTTTGCAACCTGGTGTGCAGGTAGTCCTCAAGCTGAGTGTGCAAATGGGCTTGAAAAAAATGAGCTGAAGCTGAGTAGCAACTCAAGGCGAAAGTCGTGAACTTAGTTTAGTTTAGCAGGTGTTTGTTCTGTGACTTGGTCCCCCCCCCACTGAAATACAGTAAGAAACTGCTCTCTGTGACTGGTGGTCACTGGTGGTTGTATGGCAACAACAAAAAAAATGAATTCCAGTTCTTGAGATTAACAGTAAATAAAAGTCAAAAGGGAAGTGGCAGGTATTACAGGGAAACAGAAAACAAATGCTTTTTTTAATGAAGGCAAAGTCAGCACTACTGTTCTAACCTCACTCCACTTTAGTTTAAAAGCAGCGAAACTGAGAAACCCTTGATTTGAGAACCCCATCAATTCTTGTGGCTGTGGAACAGAAACATGCCGTGCTTGCCAGTGTGCACTCTGTTGCATTAAAAAGAGGTTTTTTTCCTGCCTCCATAACCCAAGCCTGTACACAGCTCTCCCCAGTTGAGCTGCCTTAAAGATGGAAGCACGGCCTTTTCCCACCTTGTCACCATTAATGAGCTGTAAAAATCGAAGGCTAATTTTTCTGTATTTTAATGAGAATCCAAAGAGAGGTGGTTTTTTTTTGCCCCCTACGCCTCAACCAGCCAACTCCTGATGTAATTAATTACTTAGGAAGCAGGCAAGATAATATTTAGAAATCCCCAAATACAAGAATAAAGTTTTCTGTGCCATCATTATTTCCACGTCCCAGCACAGGTGTGGTGTCCATCTGGGTTTTTTGGTTAACTTCATTCTGTGTGTGTAGCTGGTGAGCTGCAAGACAAAGATCTGTAAGTGCAAGTGTTAGATAGAGGCAGGATGGCAGGATTGGTATTCAGCCGTTCATATTCTTCGTTCTTACTGCTACCTGTTGAAGTGCACACGTTCTATTCCGAGTTAAGGTTTAATATGTGCACTTTAGATAACGTGTGCAGCTGAGGCACAAATAGCTTTCTTATGGCCGCTACGAAACATCCAACTATTATTAAAAAAGCTCCCCTTAGTGGGATTTCTTCAGCACCACTGCTATGTACAGAAAAATAAGCCTTATTTGGATGGTCATTTTTCCTTTTAAGAAATGCTATGACCCTAGAGCCTACATCTCCTCCTGACCATGACAGCATTGCCCCTCAAGCTGCATCTTGGGTTAACTGCCTTGAAGTTAATTGTGCCTCAGTTCAGAGTGCTTAGACAAATTGAGCAAGTTGGATTTTATGTTCTTCCTCTTTAGTTGCTCTGTCAAATTTTGTGAATGTTTCTCCCAGTGTGCTTCATCCCACTGAAGGAAGGACTGCAGTCTTTAGAGATGAACAAGTGATCTTCACAAAACTTAGCCCGGCCCTATGATTTCTATCACCATTGCAACATGGTGAATAATAAAATAACTCCCAGTGAATCACCCTGTCGTTCTGATGCGTCCAGCAGCACATTGGGCTGTGGTGCTGTGCCTGCGGGTACCTGACCTCTCATTTCACTTCTAACGAAGGATGCAGTGAAACTCAGCTTGTAAAATTTTGCCTCTGTGTGTTTAGTTTGGCGTCTGTTTTCATCTGAATTTAGGACAGAATTTTTCTGCATTAGTTGTTGAGAAACAAATTTCATAGGCAGAAAAAAACAGAGAATGAACGTGGACATTAAATAAATTACATGGTATCTGAAATATAAAATAGGTAAGAAGTTGTATTGCAGAGACACAAAAATGCATCTGAAATCATTTTATCTTTTTAACTACTAGGGCTTCAGGTGTTTCTCTTTTACATGCTATGTAAATAGTACTTAGCAGCGAAGATCCCGAGGGGCGTATTTAAGTTGTTTTAAGGTGCTTTATTGGTTGAAGGAAAACACGGAACGTAAATCCTATGATTTTGATGTCAGAATCTAATTTCTGGAGGGGGTACGGATGGTAATGTGTTAATGCTGAAGCTGTTCGGACTTGAGGTTAAAGCAAAGTTAAAGTTAAAGTTAAAGCAAAGGAAGGGCTCTTCGTTCAGAGGCAGCAGCCAGAGCCTTCTGCAGCGAGTGGCTAGGGCTTGTTCAGCTCTTGTTATCCTATGAAAAGCAGAGAGGAGTTGTTAACGGCGTGTGTATAAAAGAGATTATGCAATGTAGGTATAAATTAACAGAACAAATGCAAACATTGTAAGCGTAGAAGTGTCAGAAGGATGGGAGAAGAAATAGTTTAAATAGCCGCACTCCATTTCCTACTGGCAGCGTACTTAATTTTGTTTGAAAGAGCAATTGTCGGTTTACATCGTGCATAAATTAAAAGCGGGGTCGGCCCTCGCAAGAAGTTGCACTTCTCCTCCGGGGGCGGCAGGTGGCATTGTGCCATTGGAGGATGGCGCTGCGGCTCAGCTGCGCGGAGGGCTGCAGGCTGAAGGCGAGGTTTATTTGCAGCGACTTGCGCCTCCAGAGTTGTACTTAGAGCTCAGAGCCGTGCTGTGCTGCGCTGCTGTTCGGTCGTGGTGCGGCGGGAGAAGTCTCACTGCTGCGTGGTTGTGCTCAAAGAGCTGGTGCCGGAGCCGCTCCGGGACAACAGGGCTATCTGCAGATGCCTGGAAGTAGCGCCCGCGCTCTGCTTTGATGGATGGCCAAACTAAAGCTTTGCTGTTCACCTATGATAAGTCAAACGTTGTTTCTCTAACCCACGAGGGAAATGATGGTTTATAAATCATCCCCGTAAACTCAGCACCGCTTCAAGTAAACCTGAGGGGGAGTCAGCCAAAAATAACGCATTTGCTTTTAAAGAAGAAATCGAGTACTCATAACTGAGGTGTTGTGCTGCGCTAATGTGGTTAAGGTGACGAATGTGAGATCCACCTGGGTTTTTTTTGGTTGGCTTTCTTTCTTTCTTCCCCCCCCCGCCTCCCCTTCCTCTTCTTTAAAGTAATTTTGTTTTCTGGGTGTTTTAAAGTGCGCTGATGTCTGAATACAAAGTTATTAGCAGATCAGATGAGAATGATTCACTTCTGTTTAAACAGCCCTTTGCTCTCTGTGCCCCCTGAGAACTCTTATCGCGTATTTGTTCAAAAAAAAAAAACCACAAAAACTAACAGAAAATCCCTCACATTATCCACCTGCCCGGTGGCTGATAGTATCGGCAGCGCGTATCTCTTTATCTCTTGGTTAATGTGCCTAGGTATTCTGAAGGGGGAAAATTCCAGTAACAGATTCAATTTACAGGGACAGAAACTTGAGCAAATGCCAGCCTAGCAGGGGGGCCATTATTCTGCGCCGTAAATAAGTTTAAAAAAGAAACAAACGCGCACACAAACCTGTGAATCAACATGTTTTGGGCTAATTGAGGGAAAAGCAAGATAGATGAATTTTGAAATGCAAATGATTACCTTCTGTTACTTAAGTATTGGTTTTGTCATCTTTGTGATCTTAAATATAAAGTGTTGTTACCTTTTAAAAAAAAGAGTGGTAATTATATTCCATTTTTTGATAGCTGTGAGTTTTAAAACAAAATTGGTAACTTTCTTTTTTCCCAGAGAGCCCCTTCCTGGTATGTTTGATACCTGTGAGAAAGGCTGAATTGCCTAAAGCCACAGACTAGTCGAGCCTGTTTGCAGCTGAGACAGATTGTGTTGAGGATTCACTTACCGAGAGTAATCTCTTCAGTACTTTTTCAATCTAACCTGTAAAGCAGGATGTTACAGTGGCTTGCTGCTCTAACCTAACACATGAATGCCGTGTGTGAACGAGGTGTTTTGTTTACACTCTCTAAGTTCTCTTTCCAGCAGTGAGGCGAGTTCTGTCCTGTCCCCATAGAGTTATTAGAGGATGAGATTTTCAGAGTTGTGCTTTCTTTGGAGTCCTTTTTCTTTCTTATCCAAACCATGAGTTTTCTCCGGATTGTTTTTACTAAGAACTGGAGGCTTGTTGAAATTGTAAAGCCAAAGTGAGCTTAGCTTCATTGAAAATGTAAGTCGAAAACTGGCCATCAGTAATGCATCATGTTAGTCAGATGCTTTCACAAGCTGTGTGCTATAATCAAGCCTTATTTACACAAGCTACCCTTCACAGAAGCCTGCACAGAAATCTGTGGTATATTTGGTCAGATCTAACCTGGTTCTAATTGTACACAATGAGAAACCGAGCTAAAAAAAGGAGGCTTTGCAGGTAAATGATTTTGCCCCAAACAGACCAGTACGTTTCAGTGTTCAACCTGATTTTCATACTCCCAAATTGTCTACCTGTAGACAATTGAAAATACAGACGCGAAGTGCAGCTGATAACCTAAAACATATGGCACTGGAATAAAAATTGCTAGCATGCTGTTATTAGGGTGAATGCTATAATTTTTATTTACTGAAGAAAGCAAAGAATGGTCTGTCTCTATTTACCAAATAGATATCTGATGTTGGAAAACCTGCACATTATGTGTATGTGTTTTGCAGTGGGAATTTGCAAGCACTCATTACGTTCTGCTGTTCTCTACTATAGTGGTTTAATTTGGAGTAGACTGTTTAAGAAGCAAAATAGCCGTGGTGGATTAAAGTGCCATTGACCCTGAGAGGTGTCGAGGGGTGGGTTGGTCTCACGGCTGTGGTGTGAGACTGGACTTCTAGATGTTATGTCTGGCTCTGTTGTTGCTTTTTGTGTGACGTTAATGTTTCAGGATGATCCTAAAGAAAAAAAGGGTTGGGGGATCGGGGCAGATGAGTGGGTTCAGAGCAGGCTGTCTTGATTTTAAGAACACTGACACACAATAGGAAATGGGACTGAACATTAACGTGACAACTGTATGGCTGTTGTGAATAAGGAGGTAAAGTCTGAAGCTGCAAAAAAGTAATGATGATTGTGAAGCTGGGAGTAACAACTGTGCAACCGTTGGGGGATGTACAGCTCTCCAAAGACACCGGAGTGTCCCAAAGAGAACAGTATCAGCTGGCTGCTCCCAAAATAGCAAGCTGTCATAAGCCTGGAGAAGGTAGCTGAAAGCAAAGGTTTGGAGAGGGCAGCAGGTATTTTCTGAAAACAACACAAGGTGGTTTGGCACTCAGGTGTGCTGCAAAGTACTCCATGTGTTGTAGGTGAAATACCTTTTCCTTTGGCTTCTGCAGACTCTAACTAGGAAGCAGTGAGATGTGCTGAGGCTGTTGATTTGTAAGAATCTAGTGTCTTAATCTGGCTGACGTGAAGGGCATCTAAAAACCCTGGAAGAAACTGTAATTTACCTGCACTTGTTTTCTGTTGCTGTCATGTTTTAATAATGGAGCTGAACATCGAAGATAGTATAGAAGATGCCTTTCAAAAATAAATGGAGATAGCTGAAGGGTTAAATACTGTTTGCTTGCTTTTGTTAACAGCGGTACAAGGTTTCTTTGTCTCTCTATGGCCACCTGGTTATTTTAAAGGAAGTTTTAATTCCATCTTGGGTTGCTAAGAGGACACAAGAAAAAAGAAGGGTTGCTTCTAATTTTTTTTTTCCTGCTAATGACATGAGGAAATTTCTTCCAAAGAGGAATCTAGAAGCTCGTATGTTATTGAATACCTATAAGCTGAGACTTCCTATTTTCATACTTCATTTGGTCTTAGCAGATGTTCATTGGACTTGCCTCACTACTTTATTGTTTAAAGACCATGATAAACTTTTTATACTTAAGAGTAGATGGTTCAATACCGTGCTTTATATATTGCTAAAGCATTTTAGGCAAAGCATTATGACTGCCTGCGTGATATATTATTTAGTGAGTGTATCTTACATCTTGGCTGACTGAATCTACATAGAGTAAATTAGCTTGGATTCATTTTCCTTGGTTCTCTGCAAATGCTTCTTTACATTTATAGATATTAAAATAAGATAAAATAGTAAGCTTTTAAAATTAAATGAGTGTAAGGTAAATAGAATTTCTGAAGCGACTCTAATGGATTTTCATGCAATGCTGTTTATCTTAATGGCAGCAGAAGGGAGAATGTTGTGTCTGGTGTTTTCAGGGTGTTGGACAAGTCCATTTCCTCCTTAACGGTTCCAGACACCTGATGGCAGTTCAGATGGATGCCCTTGTTTTTCCTATCAGTGCAGAAGCAGTACTTGAAGGTATGCTGTTTCTGCTTGAAATGCGGAATAAGGGAAAGGGATCCCTTGGCTATTGAAAATCTTATCAGTCCATCGAGATTCAAATGCTGCCTTCTTAATTCCATCTCAGTGCAATGCTAATCCTGACTCTCAGGTGTTTGGATAAGCAGTTTCTCCGCATAGACCCTGTTTTCTCATGTGCTGATTTCAGGTCTTGTTCCTAATTGAGATGCATTTTTGGATGTTACAATTTATCCTGCAGAGTTCGATTGACTTTATGTTCCTTACCGTTTGCAAGTGACTGGGGCTCAGTTGCCGAGTGAATTTCCAAGTCCACCTGGGTAGGTTTAAGCCTGACTTCTTTTATCTTAGTGTTTGTGTGAGCCGGTCAGGAGCCCTGGAAGAAACAATTCTTAGGAGAATATGTTTGAGGGATAGTAGAAAAAGCCTTTGAAATCCTTCAGAACGAAGGGGCGTATTTTGGATTAAGGTCCAGTAGAAAGAAGATCAGTGTCAGTGTTAATAAAGGGCATGTGTGTTCAAGAGAGGTGAGGTTCTGCTCTTCTACTTTGGAATTGGCACTTCTGTTTGGAAACACGGCATGCTGTCCGCTACAGATCCCATATCAGGAAGTGAGGTGCAAATATTGAGGTAAGTATGGGAACTGTGGGAAAAAAGGCCTTTTGGTTGAGACCAGCTGCTCTGGAGGGACAGTGCTGGGTAGGGGAGCTGTTTGCCTGGACCATCTGCCTCAGTCTGAATCTGTTAGCATTTTACAGATCTCCTTCCCTTCAGTTTACCCCAGTGACTGCTGGTGCTGTTGTCTCTGTGCTGGAATTGAGCTCATTGGTGCTAGCTACTGTACGGACATAGGCTGGGAAAGGAAGAGAAGAAAGTTTTTCCTTTTAATGAAGTTCAGTAAAATTGGAAGAGCTACCGATTTCATTCTTTTCACCCTACTTTTTGTTTATTCAGTTCCAAAGGATCTTGTATTTGAAAAATAAGAATATATTTTTTTTCTGCAAATGTTGTAGTGTTAGTCCTAGAAACACCAACACTGTGCATGTGAGTGCGCCTGTTTATGTTTGTACAAATGTGGACAAGGTCCTTGATTTCAAGGTTCATGAAGTAAAGAATTGGCACAAATATCCCCATGTTCTTCACTTAGGCTTATGGGTCACTACCATTTATTGTTTAAATTACTCTGTTGATGGATTGAGATGAAAATGTTTTCTTAGTGAAGGCAGATACTGTAGTTCAGATTTATTGCGACATTAAAGCTTTAAAAAAAGCATATGCCCTGTGTGGTATATTACATTAGCTGGCTACTCTGTATCACTTGAAAGCACTTCATAATCTATAGTTTCTAAATTTTCCCATGATGTGTTGTTGAGATAAAATGCAGTAATATTGATGTGATATCCTGAACTTAGGATCGGTGTACTGCATCAGAAGTGATGTGACCTGTTCAAAGTAAGGGAATGTAAACAACGCATGTTTATCTGTAGTATTCACATTGATTTTTGTGTTTTTATTTTTAAGGAAAACATCCATGTAAGGAAACGGTGGGACTGAGGGAAAGCAGCAGGCAGTGGATAGAGGGAGAAAAGTGGAGCTACCATTTAGTTTTTGTAAAAAGCATATTTAGATGTTCCTCTCAGCTGAATTTTCCATGTTCTCTTCTGTGTTGGTTTAGATGACTTATCACAGAGCTGTTTCTGTTCTGTGCATGAGAACCCAGCCACAGACTTTCCATGCATTCCAGCCCGCAGTTTGGCCATTCTCTTTTTATCCCAAATCTGTTGTTCTGTCACAGATAAGAGGGATGGAAGAGTTCAGAGCTCTTCTTGCAAGACTTCTGCAATGATGTTTATTTTGGCTTGGTGTATACTGGAAGTGCTTCTGTGGTTAAAAGCGTGGGTTTGGATTTTGGAGAAGCAGACTCTAGTTTACTTCTTGCCTCTTATTCTGTGTCCATTTGCTTGATCAGTGAGGTAGGGCTACATCAGCTTCTTGTGATGAGCAGTGCGTGTTTCTGTTAAGAGTGTGCTGTAAGTTTGATCCTCCAAAGAACTGCATCAGCACCTGCAGTTGCCAACATGAAAGGCAATAAGACCAAACATCAGAAATGAATTTTCTATAATATTTCTTTTCTGTGATCAGAAGGACAGTTTTTTTCACTCATGGCTTTATTATGTATTTATTTATTTTAGACAATTATTCAAGAGATCCATCCCCTTTAAATGTTAGTTCTGAGGTTCCTTTGGTGTCACTGGGGAGGAACAGACTATCTCCTTTTGGGGCATTATGTTAAAATTTAAGGCATGTCGATACGGGGCAGTTACTGGCAGTATGGGAGTTGAGCATGTAGTGATCAGTTGTAATGAACTCTTGGCTCTACTGTTCTTATCCTTTAATTCTGGAATTGAACTTATTATAAAAAGCATTTATTTGTTTGGAAGACACAAAGGAAGGAAAACTCTAAAGATGCCTGAAGTGTTTGTCCTTAGTTTTTAGTTTTCACATTAAGCTATTTTTGAATGTACAGCATTGGATCATTTAGCACTGGGAAACCACGCTCAGACTGGAAAAGCATTTCTACTGAATAGGTGTTACAGGGAGATGCTATAAAAACCTTTTACCAGCCATTTAACATAGAAAGGCCTGAGGGATTTTCTTTTCCCCTTCTTTTTTTCAGATGACAAATGTCACAAAGGTTTCTCTCTCTAAAATAAAGTTAAATTGTAGGAGCAGATTTTGATTCTCATATAAGTTGTCTCAACTTGCACTGAGATTATTTAGATGCATGCCTGGGATCTTAAAACATGTAAGTGCAGTTAAACTAATAAGTGTGTCACGTGACTGCTGTTATATATTTGTAAGAGTTCCTCAATACTGATAGAAGTATTAGTCTACAAGGAGTGGGATAAATGCCAACATCTGGCACCCTTACGGTGATATATTGGAGAGTCAAATGCCATTAACTGTACAGAAAACTTTTCACTAGGAGTGATGTCCCACCGTAAGAAGCAATGTCTGATCCATCCTTCTGCGCTCTTGCAACAGTGACCTCAGATTCATCCTTTGAGGTCCTGAGCATCTCCCCTAAAGGGAGCCTTCTGCACACCTTTTGCTCAGCATGTATACTTGTGAGGAAGCTCTGGGATGATGGTGTTCCTCTCCCTGATGCTGGAGTCTGACTCATCTGTAGCTCTCCTTGGCCATGCTCACACTAAGCTCCCTAAAGTGATGAGCAAGATTTTTCTAATGCGCTGCAATGCTTTTCACAGTGATGGCTGTGTGACTGTATGCTAATTGGTGTCCTCTGCTGGGAATCTGGTGTGCCTTTTGCCACCAAATCTGTTTCAGTGCAGCTTCTGCATCTTTGACAGTCAAAATGAAGATTTCATCTTCATTACAGTCTGTTTTTCTGACTGATACAGAGCAGACTGTGTGGTGTGTTTGTATTTAATATTTTTAGCAGTCTAAAGCCTGAGTCATTGAAGGCCAAGTTTGCTGCATGCATGGTGCTCTTATACACACAATGGCTGACACAAGTCCCACCTCACCTCTCCGCTATTGCTTGCTCATGGGCAGCGAAAGATGGCACTAGATTCTTGCTGGTTGCTAGGGAAAACCTTTTATTCCTAGGTAGCTAAAGTGAGCTCGGGCTAAGCTGTAGCAGTGCATTTACTGTCCATGTCTAGGCTATGTGAAGTAGATTTAGCATCTCCATCTAGTGCTCAGCAGACAGGAGGCTGTTGTGAGCAGCCTGCTATGGTGATCACTGCACAGAGTATGGGTTGGCCATGAGATGAATACTGCCCTCCAAGACAAAATTAAGGCACACAGTTGACGATTATAAACTCTCTTGTATTGCTTTTATGGATGCCTCAGGTCAAACTTGCCAGTCTAGCTCTTCTAAACAGAGTAAATTCAGTAAATGCGTTTTGCTTTACCATCTGTCACTGTCCAGTTTCAATGTAGCAGAATCCTAACCATAATTCCTAAAAGTCTTGAAAATGCCTGTGTGTGCAAGGAAAAAGCAAATTATGCATGAAATGTGTAGTGTTGCTGTGTTTGAACAATGCAATCTGTAGGTGGCTAAAGGGCTAACTAAATTGCAGGCGTAATGAAAGCTCTGTGGTATTTAGTATATGTTCTGTCAGCATTAAACAGTCACCTTGTAAATATATGTTAATTTTGAAGGTGTGGATGACCTTTTTAATATTAATCAAAATGTCTCATGTTTAGAGGTTGGTGCTATCCTAGAAGAGACAGAAGCTTGTGACTGGTGGAGCCTGGGTGCCATTCTTTTTGAACTGCTCACAGGGAAGGTAGGGGGCAAGTTACATTATAAAACTGGCATGCTGGACAATAGTTTCTCACAGGTGGTTTGCCCAGTTTTGATTTTCTTCTCGTACACAGATGTGCTTTGCATAGCAGAGTATCCTTGATCTGCTATGTCTTCATGGCCATAGAAATTAAGTGTGCTCAAACTTCAGAATTACTTGATAAAGCTGCTTCAAGCCCAGGACTGGAAAAAATAACCAAAAACAATGCTGTCCTCTCAACCACAGTAAAATCAAAGCTTTCTAATATCCCTCCTGAACATTTAATACTTTTTTTGACCTGACAGATATCTTTGTTTCAGCACTATTCTCTGGGATAGTTTAAAAGCTCTGTGTTGCAGTGATTCAAGCCTGAGCAGGCTCCTGGTGGACTGCCTGCACTGGAGGGTCTCAGGCTGATGTGGTGATGCAAACTTATCTCACATTGAAACAGTAAGGTACCACCACCTCTAAGGAATGCTGATTTCAGTGTGTGAAGGCAGGGCACTCGGCCAAATTGAACTAGTGGCTATTTGGCAGTTCCATGTGAGGAAAGCAAAGTTCATCAGATTCCAAAACTTTTCAAGTTTGAGCAATAGAACAAGAGTGTTATGATGTAAATGTTCTAATGGCAAATCTCTAGGGGTACTTCAGCATCTGTAGAGGCTTGTTCCAGAACCAGTACTCAACCAAGGAAGCAGTGAAGTTTCAGCCATGTGTGTTGATTTACGTGTATACTAGAAGATAATCCAGCACTACATTTGTTTTGAGTTAATAAATGTATCTGACTAGGCTTTTTTTTTTTTTCTTTTTCCCAGACCCTGGTTGAGTGCCATCCATCAGGAATAAACACTCATACTTCTTTAAGTATCCCAGACCATGTATCAAAGGAGGCCAGATCGCTGATTCAGCAGGTGACTGGAGGGGGGGGATATAATTTTCTATGGGTACACATGAAGCCTAGATGAATACTTTTATATGCCTGAGCTGTTCCTGTGGAAATTACTGTAAAAAGAAAAAGCTGCTGGAAGGAATGTGGATGGGTCTTTTGTCAGCAACGGATGATTTTTACCTGACTGGTTTGTTGCGTCTGGAAACTTGACTTCTGCTTCCTGGTGCTTCTGTAGAAAACCAGAGTGCTTTGCTGTTTCTCCAAGCAACAAATTTGGTCAGTATTTGGGTGCTTTGGCAACACCCATGGGTGGTACGTGGCCGTTTTAGGAATTCTGTTCTAGCTATTAATGGAAACGTTTATGACGAAGTGAATTTAACTCAAAAATATTGACGCCAATCAAACAGATGGCTCAAAGTGCCATGAATCCTAGAAGAGAATGATTTTAAGTATCAACCACTTGTTGAAAATCTGGTTGAAAATCTGTTGCAGTGCTTCAGGAAATTCTGGGTGAAGGATTTCCAAATGTGAATAGTCTGACTTCTGTAAGAAGGTAACTGATAGGTTAGACAAAAAGCCAAATGGGGAACTTGAAAATACAGACCAACTTTCAGAGTGATACACCACGTATTTTCATACTAATTAGATTTAAGTTGTCACAACTGATGAAGATAAATAACTTGTCTGTATAGAGTCTTGGCTTTCAGGTAACACCATCTTCCTTCATGTAGTTAATTTTGACCTAACTGTGCAAGTGGAGCCTTGATCTGACCTATTCCATTTGAGCTGAGTAAATAATAGACGTGAGCCGTGGTGTTCAGCTTTGAGTGAAGAGTATCTGGCTAGTGAATATGTACTAAATGACATCTCTTACATGAAGATCTGAACAGAAAAAAAATGGAAAGATAGTTTCTGAAGAAAATGAAGGAAGGACCTTTTGAATATTCAGCAAGTCAAAAGCCCTAGAGACTGATTTCTGTGTTTAGTGTTGAACGATGAGTGGAGAGGCAACCTGAAGTTTGAAGCTCCAGATTTGAAAGTGCTTTTACATGCATCTGTGTGTTTCTGGCAAGGTTAGGAAGGGAAGTGATGAAATAAAAGTCCTGTTTTTGTTGAATGTGCATTTATTTTGCTAGATGGTAGCATACTGTTGCCCTCACCTACAAGTGCAACGTGACTTAAATAGGTAAAGAAAAGCAAAACCAGCTCAATAAAGGGAATTCTTCCCTTCTAATACTGGAAATGAAGACAAACGAAGTCATCCAGTTCACTTTTCCCTGCCAATACAGGGTTGTTCTATGCAGACTAATGTATTGCCTGTTCTCATATATGCCAAAGAGTGGCGCTTTTTTTGGCCATGTGGAATCTAATTGGCAGAGATAGGTCTGCCAGTTTCAGATGTATTGCAAGGCCATAATCTGTTCATAGGACAGTCACCCTAGTGCCTGTTAGGTTAAGCCTTCTGATGCAGGCTGGTGACGTGTCAGGTGGAGGTTCAGCTCTATGAGCTAGTAAATCACATTTCTGTTGTGTGACTATCCAAGGAAGCTGCCATTCATTTGTTGAGGAAGCCTTGTCAGGAAAAGGAAGAAAGCTCTCTTGGCATGGATAGCAATTTGTCATTGCGACTTTCCTTCCCTCCACTGCCAAGGTCAAAGCATCACAGAATAATTCTCTGGGTTCAGTGTTCAGCTTCACAGAGAGCTGTCAGTCGTCTCCTGCCATGGTTTCCAGTGCAGATGACTTCATTGTAAACACCTCTTTCATTTAGCCATTTCTAAGAAAATAGATCCTTTGTATTTCATTTGCTCTTCTGAAAGGTGAAGTTATTTTTTATATTGGTTTGGTATTTTGCACCCAGGAGTATTTTCCAGGCACGTCCAGACTTTGCTACCGGGAAAATATGCAGCATGGCTGTTAAATAAGTATCTGTTGCAGTTTCTGATGCATTGGCTTTCTTAAGAGTAGAGATATCCTGAAAGGACAGATTGCAGAGAGCAAGTGTTGGGGCTTCCTTTCCCCCTGCTGGTACTTGTTACAGTTCAGCAGAAGGTGGAGGGACAGTGGCAGCATCTGCTTGTGCTGTCTTGTGGAATATCTCAGAACAGCACCATTCACTGTCACCAAGTTACCTTTACTACGTGACATTACAATTGCAAATAACGAAGCTATCTTAGAATGTGTAAATTCGTATGTTTATGGAAGTAGACTCACTTAGATGTAGGGCATTAAGATATGAGTACACATTGTTCCAGGAGACAACTGGGAGAAGTTATCCTATTAGCTATTGCAGAAAGAGCAAGAAAGAAATAGTGCCTTTGTACTGAGTGTAATTGAATAGAGGATAAACAATTCTCTGGAAGTGCAAAATATTTTTGTGTGTCTTTATTAATCTCTTCAGAGTGTTACCTTTGCATTCCCTTTTATGTGGATGGATATCTTTAAACAGATGTAAATATTGTGATTTCCTTTGCACATGAATTCAGCATGTGATGTACAACTAGAAAGGGAATGAGGTGCTGAATCTTAGGAAATTTCCATGGAGCCCTTATGCTGTTGTTTTGTTTGTTTTGCTTCTTTAACCACCGGGATTTTGATTTTTCGATCTTAATGCATTTGTAGAACTCTTTAAAAACTTTTTTGTTTTGTTTCTAAAGAAACAGAGAACTGACTGCCACATCCTGGTATTTTAAGCACAACTTGCAACTTATGAAATGGAAAGTTACAGACCGGCGTGCCTGGTGTAGCCTTAATGCAGTGGTGTGAGCAAAGGTTAACGTGAAGCAAATGCAGTGGCCAGAGTTCTACAGATGTAGGCTCTGGCTGCTGTTCTCTTTTTAAAAATGAGGTTATGCTTAAAATGAAGTCCCGGTGTACAGTGCTTCAGGGTATTGCATGCTGTGATCAGTGCTCTCTGAAGACTGTATCACTGAGACTCAAGGAAAAGAGAGTCTTCCATTTACTGCATTTTAGGAATTTCAAGTATGCTTCACACTCTTGAAAGTAACTCAAAGAGCAGGAAATCGGTGGGATGTCCTTTACCTTAGACCTTTACGGAACTTTTAAGCTGTTGTTTTTGTTCTTACTCACTGAATCACACATATATATTTTCTTTTCATATCAAGCTTTTGCAGTTTAATCCTGCGGAGCGTCTTGGTGCTGGCGTTGCTGGTGTCGAAGACATCAAATCCCATCCATTTTTTGCCCTCATAGAATGGGCAGATCTGGTGAAATGAGAGATGCGCTCCAAACAAGCTCAGGTCAAGTGGACAAGTTTCTCTGTCACAGAACAACACCAACTTTCTTCCTTCGGGTGCCCCAAACCTTTGGACTTTCTGACTGAAGGACGCTGGACCAATCATGCCAAAAGTGAACACTTTTAACAGGACTCACCAGCTGGGCGGGGTGCTAGCTTATTTTTATGGCAACTGGTGGCCGTGTGTGTGCAAGTCTCTTCACCAAAGGGCGATTTGTGATGAAACTGCTGCGTAGCATGCTTAGCGCTGCCAGACTGTCAACTAAGTGACAGTGCCCTCCTGGTGCTTTGTCTGGTGATGGAAGCATCTGTAGAGTGTGCCAGTTGAAAATATCTTTTATACTGTATGTCAGTAGACCATTTCCCTATGCTAAGTGCAGCTGGAGGAGGGAGGGGAACAAATAATTTATTAATGGTATATGCTGAATAAAATACTAAAATGCTTTCTGCGAAACTTGACACATTAAAAATTGTATATCCATTAAAAATTAAGAAAGCTGTTGCATAATACCGTGGAATGTGTCTTGAAAATGGCATATCACTTCAAACAGTGGAAAGAGCATATAAAAGGCAAATAATCCTGTCAAATGTTGTACTTTGTTGGCTGGCACTGTCTGTTTAAAACTCTTGACACTGTTATGTTTGATGAGCTACGTGTTAACGTCACTACAGAAAGGGAGACTTTTCCCTCAGCCAGATAAACACTGCTTTTGCAACTTGATAAGGAGCAAGAAGACACAGTGCTAAATAAATGTATAGATTACAAAAGGAAAAGCTCTTCTCTCATCATTGCAGCCACTACTTAGCACTTAGGGGAAGTGAAGTTCATTAAGTGTCCTATTTTTAACTGTTTCTTCAGGAAAAATCCTCTCTTGTGTTCTTGTGCTTGAGGAAGCTTCTGAACTTTCTGTTTGTTAATGATCTGAGTAAATCAAAGAGAGCCTTCACCCACTCTGCTGCTCGAGCAGGAAGGAGCCTGGGCTTTGCTCACACTGAGTGACTCGGTGTCGTCTCTGAACAAACCCTGCTGTGTAAGACGTGGGAGCGAGCCAGCTGGATGACCTGTTTGTTGGTAAGGTGCAGAGAATGGGAGAACAACACAAGGGATGCAGAACACCGTGCCGTGTGCTGGGGTTGCTGCTCATCATCCACACTTGTATGGGTTCCGGACGTACAAACACCGCACGCGGTAATGTTGTACAGATTATGGAGCTGTGTTCTTTTCTAAACGTTCCCTTTGCTCTCTGTCTTTTTTAAACAAACAAACCTTCTCCCCAGCTTTATCCGGAGAACAAAGACCAGACTGACCAGACTCCTTTGGGAGAATGAGGTGACAGCAATGATTTTTGAATCTACTTTTTTTTTTTTGAGGGGGGTGGGGGGGGGGAGTCGTATCCTTCCATTTGTATTTTAGCAGCGCATTTTATGAGCATTCCCCAAAGTGCATCTGCACAGTCTCCATCTGTTAGACACCAGGTCGGCGTATTGAAATAAAGTGGAAAAGGAAAATGCTTCACTTAAACAAAGGAAATCTGGAAACTTTTTTTTTCCTTTTAAAATTATTCCACTCCCCTCTTTTTTTGTTTCTTCCCTTTCTTGTGATCAGCAGGCCAGCAGAGGGGCTGGAACAACACCGCAGGTTGTAACCAGGTCATCGGTATCACCGCCTACGGAGCACCGTCCAAGATTACATCACTCTCAGAAACTGTGCTTCAACCTACCACCCTCTGGCTTCATAACAGGAACTCCCTCAGGTGAGCCACAGGAACGACTTCCTGCACCGAGAGGGTAGGAAATCTCTAATGCAGAATCTGAGCTGATGCAGAGCTTCCTTCCAGCACTGCCCCGGCTGTGACTCTGGAGGGCTCGTTGCTCAGGGGAGGCCTCCATCCCTCTGCCACCTGCCTACATGCTGGCGGCTCTGCCTGCTGGCACCACCTCATCATGTTGTTGGTTCCGTTTGGCTGTCCCACTGTGTTTGCCTAGTATTAACTATTAAAAATAATAATAATAAGTAAAGGGCTTTTCTGTGTTACCTTAAAACATTTTCTTGTTCAGGCTGTGCCAGTGTTGGTTGCAGGTGAAAGCAGTGCGAGCAAGCACAGCAGGACAAGCGGCAAAAGGAAAATGCTGTTCTATCAGGAACCAAAGGACCAGTGACTCTCACTGATTTGGTTTAATTAATGACACAATGAAATACTTCATTTTCAATTGCAACACTGAGTAATGAGGAACTCTAGGTGAGATGGAACAGGATGTTTGGTAAGTCAGTTTGCTGTAACTGCACCTTTGCGATGCTGCCTTTATTCATAACCTTACCACAGCTTCAGACAATGATTTTGCTAAAGAAAGTACAGTCTGGAGTTAATGGCACATTAAAAATCTTGGGTTTATAGATAGATAGATGATAGATAGATGATAGATAGATGATTGATGATGGATTCTATTTTTTGTTGATATTTACACGTTTTATTTCCTTTGTACCTAATCAGTGGCTTAAATGACTTGGGAAACTTTCTGGGTTATCTTCTCTCTGGTGCCTGTTCTGAGGCCCCGTGGTACATGTCTCTGTTTTGCTGAGTGCTGAGGAGTGCAGCGTCCATTCCACCTTCTGTTACACCTAACAGCTGACAGCAAAGCAAACCTGCCAGTTTGTTCACAGGAATTCCTGTGAGACGATGTAGAACAGTGAAATACACATATAGATTTTCCTCATCTATTTAGGCAACGCAGATAACATGCTTCAGATGTCTGGAAGTGATAATTCATTGCACCCCATTCAACCACTGTTATGTTTTTGTCTCCTACTGAAAAAAATACTCAAAGAGAAAATATAAGAAGACTCCGTGACCTTCTCTTTCTTTTTGGTCATCTCTGACCTCCTCCTTTTTTCTGACTGCTCCATCTCCAGCCCCCCCTATTCACTGTCCTTCTTTGACCTTCTAAGACCACCTTTTCTCTGACCTTTTCCTTCCGCTCCCCTCTTCACTTTTAAATCTCTTCCCTGCTCTTCTTTCCTGCTCTTCTTTGACTGTCTCTGGCCTGCTGTCACCTTTTTTTTGACCCTCCTTGACCTTCTCTGCTTTTCTTGGATCTTCTCTGACCTCCTCTTGTCTTCTTGGGCTGCTTCCTTCTCACCTCCTCTTCTTGATCTTCTCTCTGTCCTTCTCCGGTTGTCTGCTCTTCTCTGACCTTCTTTTTCCCTGTGTTGTCCATCGTCTCTTCGCAGACTTCTGTCACCCAGGACCGTCTTTTCTTTGACCTTCTCCCATTTTCATTTTTAAACCCCTTTATCTCTGCTCTGCTCATCTCTGCTCTTCCCTTCCCTTCTCTTCTCTGACAGACCCCGGCCTGCTTTGAGTGCTCTGCCTCCTCTGAGTGCTCGTGGCCCCCTCTCCACCTTCTTTCCCCCTTCTTTGAGCTTTTTCAACGTTCTTTGAGCTCCTCCTGATCTCTGACCTTTGGCGCTGAGCTGAGTTGCTGTGAAGCACACCAGAGCCCCCTCAAAACCTAAGGGAGAAGCTGCCTCTGGTGAAATGTAGGGGACGTAACATTGTTTGCTTTATACGGCTGTATTCACAGCTTCTGTGCTTGTTGCCCGGCTCCTCTATCTCCTGTGAAAATCACCTCTCAGACAGCAGTTATTGTCATGCTGACTCCCCGCACCCCTTTGGGATGCTGAGTTGGCAGGGTTAGCTGCTCCGGAACATCGACTCGGCTCTTTTCTCCATTTCTAAACCTGTTCCTTGGTGCGTCCCCGCAGAGAAGGGCAGCGGGATGAAGAAGGCTGGGAGGTCAGCCTGCTCTAAATGAAGCACTCAGCATAACAACGCACAGGGAAGTGCGAAGTAAACCTCCGAGGGCTTTTTTTTTTGAGTGTGGTGTCATTTGTTTTTTCAAGGACACCAAGTAGGAAGCCGGAGAAACAGAAACTTCCTCTCTGGTGAGATTTATGGCAGCGATTTAAGCAATAAAATGAAAAAGTGCACTTGTTGATTTCTTGGCATCTGTGCTCCCCGCGTGGATTTTGCTGTGAGGTGAACGCAGCCCTTTTTGGGTCGTTGTTTGGGACATGTCTTCAACCAAATGTGGGTGAGGGCCTGGTGCAGCTCTGCTGCAGAGAGGAGCTTTGGGAAGGGGGAGCAGAGCCAGCTCCTGCAGGAGGAATGCTGCCTGCTCTGAGGGGCTGCGCAGCCGCTGCTGGCTGCAATGTCACACTGGCAGCACAAAGCAATCTCTTGCACAACGGGGCCATTTGCTGCCTGGGCCACCTACAAGAGTGGAGCTGGAGAGCCCAGACCCAAATGTGGGGCATTCCCAAGAAAAACCTAAATTTTGGTGGATGGAGAAAGTGGTGGATTTGGTCCAACCTGCTAGTGCTGTGCAGTGAAACCCCCTGCACTGCTGCTGTGGGCCAGAGGAAGCAAAACTACACACAGAAGAGAATGGTCCAGCTTTCCAGCAGCAGACAGTAGCTCCATGTGCTGCCCCAATGGGACGTCATGGCCTCTTGGCAGACTAGAGGCTCTCGTCCTCCAAAGGCAGCTCTTTCTCCATCTTCTTGGCCCAGGGACCTGTCATGAGGGATTAGAGCTGCTGCTGGAAGGCTGTGGGGGCACCACGATGGGCAGGAGAGCTGGGGATGTGCGTGCTGCTGGGCAGCAGGGAATTGGCAACCTCTTGGGAAGGCTGCAGGCCGGTGCCTTGGTGCTCTGTGAGATCCCAAGTTTGGCAAGTCTGGGAAATGTCCTTCTGGGACCAATACAGTAGGCAAGCTGATTGGCAAGTGGTAAAGCGGGCTAAAGATGGGCCAGCCAGGGAAGGAGCAGATGTTGATCTGCAGTCTTCTGCAAAGCCTTGCGAGCCTCATTCTGCTCTGCCTTGGAGATAGCTGTTGTGCCTCAGTGTGACCTCACTGCAGGAGCTGCATTGTGGCAAAGGACAAAGCCACAAACCAAAGTAGGTCCAATGTAGCTGGACTAAAGGAGTAGCTCTGCTGGCTGCATTACCTGATGGCTCTTCCTGTGCTGCAGGGATGGACGCTGAAGGGGCGGCTGGAGGCAGTGGGAGGTGTCTCTGCTGAAGCCTTACCAGTGCAACGTGAGGTGAAGAAGCGTAAGCTCTGGTTTTATTCTGATCTCTTGCTTAATAGTTTTCCCTTCCCAGCTAAACTCCTCTGTGCCCTATTCTGCTGGTTTCTCACATCCCTGAGCCATTTCTCTCTGGGGTATTGTCTAAATTTGTCCAGCTGCCTCTGTTCATGTCCTGTGTTGTGTCCTTCAGCCCTGGCCGCAGGTTTTCTTGCTCTTTTAGTGTCTCTGCTTCTGAAATGCTGTCCTGAAGAGCTGGGACCTAGGAGTGGATTATTAGATGCAGCTGTTATACCCACATAACGATGAAAACAGAGAGGATTGCTCCCACAGAATGAAAGTGCTGGGCTTGTAAAAGGGCTAGGAAATAGCTTACCCCAGAAGCATGTGAGTAATGAGAGTTTTATGGTGCCCAGCACAGTGGTGGGACAGTAGAGAAGAAGCCTCTATGAGAGAGGACAGTGCTGCGCTGTGATTTAGGGCCTTCTGCTGGCTGGCTGCACTCCGCCTGTGGTCCTGTTTGAGCACTGTGCTCTGACATTTGCATGCTCATAATCTTCCTTTATGAACCAGGCATGGAGAAGCTCAGGAGCCAAGTGGTATATATCCCTTCTCCAGGCTTTTTTTTTTTTTTAAACCTTCTTCCCTGCTTCTCTGCCTCCTTCATTTACAGCCCCAGCCCTGGTTGGTCCTGTCAAGAGAAGTTCTCTGAGCCCAGACCGTGGTCCCTCAGAGTGTCCTGCAAGCTAAGCAAAGGTGAGCACCTCAATCCTAAACAGATTGGCCTCACATAGAATCGTGGAATATCCCGAGTTGGAAGGGACTCACAAGGATCATCAAATGCAACTCTGGGCTTCACACAGTACTGCTCAGCTTTTAAACCCTGTGTCTGAGGGCACTGTCCAAACGCCACCTGAACTCCAGAAATGGGGGCCATGCCCACCGCCCTCTGGTGCAGACCCTGTCCCCATCCCCCAGCTGCCCCTCCCCTGGCACAGCTCCATACTGTCCCCTCGGGCTGTCGCTGTCACAGAGCAGAGCTCAGCGCTGCCCTCCACTCCCTGTGAGGAGCTGCAGCCGCCATCAGGCCGCCCCTCAGCTGCTCTGCTCTGGGCTGAGCAAACCCAGAGAGCTCAGCTGCTCCTCACACACCTCACCCTGCAGGCCCTTCACTATCTCTGTTACACTCCTAACAGGGTAATGCACAGTGTGAAATCCCAGCCCTCTTCACACTGCTGGGTTTGCCCTTGAGTTAGAAGCCAAGTTCTTGAAAAGAGGTATAGAGATTATTTTTGCTTTCCAGCATTAGGAATACGCAGCCTAGAGAAATAAGCCAGGGTGTTCTCTGAAGGGCTGCAGGGTGCAGTTAGCATGGCACTCTGCTGCTGCCCCTGGCTGGGTGGAACTCTTCTCCCCCAGCCCAGGTGGAGCCCTGTGGGGGTGGCAGGAGCTGGGACTGGCCGTGGGCCCTGTAAGAGGCTGGGTGCTGGTGTCTGGTCTGAGCTGGGGATGAGAGGCTGCCATAACAGTACTGCTCCTTTCCCTTCAGGGGACCAAAGAGAGCAGGGCAAAGAATGGCCGGCGTCTGGTTTCCTTGTTATTTCTTTTCATAAATAATCCCTTGTACTTGCACCCTGTACTCTGACAGCACTGAGAACGCACGGGGTTGGTGAGATTTTTTCCCCCCCTCCGAAAGTTATTCATTTGGCTAGCCCTTAAACAATAGGTTTTTGTCTAAATCGTCACCAGTGAGACTGTCAGGAGAGGCCCCCTCTCCCCCTCCTGCTCTCCTCCTTTTGTCTCCAGTTGCGGGGTCGGGATTCGCCGCCAAATGGAGGCGGTGGCCGCTTTTCCAGGCCCCAGATGCCAGCGCGTGGCAGCATCTGGCTGCTTGGCAGGCGCGGGGCAGCTGCCTGGCCTGGCCCTGCTGCCATGGCCGCTGTGGGCATGAGGGCCCCAACCGGGGCTTTGGATGGCAGTAATGCCTCCAAAGGGTCCGGGATCATCCGGCTGCCGTTGGACTCCCGGCCCTGCTTTTTGTCCTGCTCGGCGGCGTCTCATGTAACCTTACCTCCTTGTGCTGAGAGCGTTTTGGGTGCCTTAAGGCATGGAGCTCTTTGAAAGAGAAATACAAATCACTAGAAATGTAGAGATAAAACCCTCTCCTTGGAGGCCATGTGTTTGGCATGGGAAACGCATGATAACAGCTTGCTTTAGAAAGGTGACATTTCCACTGAAGGCTGAATAATAAAAAATGCATTCTAAAAGCCGAGCTTTCCTCTGTCTTCTGATATATTAGACTTTTGTAATGAAGACAGCTTCTGGGACCGGGGAATGTGCCGCTTACTTGAAATACATGTGTGGGAGCTCTCCCTAGCCCTAATGGGTGTCACAAGCGGCTTGGGCTGCATTAATGTGGTGAGCTCTATTAAAAGGATTGTTGGGAGCTGTTCGCGAGCCGTGAATCAAAGCCGCCTTTCCCCAACTTTGTTTTAGCTCTGGCTCGCACGTGTAGGCAGACTTGCCTAAGGTTAAGTCTCTTTTAAAATGAAGATGCATAGAAATATTCTGATATGAGGTTTTTTTTCCCTCCCCCTTTTAATTCAGAACATGCCAGTGAAGGACTCTGGAGGGATGTGGAAGGAGGAGGCAGCTGAAAGAGGCTTCGAGGGTCGCGCGGAGTCTGCGCTGCGGTGCTCTCGCAGGGAGCAGCTCTGCTGACAGGCAGCTGCTGGCTGTGCAGCCACACAGTGCGTGCTGCCGGCACGCGCAAATGCCGGGACCGTGTTGACAAATACCTCGTCAGTGCGAGATAGTTAAACCTGCTTGTTTAATCATCGGCGCTGTTTCATCCAGGGCTTTGAAACAAGTACGTTGCTGCTTCACAATATGATGTGTTATGAAAGATGCAAATGTGAGACTTTCGGGATGCCGTTTAATTCAGACTCGTAGAGATGTACTACTATGGTTCATTTTTATTTTTTTTAATTGTTTTATTTTTTTTCCTAGAAAAAGTATTATTTGTTGTTTGCACAATAAAGCCGTGGCAGCCTGGCTTTACCATGTAGCTCTCAGGTCTCCTAGCAGAGCTGAGATCCCACTTGTGATGTATCCCCCGCACCAGCACGGCCCCATACACGGTCCCACCTCGGTCTGCTTGCAGCACATGCACAGAGGCACGTGAGGATGTGTGTGTGTTTTGGGCTGGCTTTTCTGGCACCGAGATGTGGAACTCGTGCTCCTGGTCGCCTCCTGTCCGTAGCTCGGGGTGGCTTTTTGACCTCCCTCCCTTCTCACAACAATATCCGCCTTCATGCCAGCGTACTATCTTGTCACATGCCTCATCTTTGGAAATATAGTATCTAAAATTAAAGATCTGCTTCCGTTTTGGAAATTTTGAAGTGACCTTTGTCACTCAAATAGAGAGAAAGCGGTGCAAGTCAGGGCTCCTTTCACGCTGTCAATAGGAAACAAAGTGGAGATGCCTTCTGAGGCTTCCTGCAGACCCTCTTCGTGCTGTAGTATCTCAGTGGCCCTTTCAAAATGCTTCTGGTATGTGGGTATTTTTCTTAATTAAAAGGTTTATTTTTGAGGGCTGATTATAAGAGAATGCCTCACTGATATCTAAGTTGCTTTTTAGTCAGAAAAGGACTTAAAGCAAAAATGCCACTTCAGGATTTAGAGAGATGGTCACTGCATTCTTGTGTGTCAGTGCCCAAGAGAGACATTTCCTTCAGGAGAGAATGTAAGTGCCGAGGTGCTTGAAGATGTTGGTACGTGACAAGCTGTCTGTCCTAATGCTGTACCTTCTGATGGAGCTGAGCCTGATGGTGCTCCTGCTGTTTGAGTTTTTCTGGTTTCCTAGTAGTAGTGAAAGCCAGTGCAATCTATCTGTGTGGAGCTGGACTCTGCACTTGTGAAAAATGGGGTCTCCTCTGTAGCGTGGTTTTGTCAGCTGCAGCATGCAGATGAATTCAGGATCCATTGATGTCAGAGCAAATAGTTACTTTTTTTGCACTTGTTTAACCAACATCAATACAAATCTGCGTTCTTATGAGTGTGGTCAGCTCTGTCTTCGGTCCAGGCCAACCAACTGCAGCTGAAACTTTTGGAGAGTCGCCTCCTCTTCTCTCGCTATCAGTGCTTCTTATGTGTCAATCCTGTTGGGATCGGGTACTTCCAATCCTTTCTTTAGGCTCTTGGTTTGTATTTCCAGGCCCAGCTCCACACCCACTGTAATATGTAAGGTGAACATAATTCATATCCAGCACAACTTTCTGACTTACTTCCCTTGTTCCTCAGTGATGAAGAACTGTGGATAAAAAACCCCAAAGTGCTGGTGTTCAGGTGTCTCTCTGGTGCGAGCCTCACACAAGGGTGACTGCAGCCACAAGCGAAACCCCATGTCAATTGCACGCCGAGGGCACCCAGAGGGCTCCACTGAGGTTGCTGCTACTTGCTGCCAGGCTATTTGGAGGCCTGTGATGTTTTCTAGCAGAGGACAGGGCTTTGCTGCGTTTTCCTGAGCATTTTCCTCAGGTGTGTATGGCCATTTTTTATGAAGCAAGGTGTATTCTGATTACTTGCCTGTATGCACAATACTTGTGTGTTACTGCCTTTAGTCAATCAGAGCTGGGGCAAATGCATCTAAAGAAAACATACACGTGAACAATGGGTCTTTTAGGAATTAAAATTAGTTCCTTCTCTGAAATGTTGATTAAATTAAATATCACATGGACATTAAATATCATAATGCTGCGTGAAATACCCCTTATCAACACAAATCAAAACAGGTATAAAAATGCCAAAGGACTTTTGCCTGGAGTGGTCAAATTTCAGCGCAAACACAAAGGGTCAACTCGTGGCACTTGGCTTCTGTATTCTGCTCGTAAGCATCCCCGCGTATTTGCTTTGCTCTGTCTGTCTTTTTCCTCCCTGTTCCCCTCTCCATACATCAGTGTCGGGGAGTTCAGACATCACAAGGGCCTGTGTTTTTTTTTTATTATTATTGTAGCGCCTAATGTGGAATTTAGAATGAGCAACACTCTTTCCTGTCGGTACTTGGAAACTCTTTTGTGTTACGTCCGTCCTTTCTCTGAAGTAATCGCCCAACTATTCCTAGCAATAAAATGTTCCTCTCTAGCCCCATCAGATACGTTAGAAAGATTAGGGAAAGATCTGAAGGCCCAGTTCGGCTGAGTTAAACAAAACTTCCACAGGCTTTAAATGTACTCCTTTTATTTTACTGCAGATACTGCCTGAGGACATAGTATAGGAAAAAGGCACCCGGATACTGCCTGATAGAAGCAAGCAATGCACTTTATAGCCAGGCTGCGTATTGTCTAAGCGACATAACTTGTACACGTGGTGTGCCAAGGGAAAGGGACGGAGGGAACAGGAGCTGTGCTTCTCTATATCCACTCTATTTTTTATTACCTTTAAAATTACTACACTAAGATTTGTCCAAAATTTGTTACAGTGCTGGAAACTGGACTTGTCCCTCCTGTCAGCTGGAGCTGCAGTGACGTTCTTGTATGACCACAGCTCAGAAGATACACCGTTTTCAGTAAGGCAGCTAAAATGACTTACTTGGCATTGATGCCTCAGATGTGCTTCGGGGTAGGGAAGGCTTTCCTAAAATTCTTGAATATACACCTGATGAAAATGGGAGAATTTGGCTTTTTTCCTTCCTGCTGAGGGACTACTTGAGGGAGAGCAAAACTCCTGCTGAGACTTCAGAAAGCCTTAAAGGATGAGGAACTGGCTCCTCCAGGACCTGAGGCTCCAGGGATGAAACTGCTTATCCTTTGGGCTTTCCTTTGTCTTCCCTCAGCAGGAAGTCATAACTTTGGCTTGGGACTGAAAAGCCCCCAAATTGGTGACGGCTCTGCCTTGAGCATCTCTGATGCTTCTATAATGGCATAAATCTATTAGTGTCCAAAGCAAGGTAACAAAGATGAGGAAGAGTTTAGAGGGCAAAGTGTAAGAGGAGAGGGTTCCTTGTCTTGTTCAGCCCCGAGCAGGGCCTTGTCATGGTGGCTGCAGCTCCATGGGAGCGGAGGAGCAGCGCTGAGCTCTGCTCTGTGTGACAGTGGCAGGGCCCAGGGGACGGGCAGCTGGGGGTTGGGGACAGGGTCTGCACCAGAGGGTGGTGGGCATGGAGCAGGCTGCCCAGGGCAGTGGGCACGGCCCTGAGCTGCAGGAGTTCAAGGAGCGTTTGGACAGTGCTCTCAGACATTGAGTCTGAATGTTGGGTGGTGCTGTGTGGAGCTGGAGTTGGTCTTGATGGTCTTTGTTGATCCCTCCCAACTCGGGCTATTCCACAATTCTGTGATTCTGCTGAGGCAGTGGTGCCGTGGCCCTGCTTGCAGGCCTGGTGCAGACTGTAGGCTCCTTCAGTTTTGGCTCTTAAAAAAAAAAGTTTACTTCAATTTAAGGATATTTTTGTGCGCTACTTTTTTGTTTTGTTTTGTTTTTGTTTGACAGCCATGACAGCCTCTCCTCATTATTATGGAAAATATAGGGTTGGTGGTAATTACTATCTGAGTATGAATGAGAGCAGAAGTGGGCATAGCCTGCACTGGCCTTTCTTTGACAAGGTATAACTTTCTTCTGAATTTCTGTGTTAATTAATGCTTATTTAAAAACCACTTTAATTGGCAGTAAACACCTCAACTTTTTGTACTCATTAAAATGCAGCCATTGATGTGTGATGGATTTTTTAAAGCTTAATTAACTTTCTTTCTGTATATATAACCTATAATAATGACAAATACTGGAAACTGCTTTTTTTCTGTTTTTTTTTTTTTATTTTTTTTTAAATTGTTTTATTTTATTTTATTTTATTTTTCCCCCCTTCATTTTTGGCCATCCTCATGATATTGCCATCACTTGAAGAAAGGCCATAAAATGTACCCCAATTTGGCTGGGCTCTGGAGGTGTGGGGATGATAATGCAACCCCTCTGGGAGCATTTGTCCCATACCAGCAGCTGGGATAATGCAGCCTCTCTGAAGCTCCTGTCCCATAGCAGCAGCTGGAGCCTGAGCTTGCACCCAAGCAAGCAGGATTTGTTGTCCTGCACCTTCTCTGCATGTCATGAGCACCTTTACTAAAAATGCAGTGTGATGCTTTTTCTCAGGTAGGCTCACAGGCCTGCTTTTCCTTGCAGCAACATAATCCAGCCATGAAAATCGAAGTCAAAATGGATTTTCTGGTTCTTTTTTTAACAAAAAGTAGGTGCGGGTGGGTTTGTCCACATGCACGTTTATAAGTGCCAAGTCAGGTGAACCAAAAAACTCTTAAGAGAGCTTTTCTCCTTCACCAGTTTTCTGTCCTCATCTCAGCCATAGAACGGGATTTGGCATAAAAGCCTGTAGTTTGCTGAAGTGAGTTAGGGATGCAAGCTGTGATTTTAAAGGACATCAGCACTTTGGGCTACAGAATTAGACTCTGAAATCACTTTTGAGAGGGGGATGTTGGTACTTTTTGAAGCATCAATCGTTTGTATACAACGGGATTTACAAACAAGCATAGCATGGCATAGTTTGTAATTCATGCAAAATATGCTGTCTGCTTTGTTTAACTGTTGCACACAGATACTCTCCCTGTATTCCTTTGCAATTTTTGATATAATCATAGACGAGATGGGTAAATCAGAAGCTTGAAAATGGCGAAGCTGGTTTGGGAAAGCAGCTGTACTCAGTACATTTGAACTCTATGAAGTGATTTCATGTCCAGAAGCGCTCAGCTCACAGCTACTTCTACTACCATCAGCAAAATAGGATTTTGTTTAAATTACCTTGGAAAATAATCTTCATTCTCTTTTATGCCGTTTGTCTTTTCTAAGTCAGTTGATAACCCGAATGCTGTTCAGTTCCTTTCCCTTTATGTGTCTTGAGAAGTGATCAGGCTGACCACCTCAGCTCCCCACTGCAATAACCATAAGCTGAGGTATTCCCTCCTGCTTTGTAAACTGTTGCTGACAGCTAACCCCGGTACTTAGTGTCTGTTCCATCTTGTCTGCTTTATGGGAATCTGCCACTCAGCTGATGGACATTCATCTTTGTAGCTGTAGCGCAGTGCTCAGTGAAGCACCCGCTTTTTGGAAGTGTGTGAATCAGCGCAGTGCTCCTGTAGGGACAACCAACCTATAGGTGCCTGTTACATAGCTCCCTGGCTGGCTGTGTTCAGATAAAAGACTGTGAATTCCTCATGCCTTCACTCCATCTTGCCTGAATTTGCTCCATCCAGCAGGGAGGGATCATGCCTGTGGCCATGTGTATGGGGAGCTATCATGCATGTGTTCTTCTGCACAGCTTGAAAGGAGAATATACAAGATAGGCATCAATTTAAAGCTTGGTTTTACCTGCTCAGGGTAACTCCATCAGAGTGACGGTATTTATGTATTTAAAAGAATATGTTCACATGGCTAAAAGTGAATGGCAGGCAGAATCTGGGCATTAATGGTAACTTTCTTTCTGAGCTTTTTTCTAGGCTATCATTAAAATAAAATGCTGCTGCCTGTTAATTTGACCGTGTCAATAAATAAAAATGTCCATAACAAGTGTATGAGGCTAATTAGGATTTTATGGCTGTGTTGTTCTGGTTGATAGTTGTGCTGCCGCCTTGCTGGGTCTTTATGTTTCAGTGATGTACACCTCATTGATGCATAACATGTAACACCTGTTGATGCATTAAATGTTTAGTCCTGGCAATTGGCCCTCACATCATTTCTGGGTACAAGAGCGCTGTGTAGCAGACTGCAGCTCTCATAATTAGGCTTCCCTAGGTTAGAAGAGCTTTTCTTAAATGAAAACATAAAAGCTTCTGAAGTCCTGATGAAGAAGTTTCCTGAAAGTTATTGAAAAAGGCCAGCATGATTTTCTGTTGCAAAAGAGTGAATTACAGCTGTGGGCTGGATGGCTCTGTGCAGTGGGTCCCTGCAATGGGACGCTGAAGACTCAAGGCACAGCTGTGCTTTTCTCTCAGCACATCTCAGCAAGCACACAGTGCTAGCAGTGCTGCTGTTTCCTAGTCTGTGGTACCATAAGGAAATACAGGAGTGCTGAAATGATACCAATATTCACTGAATATGGAACAAAAGGGAATGACCTGAAGTTGCACCGGGACTGGATATTAGGAAACATTTCTTCTCAGGAAGAGTGATGAGGCAGTGGCACAGGCTGCACAGGGAGGTGGTGGAGTCACCATCCATGGAGGAGTTCAACAACATTTAGATGTGACACTGGGGGATGTGGTCAGTGGGCATGGTGGGGGTGGGTTGGGGGTTGGATGTGATGATCTTAGTGGTCTTTTCCAACCTTGATGATTCTATGATTCTATGAATTGAGTATCTGTCATTCACTGTTATTCACTATCAGGCCTGTCTGAGAATCACGTCTCTATAGTAAATAACTGCAATGATTTTCCTGTAGGTGGAGTTTCCTGCAAAATTCGATTAGCTTCAGATTTTGCTTTGAAATGTAAAGCTTATGCCCGTTTTATCTTTGTTTAGTTGAACTGCTTTCGCCAGATCTACTTGAATTATTGTTTTTAAAATCCTGTTAGTGTCTCAGTCTTAACAGGATTTTTGGCTGTGGATTGCACAAGCCCATTTAACACTGCGCTTAACTAAAAATATTATCTTTTGCCGAGAGCGTTGGCTCCTGGCTGTAGCTCCGTAATAGGCCTGTGCCTGCTGTGGCCTCGTGCACTAGGAGATGCAGCCCATGCTGGCAATGAGTAGAGGTACCCACCTCCAGAGGTTAACAGCACTTGTATCCATGTGCCTTGGGAGTCCTGTCCTGTGGACGTTCAGCATGAATGAACAGGTTCATCTGCTACCTGTTATAAGGACAGTAGAGATACACTCTGTAAGTATATATATAGAGATATATTCTACATAAATAGCTGCTACATTAACAGGACGACAGTGCCACACATCAGAGACAAAAGGTGCCCTGCTTGGTACTGGATTCAAAAATTGAACACAAAAATTACTTCCAGCATATAAGGAAGCAGTGGTTGCCAAATGAAAATAAAGGTTATTCAGAAGACTCCACCACTGTTTTCTATTAGATAAAATGGCAGAAGTGCATAGGAGAGATAAAGAAGAGGAGGAGAAAGACTTGAATGATCACTTTCAACAAAAGGTAGGTGAATTCTAATGCAGAACGTAGATTGGGTTTTTCTTTGCTTGCTTTTTGGCAAAAGTTCTCTAGTAAAGGAAAGACTGCATTTTTTACTCAAAAACAATTCATTTGTTTTTTGCCTGTGATTTATTCATTACCAAGATGTTAATGATTCAACTTCAGAGATTAGTTGTGCTGACTGCCGTGGTGGTATCAGCTCCAGCTCTAGCTGATATGCAACCAGCCAACTCAAACCAAGCGCCAGGCATTACGGTTCAAAATCTGAAACCCATATCACTCCATCTGCACACTGACTGGTGAGCGTACGGCGAGAAGTACTGCTGGATGGAACAGTTCAGAACCTAAAATGGAAATCGTTCAGAGCTTAAGAAGATTTCTAGTTAGTTTCTGAACAGAGAATACAAGTTTTGGAATGTGAAGGTGCAGTTTGTGATGTTGCATAGAAACACCTTGAAGATTTTTGTTAATATCTTATTTATATCTTTATTTATATCTTATTTATATCCAGTACATTTCTCTATTTCGTTCTTTTATTTTGCTGCTTAGTAAGTAGAATGCTTTCATTTGTTAAGTGTCTTCTCTGTATTTAGAGACCCAAATCATATCTCGGCATTTCAGTAATTTTTTGGATATATATATATGTATATATATTGCTACATAATGGATATTTTCAATATGAAAATCTCAGCTTACAACATATATATATATATATGTAGACATACTTGTATTTCTTGCTTCCAGAGCAAAGGATTTTTCATTATCTATGTCTTAAAGACTTCACACTGTCTCCCTTAAGATATCTGTATTTGGTTTTAGTGATTTAGGGTACTTGGTTTCAGTGATTACTAGTGATAGTACAGGTGTGGAATGGAGCTGTGTACACCTGATGCTTCTTCCAGCGGTACTGCTTGTCTTGACCTTCTGGGGTTGGGCAAGGCTGATATAATTTTCTTGGCAGAAAATGCATTATCAAATCAAAACCCTTTGCAAATAGCTAAAAATGTCTCCATTGCCATCAGAAGCTCTCCTTAAATCCTCAACCTTGTTCTGGCCAAAGGGTAAAACTAGAGGAGAGAAAGCCAATGAGAAAAACATCTTGGATTTCTCACCAAATAACTTCTACCAAAATGAAAAATTTCTGTAAAAATTGGTTTCACGAGCTATTTTGATTTGATTATTGTTTTTATTTTTCAATGGCAAGTTATTTACGGTTTTCTTTTCTCCTCATTGTGTGGCCCTGGGCCTTATTAAATGTGTTCTATTCAAGCCCTGCTCTGAAGACAGAAATATTAATTTCCACATGGGCTTTTCTATAGTACTCATCGCTATGGTAACTGAATGTTTCATAAACATTAATGAACTTATTTTCACTGCGCTGCGGTGAGGCATTGGGTGGTGGTATTATCCTCATCTCATGATGAAGAACTCAGGCAGAAAGAGATTAAGTAGGAAAGTATTCACTAATTTTAAGAAGTTCCCAATCTGAGATGCACGCTCTGATTTTTCAGAGGACTTCAGCTTGTTATCTGTTCAAAGCACAGCTCCCATTGCTGCCAGTTGCAGCTGTGAGTTCAGATTTCTTTGTGCTTCTTTACTTGGATAGAAACTGCTTTAATCTCATTCGTACGCGGCCTTTTTAATTTCTTTCCTCCACAACAATCAGAAAGAACTGAAACTTACTAGTACCAGCCACACGCTCTTTCTGCATATTGGCTGAAATGGCAGTACTCCACATTACTTTGTCCAGACACCACTCTACAGCTCGGATGCTGTAATAAAAATAAGAAATGGATTTACTTAATCTAACTTCTCTGAGATTAAAAAAAAAAAAAGCATTTGTTCTCCTAAAGTTTATTTTTCATTTATGAAAGAGAGGAAAATCTGTTGTTTTGAGGTTAATTTTTGGACTAGTGATGTGACTGCAAAGAGCTAAATTGGTGTTTGGAATTGCATGTATTCATCCAGAATCGTTTGTGTAAGAAAATAAATCCTGCCTTCCCTCGGTGCAAAGATACTTCACTAAATTTATTAAACACATTTGGTTATATGGGATTTTCAAACAGGTGAATCAAATGTTTCAAACATACCTGGCTTTTGGCAAGGTTCAGGTTCACAGTCCTTGGCCTGCAGACACCCCTTAAATAGGAGTGGGTCTATTAAGATAGTTTTATGTCTTCAGACAGCAGGGCTTTATAGTAGCTTAGGATATCTTGAGGAGCCAGCCCTTAATTTGCATCAGAATACATCATGTGGAGTGATGGTTTCTTTTTCAGATCTAATTTTGCAAGCTGCTCTCCCATTCTTTCCTCTAGACCTGCAAGTATAAACAAAAAGGCAAAGTTTACTCTCAGATCTCCCCTGAGAGATTTGCTTCTGGAGCAAACTTTTGTAGATGTTTTTCCAACACAGTGGTTTATAAAACAAGCACCGACCCATCTGAGCTGCAGAAGTGTGAGCAGGCTGCCCTTAATGCCGTGTTGTTGAATTTTTCTTCCAGCACTGACTGAAAGAGAGCTTGCCCTTTTCCTCAAATCCCTCCCTGATTGAGAGACGAGTGAGCTGGTAACTACAATATCCAACAGCTTCACCAAGTCGAGAATGTGATGTCTGTGTAATAACGCTCAATTTTACACACTTCAAATCCATTAGTAGCAATTACCTTACCTGAGGTGTTTTGAGTTAGTTTTAGCACAGCATTCTTGCAGTTGGTAGATAATGAGCATAATAATGTATACAGCATTTTCAAGTCTCTGTTTTTAGCTACAATAATGCCATTAGGATTCTATTTAGCAAATGTGTGCTTCATGTGAAAAGTTAAGACTTTTTGTTCATGTTTTTCCCCCCACCTCTTTCTGGTGCACCTCACGTACTTCTCTATGCAGCTCCAGCTCTCCTGCAAGAGCAGGAAAGTGCTTTGGCCACTGTGTGCATGCAAAGGTGGTGAGGCCTGGCACATTGGTATGACAAGTAGGATGCAGGAGACCTGGGCTTCATTTTAGTCCTGCTCCAGCATCCCAGACAAGCTGTATGTCTGCGTTCTATTGATGTTCTGGAAAAATTCTTTACTCAGAGAGTGGTGAGGCAGTGGCACCAGAGAACCTGTGGTACCCCATCCCTGGAGGCATTCAAGGCAAGGTTGGATGGGGCCCTCGGCAGCCTGAGCCGGGGGGGGGGGCAGACAGGTCTGCCCACAGTTGGGGGTTGGAGCTCAATGGTCTTTAAGGTGTCTTTCAACTTCAGCCATTCTATAAATCTTTGATTCTATGATTTGTCCTGCTTGCCCACCGAATGGGGATACCAGTGTGTTTGCTGCACCCTGTGGAGGCTGTCTGCTCAAACCAGGGTGGGCTGCAGCACGGCTGAAGCTGTTGGTGGGCTGTGTGGTGGTAAGAGGTGAGGAGTGAAGCACCTTTCTGTGGGGAGGCAACCCAGTTGTCTGCACTTGGAATCCATGAGCAATATGAATATGCCAGGACTCCCCTGCCACACTGGGCTTTTTCCCCTTTTAGAAAAAGGATTTATAGCCCATATGGAGGATTGCAGATGAGAGGAGACCAGTCTGGGAATGTATGGGGAGGATAGTAATATAAAGGTGGCTTCAATGCATTGAGGCTTGGGCCTGCTTGTTTTCAGCTTGTAAGTGGATCACCATACACCAGCACATCCTTTTCCATGAAGTAATCCCCTCTATCTGTGTAGAGACTTAAAATTTTTTCAGTAGAGTTTTGGGCTGGGAGAACTCATATGCCTCTGCATAGCCAAGGTTTTATCCTCTCTGATTTTGGCTATCATCTGAACCAAAAGATACTGCATACATAGCCCGTCTCCCTTATAGCTTTCTAAAGCAAAAGATTTCTTCAGTTTTATCTTTCCAAAGAATTTACCATAGAAAACTAAAAGTGCCGTGGAGATATAACTAATGCCTCTGTAGATGTTACTGCTAAGTTCTGCGTAGATCATATCAGCTTGTTAAAAATAGCTCTAAAATTTTACAGTTCTACTTTTGTATTAAAATGATTTTTCTAATGAGCCACATAAGCTCAAGAAGCAAAGAATATATTACACAAAATATTTTGAGAACAAACTTGTATTTGTAGTGAATGTGTTTAGAAACAGATAGGTAAGGGTTTAGAGGGCCTCCTCTGTTGAAAAAGGGAGCATGTGATCACGTCTCACGCAGAAGCGTATTGTCTCTCCAGCTCTTTTGAACTAGGATGCTCTTCTGAGATAGCCAACTGATCCTTCTGGCATTGAACTGGTATTTCTCACCCTTCAGTTGTTGCTAAGACAGTGGTGTATTGGGATGAAGGGGAGCAAAACATGTCCTGCTTGCTCTGCTGCCGTCTCCCTGCCTGCTGGGCTGCCTCTAGGCAGTCAGGCCTCAGTTATGTGCTCCTGGGGCTGAGATCTGTGCTCACCACCTCTGGCACCTTCAGCTGTGAGTGTGACTGTCACCTCCATCCATCTGCTGCCCCGCATGTCTGCTTACTTGACAGCCGAGCCCAAAAGCTGACCCCATCTGAGCCTGCAAACCGGAGGGGAGCTGGGGGAGGCAGATATCACCGCTCAGTCACAGCGTGCCCGGGCTGCTCCAGGGGCAGCGCAGCGAGGCGCTGGCCCTGATCTCCTTGCATTGCCATCACCTAACCTGAAATTAGTAACAGCGCATCCAAGGTTAGCAGCAAATTCAGATGCTCAAGTCACAGAGGAGGAGGGTGAATAAAGGACGGTGAGTGCATACAGTACTAGCAGTTGCCTTAGACAATGTGTGACCTCTGAAGTAGAAAGACTGGGATTAGCAAAGAGCTTTTGGCAATATTGGGTCCATTTACAAAAACCTTTAGTCCTAATTGTATGGTGCCACAGAGCTTTAACTCAAGCACATATTGGTTTTGTAACCTGATCCCCATATCAATTGTAGTCTGTGAGAGTGCAACAATTAGTGCCTTAATCTGCTGGAACTGCGTAGCACCTTTAAATCTGAATCATCCCGATCATTACAGGTATAACAAGAGTTAATTCATTTATATTTCACACAGAAATCTAATTAAATCCCACAACAACATGGCTGTGAAATGCTTGGGGAGGGATGGGGAGCGTGGAGGGAAAGGCCTTTCCTCACGGAGCCGCCATCAAACTTTGTGGCGTGTCATTAATGGAAATGAAATATGTCCTGTTTTGCTTTATGATGAAGTACAAAGTCTAGTGTGTGGAGATGTGTTTTCTAATTTCATATGGAGCAGCGGAGAGGTCACAAAAGGAGTTTGCTGCTGCGTACTTTCAACTCAGTCTGCAAGAAAATCATATAATGCCTGCTAACCAGCGTCAGCACTTGGAAGAGATGAAGGCCTTGATGTTGTGGAGAGCCCGGTGCCGGTAGTTGGTCACCTAAGGGAATCCACTTATGACTCTATTACCCAGTAAATTAGCAGAGCGGTTCAGTCAGGTATATTTATCATGAAGAGAACTGAAGATAATTAATACACTGCATTGAATGCAAATTGCACCCACAGCACTTATCTCATTTTCAATTAGCACAAATGTTACAGCACTGCAGGCTTGTTATGGTTTTACCATGGGCTGGGTAATTAATTTCTGTGAGCTACATATCAGACACCTGATAATGCCGTTTATTAATAAATGTCACCCCAGGTATCTGTTAGGAGAGGTAAATAAATTAAATGTTCAGTTGTCTGCCCTGTGCAAATCTATTCTTACACCTCATTGCATCTTTTCACTTGTTTGTTTATCAACGAGAATGACTACGGAGATTACAATGGCAAACAAAGGAATATGAGGAACAATAATCTGTGCCGAAAAGCGCCGTTCTCTCAGTGACAGCCCAGTGCTGATGGCAGCAGCAGGGCACGGCTATGCCTCTCCTGCCTGTGTGGGCCTCAGGTAACCCTCCTGCTGGGTACACGGGGCCCACCACAGGAGGGAAGCTGAAGCACCCACAAATCCTCCACTTTGAAGGAACTGGACAACCACTTAACTGATATATACTACTGACCCTAGTATCCCTCAGTGCCATTTAAACACTCCTGCCAGAGACCATAGTTAAAGCTGCAGGTGAACCTGCCTGCTTGTCCTCACCACCAGGGGGACACGGCCAAACTGTGCTGTGCTACCTCAGGGCTGGAGGCAGCAAGGAGTGGACTGCTGAAGGCATTTCTGGAAGGTTCTCCGCACCTCAGGGCTAAAATAATACTGATTATAGCAAGAAGCAGCAGCTACATATTCTCTGATCTCTTCCAGCCTTTGGAAAACCAGAGAAGCGGGAAGTGGCATGACTTCTGCAGGCTGGTGGAAGATAAAGGTAAGGTTCTTCTACAGGAATGTGGTAAGGTTGGGAAATGCCATCTCCCCCATCTGGTGGGTTTTTCTGTTGAGTGAGTGGATCGTGACTGGCAAATTGTATGGCCAACTACTGCTCTTAAGTTTCAACCTCAGTCTTGCCGCCATAGTGAGGAAAGGTTTGGTCCTCTCCCATGACTTTAAAATTTCAGCAAGTCACACTAATGAAAATAGTTGTAAATGCTCAAAGTAACTTGAAATTAAAATAAATAAATAAGTAAATGAATTAATGCAGCCCGTCTCCCCAGATCCACACTGAAATAATAGAAAGGCTTTCAGGGTTGGAAAATATATGTGGTAGAATCAAACCTGTTGTGCCTGCTAGCTTCTCCACTAGCTCCTTTTGATGGGTCTGTTCAAAGTGTATCTGCTGCTGCTTCAGTTTTCACAGCAGAGACTTGTACCATTGGTGACACTGGTGGCTTTGGCAGTCCCTCTCCACAAGGGAAGGTCACAAGCATGTAGCTGCTGTCAGTTGAAGCAGGCTTTAATCTTGGTCTTAGACCATGCAGGCTTGGTTAAACTAACAAAACCTGCATTGCTTGGGTGTAATTCTGCTGATAGAAATTTGCTGCATGTTAGTAATTTCGTATTACAAGTATAGAGTCAAAGCAAGTAGAGCTGTACAGTGTAAATACTTGTAATGCAAATACTTGTATTTTGATGGACACTGAGGAATTGTACCTGTCTGAATACATTAGAAATCTGAGTATAAACCAAGCCTCACTCTTTCCTGAGAACAAGCAGTAATTACAGCATCCCTCCACTCCCCCCAAGAAAAGTGCAATGCAGCATACAATTCCATAGATAAAAACATATCTAGTAATAGCTCCACTATTAGGGACTTGTAAGTAAGCTATGGGAAAGGAAGCCTCTAGAAAGCAGCTCTTGCTGCAGTAGTTTAATCAGTGTGAATTTCAGCAAACACTGCTCTTAGGCGAAGAGTTTTCATCCTTTATGCAGATCTTCATTATATTTCGTAGCCTTTATATGGTAAATAATTTTCACGTGCTTGCTAGTAATGTGACCTGCCCTCTTACCATCATCAGCTGTGATCTCTTGAGCTTGCAAGACTTGGAAGATGGGATTTATAACAATGCTTCTTTAAAAGTACTGCAGCACTTGAAAAATCAATTAAAAAGAAAGTCTTATTTTGATTAAGATTCATATTCTAGTGGAGAATGTGTGATTTTAAAGGCCAAGTGACCTGTCGGCATCCTCTAAAACTGTGTTTGCTAAACTGAGAGAAATGTATAAACTCAGAATTTAAACAATTAAAATAATATTCATGCTGAAGAGCTGGCATGGTACAGAATTCCTGCAAATTCATTATCTGTTCAGGAACAATGTATACAGTAAAAACAGATACAATGAATGCACTTTATTACCTGGGTGCAACATATTTGGTTTCTTTCCAGTTGGTTCCAAGTTAACTCCCAGGCATGGTGGGTCCATTGTGGGTCCCTGTCCTTAGTGCGTGCTTGGGATGTCAGCTCCCTTCAGGCAGCCCCTGCACCCCCTAAGCAAAGCGCAACTGGTGCCAGGGCCATGCTAACCCAACTGTGCTGTGTGGATGGAGGCTTTAGCTTTGCTGGTGACACTGGTGCTGCCTGTGGAGTGAGAATCTGTCATGGGGAACAAGCATTATGGAAAAGGTTGTATAGGAAAGGACCCTACACGATTTATCAGGGCTTTCTGATGGGATTGCCTCTCCCACCTTCCTGCCAAGGGAGAAGTAGATGTAATGAAGCACCTTGTTTTTGTGTTTCTGCTGTTGTTATTCATGCAAGTCAGAGAAATATGCCTTATGATAGAGGTGAAGATGTTTGATCTACAGGCTGAAGGCTCTGGACAGATGTGTTTCTGCAGCGAGCTCATAGGTCTAGAGGAGCAAATCTGTCAAATGGCCCCTTCATTGCAGCTTTGTACAGCTTGTTAGATGTGATGAGGATGATAAGAATGAAGACCATAAACTCAATTAGGAATTCCACGGGAAGCTGGTGCCAGGCCCAATGCCAGGTTTGATATGCCATTGTCACTGAAGAGATGCATTGCAGCCTTAAATGAAGTTTCCTAAGTGTGAATGCTGCGTACTTGCATATTTCAAATGACTACAGTCCAGCTGAGAAGTGACACAGCCATGAATAACTGAGACAAGGTCATCACCTGCCAGGATGGGAGAGAGCCTGCTAGCCAATGGAAGAGAACAGAAGTGTTACTTGAAGAGGTTGCTGTGGGAAATCTTAGCATCAGTAGCAAATCCAAGAGCACTCCTAAATTATGAAACAAACCCCCTGATCGTGGAAATGCAACCTCATGCCAGGCATACTGCGCACAAGTGACAAGCTCTTAAAGATGCTTTCCTGTCTCCCATCTGTCTTACCTCTGTCTTGCTTGAATGTAACCAGCTGCTTTTCTTCCACTGTCATGTTGGAGGTAGCAGGGTGTTTATATTCACCAAAATGTCCATGTCACGTCACATAGTGGTTCTGTGTAGACATGTGGAAATGCTGCAAAGAATACAGATCAGAAGTCCATGGAGAAATGGGGTGTGTCTCAGCAGAAAGGACTGAAAAGGATTTTAGTACCTTACCCTGGACTTCTGCCACTCATCAGGTGAGACAGCAATATCTCATGGTTAATACTGAAGTCAAGGAGGATGAGGATGGATGTATATGCCCTCTCCTCACTGACAGGAGACCCTCATCCATCAGTGCAACTCAAGCTGTTTCATTTCCACATCCTAGCTTGAATCCAAACCATGCCAGATGTAAAAGATTTACTTTTAGCAGATTTAGCCCAAGCCACTTGTTGGCTAGTAGCAGTAGGAGCTTTCTTGGGAACTGGGAAGCCTGTTGGATGTTGTTTAGGAAGAATTCATGTATGCAGAGTGCATTTCCTCAAGGCTGAGTGATGGTTGATTTCCAGTGTGCTGGTAATTCTTGGTTGGTGTGTCCAGCTTCCCTCCTTCAAGATTTCAGCCTTCTGCAGCAATCCTAGACAGAAGGCAATATTGTGAGGTGAAATCCAGGACAAATGGATACTGAAATGGAGGGAGCTCTTCGTTGCAGTCACTGTAGCCAGAAGCCATGTCCAACTGTTCATTTTCTGAGATTTTACAATTCAGATAAATTTGGCCATATGTAAGATAAGGCTCTTTTCATGGGCTGAGGAGGAGGGAATGGGAAGCTTTTACAAAAGATGCAAGTATTTGGCCTTTGGGTCCTGTAATGCAGCTGGGTTGATTTCCAGGTGAGAGGAAGGGCTGGGTCCTTCTTGTTGATTAAGTAAGTTGTAGACAAGGATTATGGGAGGGGATAGCAGTCACTGGATAGTGTGAGCAGCTTTGCTGGAAGAAATGAGACTGTACTACAGAACAGGCTTCTGCTTGCCAAGCTCCTCGCAATCTGCCTCCCTCTTCTGCTGAGGACACTACTGGGAAAGGAGAGCTGGGGGATGTCTGGTGTTTCCCAAGGTACTGTAACACACAGAGAGGGCACTGTGTCCTTTCATCAGTGTGATCTCTTGTGTGGTGAATGAAAACTACATGTCCTCTTTGGTGCCTGCAATGCCTTGATGTACTAATGACTATGCTGGCAGTGCATGGCAGTGGTCTTGGCTGTGAGGTAGTGCTGGTAACCACATGCCCACCTTGTCTTCAGGTCAGTGCTACCAGGGCAGGTGTACTGACTTGCCCTGTGGCAGTCATGCCAGCAGGACTCCCTTCTCCATTGTGCTTTGCCCCAGTTTGCAGCACAGTTGTCTGTCTCTGGCTGCACTTGGCTGTTACGGAGGCTGGGTGAGCCCAGAGCTGTTGTGCCTCTGTGTAGGCCAACGTGTGCTGGAAGTGCTTCTGGAAGGGAAGTTCAGAAAAGAGAGTCTATTAGCTGACTCAGTTTATTTATGTGGGATTTCTTTTGGCTGCTTTGTTACTTCTGGGTACTGTAATGGAGGCACAGGGTGGTAGTTACTGCTTGCCTCTAGATTGGGATCAGATACTCTTGGCGCTTAAGGAAAATGAACATGGATAGCCTGAAATGCAACAAGTTTTTCCTCCTTGCCTTGTGGGTTGATGTTAAAGCCTTTAAGTCATTATTCTGTAACAATGTGTTAATTACATGTTTATATTCTTAAAAGTATGGATTTGTATTTACCTGTGTTTCACAATGATTATTGGGTACCAAGCAACCCATTACACTTGCAGCCAATTGTGTGCTATTAACAGTGAGAAATGGTAAACGTTGTTTTAAATCTTATTTGGTTTGGCAGAGATACAACAGTAAAAAAAATAACAGCTAAATCAACTGTTTGTATATACAGCTTTTATCACCCACAGGCGTCTTTGTCAGTACAGTTTTGATAAATATCTGTACACAAACTAGCATATTCCTATTGTCATTAGAGAAAATTTAACAGGCTGTTTGCTTCTTTCCTTGAAAGAGTGGATTTTAGAAAATAACAATAATAGCAATAAAACACATAATAACATAATTTTATGCTTAAAGGAAGTTAACCAAAGTCTTGATATTCATATTTGACCCACAGTATGGAGAATTGTGGCCAAGTTCGGTGGGCTACTTTGTTTTCCAAATTTCAACAGCGATTATGTTTATTTTTCTTGACCAGAAACAAAAAATCCAGAGAAATATTTTTTACTTCCCTGCAGGCAGGTCAGTTTCCATATTGAAAGTACATGTCTTGAAGGTAAACTAATATTAGTTGTCAGAGAAGAGGGTCAAATGTAAAATATGAATTAAAGTATATTATGAAATCTTTCACTGAAATTTAATCTTATGTTGCTTTTTTTTTTTTTTTTTTTTTTTTTTTTTTTTAATATATGAAGAAAACCTTCTGGAAACTTGTTTTAGGTCAAAGCAATGGATGTTTACTTTCTTATTGTATTATTATTTGGCTTTGATTCTTTGATTGCTCAGCTAAGAAAGTCTTGTAAGAAGAAGCAGCAACATAGAGTTTCCCAGTTGCCAGAGGCAGCTGAAGTGTTGTGATTGTTGGAATCATGCAAGAGACAGTGGGATGGGGGGGTTCCCCTGGTGTCAGGAACACTACAGCTTAATCTTGCTCCTGTGAAAGTCAAGGGAAGAATTCATATCTTGCCTGCTGTATCTAATGCTGTGGATCAGAAGGTTTGCATTTCCAGACACTTTATTGGTCTTAATGCTAATGAGTTTGTGGTGTAAGAAAATTACCTTGACCGTGTTGTACATGCGCTTCTTTGCTACTGTTAATATCATTCAATCCTGCTCAGAAGTGTAGATACCACTCACTTGTTATTTAAGGACTTTTTTTTTTTTTTTTTTTTTTTTTAAATAATCTTTGCTCTAACATAGAAGCAAAGGTGGTTGTGTGTGAAGAAGAGCATGGGGGGAGGGAGGATTTTAATCAGCAAGTGATCTGAGAATAAAGAAAGGTTACCTGTTTGTTTGTCAACAGGATGAAGTAAATAAGAGTTAAAAAAATCTGAGACACCAGTCAAAAGCAATCAAATATGTATTTAATTAAAGCAAACATAAAAATTAAAGTTACATGTTGAATCAATAAACAGCACTTTTTTCTACATGCATTTTGAACAAGACAGATCAGAATCTTGCATGATGAAGACATAATGTGTCATAATAATTAGGAACACAGACAAAAGAACAGCTAATCAACATGCAAATTTATGCAGTTCTGGCGATTCAGATGAGGCAGATTTCTACCTCTTTTTTTGCTTGATTCATCTTCATTGCTAATCATCTGAAGGCTGCCAAATGTTCACTGACACTAATGTATTATAGGTCAAGAGAGGCAGGTCTTCACCTATTACCCCCACAAACAATATGCTTTCCTTCCCTGTTTCCTCTTCAGGATTTTCAGCAATTACTGCCAGATGCAATCAGACTCCTTGAATAGGAGCAACTGGGGCTTGTTTGTGGCTTGGATTCATTAGAATCAGGAGGATGAAGAAAGGAATAAATTACTTAATTGCACAAAAAAGTTGCAGCCAAAGTGATGGTGAGAGAAGCTGATTGTGTAGTTGCGTATTAGGCCACTCTTGGAATGGAGGATCTTAGAATAGCTGGTAGTTTGGCCTTCCTGATTCAGACAGATTTGGGTGTCCTCCAAAACAGATGGCTCCACACACCATCTATTCTTCTCTTTGTCAGGTTTTACCATTTATTTGATCTTGTTCATCTATGATGCTGGTTGTATTAGATGTAACACAAATATGCATTCAGATCATATCCATTTAGTCTTGCATCCCAACTTTTATTCTTTTAGCCTTGTTTGATGAGATGATCAAGTTGAACAAAGCCCTTGTTGTCCTATTCCTGCACAACATCCATACATAAAACACCAAAAACCGTGACTAAAGCCTTGCACAGACAAATAATCTTCCCGTGTCTCACGTTTTAGAGGTTTATTTCTCCCAGTTTTACCAAGCAGCCCCCAGCTCAGACAAATGATAACCAGGCACAACAAATAGTTAATTTTTATTTGATCCCATAGAAACAAACATTTGCATATGCCCAGGCAAAACTGCCCGCCTCCCATCCTTATGCTAAGACCCCTGTTCAGATATTCTCTTCAGGTTCCAGGCCATGTGTTATGCTTGTGGGTGGTCTTAAGATCTTAAAGAAAAGCTTTGCTCTGTGAAGTCATGCAGCACTGTATGTAATTAAGAGGTTTCTCCCCTCCCCCCCCCCCCCCCCCCTCCAAACTCATCTGTCTCTCCTAATGTTGTTGCAAATGATCTACACTTGTGGATGAGCTGCCTTTCAGGTAATGGTTAAAATTAACTTTCTAAAACTGAGATGTGTGGTTAGGAATTCACTCTGTGGAAGCCCTGCTGAGCGCAGTGCTGTGTGCTTGCTGGGTCTGGAGCGGGCACATTGCTGGATCTGGAGTGCATGTTTCTGTGTGTGTATTTACGGCTGGAGGAAATGGGGTATTGCTTGTGTGCTTGGTAACTGGGGGGGTCTGTGTTTGGTGATGGGCAGGTTGGTATATGATATGACACGTTATTGGGTTGTAATGAACTTCTGGGGTTGGTATTAGTTTCTTATTTGGCCCAACATCTGTAGTCTGACAAATACCCAACACGCTGCTTTATTCTGTGATGGTGTTTAGGTCTTGAGTAAATAATGTGGAAATTTTGGGTATGTTTCAGCCTAAACTGGGGTTTGTAAAAGTCTGTAATATATTTTCAAAGTAAAACAAAACACCCATGGGTATGGCAGCTCAGTCACAACCCCAGACAGAGAGCTCAAGCTGATGACTTCCAGCATCATAGCTGCAAATCCCCAAACACCCCGTCTTTCAGAGACTGGTGAGATGAGGAGGAGAAATGCTGGACCCCACCTCTTACCAAGGCTGGCATCTCAACAACCATTTGCATTTCCACCTTTGAGGCAGCCATTTCAGAGAGCTTGAGATGCCTCATGTAGAGTTTTTTTAGAGGTCACATGTTAGTATAGATTCATGAAGAAGGTGTGTCCTTCAGACGTCATCTTTACTTTTGGAATTGAAGTTGATGGCAATTTTTGGCTATGAACCCAATGCACAGCCTTCAGTTCTTCCCTCCCCTCAGCCCCTGCATGTGGTTCACAGCCCCTTTGACCTTGGCCCCAAAGGTTTCTCCACTCCTCTCTCCAAGTGGGAGGGAGAGGAGCATTGTGCCTTTACCCTGTGCATTTTTTTTGTTCCCATAAGCCCGATTTTTATTTGGGATGTTTCGTAGGGCATCAGTGAATACATTTTATTGCAACTGTTGGAGAATTAATTTTACTGCTGTGTCACTAGGGGGAGATTTGTGAAGGCACAAGTGCATTTAAGTGCTTACCTTTCCTTTGAAAGTCAACAGGAGTTGTGTATCTAAATGGCTTTTGTGTCTGAGGAAAATATTTGCTCTGAGATGGGAAGAGCCCACATATCTGGAGCAAGAGCTAAAAGCCAGTGGGTGAAGCTATACTGAAGTCTGGTTTTGTTTTGTTTTTTGTGTGTTTTTTCTTTTTTTCTTTTTAATTGTCCTCAGATAAGTTCTTACAGACTGGGGTTTGGTTTGTTGCAAAGAATTGCGATACTTCATCTCCTCAGTCAAAGTCCTCCTAGATTGTTCTGTGATAAGAAGACTGAGAAAGTCTACACAAGGAACTTCTCTTTGTGCAGATGATACCTGGCTTCTATTCTTTCTAAAGTTATAGCGATTCAAGAGCTGATGATGTCTTACAAAGGCTCTCTCTATCTCAGGCTTCCCTCAGAAAGGCAGGGGGAAGGCTACTTTGACAGGCTGGCTTTAAAGCCCATGTAATCTCTTGCAGAGTGGCCTTTGCTTTCACAGCTCCTCATGTTGCACCACGTCCTGGTTTCTGCACTTACTTTTGTCACTGAAGCATTGCCTGAGCAGTGCTTAGTCTGAGGGCTGCTCACTTCAGGTGCCTACAATTTTTTACTCTGCTGTGAAACTAGTTATTCCAGTGCTCAGAATAGCATTGGTAGCATCAGACTGAGTGAATAAACTGTTCAGAGTGGAAATGTGAGGGAGGACAAGTGATGCAAATGAATCCTATTTTACGACTGAAAATACAGAAGTGCTGGCAAAGCTTTGAGCAAGTAAAAGGCTGTTTGTGCAAGCACTGGTGAAAAGGCTCTGGTCACAGTTGGAGCAGAAAGTCCTCTGAATATGCACGATTGCCAGTGATACTTTAACTAGGTCCAAGCACCTACTCTGTGCACCTGTGGCCATAAACATCTGCATTTGCTATTAGTGGTGTTCTTTAATGCTGATGTTTCCCATGAGAATGAGGCACAGGCTTTGCAAATGGAACTGTTTGCTCAGTGAGCATGTCTATGAGCAGACCACCAGACTTCATGTGTGTACAAAATGTAGGTTAAAAAGGTTGCTGGCCTTTTGTGTTAGGTGGGGCCTATGTTACCTTGTTGGTCTCCAAAGGCTCTTGAGGAACTTCTGCCGATCAGTGAACTCATTTGTCCTGATGGTCCATTACCTCCTTTGTTTTGACATATTTTCACTCTCCTCTTAACGTTTCCTGTTTTCACGAATCTTCCCCTTCTGCTGTATTTTCCTGTGTGTGTTTTTTGTCTCCCAGATGTTGTGTGACTGGCTATTTCAGTAACTCTTTGCATACTACAAACTTGAAAAAAAAAAACAGAAATGGAAAAAACCCACGGTGGAGTGATGCTCTGTTTTCCACGTGCATGTCACATGTTGACTGAAACATGCTCAACTGACAGGTTGAACATCTATCTAAATGCTGCGGTACATAGTGTTTAATTAGAATATCCATCCAGTATATGAGTTGGTATCTGTTATTTCAAAAAGAAAGAGGCTCTTTTAAAATAGTAGTGATTTGCTAGAAATGAGGAGTTTAAGGTCTTTTCAGTGCTTGTACCAGTTTAGAACTATGGACTTCTATGGAAAAAAAAAAACATGATGCACTTATGAAATGGCCAGAACATATGGATGTAGGACAGGCTATTTGAAGATGTACGCAGTAGCTCTTATTCTGGCTTCCTGATGTTTGGCACTTCTGAAAGACAAGCTGTTTATTTCTGTGCCTAACTGTACATTTTGGCCTGCATTGTAAAGCTCAGCAATGCCAACTCTTTGCCTACCAAAGTAATTTTACGTGTATCCACACAGATTTATCAAGGGTAGGTTCTTTTCTTGTATAGTGCAGTTTATATGCAGTATAAACCTGTGTACTAGTATCTAGTGATTACTATGGGAGCTGAAATGGAATGATCTACTTTCTATGTACCTGCATTGCCTATCTTTGACAGCTGGTTGCTGAAATCTGTGCAGTGGTAAATACAAACAAACCTGAGTCCCAAGCTCCAAAGGTTTTGTCCTTTTACCTCTGAGATCTGGTAGCTGTGCAAAAAATACCAAGTAAAATTTCACACTGGAAATGACAAATTAATGTCAGAAGCAGGCTGTTTGAAACAGACAATGACTGTCTTAATTACAGCTCTGTTGGGGACCTTTAGCTCAGTTCCCCAGGTGATATGTGCTCAGTAAAAGTCCTTGAAGTGGGTTTCTTCCCCCACTTCCCTTGCCACATGTATGGGTGTCACTAGCTAAAACAGTTCTAGAGTTTGCAAGTATATTTGGTAAAGTTTTCTCCAAATCCTAATTATTTGGATAACTGTTTAACCAGTAGATTAATCCTTGTAAAATGTCTGTGGAACATACCCAACTATTTCAAACAAATCCAGGGTATGGAAAACATATCGACCGGATGTGGACAGGGAATTCTTTGCTGCTTGAGTACACTATTAGGCTTGTCATGCCTATATGGCCAGCAGCATTTTCTGAGTACAGTATAAGCTACATCCATCCTGTGGAACAGGCAGAATCAAATTCCTTGTTGGTATCTGCTAGCTTGCAATGTGACAAACACTGTCCTTACATTTTGGTGATGTCATATTTAGTTCTATTCTGTAAGAGCTCTGACAAGATTCCTTCAGCTCTTTCAATTTATGTGCACCTTCTCCTCTTTAAAGAACTGCCTCTGGCCTTTCTGTCCCTTCAGTAGCTTTCTCGTGTCCTCACTGGCAGTTGAAGGTGTGCGTAATGAAATCCTCAGAAAACCTTTGCCACTGGACAGTATCCCAGACCTTCTATCTTTTCTCTTTCTTAAGTCTCTAACAGAGCAGTTCCGGATGCTGGGGATCAGAAGAATTCGGTCTATAAATGCAGTTAAATTCTTCTGAACTGTAACAGGCCTGTAACTCCACGCATGTTGCTGACCAATGGTGGAATGCAGTCCTTTCCCCATGGAGCCAATGTATAACCAATCCCATGGAGCTAAGGGCTAAGGAAAGACCTCTAAGCTCTGATACTGGCAAGCAGTGTCATGGTAGGCACTTCAGAGCAGCAGGCAGCGTGTGAAGTGTAGAAGCTGGTGAGGATATTGGCAAAAAAAAGTGTTGGAGCTCCTGATTTAAAACCACAACCCATGCAGTTTTGGAGGACAGTCGTCTTAAACTTCTCATTACCTCCTGCATTTTGAAAATGCCACCTGACATTGCCAAGTGGTTGGGGAGCTCTCATGCAGTCATCTGCTTCCTTTGCCAGATGTGCTTGTTGGTAGATGAGTTAGGGAGTCTAGAGTTTGTACCCTTAATGGCAGCAAAATCTTCTCTTTACATCTAAAACAAGTTTTCTATGCCCTCTTAAAAAACAATGGTACCTGAGATTTCTTTGAGATCCAGATGGAAAGCTTTTGTTAAAGGGGGTGGTAATGAGGCTCAGTAAGATCTGTTTTTTTGTTAAGAAAAGATCATCTGGTGCTTGCTTTTGGAGCTGGTTGCTCATGAAGGTTTCTAATTCAGGGTCTTAATTTTTGTAAAGCGTGAATTACAAGAAGTCAGAAGAATGATGCGAAGAGCATTTAATAATGCACATTCACAAAGAAGTGGTGTAACTACATTAATTAGGCAAGTCTTGCGTAAAGATGCAATGTAATTATATATTTGAGACAGTTAATTAGGGAGCTACTTGGAAATTTCAGTGAATATTAAGGTAATTATACATAAATACTATAACCATTAAGACTGCACCCATAATGAAAGCAATAACTAATTACATAAATAACAGCATACTTATGTTTTTACATTACCAATACCTAACAATACTTCATCTCTTTCCTCTCTCTCTTTGCCATGCAAATGACAAAACTTCCATTTTTAATTCACATATTCTTGCAAATTGTCGGGGAGACAATGAACTTTCCTTTTGTTCTCTTTCTCTAGAGAAGTCCAGACAACTGGAGTTATGCTCACCTTGCAGGAAGACAGTTAAGAATACTGCAGATACATATGGAGTTTTTGGTGACTGCTCTTGAATCTGACACAAACCCAGGTCTTACAAGCTTAGTATATAAATTGTATAATTGTAAAGATGATTATTTAGACTGTTTAATCAGCTTTGAGTAATTCAATAATGAGGGTTAGGTGAAAGGCTCTTGTAGAAACCGGGCTCTGTACTTCACTGTGTTAGACCAATGAATAAATACCCAAACCGTACTAAACATTTTCTTTCCATTTACTTCTGTCAGGGTTTAGGGTGTCTGTCTGCAATTGCATACATCTTTTTCTAAATCTATCAGTCAGCTTCCAATGACAAATGAATGTGGCAACATTCCACATGTTGTGCACGCTGCTATCCTTTCCTCATGCTGCCTCAACAAGATTGAAATTCAGGCCCTCTAGACCCATATGAACAGCTTCTAAGCCAGGAGCTTTTTATGAGGAGCAGTCCTATTGATTCAGCTGAAATAGAGAAATTGCTGCATCCAAATACACTTACTGAAATGACAGTTTCTAGCAACTAAGGATCTAAAGGTGTCTCAAAAGCTCTAATAAGTAGGATCTCAAAATGAGTCTGTGATTTTTGTGAACTATTTTGATGGAGACTTTATTGGTGTCATGACTTTATTAACTGTCATGAATCAAGTTATCAAGTGACTTTTGCAATGTTATGAAGAACATTGAGAGTCCTACTGTAAGTCTCTCATCTGTGTTTTAGTCAGATAATCCTTCTTTCTTCTGCAGCAAGGACATGGCACATGACTTAGGGTCTAGTGATGCTACTCTTTTCTCACTTTATTAATCTTCTCTGAGTAATTAAATTGACCTGGTGAGGCAGTGGAGTTCACAAAGGAATGTTATTTTCAGCAATTTGTACATATTGTTCTGTTTTCATCAGGCATGGTAAGTAGCTGTCTGAAAGGGCCCACAGCAGCATGAGCTCTGTGCATGTTTTTAATATTGAAGTCACCATCATGCAGAACAAGGTCATAGTGAGAGCTGGTCTGGCACCTGGGAGTTCTTCAGGCTTGCTAAAGAAACAGTGATGGCAATTATTTCCTTCCGTTTCCTTCCAAAAGTTCAATTTCCACTATGATACCAATGCTAAGGTATTAATGGTGAGGCAAAGCTAAGGATAACATAGGACATCATATACTCTCACTGTGGACTCCAGAGCAAGTAGCTCTTAGCAGCTGATCCATATTTTCTCAGCTCAGCAACAGCGACCAAAGAAGCTGCCTTCCATAAGCTTTAAAACCTGTTAGAGGCTAGTAGGACCTCTCAAATTATTTTCATTTGAGATAGATGTCCTAATTTTGAGATAATAAATCCTTTCTGTAGTTATATATGATCTTACAGTTAGGGGTTTACACTGTATTCTGTTCCAAGGCATGTGAGGTCTCAAATATATATATATATATATATATATATATATATATATATATATATATATATATATATATATATATATATATAATTATTTGTACTGTAGTAATTCCAGTAACTTTTAAAACTCCTTATTTCTAGTGGAGTGAGACTGGGGAAGGTGTGTATATCTGTTGGAAGAAAGAATAATGTGCAAATACTGTACACTGGTTACCATGGGTAAATTGTGTCCCATTCCTTTGGTGTCTTTCTCTGAGTTTGTGACTCTAATTCATCAAGGCTTCTGTAAAACATTTAATGCAGCGCTGTGTGAAAGCAAATCTGGGCTGGAGAATGTGAATTTTGCTAGAAGTGTAAATAAATGGCTATAGGATGATTGCTGAGAATCTAGTTGAAAGAACTGCCAAGAGACAAGAACAGCAACTAGCAGCTTATTAAGGATCAGTCTTGTAGCCTATCTATCTAAAAATTTTTATTTGTGGCCACAGCAGAAAAAGTGAGCACATAAAACGTTTGTAAGTGGCGGAAAGCTGAAAGGCCTTGACAGTTCAGAGGACCGACCCTGACAATAGCAGAAATGGAGAACGGATAAAATTAAGTACTAATAAAGCACAAGGTCATGCAGATGTTTTTCTCTTTTGCTCTGAGCAGGAGGCTCATCAGCTGGAAGTAATAGCAAAGAGTTTTGCTGAATCTCACAATGACTGACAACTGCTGGAGCTCTGCAACAGCAGGGAAGGGAAATGTTCCCTGAGATGTTCCCCTGGATGTTGCATGAGGGGAAGCATATCCAGGAAACGTGTGGGATTCCTAAACATTTTTGTACAAGGCACTGGGGAGATCTTCATCAGGTTCAACAAGAAGTACAAAGTCCTGCAGCTGGAAAGGAACAGCCCCATGTACCAGGACGTGCTGGGGGATATGCAGCTGGAAAGCAGCCTGGCAGTAAAGGACCTGGAGTTGAATACAGGCTACCAGTGTGCCCTTGCTGCAAAGAAAACCACAACAGCTAAATGTATCTCAGACTGCGTTAGGCAAATCATTGCATTAAGTCAAGAGAGCTGATCCTTATTCTCTACTCAGCATTGTCGAGGCCAGACCTGGAGAACTGCATTCAGTTCTGTGCTTCTTAGTGTAAGAGAGAAACAGGGATGCTGGAGAGCCCAATGAGAGGTTACACAAATGATTAAGGGACTGGAGCACCTCTCCTATGTGATAAGGCTTAGACAGTTTGGACTGGTAAGCCTGAAGAAGGCTCAGGAGAGATCTTAAAAAGTTCATGCCTGAAGGAAGGAAGCAGAAGGGATGAAATCAGGCTCTTCTTGGTGGTGCCTTGTGCCAGGACAAGAGGCAGTGGGCACAAACTGGAACATGGAAGGTGTTTCCATCACAGTGTTTTGGTGCTGCTTGGGTGCCAGAGCACTGGTACAGGTTGCCCAGAGGTTGTAGGGTCTCCTGCTTGGAGATCTTCAGAAGCTGCCTGGACATGGCCCTGGTTAGCCAGCTCTAGGTGTCCCTGTGTGAGCAGGAGTTGGGCCAGATAGAACCTGAGGTTCCTGGTGGCCTCAGCCAGTCTGTCATGCTGTGATCCAGAAAAAGAGATAGGAACTGTGTCTTTAGTTCTGTTAAACTAAAACTGAGTAGGGGTATATTGCTCCTATAAATATATAATTGGGATAAATGATGAGAGAGAACTCTTTAAATTAAATATATACTGACTGCTGTAGGAATGACAGATAGGAGCTGATTCTGAGCACAAGTTCTTTGGAAACTGAATAAAGATTTTGAATAATATGAAGTTTTGGGGCAGCTTTCCAGTAGGAGTCACAGGGGCAAGAATACTCCCTGATTTCATGAAGAAACTTGAGAAATCTATCAATGAGATTGTGATGTTGTGATATCAATGAGATATGATGTGTCAGACATAGCAGGGGATGACCTGGGAGGACACTGCTAGTCATATTTCCTATGTAAAACTATTCAATAGAACCCCTGGTCTCCAGAGTACTTTTTCTGTAAAAAGACTTCAATAGCAAGGAAGGGAAAAAGTCCTTTGCTTTGGATTCTTTTTTTTGCCCTTATCTATACTGGTGGCATTAATCTGATCAAAGTGCCAATGAATCTTGTGGTAGGTTGGATGCAGATCCCTATTATCTGTATGACAATACCCCTCCGAGGTCCTGCTCATTACCAGGGCGCAGCTACTTTCCATTACTTGACTTTTGTGATCTCAGTTCATCTCTCAGCTAAATCCATCTGAAGCTGTTTCCTTGATAGCTCCTTTAATTTTACAGGATTCTTACAGTTCCTGTATTCTTGTAATCTTCAGAGGTCCTTTACAGCAAGCCAAACAATCTTCTGCCACTCACAGTGCTATCTATCTGCTAGCCGAAGCCATGCAGTAGATCACTAATTCTCTGAGATAAGATCAATAGCAAATCACCCTTCTCTATCGTGAAAAGATCTGACAACTCAGTTTAGTTGTAACAACTGAAAGAAACGTTAATAATGGATGATGACAGACCAGAACCATGGTATTCATGCATACTGCTTGTTGATTGACAGTCCCAACAGGTTAGAGGTTACCCACAGAATACAGCCTTGATGGCCTAGGATGAAATGTTCCTTCTGACCCTTCTGTAAGCTAGTGATATACAGCACTGGCTAACGTATCATTAACTTGCAACACCATGATGATGGGATTAAGACCCAGAGGGCTTTATTTCCACCTTATTAATGGCAATTAAAAGCTGTGTGACAGTTTTAAAACTTGATGTAAAGAAAGTTTGTACCTGTCTTATAGTAGCACAGTAAATAATTGTCTGATTGCTTTGCTTTTCGTAATCTGTCCGTGCAGCTGTATATTATCATTATTTTGCTGCAAATACAGCTTTTCAATTTATCAACAAAAGAGCAGGTAAGGCTCTGTGTAAATAATAATGAAGGACACTTCCAGGTTGGATTACTTCCCATTTAGACTACTGAGCATGAAAGAAGCAGAGGATTTTCAAAACTGACAGTATCTCTTAGAGGTGTTTTTCAATGCCTAATCACCACTTTTTTTATTTTAAATAAAATAAAATTTAAAAATAGGTTTTAAACCCAGTTTTAGTTACTGCCAACTCCACCTGGGTAATTCTTAGGGCACAAAAAATTTCCCCCACTCCTCTTTATTGGGTAGCAGAGAGTTATTCCTTCCTGGGGGCTGATACAGTGGTTTCATGGCAAGATATTTCGTATCTCTTATCCTTCTGCATGATCAAGAAATGTGTCTACTGATAGAGTAACAGTTGAGTGCTGTGAACCAGCACCACCTCATTTACACATGGCTTTTATTATAATCTCAATCTAATCACAAACTCAAATGTGCACACTATCTGGACGGTATCCTTTCCCTCAAACATATAGTGGCTGTTCTTGCAGTTCTGTATATCTTGATGATCTAATTTTGGTTTTGGTGTCTCAGTTCCAGAAAGTTTTTGAACCACCGTTCTCACTCTTGTTTTGCTGTCCAGATGTGCCTTGGGTGCTGTTTCATGAGAACTTGCTCTTACAGTGTGGGGCACGTTGTATCCTATAGACTAGGGCTGCTCAGTAAGGTTTTGTGTTAGGGGTTCTTGGGAGCTGCTGAAAAGCAGTTCTCAGCTCTTCAGTGACAGAATGGACCAAAAGTCATCTGTGCAGCCCTCAGAGTTGTCTGTCCCTCCTTGCTCCCCAGTGAGACAGGTAAGGTTCTAGGTCTATGTCTCTCTGTGTTAAATAGATTTATTGGGTCTGCCTCAGGGTTACTGAAGCTGGAGAACATTTATTTGGTAACACTTGAGCTGTCTTCATTGTTTTTGAATAGAAAAGGGTTCTTAGCTTTCCCTGCTGCTGCTGTTTCAGAGGGATCGGCAGCTGCAGCAGCCTGTGTTGCTCTGGCTGCAGGACTCCCACTGTGTGCTTTCTACTCCGGGGTCCTCTGAAGCAGCAGGACTCGGAGATGTGTTTGTCATTTCAGACCCTTGCCACTCCAAGGCAGAAATTGCCTTACACCTGTAGTTTATACAGCCCCAAGCACAATGTCAGCATTAAACATTAATTAATAATAGTGGCTTATATTGCTAATCACATAATTATAAATTATGTGCTGGTTATGCCTGCCATCACATATTACTTTGTAGTTACATAGATATACACATAGTGTATCTGGGCTTTTGTAAATCAGCTTGTAGTTGTTCAATGATACAAAGGCTATGCCAGCACATAAATCCGATGTAAACTGCTAATCATTTTTAAATGAAGACAAAGCAATCTGAGTTTTAAATCCATAATGCAAGAGAATTACAGTGCGTGTGCCTGAAATTTAGGAAGAGAACTTGCTTTGTAGACGTTTCAATTGTAAGCAAATTTCTGATGTTACGCGCATTACATGGTATTTTACTGAAATCACACTCTGTGGCAGATTTGCATAAATGAATGTATTGTATTTTTTATAACTGTGAAAGCTTTAATTACCTAAACTCTAATTAGACTTGCATTTTTCAGAAAACACAAGATATTAGCTTATTTTGTAGTTGGCTCAGCTTTAATGTTTTCACAAATTTTAACTCATACGTAACAATATACTATAAAAACACACGGAAAACACAGAGATGAAGGCATCCCTGGAACTTCTGAAGCTGATTACTTGTTTCTTTTCTTGCTGTGTTTTAACCTCGGTGCACTGGAAGTTTCTCAAATGTAGGCAAAATCACACCTGACGTAAATTTGCCGCAGCTAAATTTGGTAGCATTGCATCAAAGGTGAATCTAAATGAATAAATTCTAATAATTCCTAGGAATAAACGTGTTGTGTGAAAGAGGATTGTTGACAGTGCTGTTTCCTGGTGGAATTTGGTCTTTTAGGAATTCTTGCAGTTCTACAGCAGTTTTTCAGACAGTGAGATATAAAGGTGCTGAAAGGGTACATGGCCAGGTGGGGTCCCGGCAAAGATTTATGTTCATAATGTGGGTTTTGAAAAGGCCTTCATGACACGATCCTTGCTCGGTACCTAGTGAGTCATTGCTGTGCTTACACAAAATGGGAAAAATTAATTACCAGTAGTTATTACTGCCTCATTTACCAGATCTTTGAAGAAAAAAAGAATGAAACCATCTTCTATTAATTGTCTTGAATTTTCTCATTTGCTTCCCTATCAAAGTGCCTGTTCTGTCTGTATTGAATTGTCTACATCTTGCCCTTTCCTCTGGTGAAAATTATTTCTACATTTGTCCCCGTGTACAGAGACTGCTGCAATGTGCTCTATCAAGGGCTACTTCTAAAGGCAATTTAGCAACCTGTGCTAGAGCAGAGCATCCTGCCCAGTGTTCGCTGAGGACTTGCTGCTCCTGTGTTCTGCACTTGCTCTCAATACAGGTCTGCATGCTGTTGACATACTTGCTGCAATGTGTAGCCTTCCAGATGCTCAGAACATTTCTCTTTTTTTTTCCCCCTAAGGTAAAGGAAGGTGAGGATGCCTGCTCTTGAAGGACTGGGTTGAGAGAGACTGTATAAATCTTCTAGTTGTGTTAGAAGTACTGCTTGCAGTGTTTCTGGTGAAACCAAACAGTGCAGCCCTTGTGGTTGGCACATTTTTAAAACTTCTGCTTTCCTTGCTGTAGGATCAATAAGTATACAGATATAGAACAGATAGATATATACAGGTATATAGAACAGATATAGATATATACAGGTATAGAATATAGAGAAGTTAAGCTGGTACGATTATCACATTGGAAAAGATAATCAGAAATAAATGGAAAGTGCTCATCAGTGTTGAACACTTGCAAGAAACTCCACAAGGAGCAATCACCAGAGAGAAATCCTTCCTCAGTGGCAGTCAGCCCTTAAATGGGGTCTAGGAGAGGTGCAGCCAGGCTCCAGCCCTTCTGGCAGCACAGCTGAATTGCCTTCACCTGTGCTCCTGTGGCTGACTCAGTGCTTGCCTCAGGTCATCAATCAGAGGTTTAGGCTGTGATTCAACAGTTCCCATACACTTGCACATTGCATTTTTAGGACAATATTGTAATATTTTACTTATCCAGACACCTGAGATTGCAAAGTATATTTGTACCAGGGTGGATCTGTGAGTGGATTCAGTGATTATTCCAGCCCTGCTAAGAGCAAGCAGCTTTTAGGTCTACAGATCCAGCAGCATCTGCATTCTGCTCCCATTGTATCTCTGAATATTCTTCAGGCTGGCTATGTACTTGTCTACCAGCAGGCTCATACTCCTAAATAGTTCCTGTGCAGAACTGTATACCTTGAATTCTGAAAAATCTGGCCTTCAGACACTGTAGATACAGTTGTTGGTGAGGACCTTTGATGGTATTAAATGCATAGGTATATCCATCACTTCATGAGGGTTGTGTTCTGCTAAACTCCTGAAGGTTAACCTCCCCCTCTACTCTGCCCTGGTTAGACCACATCTGGAACACTGTGTCTAGTTCTGGGCTCATTGATTCAAATAAGATAGGAATCTCCTAGAAGGAGTTTAACAGAGGGCCACAAAGATGATTAAGGGTATGGAGCATCTCCCATACAAGGAAAGGCTGAATAACCTGTGTCTGTTTGTTGTGATCCTGGACAGGAATAGTTCTCATCTTATGCAATGAGCCAAATCCCTTGTGCATTTTTTCTGTGCCAGTACTGGCAAGTTCTTTTGATCCTACTGTGGAGATATGACAACACTGACAGTTGCAACAGCAGGTGTCACAACACCTATCCTCAGTGGCCTCACATCACAGTGAAAACAGCAGCCTGGAGTTAGGTGCAGAGATTTGCTGTGAAATCTATATGAACTTTAGAAGCTGGTTGGTGGAAGAACATTACAAGATGTTTCCCCCAGGCATAGACTCTCTAATCAGCACTATTTGCTACCTCTGTCTGTGTGGGATTTTCAGCCTCAAAATCTCTTCTTAAGATCGGTGCCTGACTTTCCTCTGAAGAACTAACTGACAAGGAAACTGCAGTATTTTTAGCTGGTGCTTTACTGGTTGGTACATTCATCTGAGACATTTGAGTTCACTTTCCTTTTCTCCTTCTTTAATTCCTGCGTAGGAGCTGGACTTGATTCTTATGGGCTCTTTCCAACTCAGGTTCTTGTGTGATTCTATAATTCTGTTTTCTGGTGGAACCGGATCCCGCACATCAAACTATCAGCTAGTCTTGGGTAGGATGACAGAAGAGATCTTCTTCATGCTCCTTCTGGAAGTGATTCTCATCATGACATTCAAGGTTGATTGGGGCAGAAAAAAAATGTAAAAATAGTCCAACTCAAGCACAGTGATTAGCTGAGCTTGTTTGGGAAAGGAAGGTTTTGTGGCAGAAACTGAAGCATGTAATGGAAATCAAGTGCTGCCATTACCACTAGGCATGCCTTTCTCTTCTAGCCATGGTGCCTAGGAAATTGAGAGCAATGATGTTTTTGTATCGAGTCCCTCTCAGTAGACGTGTTCCAAAGGCACCTGTAAGAGCAGGCTGTTACGCTGAGATAGATGGAGGTGTGTGGATGCCTGCTGGGGCATAAATACTTGATCACCACAGAGTGACTGAGCCTTTTCAAGACAGCATTTTCTAAGCATGCACAGAAGCAAAATTGTACAAACTGAGGAATATGTAATGCAATTGATTGATGTGCCAAAAGACTCCTGGGTGTTCTGAGGATTATATCTTTTCCACACAGGCTGGATACAGCTGCTCGAGCCCTGCTGTGGATCTGGTCCAGAACCCCTTTCTATTGGAGTTTTCTACCAGTAAAATGTAGAGAGTGCCCTTGTATATCCAAGAAGTTAAGATATGATGCCCCATTATTGGGTAAATATCTAATATAAAAAGGACAAAGAAAAGTTGAGTCCCTTGCAGTTTGCAATCTGCTCTAAGAGGTAGGTGAATACCATACCATTTAATGTGGGATATTTCAAAGGTCTGAGAGGTAAGAGGCCAACATTTCAAAATTGCCAGTGATTCATGGGGGTAAAAATTTGTGGTTTCTCCAAAGTTGCTTCTGAGTGTTTCAGAGAAGCCCAAAACAGTTGCTGATTCTCAGGCTATCTGGGACTGGAACATAGGAGCTGCACTTGAGTCCCCTAGAAATGGAAGCATCTGGGATTAGTGTGAGAAAAATTTTGGCAGACTACCTTGTGTCTCACAGTAGGCTTGTTCCAAAGCCAGGGCCCAGCATCCCTTCTCCAAGTTCTTGTAACAATAAGAACAACCTCCTCAGCAATTGCCTTACAAAAGGTTTGAACATCAGGTTACCCAGAGACATGAGCAGATAGTAGAGCAGTGATGTACAAATGAAAGTCCTACACTTTGACCTCCAACCACATGAAGCCCCATTACAATAAATATCCAACAACACATCCCTTACCACACCACACAGATGCTGCCTTAGGTACAAAGGTACTAAAATGACTGTTCCGTGTAATAAAACATGGTGGGAGAAATTATGAAGTATAAAGTGAGGTTATTGCCTTCACTGCTAATTAAAGTTTACCGTATCTTCTTGCAGCTTTGTTTAATGGGCTCCAACATATCATGGGGCGTTTCTTTAAAGAATTAAAAGAAAGCTCTTTTTAAGGTCACTCACTTGACCTCGACTCATTGTGTTGTGAATGCGGTATTGTAGTAGCACATATTGTGTGGGGTACAACACCATGTGCTGCTCCAAGACTCCCGTGGTAGCTAGGCACAAAGGGCTGCGTTAACGATGGTGTGTCAGCCTTAGCTTTGAATTTCGTTGCTTGAGTGCTAGTTTTCATTACTGACATATAATATGTGGTGTTAACCATTTCAGCACCAAGCTGTGTGCCAGGAACACTTCACTGCTTGTGCTTGGAAATGGTCATTTCTGAAGTGCCAATGATCTGAGGTACAATAATTATTTTATTACTTAATGGCATCAATTAGGGCAAGCTTTGTCATCTAGCACACAATGATCTCAGCACCACAGTGTGATACAACTATTACAGTGAGCATCGCAGACTGATACTTATGCCATATAGGGAATAAAAAGCTTTCAGGCTTTCTTTTCTTTTTTTTCTTTCTTTGGTTGTTTTTTATTTGATTATAAATTCCATGTTCTGAAGTTTTCACTTTGTTTCTTTGTGCCTTCATTTCATCCTCAGAAAAATCCTGCACTGCTCTTCAAGTACTATTATTCCTTTATGTAATATGTTTCCTCCTACAAAAATTTTCTGTTCAGCAACTCATATAGCATTTCAAATGGCTACATCCTTGATTATTTTCAGTTTTCTCTTGTACGCTTTTCCCATTCTGCTAGCTGAGTCGAGGTCCGTGTTTGCATCATACATCTCAAGCTGCAGCTGCTGTGGATCCTCTTGTTTGGTGGAACTCTGTTACTTTGGTATCTTGGCTGTTCATCTGGCTCAGGCTGCTTCCTCCTCAATACGTGTTCCACTCATGAGGCGGGTGATCCAAAACCCATTGAAGTAAATGGAAAAATTGCTGTTGATTGAATTATTTCACATCTGCACTCCCTGGCTCTACCAGCTTCTTCCATTGTCCACACATCCTGATTCACAAATGTTTTAAATGACAGCTTTAGGAACATGAAAGGCTTTGGGGCAATGGCCTAAAGACACAGTGGAGGGTAAAATCTGTGAGCATTATAGTGCTTTAGCTCTAGCACTCCCATTAATCAGTACTGAGCATCTAACTGAAAAGCTTGCCTAGTTAGGCAGGGGAAGCTTATATTTCACACAATCAGGCGCACAGGCAGCCCCCGGCCCACAGTATAGTTCATCAGGAGGCTTATTTGCTTCCAAATGCAACTGAACAGCATCTTTATTTTGCCAAAGGATTTGGTTTGCTTTGCTATTTCCATTCCTCTTCCTTGCGGGTGGAGGACAGTAACAACACCAACTGCCCAAGTGCACTGCAGAAGTGGGCAGACTTTGGATGATTGACTACACTATAAGCTGCTGTAGGGCATGTTGGAGAGGAGGAGTACTCTGATGCTGAAGCAGGTCTGTCACCATCCTAACCCCTGTGGGGATTGTCACTGATGGGGTACAGCTGTGGTAATAATAAATGTGTCTAGCTGGGAGACCTACATGACATACAACTGCCTCCTGATGGTAAGTTTGTATAAAACCCAGAGGGCTTCACCCCCTCTCATCCCTAAATGCTGGTGTTAAGTCAGGGAAAATCTGGGAAGAAGGCAGATGCTTCTCCAGTCTGTGTCCTGCTCTCAGGACCAAAGACTTGTGATGACAGGCTGTAGAGCAAAAACAGACTCTTCCACAGAGTTGGAGAAGACCTTATATCCCATCTAGAACCACCCCCAGTCATGGGCAGGGCTGCTGCCCCCCAGCTCAGACTGCCCAGGGCTCCATTCAACCTGGCCTTTGGTGCCTGCAGGGATGAGACACCACAGCTTGTCTGGACAGCTGAAGGCTGGGTTGTGGGATCGAGTGTGATTTATGCCTGGATTTCAATTGACTTGCCAAAACAGTTAAAATGGCAGTTGAAAGGGTATTGATAGAACTGATTTTCTGATATCAGTCATGGAAATTAAGCACATTTTCAAAAAGAAGGGGCTGTTTACTGATTAAATCATTTTCGGAAGCAGGCAGGAGGCAATGTCCAGTTATGGCAACCGTGCGTGTACATATGATGAAGGTTACATGTATACTCAACAACTCAAATACCGCTCCCAGGTTGTTCTCATTTGTTATTTTTCTCCTCCTCTCATTTGTGCCTTTGTCTCTTGGAGCTGGAGTGGCAGCCCAGCAAAGATCATGAGGTGACCTCATAAAGCCAGGCACAGATGTGGGGAGAAATTCAGGACTGCAAATTCTCCCTTCCTTGGGAGGAAATCTACAAATGTTTTGAAGAAATGTGAAAGCATTTAAAAATCTTTTGAGGTTTGCCATGTTCCATTAAGACACAGATTCAGCTTTACCAATGGAACAAATGCTGGTTCTATGCTCCAATTATATACCATTGTAGCAAACCTTCCTGTTCATCACTAAAAAAATAACAATGTCATTACAGTGATAAATATAGTTACCGAGGAAACCAGTTTATCATAATTGACAATTTATCCCTGATTCTTTCTGTTTGGTATCCCACTGCACCTGAGCTTATTTATTTATTTTCCCAGTTAAAATGTCTGGTGAAATGCTGTAAGGCTGACTGTCTTGTTAATCTGCATCTTAATCAAGGTGGATATATCTTGCCTGCAGAGTTAAATCTAGGCGCTCAATCTTCACTTTCTTTAACTTCTAGGGCTAGGAGAGGACTCTATCAGTTTATTTTATTGCTCCCACACTATTGAAAAGTGACTTCGATCTACAGTATTTCCAAACTTGTATACTGCCACTAAAAACACAGTGAGGGAAAGAGGAAGCAATTCTTGGCTAACAGATGGCATCAGCTCCCCTGAAATGTTTAAAATAATCAAAGAATAGATGTCATGTCTTCTGGTAGAGGAAGGAAAGGGCTTGGGTTTCTTTGCCAGGACGTTGAACCATTTCTTTTCCACAGGAATTCTCTGGGGTTGACTTTGTTGGGTGTCTTTGGTCCTGGTTTCCTATCTGTGTAGCAGATGTAAGCCATGACATTGTGTGTTGTCCTGTTGAGATCAAGGAGTTGACCTGCATGAATGGAGTAAAATGCTGTGGTATGAGTAATGATGTAGCAGTTCCCTTCCTTGAATTCCCCTGCACTGTCATTTTAAGGTAGGCAAAAGCTTCAGCTTTAACAGAATGACACATCAATTTTGCTATGTCTGTAGGCATCTTTGTTTTTAAAATTCATGACAAGTTCCTTACAATACATTTTTACTGCATTACAGCCACCTGTTCTTCCTTGGTGTGTGGCTGTAAATCTGGGACTGTCCTTTTGCACACGTGTGCCTAAATGACTGTCTCCTGGTACAGCATACAAAGAGCTTCCAAAATGTATTCACAGCCTGGACCAAACTGGGAGACGTGGACGTTCCATGTATCCTTTTCTGCCGCTGTCAGAGTGTTGCTTTGGATCCCAAAGCAATGTGTTAGGAAAACATGTAGCACCTTCCTCATGTTCTGTGGTGCTTCTGGAGCTGGGTTCTGCCACCCATGATCAGCTGGAGTTTTGCTCTTGTGCAGCAGTAGGCAGATTGGATTCAGGGCCATTTCTGCTCCCCAGAGAGAAGCCTGCTTGACCCAGGGCTGTGGAGTGAGATGCTGAATGAGAAACCAGGAAGATCTGCCTTCTGGTTCTCAGCCCTGGATTAGGCTTAGAGAAATCTTGTCACTTTCACGTGCCTCAGTTTCCTGTTTTAAAATTAAAAGAATAATATTTTCTGCCTCCTTTTCTTTTCCTCCTGTCAAGTTTATAGTATTACACCTGAAACCCTTGTAATGCTGTTCATCTCAGTGCTGTAGTTCATTAATGGCTGTTAAAGCAACAGAGACCTAGAACAGGGATTCATTTGTTTTATGGGATGAAGTACAAATAAATCAACTCAATGCATTATTAGAACCCCAGGATGATTTCAAGTGGAGGTTTACTGGCTTGCTGTGTTTGAAGCCAATGGAAGCTCCTGGGGGCAAAGCCTTCTCTCCCTGTATATTTGCTTGTAAGTGCTGTAAAACAGTATCATTATGCAGAGGCTGTCCAGTTCCTTGTACAATATTATAACCCAAATGTGTGGGCCACATAGAAGGCTCATGATGATAGAAAGCAGTCTCAAGAGTCAATGCTGCAGGCTAGTCTTTTATTAATCTCCTGCAAAATGAGGTCCCACGGCAGCAAATCACACAGCGCTGACACATTTAGTGCTTGTCTTCCCTAGTTCACATAAGGGGAAGAGCTCTGCATCCCCATTTCTGAGAGAATGAGGTGCAGCATGCGCTGTGTCTAAGGAAGAGGTTGGGTTTGCCAAGAGCACCAGATGAGACATTGATGAAATCCTGGGAGCGCCTGTGTACTTCTGGTGGTGTGGATTGTAAATCACAGTAAGGGATGTCGATGCTTTAATTATGTGTATGTGATGGTCTATGTGTTTGTGCTTGTGGGTTTTTTATAAGTACGGTAAATGGAGGAGAGAATCTGGCCTGGCTCTGAGGCTGCTGCTGCTACTGGCGAGGCGGGAGAACATTTTGGCAAAGCAGTATATTTATTTTTTTAAACCTCCCTCCCCAGCCCCTCCTGCCGTACTATATTTTTGTAGGATTTTTTTTTGTGTTCCTTATCGGAGGTGCTGCTGGGACTGGCCGTGCACTCCAGCTTGCTTCCCATTTATCTGGTGTGGTTCCCAACCTATGATTTAGCAGCGGTTTGTGCAACAGAAAGAGAAAAACAATGTTTGATCTGCTAAAATGTACCTTAAGAGCAAACACATACACATTGATGAAGGTATCAGCTGGGTTCTGCCTACAGTTATGTCAAACAAAGTATGCTAGGAAGTGCCAACTTTCCTTTTGTGCTGTGACACCAAGCGCTGCCAAAAGATATTAAAAAGCTTGCGTGAACTAGGTGATGGCAGCTGTAACTATCTAAGTTATTGCCTGGCAGCTGTAATGCTTCTTCAGTGCTGCTGGCTGCTTTTTATATTTGGTTCCCCATTTGTTTGCCCTTATTCTAGCAACCGATACCACCAAAGCAGGCAATCAGTGTGTTACAGCACATGGCCACTTGCTACTGCAAAATAGGCAGCTTAGTAGTGGCAATTGAGAGACTCTCATGCAGCAGCTGATATAAGTCATATTTCTTTTGGAAGAGAACCAACCCAGTGTTGTTTTTTTTTTCTGTATGTGTCAGTGTGAATCCAAGAAACCTTAGCCGAGCCGATGGCAGAAGGCAAACACACACACGCACATATACGCACACACTCGCATGCACACACACAAAAATGCAGCTTTCCGTGTTCTTTCCGTGTTGGCTCTAAATGTGCTAGAACAATATAGCCAGCTCCCGGCCCCTGCCAATCCTACATCTGCTCTCTAAAACCTCCAGCAAATAAGAATTACTGTAGGGTTGTTTAACCAATGCTTACAATATACACACTTTTCATTTTTCCGTCGCTTCTATCTGTACACTGGTGGCAAAGGTTTGGGAGATAATGGAGAACGATACCCATTGGGCACTTGCTTCTGCAGTGCTGTGAGGTGGGCAGTAGCCACCTTGATCTCACTGCTGGCAAATTTGGGGCAGTATAAAATGTTTTTTCATTGCCATGTGCTTTTGGGAAATTGTCTACGCAGTGGGGGTAGATTTCTGCTGGTTTTAGAGTGTTTTATTTTTTTGTGTGTGAGAGGAAGGCTGTATATTCTGTGCTCTTCTTTTGAGCTTCCTCTGTCCAGTCATCTCTTAAATAATTCCTACAGTTGATGAGTGCAATATTTCTGGCAGATATGCTTCTTTACTTCTCCTTTTCTTCCTCATTTCCAACCAAACCTGGTTGCATGTAACCTGGTAATATTTTCAGTGTGCTCCAGCCTCAGAGTACTTTCCCCACTATGGAAATCAGGTTGAAGTAGTAGCAGCATCCTGCAGAGGACAGGGCAGAAGATCTCAGTTGAGCTTTTGGATTATTTTTTTTCCTTTACCATTTAGGCTCAGCTGTTACAGAGACCTGAGACAATTGCATGTTGTCTCACAGTAATAAGACACCATAATTCTTTCCACCAAAGAGTCCCAAAGCATTCATGAGTGTTTAATTACCTATTCCATTTCACAGATGAGGATGCTGAAATGCAGAGCAGTTAAGTGATATGACAAAGGACACCCAGGTATTTGATCATGTAACTTGTAAAAGAAACAGCATGTTATTAATGTTTCCCATCACAGTGACAGGACTGTGATGGCAATCAATGTGACTAAAGAAATTTGTAGGGTTTAGGAGCCTTGCCTCCAACTATATTGCTTAGCCATTTCTTCTAAGTTATTATTTTTTCTCTTAGGGTGCTAAGAATTTAAAAATCCCCAATTTCTTTGTTTAGTTTTTATTATTTATTAATTTTTTTTCAAAAAGATAAGTGCCTCACTATTATTTCAGAACATGGAAGGGGATGAGATATGCAGAAAAGCTTATAAATGATGGTAGTATGTTGGTCAGACTGGAGGCAAATTTGAACTCAGCCTGTCACCACTCAGATTATGTCAGTCATCCCATGGCAGGTACTGTACTGCAAAGAAAGACCTGTGCTGGCTCTCAATTGCCAATGATTTTCTCTCTGTAAGAAAAGATTTTTGTAAAATAAGAATTCCCCTCCTTCTATTGTAGAAGCCATACTGCTCAGCAGTGTTAAAGCATGCCAAGTGAAAGGGGTTTTGAGAAGTTAGACTGTTTCAAAGTTCTCTTTCACCAGGGGGAACCTGCACATGCCCAGCAATTTTGCGTGGAAAGGCTGGCATAACTCAGTGAGGGAAAACACCTGTGGGGTCTGTGAAGCAGTCTTGAGCTGGTTAACCTGCTACCTGTTGCTTTTCCGAAGGATTTTCATTTCTGAGATAAGTTGACCTGTTCTCTAATTGCCTCAGCACTTGCCTTTTTCCCCTATCCACTCTACTGGATAGAAAGCAATGCTTGTGAGTCAGACTTGTTCATGGGCAACAGCTGCCACAAAACTATGGTGGAGTGAGCCCTTGTCCTGTAGGATGCAGAAAACTTCACTCCCACGTATATCAGCAGGGCTGGTAATGCCCACCTGTAGGTTCCCAGATCCCAGCAGATAGATTCTTTACCTCTTAGTGCATTTGACTGCCTGCAGAAAACACTACTTCTCTCCCATTATCCCTCTCAGCTGAGAGATCTGGGGCACCTGTTATTTATTAAGAGCTGGTCAGCCACAATCAACAGCTCATTCATCAAATCTTGTCTGTAATATTTTTAACGTAATATCCTATTGTCTAAATTAGTCACCTAAAAACAAGAGTGTGTTTGGTGGGGAGAAATTATCTGGTTTTGTTTGTTTGTTTGTTTTTTGTTTTCTTTTTGGCATGATAGCTTTCTCCAAGATCAATCCATACAACAATCCATTTCAAATTTTCACCATTGTTTTCTATTAGTAAATGCAAAACAGTTTACAAGGAACACCTTGTATCTCCTTCTTTTTTTCTCTCTAGCAATAAAATAGGTAAATGTTCTCTTCTAAGATTCTCATACTGTTTTCAGCTCCAAAGTGTTCTTACTTTTTTTTTTTTTCCTTTTTTTTTTCCCCTTTTTTTCCCAGAGGGGGATTTGAGCTGTCCCTTCCCTCAAGAAATGTGTGCATGCGTGTGTGTAATGGAAATGCTGACAGACCCTTAACTATAGCAGCACGAAAGGCGCCACTAAAATAACAGTGGAACAGATGCTGTCACCACTGCCCCTGGTGGGGAAAGAAGATGAAACAGAAGGGCATTAGAGTTGGTAGATGGCAAATTAATCCTATTGTACTAGCAGCTGCAACCACCGAGATGCTAGCATTCATGCTTAGACACTTCCAGTACACCAAGCTCTAGTAGGGGTGGTTGGAAAGGATGAGGCAATGAAAGGTCACTGGAGCTGTTTTCATCTGAATAACAAAAATGTTGGTATACGTTCCCTACTACAACTGGGCTCTTTTTGCTGTGGCAGCTAAATCAGGGATCTTTCTGGTATTTTGACTCTTTCAGTTTTTCACAAATGCTTAAGTATAATCCTAATGCTTTCTTTTTTTTCCTCCCCCAAGCTTTCAGTGCTGAATCTGATTTTAGAACATGGGTAATGACAGCTCAGATCTCTTTCTTATGCTCACATTAAAAGGCAAAAAAAATCACTGTTATTTTAAAACAGCGAGTAAGAAAGTTATAATTATCATTCCTAAGACAATCTGGGTGATTTTGTGAGGATGCTGCAGAAACTGAAACTCAGAAAGACCTGTGGCCTGAAATGGTTGGGTTAGAAATGGAATCTTGTTTCTGATGCAGGCTGAGTGGATGGTGTAAATCAGAATTTCAGGGGCTTAATTTATCCCTACAGGATTTTTTTATTTTTTATTTTTTTTTATTTTTGGTGAAAACTTGTTGAAAGAGCTGTGCAAACAATAGCTTGTGTAAGCCAAAGCTGGCATCCAGTAATTCTTAATGTCTGAATGAAAGTGCTTGCTTTTTTTTTTTTCCTTCCACAGTACATGTTGCCAAGAAAACAAGGAGTAGTTGCTTTAAGCATTTACAAATGGTAATGCACCAACAGCTGGTCCCAATCCAACTGAGCTATTGTAGGGGTATTAAAAAGACAGGCCGGAGTTTGAGATCTACTGCCAACCTCCCTTGCAGAGTTAGGGAACATTTTACTTGGGGAAAAAAAGGTCTTCTCTTCCTGCAGAGATCTGCGGCTGTATCCTCCTGCAGAGCCTGAGCCCTGCCTGGCAGAGTAGGCAAAAATGCATCGGTAGGCCAAATGTTTCATTGACATGAAAGTGTAGAATCTAATGTCTCCTGCTACATTATTCATCTCAGTCTAATATTACAGTCTTCACTTTTAATATGCTGTTTGTTAGATAAATAATTGTTTAATGTGATTGCATTTTTATGGATATTTTTTTGTTTTCCTAGAAAAATCTTAACTTACTGTAATGTTAGTATGAATGAAATTTAACTAATTCTTTCAAACTGAAGGATTGTTCTGGATGGGGGGAGGGGGGTTAATCTGAAAAGGTTTTCTGCTTTCTGTGGTTGGTGTTCACACTCTTCTTTCCATCCAGCACAAACTATAAAATATTTTGGGGGACTTCTATGTTTATTCATAACAATTATACTGAAGAATATTTTTGTTCCAATATAATTATAAATCTTCTAGAGAGAGCAATAGAAGTTACTGTTTCTCATTCCCCAAACCTTTGATATTAGCGGTATGTTTTATATATGCTGCCTTTTCTGAATGGAAGCACAACGTTTGGCTTTTCCCTGGAAAATAAATGATGCCATTTGTCGATGCACCACACTTGAGCTGGGCATTTATGTGAAATAAAAAAGGCCAAATTAATTATAAAAGACAAACAAAAAGTCCAACCAGGAAAATGTGAAAAATACATGTTTATTTTCTTTGTTGCCTTTTTAAGGTGTTCACAGACGTTGGCACAACTCCCACTTGTTTAGGTTTGTGTGTACACAGATGTATGTATGGGTTTCGCAATTTTATTTATTTTTTTTCACAGTCATATGGCTTGGTTCTGTTCTACAGATCTTGTCCAGGAGCTGCTATTTGAAATAAAAATGTTTGTATCCATTTTCTCATTAATCGTCTCATTGTGATACAACCTGCTGCAGCTAAATGACAAAACAGATGCAACGATGAAAATTAAAAGTGATGGATACTTATCTTTGGCTATAAAAGCTGCTACCAATTTAGAGAACTAGAGTTGCTTTTGGAGCTGGAATGTGGCAAATGAGAGAAACAATAATAGGGCTAAAGAGTTTGCTGCTTGTGAAGCAGATAACTGAGGAAGCTGCATTACTGCATAGCACCTGTTTTATGCAATCTGCCTTTTCTATCGTGTCAGATCAAGCGAGGTATCATTGTAATGGCTGATATGCCTTGTATAGCATTGTTGGAACTGGATGTAACCCAAACCCAACAAAACTGCTGGAGATGTGACTTTGCTTTTGTGTGATGTTTTGAACTTGAAACTTGAAAATAGGCCTCCTTTATTTTTTTTTCTACTGCACGTACTAGCATGGCTTCGAGCTTTTCCTTGTAAAACAGGTTCCTTTTCCCTAATAGGAGCAGACTTATTCTGTTATGAAATATGGTTTTGAAACATAACACTCAAAATCTGACTAGTTTTTCTTTGCCAAAATGTCACTTTTTTTTCAGTACATTTCATGGGGATGCTGAATCTAGAGGGTGCAAAAAATTCAAGGGTCAAAAATCTTATGGTGGAAATACTTAAGGCTGTTCCTTTTATACTTGGATCTCCATCACTACTTGCAGTAAGACATATTCTCTCACCCATCTCTAGTTGCTCTCTTCCTGCAGCTGGGACTCTTGCCTGTTTTCTGCTGTGATGTACCTGTATTGTATGTGATTTGGCGACACACTTCTGCAACTCCAATGTACGCTTCCAAAATGCTGTTGCCATCTGAAACCTTCAGGTGTTTACAGTGCCTGTTGAGACAAATCTCTTCTAAAATGAATGATAATATCTATGCCCATACTTAAAGCTATATTCTAAGTAGTCCTAGATTGGTTTGCTATAGATGTTTTTGAAATGCTGTGTTAATGAACAGCAAAAGTGTACAGTACAGGTACCTCCCAATCAAGTCCAGTACAACTCCTCCTGCTCATTCCTCTATTTTAGGTTTACCTCAATGCATTGTTTTTATTCATAGAGAACGCAAGTTTCTATTGAAAAAGGAAATGATCCTGAGACTGAAGAATTTGAATTCTTCATGTTCTTTTATCGTGACTTATGTTTGTTGTCTTTAATGATCCCTGTGTGTGAGAATAGAGCTTCAGTTCAAATCAGTTAAATAGAGGAAGGGCAAAGTAGTTTAGGACATTTTTAAAAGCCTTAGGATTATTATTTTTTTTTTTCCTGTGGGTCATTAGGAATCCACTCTGTAAAATCTAAGGTGGCGAGTGTTTACCTGTCAGAAAGGGAGAAGTGATATCAGGTACTGAGCAGGGAAGTAAGAAGATGATGTGCATGGGAAATGATTAATAGGGAAGGGCAAGAGGTGACAAGAGATGTGACAAAACAGGAGGGTCCTTCTTTTATTTTCCCATCTGTCACTGGGCAGATTACATAGTTTAGATTCCTTTCAGAAGGTTCCTAAGTTGCTTATTTCTCCATGCACCACCTGTGCTCTGTTTGAAACATGCTGATGTTCTCACTCCTGGCTACAAAACCAGAGTTCTCTATTGTAGAGAGGAACAGAGCATCCTCTAGATGTGCACCAACTGCCTCCATGAACGAGGAGTAAAACTCTCTGATGTGGGGGGTCTTAAGTACTGTGGGTCACTCTCTTCCTATGACAAGCTGCCAGTAAGATAGGTCCCAGCACCAGGCCTCTTCCTATCATACCTACAGCCCCAAGTCAGCTAGTGCCACTGGCCCTGCTCACTTGAGGGTAAGTTCAGGCCTGGCTCCAATCTCTATTTGGGAAAAGAGCACCTACTCCTGCTCTATGCCTGTGTACTTCTCTGTCAGATGCCATTCTGTCAGACTGCCCCTCTGCTGCCATCTGTGATATGGCAATAACACATAATGGAATATTGGTTGGAAGGTTCAACCTTTTCTGCCATACTACCAGCATCTGTCTCTGACAGCGTGGTTCAACATAGTACAATAGGAGGCATAACTTCTGGAGCATCCCTCATAGTTCTGCATTTCACAATGTCCGGTGATGTTAATGCAAATAGCAAAAATTGTGTTGCATGAGAAATAATTTTCTTTTTTATTATTTAAATATGCTACCTGATAATTTCACTGAGTGCCACCAACTCTGTGTATGATTCCCTGCTTACCTTCTTAATCGCATTTATGCTTTTGCAAGCTTCTACCTCATCCCTCTTCTGTTGTCCTTTTCCTTCTGTTGTCCTGGTGAATTACAGTCTGTTTCTTTCCTCACTGAAGAAAAAAGCTCTTCTTTGCCTGCTTTTCCATACTTCCTTAAAATGTTTCAAGAAATTACGTGCTCTAAAGTAGAGACTAGGATTGTTCAAGATGCAGGTTAATTTCTGTGCAAAGAAGTGAAACATCTTTGTTTCTCTGCAACTTCTTTACAAAAGATGTTTTAACATTTTTTAAGTGCAAGGAAAAATGTTTCGATTGTAGAGTGAACAACTTTCCATTAACCTTTTTTTGCAAAACCAAGTGTCAGAAAATAAATGCTTTTGGCTTTGTTCCAGTGATACAAAAAAGAATATAAACATCAAGCTGAAAAGAGAAGGACTTCCCTGCCTATATGATCAAATCTGAGCTTGCTCAGGCTTCCATCTTCAGAGGAGATGTGCCCCTCTTGCCTGCAATTCCTTTTTCCAATCTCAGTATTTACAGATGGAGCTCTTGATGAGTGCTCAAGCATCAGATATGCACTTGGGCCTTAGGATTTCTGCCAGTAACTCCGAGACTTATTTAAGAGTAGGCAAATATGCCTGTCTTCATACAGACAGAGGAATTGAAATTAAGTGATTTACACAGGAAAATTCTGTGACAGCACCAATGCTCATGGTTTCCTGGCTCTCAGTCCTGTAATCAGATCCTTACGCAATTCTTTTTCTGTCCTGTAGTTGTGCTATCTTAGCTCAAAATGAGGCCAAAGCATGAATCTGAATCTTGTGTTCCCAGACGCTGGGAAGTAGGTTGTCTGTTCTTTCTTAAACACATTCAGTGTGAAGCAGAATTTATTCAAATCCCTGAAGAATAACTTGTGTTTTTATTTTCTCTGCTATTTTTAAGTTATACCGTTTTTCTTCCTAGTCAACATCTGAACTGTTTGATGATTGCTAGTCGGGGGAAGGACTGGTAGAAATGAATAGAAGGTTGGTACAAACCAGTGGTGTTAGTGATTGCAATGAGAAGTAGAAAAAAAAAATCTGATAACTCTTCAGTTGGGCAGCCTTGGAGGAAAAAGAGATGAAATCACTTTGGCTAAAATGGATGTCTGCAGCTTTGCTAAATCTTTCACAAAGAAAAAACTCTTACCTTATAGTTTTTACAAAGACAGGAGCAGCCAGAATGCCAACAGAAAGATCAGTCCAGACAAAGACTTCACTAGTATTTCAGTACAGAAACCCTACTTTCTTCCTGGTGCTGTAAGAACCAAGAGCGACACAAAGTCTCAGGGCTAAAATTCTTTTTTAGTGTTTTTTCTTTGTAACAATCGGCTACAGCTCAGACACGAAGCAAATGCTGGATTTAAAAATGCAGCTTTCAGTGAGCAATGAATCTGGCATCCACATATTACATTGTGCTGCCAGTCCTTTTTTATATACCAACTCATATGCTTCCTACCGCCTTATGAGCTGGGGCTGTCTGTGCCATGATGTAGCTATTATGACAGTGATATCGCCAGTTGCCTGCACCATCCCATCCCTTTAGATTTGGAGTTCTAAGAAACAGCAGATTGGGAAAAATCAAGTAAATGTCAACTCTCTGGACTTAAAATTAGACCTTTCTTCAGAGCATCTCAATGCATGTTACAAATCCAGACCACTATTCCTAGGAATTAGGGAATCAGATGCTTTCATCCCACATGTACAAAGCATCACACAGTTGAGGAGCTTGATTGGAAGCATACCTGAAACACATTACCTCCAAGAACAGATTCCTCCTTATTCCCACTGTATGTGCTAGCCAAATGGCTGTTCTTGGACTGTGGTGCTCTGAGCTGAGGCCTGATTTGTCAAATAATGAGTAAAAGTCCAGCAAAATAACATTCAGGTGCAGTGTTGCAGCTTTTCAGGGGAAAGCAGCTGCCTTTGATAGATGTGAGACTTCAGATTGGGAGCTCAGGACCTCTGGAAATCAGAACCTCTGCTAATATATAACATCCTGTGCTGAAATACAGAATGTGCTGGCTTGGGATCCACAACTCAGCTGTGGAATGATTCACACGTGCTACCATCTCTCTGCTCTAACAGTGATAAATGCTCTAACAGGGAGAAAGAAAAATACTACATGTCCTTTGCTGCTGTCTTTCTGAATGTGGACAGCACATTTCACTTTCCTGTTTCTTATAGGCTCAGCTGCCTCAAGCTGCCATCTTTTTCTCCAGTTATTGGCAGACTCTGTTCTTCCCCCACCTTGTTGGCTATCCACAATTACTTCTGACTTACCTATTTCTTTTTTCCCCCTCATTTTCTTCTCTGCTAGTTTTTATCCCTCCACATTTCTCTCTGCAGTTTCCTTGTCTCCTCCTTCCCTTGTTTTTGCATCTTTTCATCTCTTCAGTCCTCCCTGCCTTCACCCTGTGTATGTGCCTTGATATCCTTTGCCTTCTATCTCATTCCTGAGGTGGGCTGAGCTGTGGTCATGGGGTTCCCTTACATAAACTCCCTGAGAAGTTTTGTATTCATGGACTTTCAATGTGCTTTCAGATAAGAGTGGATTACGCAGAGTATTTTGCGAAATGCTCCGAATAAATGAGCTTATAATGAATTTTTCCACTGACTTTCTGATATCCCACCATAGCTTCTGAGATCAGCTGCAGAAGTAGTCATTTCACTTGAACCACCTGCTGTTTTCTCTGACTCATAACAGGATCTACCAATATAAATTCACATGCTTTATTTTCACCTTTTCCTCCATCTTCTATCTTTTTGCTGTTCATTCTCTTTTCTTAGTACAGGCTGTTGGCTCAGGTGTTATTGGCAGGACTGTGTGAATACCTCATGAGTTAGCCCATTCGCTCGAGTAGTAAAAGCAGTCTTTGCAAATCAGCAGGTTACCTTCCTCAGGCTTATTCTCCTGTATTTTTTATTTATTTATTTGTTTATTTATTTTTACTCACAGATCATGTTAACCTAGGAAGGCTGTTTCTAGTACCTGAGCTTGATCACAGAGAGTTCTCAGCTATTTCTCTGCACTGAACTGCTGTGCCTCAGCCATGACTCCACCACCATCTCTGCAGCATCCTTCAGAACAGCCCGAAGGTTGGCTTCATCTTCCCTCAAAAAATCTTCTGAGATTTCGCTTCAAAGACTCATGTAAGTGGCAGCTTCAATGACAGGTAAAATTATTAACCTACCAGTGAAGTAGTTAACACAAATTAAAAAAAAAAAAAAATACACACTGTATGGGAGATTGGTAATCACAGCCTGAACCTCTGATTAATCAGCTGAGGCAAGTATGGGGTCAGCTGTGGGAGCACAGGTGAGAGTGATGTAGCTGTGCTCCCGGAAGGGGTGGAGCTCGACTCCATCCCCTCTGAGACCTCATTTAAGGGCTTACTCCCACTGAAGCAGTATCTCTTGGAGATTGCTCACCAGTGAGGACTGCCCCAGCTTCTTCAGCCAAGGCACCACCACTGGTGAGTTTTCCTTTACTTATACTTTCTGTACATTTGCTACCATCTGTATATTAATAACCAATACACACACCAATGTTTTTATATCCTGGAGATGGGCCCAGAATCAGACTAACCATTTGCTGATCCATTCTTATCTCATCTAATCCACACCATGTCTGAATCCATGCTTATTTCTATGAATTTCTGTGTGTTATTAATGTGCATGAGAGTCCTGATAATACAACATGTACATGTACTGGAGAATATCTGCATGTGCATACTGACTTCCAATTGAACTATGTCCAGAAAGAGAGACTGGGAGGCAGATCCTCTGTTCCCCCCGCTAGTGTGGATATGCAAAGCACTAGACTGAAGGAGCATCTATATTATTGCTTGCTCAAAGCAGCAGAGACTCTGTCATACATAATACAGAGACATCATTACTAATATAAAACACTGCTGGGGAGAAGGGACACATGGGCGGGCCAAGATGGCAGATGGCTTTTAGTGGCATGCTGCTTTCAGTTCTTCTACCTTTGTAATTTGTGCAATTTAAAGCCTTTGGTTACTGTTTTTAGTCTGCTGTCCATTGGCTCTACTGGGAGCTTTTGTTGTTGTGCAAGAATGCACTGTATTTTTAGTGAGGGCCACAGCCAATAGTATGTGCTGTGTTCTCCTGGCAACTGGTATTAGGAAGGAAGGCTAGTCAAGAATAGCTGTTATGATCGGCTGGATTGCTGAAGAATTGATGAAAATAGCAGTTGTCTTGGCCATATAACCTCTGCTCTGCTGTACTGCAAGATTTTGCAGTTGCTCTGTAATGCTCGAGTACTGAGGTAGAAAGACCTCTGGCAGTGAAGGGAGGAGGATGGAAATAAAATATACCTCAAGGAGAAGCAGTTTCAACGTGGGTTTAGGGACACATGAGAGTATCTTCTGATTTGTGTAGTGATGGAAAAAGTCCTTGTTGGGGCGAAGAAATTGAAAGTGCCAGAGTGGCCCTTCCTATGTTTCCGAAGTGATGTTCAGGAAATTTGAGGTTACTTGTCATATGGGCCAAAGTCACTTCAGTTCCTTTACCCTCAGCGTCCCATCCGCAAAATGAAAATAACAGTTTGTTATTTGGAAAGGTGTTAAGTCATTCTCCATCCCTTCATCCTCTGGGATCTCTAATGCTCTCTGAGATCCATTGATGGATGACGCTGGAGGAATGCATGGTGTTGGTACTATTGGTGCCAGTGATAGTTCCACAGAGCGAGATCGTGACTGGCCTGCATGTAGCTGTGGAAAGTTTATCTTCCTCTTTGTGCAAATTGCACAGGGGCATTCATGGTCATAAATTCTGTCCCTCAGAACAGTGCCTGCAGGCAGATGCAGCATAGGAGGCTGACTCATTTTCTGTTCCCAATTTTATCTTTTTTTTGCCTCACTTCAGAACCATAAAATTTAGCACCTACTTCATCTTATAAGGAGAGGGCTGTTCACCTCTAGCTGCTACAATAAAATTAGTTTTTTAGATGGCTGAAGTACCTCATTGCAGCTTGGCCCAAAAGTGGAAGCACAGAAGTACTGTTAAGGAGCTCACTGCAGATGGGAGAAACAGGAATGGTGAAAAGATGCCTGTGGATACGTACCTGCTTTAATTTCTAGACTGAAGAAACTGAAAGAAGCAACCCACCTCGGGAAAGCTTTTGTGGAGGCTTCTGAACTAGAAAAAAGCCCAAGATGCAAAGGCTGAAATTTGATCTCTCCATGCCTTTCCTCCTTTTTTTACAGCCTTTCCACATTTTCTGATGCTTTGCTTCCATCTCTGATTTGGTGGTTTTGTGTGAGGCCTTCTCTAATTAGAGCAGGTGAAAACAGCTCAGCTAAGCACAAGCTTAACTGTATTGCAGTGTATTTGATATGTTTCATGGCATGCTTTGAATTGCAGTTTTAAGAGTACACTAAATCTGTGTATGTATAAATATAAATGCTTCTGTTGCCAAATATAGGATTCCTTATACTGAAAGGTCTGTACGTAAGCAAGCAATATTGCCAAGGAGTCTTGTTGTAATAACAGTAACTTTGGTTCAGACTCATAGTTCAAAGATGCATTTTTAGAATACTTCTGCATACGCATGCTAGTTCATTTGAACTCATGAAAGTATTCCACCCAGGTTCTAAGTATCAGATGAACTCCTGGGATGAGTTTAGGAATTTCCTAGGTATGCTTTTGAATTCTTCTTTAGCTTCCTATGTTTTTATTTCCTGACAGTCTGAACATACACTGAGTGGATTTTTTTTTTTTAAAATCAGAATGTGAGCGAGCATGAGACATAAATGTAATAACCTATTTTCAACTCTACTTTCAGGAGATGTTTTCTTTTGAGTTCACAATGCATACAGTAGCTATAAAAAGACACATTATATTTTCAAGGTCTGTCACATTATTTACAATGTGTGAACATAAAACCTCTCTGATGTTTCCCGATAAACAGTCAGACCCAGTAGCACAGCTGAACAGGCTAGGTACATCAGGTGTATAACCAGCTTCAGGTAGAGTAAAGAAGCCAAGGGTATAGGAACATCCTTTTTCTAAAGGACACGACTGTACTCAGATCTCTGCAGTTTCAAATGCTGGAGTACATGGGTTAAAAAACATTTCTGGTACATTGTGGCCTAGCACTGCTACCTTCCAGGCAGTCAGTCATTTAAGCAAAATTTCCACATGGGTGGCTGCTGAAAAACACAATGCCCCTTACCGTAGGGTGAATCCTAGTTTTGTTTAAGTCAATGACAAAACTGCCTTTGACTTCAATAGAGTCAGAATTGGTGAAGTCTGACTTCCATTTGAGCTTAGGCTTGGAGATATCTTGCAGGAAAACAAATCTGACTTTTTGCCCAAGGGATGGAATAGCTCAATGGATTTGTAGTTCTTTCACCTTTATGACCAAAGAAGGCTTATTCTCTTCTGGACCCAGAAGTGCCTATAGAAGAAACTATTGCCCTCCTCAGAGGTCAATGCTTCTGACCTCTTAAGCTGTTTTAAGGATAAATTATGTAGGTTAGTATATAGAACTAGAGACTGTAGTTTTAGCTGGGATATTTGATGTGGAGTGAATTAGGAAGTGCTCATATGAGCTACACAGCTTCAAGATCAAGATAAGGTGAAAACTTGGAGATGCAGGGTTGCTGTAAGCATTAAGCTCTGGGTCAGTAAACAATATTATGCCCATAGTTTAGGTAATTGGAAGAGTGCTTTTGCCTCATGGCTTCTCTGTGTGATCAGTGTGGACACTACTGACCAGGGCTGTGTGTGTGTGGAAGTGCAGTGGTTTTATTAGGATGAACCTTACAAGGACAGAGGGCTGTGTGGGCTGTGAAAGTTGTTGGAACAAAACAAGAGCTCCTTCAACAATGATCAGAGCCTGAATTTATTTCAGAAAAATACTAGTTGCTTGTTTGAGCAATGTATCTGTGCTATGTCTAAGTGCTTGGCACAAGTGACTGAAGTAGTTAAGCTGTGCAGTCTGTGCTGCACGTCTCTGGGCTCAAATGTATTTTATGAGAAGGTTCACCTGAAATTACAGTGTAGTTCTTCAACAGTTGAATGTCCTTGTTCTTTGATGCTGCATACCTATGTACAAAATGAGCAGTCCTTGTGGCTAACCACAAATGGCATTCTGAACCTCTGATCTGTCTCCCTGTCTGTGGGAGAAATCTAATCTTATTTACAGAAAGAAGTCTACGAACATTTATGTATCTTACACTTTAAATTTCAAAATTATTCCAGAATTTCATAATTCAGACTGTGCCACTTTGGATCCAGCATTTCTTTTGCAACTTGTTTGTTTGTGAAAGGATTCTTCTGGCATTTTTTGAACTTCAAAGCAAACACAACAATAAAGACTTAGCAGCTGGGTCCTGGAGGGAAGCCTGCTGACACCTCATTTACTGTCTGATTTTAAATAATGTTAAGAAATGAGAAGAAGAGTGAACTTATTAGAAGTATTCCGGGCTGCTTGAATTCTGAATGTGACCCTTGGGCAATGCATAGCATCTGGATTCTTAAGGGTGGGACAGTGGCAGAGCACTGTGCATCTGGAGAGGTCCTGGGATTTAGGCGGAGCAGTGTGCTGAGGGCAGAAGTGATGGTATGTTTGCTTTTCTTGTGGTTGTTGCACTGTGTGTATAGATCTTCAACCTAATCTTCAGTACCAACAATCCAAACAATTTTGCACACTTCTGCGGAGGCTCTGAAGTCCAAGTCCAACAGCTATCCATCAGAGAAGGTCTAAGTATAGTTAGTTGATCCTGCCAGGCTGCAAGGACCTAGGCTAGCAGTCTTCTTTAGTTTTATAATAATAATAATGATTACAATTGAAAGGGAGACAAGAAATTGTATTAGCTAGGCAACAACAGAAAAGGGAAATGCTTCTCATTTATTATTATTATTTTTTTCTACCAGGTGGTCACTCTTAAAATGAGCTGTTATCCTAATACTTGTCATTCTTTCTATAACAGTTTCCTTTGTTACATATTAATGTTGGGTTCAAAGATGACCCCAAAAGGTCACTGAAAACCAATGACTTGTAACTGGCTTCACTAAGGACTCAGTTCTTCAGCCTAAAGAAATTAAAGAGGGTTTTGCAATGCTTGTTACATTTGTGCAGGTGTGATAGAGAGTTGAGTGGCACATTCTTGAGGTAATGAGCTTTTAAGCTGATGTATGCTTCTAATACCAGGTTACTGAATGCTGATGGAAGAGAAGTTTTACTCCTAGAATTACAGAATCACTGATATTGGAAAAGGCCTTTAAGATCATCTAGTCCATCTGACTACCTATCAACAATATTGTACACTAAACCATGTCCTGAAGTACCACATCTATATATTTCTTGAACTTCTCCAGGGAGGGTGACTCTACCACCTCTCTGGGCAGCATGTTCCAGTGCCAAACCAGTCATTTGGAGAAGTTTTTCCCAATATCCAACCTGAACTTCCCCTGGCACAACTTGAGGCTAATCCCTGTTCCTTCTCTGCCCATTCTGACTATGGTTGACAGGTACAAGTCAAGGCAGTTGTATCATGTTGAAGACTGTGAGTGGAGATAGCACAATGTCTAGCTCTTGCCCCTTTGCTGGGAGATGGTCTTGAAGGTGCCAATGTGTTGCTGTTAACATGTGCCTAAACTCTGCCTGGGGAGCACCCCTAAACTCTAAAGGTGCAGCACATGAGGCCCGCCAGCATTCCACACCACTCACTGATTGCTTGCCCTGGAGCGAGGACTTTGTATGGAAGGGAAAAACAACTAATAGGATGTGATTCTACCTCCATGTGAAGGCAAGGTCACCCTGATCCATTATCTGTTTGTGTCCTAGGTAAACAAAATCACTTATTGCAAAATGGCAGCATCCATATATGGATAATCAATATGGGGACCTCTGTGGTGTGTTCCTTTGATGACTGTAATAGTGTCTTCTGTTTTCTCTCCTTTGATATTTTTATCAGAATAATTTAGTCTGACAATGTTTGTAAGTTAGTGAGAACAACCAAAGGATAAACAGTTCAGTCACCTTGGCCTCTTTCTTTTCCTGGTATTAAAAGTTAATCTAACTGTTATTATGATATAGTATTTTACTCATTGACTTTCTTTTGAAGGTTCATAATGTGGAAGCTGTTTAAAAAAAATCAATTTACATAAATGCTTTTTAATAACAAAAATGTGTTTACTCTTCCTTGACTGATTAATAATTTTCTACATAGTAATTATATATAAAAACTTGAGCCTGTCTGTAGATGTACACATATATATTCATACAGGCTCAAACATATATGCGCAAAACTTGTCTTCTGTAGCTGGAAACAGATCAGCTGAGAAAAATAATGTGCCCACCAAAACAATTGTAATTTTTCAACAAGATCCCAGTGTTTTCTTTGTAAAAAACTGGGATTGGAAAAACATGAGGTTTTCCTGCCAGATTCCATTCATTTTCAGCATGAACAATCTGCTCCTCTCAGCTGAACGTTTTACAGCAAGAATGGCTGGAACTGAGGAACCAGCTCCTGTTTGGAAATAGTAATTGTTTTTAATGAAAATGCCTGCCTACCATTTGGAGCTAATACTAGGACCACGATTCCACTAGGACAAAGCATCAGCTGGACAAAAATATATAATGCAAAGAGGGCAAGATGTCACGTTACCAGGAAAGCAAAGAAGAAGCCCTTTCTTTTTTCCTGCTTTTCCTTTTTCTCTCCTTTTCTATTGGTTTCATCTGTGGTTCCCTAAGAGATACCAGATAATAAAAAGGGCAAGGGCCAAAAATCACCTGGTGGTGACTGGAGTCATGCCAAACCATTGTGTGTTTGAAAACAAAGCTGATGGTAAAGGAACAGTGTGTTAGACCTCCCTGATAGTTAGGGTTTGCTTGGAAAAAATATGGCCAGCTTGGCAGAAATAATTTGATGTACAAGGAGATGTGACTGAGAGAACCTGGAGTTCAGACAGTCCTGTCACCTTACTGTGAAATGTCTTGAAACATTAGTAAAGTCTTTTTCACAGAGGTAGAGATTGACCTGTTTCTTTAATAACTTTACAAATCAGAGAAGCAGAATAGCTAAATTTAAATTCAGATGCATATTTATAAGCAAAATGAATCCCTAACCCCAAGTTTATAGTGGTGCAAACCTGTTAGTGGAAATGCCTGGCTTTTACGTAATGCATTCTGCTTATTAGTATCCGCTTTCTACCCTTGAATGTGATGGATTCTAGTGAGGCATCTTTGATGTACTGCACCTCTTCCCATTGCTTCAATGGCCTGAGTTACCATCACTAGATACAAGATCTTTCCATCAGGCAGTTCAAGCCAACCCTTTTGTTTATCCATGCTGTTCATAAGATTTATGTATTTTCTGGTTTTGCTGTCTCGAGTTTGGTTGAGAAGAGTGGATTCCCCTCTCTTTTGATCTGATGCAACTTTTCTGCAGCTTAATTTATATTGAACTGTTAACAAACTCAGTATGTGGTCAATTAGTACCACAAATATACTTATTTTCTATTATTTCTTCAGTTTTTGTTTGAAATGGGAGGAATATTTTAGTTGAAAAGACATAAGGTATAGTGTTAAAGCTGTCATAGTCTCAGAATATTCGAGAGGACTGAGAGATTGGTGGTGAGAGGTCTTGCCTTTATTAGATGAGCTGATATAATAGAAAATAATAGGCAAGGTTTCAGGCACATACAAGTTGCTATTTGACCAAATCAGTGAAAAGCTCTCTTTAGAACTTGGGCTTTGATTCAGTCTATTAGGGAAAATATGTATTTAGATGTCTTTAAAATGGCTACTACAATGATGACACTATTTATTTTCACAGCAGGGGTAGGATGGCTTTTGATATCAATGACCATTGGAAACAAAGGCAACGAGAAGTGTGAACTCACTCTCACCCCAATAATTCCACAGTTATAACACAGGTTAATGCTGAAAATAATTCAGGTCACAATATGAATCTACCAGACTATAGCAGGTGTTTTACAGGCATTTCAGTTTATCATGGTGTATTTGAAGAAGTCAGAAAAACATCCCTTAATCTATAGTTGCAACAGAAATCTGTCCCATTGATAATTACAGTTTCTCATACAAATTCTCAACCTGTGTTTCTGTATGTTCAGTACAGCTGGCAATAGAAGAGAGAAGGGAAATGAAGGCTGTAGCTGGCTTTGCAATTGCCCATATTTCATACTGAAGAGTTTCAGTTTGGTTTTTGGGGTGGACCTGTGTGTCTTCTTTGGACATTTCAGGGACCACAGGATATCTGGCTTAGATGTCTGCAACACAGGTACAGCTGTGTGAAGGAGGTGCAAGTGGATACATGTACTAGAGTATTAGAAACAGTCTAAGTTATCTCATTTGTTTAGCAGTCAACCACCTTTTAGCTACTGCAAGTAAAATCTGCTAGCCAAGTATCACTTACTATCTTTTTTTTCCCTTCTTTCCTTTTATTTAAAAAACAAAACCAAAACCTGCTGCTTGGTAAAAATGTCTTACTGCTAGGCAGAAAGAAATCCCAATGATAGTGATGCACTGGCACTGCCTAAATGACCCACCTCCTCTGAAGAATCATCTCCTCTTTCAGAGTTTACTAGGAACATGAAGTGGGGACAACTATAGACACATCAAAACATTTGTAGCTGCACTTTCATAGGGACTTGCAGAACAAGCTTCATTACAATTTGGCTCTTCCATTGCTTCCATGTTTACAAACCTGCCATCTTGATTGGGAATCCAGATTTTGCAGTTTAAGCCCATATCTACAAAAACCTTCTCCTGGGAATCTTTAAATGAAGTTACTGATGAATCAGATGCACTGTCTGGCTGGGAAGGGCTCAGATGAACAATGTACTATCTTTGGAGAAGACAGCCATGCCCTAGATTCAGAAGGCAGACATTTCAGCCAAGACTGCATCTTCAGCCTTGCATTTTAGCTATAAAACCTGGATCCTGTGCTCAGGTAGGATCTGGCATTATGAAATGCCCACTTTGGTTCAGATACTCAAGGTACATTCCTGAGTTTGGATATCAGAACACTTCAAGACTCCAGATTTGCAAATCATCTTGTGGTCAAACTGTAGGCAATAATTTCTTTCTATTTTGGTGAACACTGTTCACTCAGGGAGAATTAGTTCTTTTCCTTATACATGAGTCTACCTTTCAAGAAATATAAAGAATATGAAATTCAGCTTTTCTAGTGTTTTCCTTCATGATTTTGTTAATCAATCCTAGTTTATTAGTCATTTCCTGTTTTGCTCTAGAAAGAGTAAAAAAAAAAAAAATCTATTAAAAGCCTCTCCATTAACTTCTAAATGTGAATTAGAAAACATGGTAAACTGCAATTGCTACTTTGAGATAGAGGAATTAGATCTGACACTATTTTCTAGTTTGCGGGCCTTGCTGAAAATGAGTATTTCTCCACTGAGTGCTCAGAGATCTGCCATAGCTGAGCATGTTCAGATCCATTAAGAATAATAGCATTGAGTATGGAGCAGTTTTATTATGTTAAATGGAGTAATCTTATGTTTTGAAAGCTTGTAGTAGATTTTGAGGGAAATAATGGTGCAAAATAACATGGCTTTATGCATGATTTTCATTCGTGTTTTTTGAGTTGCCTTTGCCTCTGACATTCTGACATGAATTTTGAGTATTTGCTATTGGTTGGGTTTGCTTTGACTCTTCTGTTCCATGAGCTCTCTGTAAGATCCATGCAGCAGCACTTTGATTAGGGCAGCCCAAGAAGAATTCCAGGTTTCAAGTGTTCCAAAACAGAGCAGAGTAAGGCAGCACCTCCATACTCCTTCCCATGCCTGCCTAGGAAGTAGAATATGGAAAATGAAGGCCATAGTCTTTCAGGCTGTTGCCATGCCATATCAGGATGTACTACAGATGCACAAAGAATGTTGGTGCTGATGTAATCTCCCAAAGCTCACCACACCAACCTGCTTCATGAGGAATCTTGTGTGATAAAGGATTGTAGATTTATAGTGCTGTAGCCAAGATTCTTCTGTTGGACCTGGGACTACTTCCCTGTGAACTGAAGCATTGACTCACATGCTGACTCTGCCTAGGCAGACACTTTTGTGTGCTACATTTTCCAAACTCCCCTGGTTTCCATGTGCAGGGAAGCAGCACACATAGCCTGTGAATGTGCACCTCTAACCTTCCCACCAGGCTCACTGGGACCAATGCCTTCCCATGCCTCAGCAGATACAGATATATCCCTGAAGAGAGACCATATGTCTTCTGAATGTGAACACAGGTCTCTGTTTTGGTAAATAAATTCTGTGGCTGTGCATATGAACCATTTTCAAAAATAGGTTGGCTTATACTACTTTCCTCTGCTCTTTCCTTTGTCCTCTGCTCTTTCCCTTCCCACCATGGCTCAGTCTGTGCTGTCTGTATTGTCTTGCACAGTGTGTTCTCTAGACATTTTGCTAGCAGGTGTATTTCTATCTTGGGTAATGACAGTGTTTCAGTGATCAGCTTCACACTGTAACAGTGGGGCCCATCTCTATGCCTAGAGTTTATGCAGACAGTTCCTCCACCTCCTCTCTGCAACAGTGTTGTGAAGCTCCCTGTTGCCTTGGGTATTCTGGAAATGATAAAGATTCACTTATTTTCTTTCTCTTCTGACAGTAGAATTGATTCTGTCTCTAGTGGCTTATCTTTCCTTGCTTAGATCAGGCTGCAGTGTTATTTAAATGGAGTATTAGGAAGGAATGGAACAGATTAACACACTGAACTCGCCTTTACCTAACCATACTGTTGCACTATGCCAAAGTGGTTCTGTGCTAGGCTGTTCAACTTGGAAGAAATGACAAAGACTTTGTATGAGGCAGTATAAAAGGAAGTGTATATGACCTGGGGAGACTGAGACTCAAACACAAACTTTTGAAGTATCAAACTAAACCTTCATGATTACTCATACGAGTTGGGAGTTATTAAAAGTTATGTATTGCAGAATACGTACTCAGGCCTGTGCTTTCAGGTACAGACAACCTGGTAGGATTTGTGGAAAGTTAAGGTTTTGCACCACTTCAGAAATGAAGTATGGATGTTATTAGTGTTGTCAGATACAACTTCTGCTTTGTTGCATAGTTATAGTGACCTTTGGCTTTCTGCCTTTTTTATTGTTCCATTACAACACGACTTGGGGTTTTCCATTATTTTTCTTTTTAGTGCAGCTGAAAAAATCTGTGTTATTCTTATTGACAAATTTCCCTTATGGAGTATGAGATCAGCTGTCCTGATTGTTTCATGTGATCAGACTTTGGGAATTTTAATCAATTCCTCAAAGGTCTTCTGTGTTACTTGAAGTTGTATTAAGTCTTAACTATATAAACACACCCAAACACACACATATGTGTATGTATTTATACTTTTACAAAAGTCTGTCATTTCTCACAGGAAAATACTTTAAAGGAATTATTTATTAGTGTTAATTGTCATTACTCTTTGATTTTTCCTAGAATTGAACTTTTCAGTTTAAAAGGTACATTTTTTCATAGTTTGCCATTTGCTTTTTTTTATTTTTTTTCTTTGTCTGTTTGAATATTTTTTTCTTGGTGGATGAATTATGCCAGGGATCTGTTGTTCCCCATTTCTGAATTTCTCAGTTTTTGGAATGTTTCAAATGGCAAAAGGAAAAATGGAACCAAGATTTAAAACAACCAACCAACCAAGTAGAGGACACTGTGAAACACTGAAGTTCACTCCTTTGAATGATCTTCTGGAGGAACCTCTCTCATCTCTCCATTAACTATAAATGACTTTGTGGTGTGGGCACAGAAAGCTAGATTGTTTTTTAAGTTAGACAGTATAACCCTCCCGCCCGTCCAATACTGTTTCACATTTATGGTGAATTCACTTGTGGGCTGAAGTTTATGGCCACATACCTTCACTAGCATAATTTTTTTTAAAGTTTCTGTAGGTAAAAGAGAGAATATTATGCTTTTAAAAATATTATCGTGAAGTGTCGCACATCATGGGAAAGATAAAACGAAGTCCTGGGTACCGTCTGTTATGCCAGCATGAAATTATGAGAACATCTTCTCAGGTTAGATATGTTGTGGGTATTTCCACAGCTTTTTATTAGGCATCGTGATGCCCTTCTCCAGGCTGCTTTTACCACTGGAGTTGCAATCTGTGGACTAAGTCTTGCTTTGTTCTGAGAGTTAGGATGATGATGCCTTTTGTTTTCCAGGTGGATCTTTGCAGACAGTACAATAGACTTTGCAGATTTGCCCTTTGTATTGTAACTGAGCCCTCCTATTGGTGCTGTCTCTGTATGCTTACCTCAATACTACAGGTCAAGATATGTTTTTCAAGTTTACTTAATATGAAATACACATAGCCAGGAAAGAATTTAGAGAGTTTAGGCACCTTCCTGTACCTTTAATATTATATTAAAGAAACATATATAAATATAATTGCAAAATAGTTGAGAGAATGTGGAATACAGCCTGTGTCTCAGCTGAGCAGATAAATAGTACTGTCCTTCAAATCAGCTATAACTGCTGGAGTACTCAGTGTCCTCATCAAAAATGTCCTACAAAAGGGACGTGTACATGGGCACTCTTTGTTGTACATTATATGTCCTGCAGCTTTCTTACTCCCGCACTCTGAAGTCAGTCAACCCTTCTTTAAAAGTGTTTGGCCCTGGGCAAGTTCAAAGTTGTGTGGCAGGTGAGGGGTTAATGGCATGCATGCAGCTGCTAATACTTAGCTTCTGAGGCAATATGGTCTTCAGGGGTTATCTATCCAGGCATGGATAAATCTCTGACATGAGATGTGACATTTATCATCAAACCCAGAGAGGGCTGTTGTACACATTCTTAGGGCTATCATGTTGGTTTCTTCCCCTTTGCCTGCTGCATTGATTCTCATGAACCAGTTGGAGTCTCTCTGCTTCTACATATCCTTCTGCTAGGCTTTTGTCTGTCTGCTGGGGAATCTCAGCTTCCCTAAGTGGAGAAGGTTATTATTTCTTGATGACTTACCAGAGGATATTGAGGAATAGCTCCACAAAATGAGGTGGGCTGAAGACAAGCCTTTGTGAAAGATGTTGGCAAAATAATGTGTAGAGGCTAAGCAGTATTAAATTGTAAGGGCGGCTTAAGAGAGCTATACCTTGGAAAGTTTTGGAAGTAAAGTAGAGGATGTAAAGAGATGCTGAAAATAAATGATGAAAGGGAGGCTCAAGGGCAGAGCGATAAGAACATTGAGGTCTGTTATGGAATTATTTGGCCTGACATCCGAATCCATTAGTTCTGCCTACCAAACTGATGGCAGAACTAAGGTGGCCTTTGGTATGACTCCTGCAAAGCTGAGCATAGGTGACTTCCTCCTTACAGAGACTGCAAGCCAGGTCAAAGGAGCAGTGGGTGATGGAATCTATTTGCTTGCTTCCAAGTGTTCCCTCCACAGCCACTTAAGGGTTCTCAGACCAAAAGCTGCCCAGGGCTGTGCCCAGGATATGGGCTGAGGTGGGCAGACACACCTGAGCTAGCCTTCAGATTGACTAGGAAGGCAGGGGCTCTGTTTGCAGGCTCCAGAACCCTTATTTGCTGTATAATGAGATCTGGACAGTATGTGTAACTACAGTTATTTCATAGGGAGGAAGGCAGGAAGGCTCTGCAGTCACACCTCTAACAGCAGAGCAGATATATCTTCCCACGTGCCACTGTCTGGCCTATCATTTCTGCTCTCTGTTACTGTAAGCATAAATCCATGAGTGTTATCCCATTCAGTCTGTCACACAAACAAAGGATTTTAAAAAATAAAAATGAATTAGAATAAAGGGAAACAAAGTAATTATGCTTATCTTCAGAATATTCAATTCAGCTCCATCCAGATCTCTAATTTAAGGTCAGCACAATAATTCAGTGCACAAAATAGAAGTGGATGCCATTAGAAACTGAATATTTACCAGGCTTCAGTAGTCACTGAATGTAGCTGTTCTTTACCTTGGTCATTTTTATTTTTATTTTTTTTCCCAAACTGAAAAAAATTCTCAAATTCTACATAAAATATAATTACAGTCTGGATTCGAATGGCACTAGTGCTGCTTCCTGTTGATTTTCATCATGAGTTTAACATTTTTGCTTAATGTTCAATATACGCAAAAACACTTTGTTCACTTTTCTCAGGACACGGACAGTTAGGGAATGGATTATGAAACCAGAGATGCACTAACCTTCCTGCACACCTGACATTAGTTACAGTGAATGAAAGTTATTCTTTGAAGCAGGTGAATGAATGAGAGCATTCTGCTCTGTTTTTTAAGCTCTGTGTTACTTTAGTTGCCGTCTTTTCTCCCAACAGAGAGGGCAAGGGCTAAGCAGGAATTACAGCAGAACAGCCTTTTTCTGCATTAAAATTTAGTACTGTTATTAAATAGGTCCAAGCACAGCTCTCAGAAGTAAAAGTGATGAATAATCAAAGCAACGTCATTCGACCTAGAAACCAGAAAGACTAGAAGACATAATCATAAGAATATTGTCAGTGATGAACACCTTGCCTACACGAGAGCTCCCACTGGCAGTAACAACAATGGGAAGTTTTTAGGAAAATCTCAGTAATATGGAAACATTACAGTTGGTTCCTGTAGCTCAGGGCTGGGATATGTTTCTGCAGGGCAATTTCGGACATGGTTGCAATGTGAATGTTTGGGACTTGTTGCAATGTGAAAGCTAAGTTCTGGGAAAACCCTGGCCATGGAGACTTTCAGCTGAAAGATGGCATGTAAGATAGACAAGACATAGGAGCCAAGGTAGACTCAGATGCTGCTGAGAAGATGAACCAAAGATCTGTGACATCCATCTGCAGCAGGGAAGGTCCATATAACTGCTTCTGCCAGCACTGGGCACACTCCTAGTAGTAGGTAGTGCTGCACAGGGCTGTGCTCTGGAAATAAGAAAGGTGAATAAAAATTATTCAAGGAATCAACTGATTTACACTAGGGTAAATTCACAGCATTCTGAGTCTCTGTGAATAGTGCTTATCTTTTTCCCCTGAAAACCAGAAACGTCAATTCCATTTCAAGGCTATACGTGAGTATGGAGTATTTTTTGAGGGATGGAAGGATGGAGGGATTCTCTTCCTCGTGGTTGTTTGTGCATTTATGTAACAGAAAGAGGACCAAAGGATTTCTAACAGTCACTGAACCTGGAACACCAGGCAGTGGAATGGCTGAAGTGGTTTGAAACAAAGAATGAGTTGGTATAAATTTTGAAGTACATAAGTCACAAACATTTGGGAACTGATATTTCCTGATGATTTTATTTTGAGGGGTAAAATGAATGCCTTAAATCTATACCTTAGTAGCATCAGGCAAAATTAGAATATCAGTACAAATAGGCAACTGGATGTTCTTTATGCTGTGCTTGCTGATGAGACTTCTGCATTTCTCAGTGTCTCTTTCTTTCAAACTGCTGATCCTGTGCTCAGTAGTTGCTATTAATGTGGGTGAAGTTGGCCATATGGCAAGCAGAAAACAGTGTTGGAAGAGCTTTCACACATAGCTATCGCAGTGCTGTCTGCTAAATGAGGATTTTCTTCCTGAAGTCCAGATTTCACATTCAGATCTCTGGGGTAATGCGTTAAACCACAAACAAGACTGAAGTGTTTGCATCAGTCTGTTTTAATGCCTGGGAGAAATCCATCTTCTCTTTCTCTTTTATGATATGGGGCTGTTTTTGAAAACCTCTTTCTGTGGAAGCTGGAGGGGGAAAGTAGCTGTTAGATTTGCTGTTAAATCTACAGTAGGTTCATCAACAAGTTATTCACCAGCATTTTCCCTTAGCCTTATCCCTGAGGAATTCCCCTACATCCTTCAGTTTTTACTTGCAAAACTGCATTATGCTACTGTAGGTTTTAGATGAAATTTTCTGTTTCTCAGATCTACAATGTGTTCCTCTAAATCACCTATTTCAGCCAAAGCATCTGTTAGAGTGTGATTGTGTATACATGTTTTTCTTTGTATGACTTAGTTTGTCATATTTATTTCAATCTCTCTGTGGTATCTATCCATCCATATGTCAGGCTGCAAACCAATATTGATTTCAGAGGCCATATGCTATCCTGATGTCTACAAGCATTTCTCCTGGTATTATCAATGGGAGTACTCCCTGTGGAGACCGAGGACTTTTCAAGCTTGTGTACTGCTGTTGATACTTACTGTGTTGGCTGATCAGTTTTTCTTTATGACATAGAAGTTCAACTGCAAAGTAAAACTTGCTTAATCCAATAGCTATTTATTTGTTGAGAATCATGGTTTTCCTTTTAAGCAAGCTTTAACTGCAAACATTATGATTGAAACATTGTACTATGAATATGTAATAGCAGTTGACGTAAGTATCGCCAACACATGTCTTTTGGCGTGTATGTATGGTGTCTGTTGAAGTCAACAGAAAGTTTCATGTACATTTTAAGATGTGAGGCTTGTAGTTACTTAAAACCTCTAGTTAGAGGTGGATATATGGGAGGTGTGTTTCTTTACAGTGTTACCCTGGGACAATTTGGGCACCCTGTGCTACTTCACTCTGGTTTCACTTGCATGGCTCCACCAGGCATGGGTCTGTCTGCAGGCTCTTGGGCAGCCCTCAGTCTCTGTGAGCAGGAATGGAACATGTTAGGTGGTGCAGTGCAGGACAAAATCACCTCTATGAACTTCAGGGGACTATTCAGTGGGAAGATGACCTAGTTGCCATAACGGAAACATGGTGGGATTGCTCCCATGACTGCAGTGCTGAAATGGATGGCTGCAAACTCTTCAGGAAGGATAGGCGAGAACATTGCATTTGTAAAAGACGTGACAGCTAGAAACACTGGAGTGAATACATCTTTATTTGTGAACATCTGTTCAGTCTTGGTTTGTTGGACTTTTTGGGGAAAATTCCTCCCAGACACTTGCAGAAAACTGAACTGATCCTACTTCATAGCACACAAATTTGCATCTATAGGAGGTCAGTTGTGAGCTTCAGGTGCATGCACAGTAAGGCCTGCATGCACAAGACTTCACAGCCTAACAGAGATCTAAAGCTTCACAAATGCTGAGCTATTTTCAGTGGCACCCAGTGCCAAGGCAAGAGGTGATGGCCACAAATAGGAACACAGAAGGTTCCTAATGACCATCATGCAGCACCTATATGCTGTGCAAGTGACAGAGCACTGGCACAGGTGGTGAGGTCTCCTCTTTAGGGATCTTCTGAAGCTACCTTGATGTGGACCTGGGCAGCCTGCTATGAGTATCCCTCTGTGAGCAGAGGTTGGATCAGATGCACTCCAGAGGTCCTGGCCAGCCTCATCCATTCTGTAATGTTGCATAAGCTGTCCTGTGCAACTTTTTTCAGCCATAATACTAGCAGACTTTCATTAATATAATCCATTCTAAACACACAAATGACGGCCTCTTACCAAGAAGGTAGGCATGATTTTGTAAGACTCACTACAGAGCTTTCTCTGTATAAATCAAGCCTGCCAAGATAAAGAAGTTTTCTTCTGCACAATCTATGAAAAAAAAACACCAAAAACAAACAAACACAAAAAACCCCCACAACAAACTGTTGTTAGCAGGGACAGCTTTGCTGTTACCCCAGAGCAAACAAAAAGAAATCCTACCTGTAAAATAAAGCTTCCAGAGAGAAGGAATTCAAAGATATTTCTGAGTTTCTTCATCTGGTCAGTCATATCCTGCCAACTCCTGTAAAATCTATTATTTATTTCATTTATACTCTACACATTGCTGTAGTAGCTAAGCACTATGTACACTACTATAATATTATATTTGAGAGCTAATGAGAAAGAAATGCAAATTGCTTAGTTAGTTTAGTTGATGCAGCTTTCAGGTTTACCAGCTGCATCAGTAGAGATGAACTGAAACCAGGATGAAAGGAAATCTTTGCAAAAGGTAACACAAGTTCTGGTTGCCTGAGTGTAATACAATGAAAATGTAGTCCTGGGTTTGCTTACCTCTGCTTATGTTTTCATTTCTTCATCCAGTTAAAGAAATGAAGTGTTAGTGGTGGAGAATGATGGGATGGGTCTGGGAGGTGGGGAGTGGGAAGCAGACCTACTGAATAACATGCTCAAGAGCTCTCCTGCACAATGAGATTAGCACAATGTGATCATTTTGGTGCCAAGGTGCTAACACAATAATACAAGCGAGTTTGCCAACTTTTCAAATTGAATGTATTTGATTATTTGCTTTTAATTAGTGTGAGTTTTGGAGTATGTACAGGATTGTTAGAGATACATGAAAAGCCTCCTATGGCAGGAGAGTGTATTCTCAGTAAAGACGGTACAGCATTGTTCTTTTTTAGCTGCGGAGAATGAGATTTAACAGCTATGTTAAATGTTTTAGCCCATTTCTATTGTGCCTCCATTTCAACCTATTGGCAAGCCCAAGTGATGACAGAAAATAAACCTCTCATTTGATCTGAATGCGAGCACTTTGCCATAAGAATTTCCACCCCAACTTCAGGATACAGAAAGTACCATTTATTTATTTATGGGAAGCTCTTGCTCCCTTTTTCTTCCTTAATAAGATCTTGATGAAACTCATGCTGTCCTTTATTTTCTTTTACTTTTTCTTTTCTTTTTCCTGTGCACTGGTCCCCTTTGTGTTCATTTGTCTTGAACATTTATGTCAAAACTGTAGATTTTGAAAAATCTTTTCAAATGGCAGAAACAGATTGCAGCTCTGGAAGAAATATAACAAGGCAGAAACTGTTTATTTTGACCTCTTCCCTTTTTTCCTTAAGTAGGAAGGCAGACTGGAGGTGTCTTGGGGATTGCTTGGATGATTTACTAGTGGCTCACTTCATGACTTGCCAGTCACCAGGAGTAACTCGCTTCCCTGGATCAGGGGACATGTCAACAAAAGGAAGAGTAACTCTCAGTGTTTGGCACAGACTGTAAGTCAATGTCTGTTTCTCAGTTTAGGGCATTACCTGCCTTCACAGAGTTCAGCCTCTTGGTTTTCTACCACCTGAAGAGTGGGGTTGAAAAGTCTTCCTTGGGAGGACGCAACCTTCTACCTGTGATGTTCTTCAGTCATTTATACACAGTTATATATGCACACACATATATATTTTTTAAATACTCTCCCCTTTAAACAATAGCGAAAAACAAATGGTTGACAATAACAATGGCAGCAGCTCTCCAACAAAAGCATGCAATTATTACAATTATACTATCCTTGATTAGGCTCCCATGCATTGCATTTCAATGTAATTGATGTTGTAGGTTGACACATTGGACACCAAATATTCTCGCCTGTCCCTTCACTCTTTTGTTTCAGAGCCTGATTTGCATTTTCTATGCTTTTAGTAATGAAGACTTAGCACTTTTCCTCCATTAGAAAAAAAAAGAGAGACACAATAATCTGCAACTCGGCACTTGTTTAAGGATTCTGACCCTCAAAAATACCACTTTGCTTCACACATTAGCTGCTTACAAAGAAGGAAGCTAATGTATCATCTAATTGGGCAAACCACTGCATCTGATTTCTCTCAATCAGACTATTAGCTTCGTAATTACCCATCTGCCTCATGTGGAAAAACGGCAAGGCGAACACCCAGCTAATAACATTCTCAAGAGCTCTCTACCACAATGAGATGAGCATGATGTTGTGGGATATAGTCCCTAACCATTTAAGTGCCAAGGTGGTCTCACAATACAGTGGGAGTCTGCCAACCTTCCCAGTCTGAATGTGCTTAATTATTTGTCTTTAATTAGTCTGAGTTTTGGGGTCTGTTCAGGATTGGTGAGGAAAAATGAGCGGAAGGAAAGAAAGCCCTCTGAGCCCCCTGGCAGTCTGTTTTACATCATCCTATCTATTAAAATAGTGGTGTGGAAAGTGGGATTTATCTCCTGAGCAGCTCAAAGTTTCTCCTTCTTTTTCCAGATTGGAAGGAGTTTTCTGGATATCTAAGATAAGGAACGTCCTTGTCAGAAATCAGATGGAGGATGTGCAAACCAAACCTCAGGCTTGAATCTTTTATTTTCTGTAGGTATGTGCTCTTGGCCTTTATGGAGCTATTGCCACGCTATTCTAATTTAGGAGAGGAGGTACTCAAATCTAAGATTTCCTCTTCAGCAGTGAGAGGTGCCATTCTCTGCTTCCAGGTCTGGTTCTGCCCTTCCTGGATAGTTTGCAATATCTCTGATTCTTGCAGATTGCAGAAGGCTGGAATGCCCTTGCTACCTGGCTCCAAGGTTGAAACCATATGGTCAAGTGGCAGGTGATTCTCTGAGAAGGGCCCTTGGCTCTGTTTTCGCTCCCACATGTGGTTTAGTAAAGCCCACATCTGGCTGCAGGTAGAGAACAGAGCAAGATGCAGCTGCACAATTCTTTTCATTGATTTGGAAGCTCAGAGGAGATTCATTAAAGATAAATCAAATATTGATCTACGTTAACTAATTGCAAATAACCTAGTTTCCTTCGTTCATCTTACCAAACACCATAAAGCATTCTTCATTTTACTGGAGCTTATTCTTTAGTCCCAAGAACACTGCTCATAGGCTTGACCATCCAAGTTCAAATGATCCCAACAAAGGAATTAAGGACTTTTAAAGAAAACATTAATGGATGAAGAAAAACATCCACCATGAAATAAGAATTCTTATAACAGAACTGTCCATTAACCAAATGTTTTTTTTTTCATAGTAATGTATTTCAAGACAGGAATATTAACACCTTGACCTTCTTCAGAAACCAGTATTTTAAATGCTACCACAACTACTGATGTCAGTTACAGTGTAGAAGATGCAAGTACAGCTATTTATTAGTAACTTGATACTTCTACAACCCTCTCTGTCTTATTAGCTTGCAGTACTAACGAGATGTGTACACAGCAAATGGAAGCAACCAGATGGTCTTGCAGTTATGACCCTCACTCTCTTCTCTCCCAGTGTTTACTGATATCACTCTCTGTGCTATGTCCAAACCCTTTTATAGGTCTGCCAGCATAGATTGCTGGACAAAGGCCTCAACTTGGAGATTCTTCTCATGCTCATTTCTGGTACTGTGTAAATACTATTTTGGACATAACAGATAAGCTGAGAACCTGGTCCTTATGGCTTACTCAAGGTAGCGGCTCGTTGTTGTGTGAATTATTCTTAACATAGGAAATGATTACATGCGGGCTGGGTTGGAGGTTTCTCTGCAGTGTAGTCAATGCTGAATGCTGACGCTCATCATGTAAACAGCCAGAAGAGGCCACCCTGTCCCAGGGGGAGGGAGGCAGGAGAAACATTAAGTGCAGGTTGCAGCTATGAGCTCTAAGGATGGACACAGCCAAACCCGTTTTACCCTTGTTTGTCTGTTCAGCTGACCCTGGCAGTTTGTTGCCATTGGCAATTTTCTGTGTTGCCTTTGCACTGAAAGGTCTTGTATATTTTGCTTCTAGCTCATTGTGTTATTAAATAATATTCTGTGGCCTAACAACACCCAGCATTTTAGGTTATCCAAATCCTTCACCAGATACCTTCAATGGATTCTCAGCTGCATTTCAAAAATTGTGTTTCCATTTTACTGACTGCAAAACTGAGGCAAGATTTTAGGCAATGCTGTATAGTAATGTAGCCCTGTCAACTGTTTACCTGTTTATCAAAATGAGTACATGGCCTTAAATAACTCAGGCTCTCTACTCATGCACGTTGTCCTTGCTCAAGTGGCATTCTTCAGGGTATGGCTTGAATGAATAAGGACTGCGAGGCTGTTATTTCACATGCCTGCGTTCCGTGTGTTTTATCTTCACCTTCTCTCTAGTGACCTCTTTGGGGGAAAGGCTGTGCAATCTCTGGCCAGACACATCACTTCAGCAGAGGTGTTGACTCACTTATGGCTTCAGATTAAATTCGTATGGCTGAAGTGTCATTGCTGCCCACCACCCACCCTCTCCTATGCTTCCTTCTGAGATTGCTGACTTCAGAGCAGGAATGGCTGAGCAGCTCTTGAACTGTTACCATTTATAGCCCAGCATAGTACAGTAAACTGGCATTGGCTCTGGCTTTCTTTCATGTATTGGCCTGAAAATTGTGGTAGTTCAAGAGCTGTTGCTCCTCTGCACTGAGATTATAATTCCCAGACTCAGACTGGGTAATCCTGGATGAAGAGACAAGGTATCCCACACAGGAATCACTGCCACCTCAGCTGACAGGATCAGCAAATGCCACTTAAGGATTACTTTGTTTGGTGCTGCAGGGCTATGCTAAGCCTCTACAGTGGGGATTTGTGCTGGCCACGTGTGGGCCTGTTGTTTGGAAATGCCCAAAAGTGAGTTGAGAATGATACAAAACTGCTGGTCTGAAAAGTTTTTTTCTGAGTTACTCCTTAGGTATTGCTGCTGAATATGACTCTCCTCTTCATGTATGTGTGCACGTTAACTGGCACTAATTTGATGGGAAAGCTCTCTCAGGTGGCTTTAGCTGCAGGAATGACCCATGTTATTGCTGAGCTCTGACTTGTGCCCTTGTGCTGAGGGGAAGTGAACTTGGTACGTGAATGAGGAGGTAGACTTTCTGGACTGGACACACCATGTCTTTTCACAATGTCTGTCAGACCAGAGTGTTCTGAACTAGGTAATGTAAGGCAGTTAAAGTGGTTATGATGCAGTGGTTATGATGGACTTCGGAAGCAGTACTGAATTGGGCTGAGGAAAACAGCTCTTGAGTCGATGGTTTATTCTGATAACCTGATGGGGAAGCTCCCCTCCCTTTTAGGTTCCCTTCTGTCTTGGAAAATTCATCACAAAAGAAAAGATCAGGCTTTGTATTTACCCGGGAGTTGTATGTTTGTCAGACTAAACTAATTAGTTTCAAATGACTGCTGACTTTGGGTTCTGAGTCAGCTTGGGTCAATTAAGTTGCACTGGGTTAAAAAGTTGGAACTATCATTCTTCAAGTCCACACCTGTGTTGTAACTCACTTAAAGCATATATCAGTCCCTCATCTGCCACTTTGAGCATATGAACACCTCTTTCCGTCTGAGATGCCACACTGAACTTCAGCCACAAAGGAGTGGCAATTAGGTTATTCTGATGTCTCATCTGAGATCAGTAACTTGGGTGGAAGGAGTCAGTCAGGGAGAACAGGGGACAGTGACATTTTTTGAACCCTTGCTGCTAATTTAACTACAGCTTGGGGTTAATTTCAGCAACTCTCTTCAGTCAGATTTATGTTGACATATCAGTTTGATATAACCAATCCCAGCTCTTGTCTAAACTAGATGGATCTTCCAGAAGTCACTTCTGTTTGTCATGAGTCTATTTGAAGTCATCTGGTACCTAAAGGAAAATCAGCCTGATTTCAGGCCAGAAGGACAGTTTGCACAACTGGCTTGACTTTGCAAATCATGTGCAAGACCAGCTTTAAACGATGATTTCAACAATGCACTCTCACTATGACCTTGCTATTAAAGAAACTGTATTGCAGATTTTTAATGGCAGTATGTCTGATGACATAGAAAGGAAAGTGTTCTAGTGATTAATTCCTAAGGAGAGAATTAAAAGACCCTTGGCACACGCTTTCTTTCCTTAATGAGAAAGATGCTCTGAGGTTTTTTGAAAAGTTCTCTAAGCAGTTATGTTTTCAGTTTCATTACTTCAGAAATATTGGGACTCTTAAAGAGATTTTCTTCCTAGAGTGAGATTGAGTCACTCCACTCTGTCTGGTTATTAGTAGATATTCTTTGCAGTACTATTCAAGAGTTTACTGTTCCTTAATAAATAAGTGATTATTTCCTGCAGTGAATTCCATATTAGTTCTGATCTTGTTGGCTATCAGCATTTCAGGTATGTGCGTACAACCTGTTCTCGTGGCTCTGCAAACACTGACCATTGGTGGTATGATTCAGTTCCCTGTTTGACCACAGTGTTTCAGTGCTGTCCTTGTTCCCCACATAACAATTTGTGCATCACAACAGCACTTCTGTACTTTGTTAGTCTAGACATGATTTGTGTATCTGTGAGCATTTCAGTTGCTGAGGCGAGAGGAGCCTAGAAATGCCCGTGGCAGAGGTAAATGTGTTCTCTTGTAGAGGTAATTAATGTAAAGGGCACAATCTGAAAGGAATGGGAATATGGTGTGTGTATTCCTGGAGTCACTCATCTCTGTTGTGTTCTGAAAGGCTCTGTGGGATTTGAGCACTTTTGTAAACATTGTGGTAGTACAGCAGTAATCCAGTACAGGAGATCAAGTGTCTGTATTGACTCTGAATTTTCAAGGAACAAGCCAGCAGCAGATCCAATGGAGGTTCTTGATTAGTTTGACTCACACAGCATGCAAGTGCAATAAGAAACTTGGTCAAATAAAACTCTTTCATTATTCCCCTTCTGCAATAAAGCTGTCAGGGCAACTGCTCGGCTCATGTGAATCAATATATTCATAGTACTGGGAAGTAATTTTATTCTTTTATCATTGGAAACTTGTTGTTAATTAGGTTGAAATACCAAGTGGACAAAGGAAGCAAAAGGGTGTGTTGTGACTTTAGGCAGAGCAATCTAGGTGCTGTTCCCAGGGAGAGATTAGCAGCTCTTGCTGAGAGATACTGGTGCTGAGCCAGCTCTAAAAGAGCCTGTGCCACATACAGCCACCTTTGGAGTGGAGGGAAAGTGAATTCAGGGGAGGAGGCCAGGACAAATCTCTATTCTTATGAGTCACATGAACTGTAGTGCCAGACACAATTTATCTGTGGTGTCTTATCTAATTCAAGAAACTATTACAGGATTAAAAAAACCAGAACAAACAAACAAAATCTTAGCTAAGTTTTGAACCTTACTAAGTACTGAAGTATGAAGTACTGAAACATCAGCAGAAGAACCCCCTTCTGCATCATTTGACAGTGCTTCTTCCTTCTGTGATTTATTTTTTTCTACAACCTGGTAACAACCAACCAGTTCTTTTTGAATACACAGGATTCAGTGTATTCCACTCAACTTGCATTCCATTGCTAGACTCCAAGGTCACATCATAAAAATAGGGCACTGTCTCAACCATAACCTTGGCCTATTTGCAGTTCACCCCTTTCACCTTGGCTGCAAAGCTGTTTGTTCTCATCATGACATAAGCTGAATATTTATAATAATGAGCCTTTATTGAACGGCGGTGTCCAAACTCCTGGTATTACTTGCAGCAACACTTGGGGTAATGAAGAGTTCAATATTATCAGTCACAGTCTTGGTTTTGATAGCAGTGTACTGACTGCTGCTATGCAGAGAGACTAATGTAGCTAGACTGAAAAGGACTTTATAAACAGCAGTTTTGCTTAGGGCATCAGCTGTCAATCATCTACTGTGAGAGCTTGCAAATGAGGTTAGTGTGCTGGTTATGCATGTTATCTGTTGTTTAATCAAGTCCTTGATGCAATCTTCATGGTCCTTCTAGATTTCTGAAGGAGACTCTGGACTGGGATCTAAAAAAATTGTCAAGAAGTGCACCTGGAATGACAGAGTGATAGAAAACTCTAGTCAGATGACATCCTTAGAGATGTTAGCAAGCCTGACTTGGTGACAGATGAACTGAAGGGTGATGTCTGATTTCAAAGAGAATGACTCTTAGCTTTTTCTCTTGACAAAATGAAGTCGAATGAATTGGAATTCATGACAAATATGTTTAGAACATTATTTTAATTAGTAATGAAGTTACCCATTCCATTAAGCAGTACTTTAACAGCTTACATTACAAATGGGCTCTTATTCAAACTTCACTGATAGGTCATTAATTAAAGTGTGATGACTTCTATAGTGTCTAAGTTCAAGAGACCTATGTCTATACATATTACAGTAGCATCTATTCCCCTCTTGGTTGCTGGACCAAGTGATCAGTCTGTGATACATCTCATTTTGTTCCAGTCTGCTTGAGGCTGTCCGCCTCCTGCTGAGGGGGCAGCTTTCCTGTAATACTTTCTTCTATATTCAGATAAGGCAGCTGCTATTGTATTAAGAGGCAAAGAAATACCCAAGACATTTGCCAGTTAAGTCTTGTGGAACTGAGAACAAATAAGATGGGAGTAATCCAATAAGAAAGTTGTGTTTTCTCTCTTTAATAAGGAAGGTTGAGCTTTCTTTCTTCATCTCCTTTTGCCCTCCTGCAATTTTTTGATGGCGTTTTACTTGGCTGCATGGCAAAACCAGCTTTTAAATCTGCAATGAGATCCCAGGACATTGATTATTAAGAATTCACCCACATATTCAGTTTTTAACAAAAGAATGCTATCTCCAATCAAGAAAGAACTACTTCTTGGGAAAGGAAAACAGGTTTGCTTTCACTTGGACAGTGACTCAGAGTCACTGTGTGTCAGTGTGTGTGGGGTAACCAAGAGTGGTAACCCGTACAGTGGCCGTGCCATCACCAGCATCCAGGGAACTGGTGGTCCTCTGCCCAGTTCCAGCAGCCAGGTGTCATTTCCACACAGTGAGAAAAAACAGTCCTCCAAAGCAGGCACTAATTGGCCCCCTTGTTGGCAGTCTCAGCAGAGATGCCAGAGTGAATGGGCATGAAATCCCGCTCAAACCCCCCATGGTTTTCTCCTCAGGTCAAGGTTGAGGTGCTTTGGCAGAGAAGTGTGAGGAAAGCTGACACTGCTGCTGTCAGTCTCCAGGTCTGTCAAGCTGCCACCTTTTTTAAGCACTGAAGCTCAGGGGTTTGGGTTTTAAGATGTGATTTTGTTACTGTGTCAAACTTTGTGCTTCCAGAAGTATTGTCCTTTTTGTGGGCTGCAAATGCCAGTGAAAAAAGGAAATTTCTAACCTGCTCTGAAGGCAATGCATAGAGAAGAAATTTGTTTATTACCTGGCATCTGCCTTCCCTAATGTCTCAAGCAGCCACTCTCACAGCCCACAGCCATCTTCTACATGGAGTAATGAGACCTTACTCCTGTATATGTTGTCTCTATGGCCCAGAATTTTTTAGGTTCTTCAATAAAGATCACAGAATCATAGAATTGTTTGAGCTGGCAGGGACCCTTAAAGGTCTAGTCCAACTCCACAGCAATGAACAAGATGTCATACAGCACCTGAGAATGTATCATGTAAAAAAGTTCCATCAAATATGTTACTTCAGCTTCAAGTATGTCAACTGTAAAGGCTTTTTAAGGCAACCTGATGATTGTAGGGAACCTAATTCAGGGTATCTGAAAGTTCATGACTGAGAGCATTGATCTATATGAGGGCACTTATTCAGAAAAAGGCCTTGTTAATACTTCACTACACACAAATGGTATGGCCAAGAGGTAGATTTCAGAAAATCCTTCTGAAGACTGTGTTGCAGCATCCCCTGGCACCATGTGATGGCTTTGAGTTTACAAAAACTAAGGAGAATCTGTGGGGACTGCGCAGAGCAGCCAGGCAGCGAGACCTGTGAAGGCAGCTTTGGCAGTGCTGGCTTTCATCCCTGCAAGTCATTTCTTGGGAAAGACAAATAATCCATTAAAAACTGGAAGCAACGTGAATACCTTCCTGTTTTCTGCAAGCTTCTGTAGGTGACTTAGAGTCACTACTAATGCTATTTCAGTATGAATTTCTGGCGCAGACCCTGAGGCCGCTTTACTAGCTGTAGGTCTTTTTTTCCTGCTTTTATTTTTTAATTTTGTTTTTGACTAATATTTTGCAAAAACCACAGGGGGTAATTGCTCAGCTGAGAGCAGGCAGTGGTGCAGAGGGAACTGTTTCCATTGACACTTTCCCCCTTAATGTGCCGTAAAACTTCTGTACTGCAACTAGCTCAGATAAATACTTTATTCTAGAAGTTGTGCCAGATAACAGGCTTTCCCAGACTTAGCGCTGTTGTTAGAGGACTCACACACTACCTGTATCGATTGATTTCTTGCAGATTTTGTTCTAAACAACCCTAAAATGGTTTGTGAAGACCAACTGAGATGGTGGCCTACTTAAGGAGCTGCCTATGCTCACTTTTTGGTATTTTCATGTCATGGCTCCCCTGTAGCGTTGGTAATGCCAATCAAATAAACCTCAGAGCTGCAGAAAGCAGCTTACGAGGTGCACCTGTACATACCTGTGCGCAGCTGAGTTCAAGACAGCAGCAGAAACAAACCAACTTTCCTTCTATTTCTTTTTGCTTGTTTCTGAAATCGTGTTGCATGATGCTGAGATGTGCTGAAGTCCCAGCAAAGAAATTTTGGATGATGGGTGGGCAGGTAGCTGACTGTGGCCAGAAGAACAAAGGCTTGGACTTGGAGAGAGGGAAAGGCTTTCCTGAGAGCAGCTGTTGTGCTGTCCACTCTGAAAGGCCACACTTCAAAATGAAGTTAAAAAGGTTGTAGTTCAGGAAAGAGTGACAGAAACAATTATCTGAATGGAAACCTGTTTTGGAATGCGCGAGTCAAGGATCTTAATACATTTTGTTCATCAAAGAGAAGGTTAAAGTGTGATAAAAATATCTACAGGAGAAAAAATACAAGCTGTAACATTAGTAAAAAGATATATAAGAGCCCAGGGCTAGAAGGTGAAGCTTGGCTAATTTAGACTAGATATAAGGCACATTTTTACCAGGGAGGATAATTAACTGTTCCAACAACTTAAGGGCTGAAGTGGTTTCTCTGTCACTGGAAAATATTGCATGTTGTGCTGTAAGATGTGCTTCAGTTTAATGATGGCTTTTGGATACAAAATGGGAAATAATAGGCATTCAGGTGGTATGGAAGAAATGAAAATCAGCGATAACCCCTGGTGCATGCCTACTGTTAAAATCTATGATGTTTATCAAGTCCTACCACATTGGATTTGCATTATCTATATTTGTTGCCTGTAGAATTTTTGTCAATAGCAGTGTTTCATTCTTCATTATATCCTTATATTTATTTTATGACACACACAGTGTTTCTACAAGTCTGAGATAACAGAACTTTTTGAAAAAGTACTATCAAAGAGCTGGCCTGCTTTAGTGCCATACAGTTTTAAGACACCCCAACTGGAGAGAATAAGATTCTGTTCAGGGAGGGTTAAGTAAAAACTCTCTCAGCCTTTTCATAGTAAAGTACACAAACACCAAATATAACTCTATATTTAGTCTGTGTAGTGCACTATAAATATTGACACGTTAGAGTAAATACTAACAGATTAAGGTAACATAAATAGGATATGGAATAACATCCTGAAATTAAACAAATCCTAAATTAAAACTATTCTGAGTTGAATTTTTATTTTACTTTTAGTTTTCTGATAAATTTTTCACTTTTTTTTTTTTTTTTTTTTTTTTCCTGCTTGTATCAAGATGGGGCTATTTGTAGAAATATCAATGTAATTTGGACAAGCTGTAATTGTGAATTTTGGAAGAGTGAGATCTGCACTCCAAGGTTTAAAAAATCTGTTTCTCACTTGAAATCACTTACACCATAGGCATAAGCACACTTGGGTGTCTCATATGCATGTCTGGCTTTGTCAATTGTTAGATTTAATTAACTGCAGTTTTGTAAAAGAAGGAAAAAAAAATGATAAAAGAAGACAAAAGGCTGGAAACTGTCATTACAAGGCTATAACCAGCTACATTTAAATGCATGCCTGTTAGGCAGCCCTAGGGGAGGGCTGTAATGGAGATATCATCCTTAGCAACATAAAAAAGTAAGAAAGATTTCATCACTATTTAGTCTTGCTTCAGAACTGTTTTGAAATTACTCTTACTCTGGATAAAGTCCATTACTCTTGTCAAGAATCCAGAATTTATGTCTATGGGAAGACATGCAATAGATGGCTGAAGTGCTCTAGGGCCTGACCCATCACATGGCTGCCCCTGTAAGGGTGTCACTGCTGGTACACTCCTTCAAGGCGGTATTTTCACTATTTCAACTTTTAACTGCATGTGTAACTTACAGGGGGCCTCGTGCTTTTTGTTTATAAAGTCTCTCAGTGCTGTCCTCCCCTTTGGACTCAGATGTGTGATCAGTTTGCCATGTATTACTTGTGAGGTCAGTGCCTTCATTTTGTTGTTAGTTGATGTGCTTTTACTTCACTGGGCACAAAGAAGCTACCTACCTGCTCAGGTACCACAATACTGCAAAACTAAGGCTTCATTGCTTCTATTCTAAGCTGCCTTTGAGCAGAACAATGGTGCACTTTAAAACTTCTGTAGTTTGGCCACAAGAATCAAAGAATATTGTCTAGAAGGTCAGCAAATGTAATTTAAAAGTGGGTGTGAGTGCTGCTTGCTTGCCTTGTGAAGCAACACGAGTACATCTTTGTATTAGTTCTGATAAAACAAATAATTCAGGTTAAAAAGAAAAAAGCAAAGGTTTTACTGCTGATAAGTAAGCATTTAAGTAAAATTAAATTTCTGTTGGTTTAAACAGAAAGGAGATAGGAGTGATATGAATTACATAAGGAAGAATAATAGGAATTACACAGCTGCATTAATTTTATGTACTGGTAAATGTACAAAATATAATTTTATTATACAGTGCTGCTGGGTATAACACCGTGAATAAAATCTCTCTCACTGCAGTGCCCACAAGAACATGCCAGTTGATAGATATGTTTTGGGTTTATTTTGTTTGTTTGCCTTTTATTGTCGCCTCATTCTCTCTCAGCTCTCCTCTTGCAGCATGTTTGCTTTGCCCCTGTTGCATCTGGTTGTAACCTGGATTGTAAATTATCTGAAGTAAGAGGCCATCCGCTTAGTAAGTGTGTGTGCAGTGACTGATACAGTGGAGTACCACAGTAATTATATCACTCGTGCTGGAGTCCAAGGGACTGCTAATGGAGCTCTGCCCAGGGAGGAAGGTTTGTGGCATTAGCTTGCTGATATCCAGCACGACCCATAGCTGCTGAGAAGGAGCAGCAGCATATAGTAAATACTGCCTGGCACTAACCCTGTAGTACTGAAGTCAGTATAATGTTTACCTCTACTGTCTACAAATGTCCTCGTCGATCGGGTGCTGTGGGAGAGTGTCACCTCCCTGCTTCACACTGGTGGGACAGTCTGAGCTCCTGCATGCCTAGGTCACATGGGACTGTTCCTTCAGACAGTAAAAGTGTCAGAGAGGAAGCCTTGAATGGTGACATACAGCTGAACTGCTGCAAAGCTGTGAGTCAAGCCAGGTACTTGGGAACCTGAAACTTTTCCTCATTGAAGCAGCCGTGAGAGAAAACAGGGCAGGGACCAAGCAAAGTCACAGCCTAAGTACTGAGAAAGATCATTTCTGAGGCATGGGAGAATTGCAGGGTAAAAATATCCTTGGAAAGGAGATTTACAGTGCTGGGCAAGGCAAGGAAATAAAGGTGGAGGAAGTTTCCAGAGAAAGCATCCCTTAAAAGTGCTACGGTTTTTGATGTGATAAACATCATTCAAAGCATACAGAACAGCTGCAAAGTATGATAAAAATCACTTGAAAGTTTATTGATTTTGCTGTAAAACTGTAAGTACTTCACTTTATAGTAATTGTTCCTCTCATGCTCTCAAATCTTGTACTTGAGCTACAAGAGTATTCAGGTCAGGGTTGCATTCAGAAAATAGGCACAAAAAGACAATGAAGCTCAACTAGAGAGATACTTTAATCATGAGCTAATTTACAAACCAAAGCAAAACAAAATCATTTTTGTCTAAGATTATTAGAAGATGCTAATTCTATGCTTAAAATTATCTTTTTTCCATAACCTAAAAAAAAACCAAAAACAAAACCCCAACTCTTATCTTCCTAATTAAATTTCTTGCTTTGGCTTACATGGTTGGTTGGACATTTTTTCCTTGTCTGAGGACAATGTGCATGTGTTATTCAAATATGAGTTCCTCTGTAGTATAAACTCATATAAACATTGTCCTGATGGTACAAAACTAATGAGAGTGCTCTTTGTAATCTTTTTCTCTTGGCTTTTAGTTATATTTAAAATAAGTGAGCAGTTTTTATGGAAGAGAAACACGTGAAAAGGGAGCCCTGCTACGTGTGTGCAGCCTTGTAAAATTTGTAAGGGACTGAAACAAATTAGTGGGGATATACAATAAATTTAAAGCAATGATGAGTAGAAAGAACGTTTCTGTGATCACATGATAAGGACGCTGCATCAGAGCTAGGCAAGGAAAGAATAGAGAGTATTCATTTGAATTAAAAATATGAAAATAGCTTTTGTTATCTGTAACCACTTTTATTTTCTGGAAACACCAGTTTATTTCTTACTTCTATTTTAAAAAATAAAAAAAACAACCACACAAAATAATCACAATAGTGACTCTGTGAGTATGTATGTACTCAAATACCTGTGTACTGACACACAGAGAAGAGCAACTGAGCTGGTGCAGGAAGTAGAAGACCAGTTATCAGAAGAGGTTGAGGGAACTGGGGCTGTTTGGCCTGGAGAAGGGGAGTCTGAAGGGAGACTTCATTGCTCTGCAACTGCCTAAAAGGAGGCTGAAGCCAGGAGAGGGGATTGATCTCTTTTCACTAGTGATAAGGGATGGGACTCAAGGAAACAGACTCAGATTGTGCCAGAGGAGGTTTAGATTGGATGTCAGGAATAATTTCTTCACAGAAAAGGTGGTAGGGCACTGCAACAGGCTGTCCAGGGAAGTGGTGGAGCCTTCAGCCCTGGAGGCATTCGAGAGATGTGTGGATGAGACATTAAGGAATATGGCTTAGATGGGACTCAGTGGGTCAGTTTGGTGTTTGGACTTGATGATCTTGAGGGCCTTTTCCAATATTAATGATTCTACATCACCCCACATCCAAGTGCTAGCAATCAGAGGAAAATGTGGGTGATCTAACTACCACAAGTGGTTTATTTTCTGAGTTCTCTCAGAAAGTTTTTTAAGTCATGCACACATGACTTTTGTGGTTTAAAATTCCTGATGGTGCATAATTCTGTCTCAAGTATGTAGCTGTATGAAGTGAAAATATACATTTTAAGTTTTTTGCATTAGCAAAATTCAGGCACGAATTATATAGCCCTTCATTTCAAAAGACTATGTTTGCATCAAGGCAAATGTCAGGAAAGGTACAAGCCCTTTATTTATTTATTTATTTTATTTATTTATTGATACCTCGTGGCATCTTTTGTCAGGCAGCTCATCTTGTTTTGTCCTCCTCTTTGTTTACACACTGTTCAGTTTGTGTCTCTGCAGCACTGGCGCTCTTGGTGTGATATCTCCTTCTTTCCATCACCCAGGGCAAAGATGGACCTAGACCTTGCACCAGCTGCCTGAGCTGTGGTTCCTGGGGAGTCCTCTAGCTTTGTCTTCTGCAATTCGTTCTGACTGCTGTGCTGCTGGCCAGGCCTACTGGTGCACCCAGCCGGTGCCCCACCTTGAAGATACTCTCGCCCACTGCCCTTCAGCTCACTCACTAATTAAAGCTCTCTGGATGTTCTTGTTTGAGCAAGGGCTCTCTAGGTCGATGATTGTGCTCTCTCTACACATTCCTGGTCAGTTCTTCTAATCGCACGGGTGTGATCACCCTGGTGTACTCAGTAAAATGCATCTCTCAGTGCAGCTGTCAGCAGTTTGTAATCCTATCATTGCTGTTTTGTCAGGTTTCCCAGGCGCCGGGCCAGTCATGACTTTCCAGTATTTTTTAAATGCTCCTATGTGCACATCAGATAAAACAGTGGTGCAATTGAGAGTATCAGGTGTTGGAGTGTTACTGTTGCCCTTTGGAAAACCCAAACCCTCCATTCTATTTCTTGTCATTTTGATCTCATGGTGACGTACTGTGCACCAAGTTTTGGAAGTCAAAGACTGCTGTAGACTAAAAAGAATATTTGCAAAAATGTATTTAATATAATACTGATAAATCTGTGAAAGTCTGTGTTTATATGCAGAGAAGCCAGAGGAATGGAACTGTTCTCCAAGGTCATGTATTTATGCATCCTTTTTCTCAAGGTCTACCTACAAACATTTGAGAGCAAGTTTAAATGATGTTGCTGAGCCAATCTTCCCATTTCTTTTATGAAGCAAGGGGTTTGACTGCTCTCAACTAGCATAAAACCACTCTGCACTGGGAACAGCCAAATACCACCTGGTCTGCAATCAGATCAGAGCAGCAGATTTTTGAGTTAAGTGTGTGCTGTCATTTTTGACTCTGGAACTTCTCTAATTTCTTTTCCCTCTTTTAATATATTTGAGTTCCTCTGAAGATGACAATTTATATTTTAAGTATTTTTCTTTCTCATTTGGCTTTAGAACGTGAAATACTGAATACTCCTAGTGGAAGAACATTCCTCTGTGCACTGCTGATTCTGCTGATATCCAGTGCACAATGCAGATGCTCTGGGTAACTTCACACTGAAGTTTTTCTACTAAGCATATGACCAATGTCTACTCTGTTCCTGGGTTGTCTCTGTCTTGGCACTAAATAAATTAGTTGCACCAAACCCTGGTACTGTGCTCACAGTTGCCCTTGCCATTTTCTGCTGCAAGAAGAAGGTGGGATTTGGAGGCAGTGCCAAAGCCTCGTCTGATTTTATAATAATGCAAAGGAGCTGTAAGGGGACAGACACTTCAGAAGGGTCTTTTGTGATCAGAAAAGTGGAAAAGGTTTCAGACTAAAAGAGGAGAGATTTAGATTGGATATAAGGAATATGATTTTTACAGTCGGGGTGTTAAGGCACTGGCACAGGTTGGCCAGAGAAGTGCTGGATGCCCCATCCCTAGAGACAGTCAAGGTCAGGCTGGGGGAGCTCTGAGCAACCTGATCTGCTGTTTGTTGCAGGGGAGTTGGGCTAGGTGACCTTTAAGGGACCCTTCCAACTCAAACAATTCTGTGATGATTCTACATGGTAGTGGTGTAGCAGGACACCAAGCTGACTGATGCAGCATCTAAAACCTGTGTTGATTCCGTATTCCTTGATCTTCCAAGGGGCTTTGAGCTAGTATTTCACAGAGTGTATGTACTAGTTGCTGTGGATTACTCTGTAGAGAAGTCATATTAGTTAGCTCTTGCTTCAGAGCTAAGATGTGGTTACGACTGGCTCAGTGTTTGAGTTGTAAGCCATTTTGCGTGACTGTCAGTGGAATTACTCCTTTACAATTCAAGCAAATGTTGGCTCTCCTTTTTCTTAATTTAAAGGGAGAATGCAGCTGCTTATTCTGTCTTCTGGAACATAACCGGTGTTTCAACATTTGAGAAAACTTGATTAAGACAAGACATGAAATCTAAAGCTCTGTATTCTAGTATCTCCTATGAGAAGTTATAGGGATTCAATGATTGATCATTTTGTAACTTTTTGACTTAATCATCTCTAGACTGCATTCAACTGGATTTATTTTTGGATCACTTGTAATTCACAACTGGGTAGAGTTTGGTTCATTAAATAGCAAAAGTTTTCAAGCCAATGCTTACATTGTCCATCAATATCTTGGCAGAATTATCCATGATTCTCCTTAATTGAGGGAAGCGGTGAGAATGGGCTTCCAATTAGGGCATTCATTGTCTCAAACATCCATTTCTGTATGCTTTCTGGAAGCTTTCTCAATGTGCTGTGTTGTACTAGCCTGAGAACTGTACTGGTCCTGACCTACTTGGCCTGCTTAATCTCACTCATCCTCTGTCTGTCCTTTGTCAGACTTTTGTAGTCCAAGATTCTGCAACAGGATATGTAGATGTGTATGCCCTTTGGTTGTTCCTTGAAATGCTGTATTTCTGGGTGCTCTGAAAGATGCAAGCTTATTAGGTGAGTGAGAAAGGGAGAGCATGGTTCAGGAGAGAAAATTCTGCTTCATGAGGTATTGTGGGTATTTTGGTATGCCCCAAAGCTCAGCATAGTGAACTGTAGAGATTCCTTCCTTTGGTGCAGGAGCCAAATTGTCTCTTTTGCCCTAAAGTTGGAATCATGCCTGGGGCAGGATTACAGAGAGCTTCACTTGGCAGTGCTGCTGTGCACTGCAGGGATCCCCAAGGACCCTTGGGAACAGCCAGTCTTCAGCCACACCGATGGCTCACCAGGATGTAGGCAAGGACACAAGCCTGCTCTCCACATGCCTGTCCATCCCAGAGATGAGTGTGGTTGGCCTGACAACATTTTGTGTGTGGTAAAGTAATGTAAGTGAACTGTTTTTAGCAATGTTACTGCTGTTATGACCTCTGATGGAGTGGTGGAGCACCTTCTGCCTTACCTACGTGTTCCACTGCTAAAATCAGCATTATATCTTTTACCACAGGTGTCTAATCTGTTTATTTGTCAAGATTCACAGGTTTACAAGATTCACAACTCTTTAATTCTTTAATCATTGTCATAAGAATGATCTCCCTGTGCCATCTTTTAGGCAACTAACGAAATCAGAAAATTCTTGCATTTCCAGCAGAGATGAGGAGTGCTGTTCAATTGTGCAGACTGAAGACCACTTGTTGGAGTCTTTCAACAGATCAACACATTGTAGAGTTGATGCTGCTTCTATTTTGCATCCTAAGATTTGGCAAATTTTGCTTATATAAAACAGTTAACATATAATCAGGGAACAAGGAAAGCTGGATTTGGCCTAACTATGGAAATCCTACCATTTATAACCTTGTGTTTTAAAATGTCATCATGGCATTCCTCTAGGTAGGTATTCAGCTGTATTTTAAAAACATATCCATCTGAAACACCCTTCTGAAGTGTAGCGAGAGCCTGAGTTAAGGGATCTTGGTTTAGGGGAGGAGGATTGATTAGAAATCATAATAAATTCTGTAGAATATGTGGCCATGCCACATTCAATCTGGTAAACCTCTTATGTCTTACAACCCGATCATGAATTTTCTGTGTCAGTGGGTGTGTAATCACTCTTAATACAATGATTTACAGTTTGTGTGCAGACAACAGAGATATATGCTCAAATTAGGAAGGAGTATACAGAGAATGCTGTATTTATAATTAAAGAATGTTACAAACTGTAGGTGCAATGAGATTAAAATTTGTTAGAAGTCAGGAAAATGCAACAGTAATTTTCATCTGAAAATCTGTATCATCAAGGAATTGTCCAAGATTAGACCCCAACAAGCATTAGCTTGTGAACATTGGGGGGAGAAAAAGAGCAACAGCTTTAAGCATTAATGTGGTTAATCCCACGGCGTAGCACTTGGTTAGAGTCAGGATTTGGAATTATAGCTCAAATGGTGATATTTCAAGGGGAAGGTCAGTTTGAATCAGTGATAATACTTTGCATTTTTACAGCGCCTTCCGAATAAGAACCTCAGAGGGGTTTAGAGACATTAGTGAATTAAGGTTCTCAGATCTCTGCCAAGACTGCAGTTTTTATCCCTGTTTTATGGAGGGAAAACTGAGTCAGGAAGAGTTCCGGTGGCCCTGCTGGGCCAACACTTGGTGGTATCCTGTGTGGTGCAGCTTTGTGGGAAGCCTGGGCATACCTGTGGAAGCAGTGCGTATCGCTAGTGTTATTTAGGAGCAGGTGGCAAGGATACTCAGTGGCTTGGTACTTATATGTTGTGGCAAGGAGTTAGCAATTTTGACTCATTATCTTGCCTTATGTTTGTACTGAAGCTTCTCTACATGGACTTCATATGGCATTTCCAGTCCACAGAGGTTGAGCCACTTCATGCTGCTCTGACCTGAGGGATCACTTCTAACTTCTACCCAGCAAGACTCTCAAAAAGAGATCTAGAACCACTGGGATTTGGTGAGAGACACATTTTCACCATCCTTTTTTTTTTTTTTTTTCTTTTTTTTCAGGTATGTGTGTGTGTGTGTGAATTCTGTGCTTGACAGGAGTGCTGTTCTTACACAGTAGGAAGCAGCAGTAGGAATGAAGAATATTGACAAGCTTACTGCCTCAGTGTTCCTTATTTCTTTTCAGATATTGTTTCCAGTACGTGGCTTACAACACAACTTATTGTTCAGAGTGAGATTCAATTGAAATCAATTGCTAATTAAATTTATGTCTAAATTAATAAATCACAACTATTCAGATCATGTTCATATGAATAATTTCTATTATGGTGAACATAATTATTAGATTCAGCATTTAATGAACCATATTGTTCAATGAAATTCTTGTGACAATTGGGACTAATAGAATATGTTAACCTTTATTCGCCTCAGCTTGACACCACATTAGACCATGAATTAATATATAAGTGCCTAGAAGAGTTTCATAATTAAGTAGCCATTGTGACTCCTTTGGCCTGTTGGATGAGTTACTTATCCCATGTTCTGTCTTTAGAACACAGCATTTGAAGCAAACCCACAAAGGCCTCTGAAATGTGAACAGGGTGTGCTGTTCTTTATTGTCCCTCTGTCTGTGCAAGTAGCATCCTGGACAGTTCATGTGCACTCCAGTGAGATCCAATTACATGCGTTACCTCTCATAAACACTTCAGCACAGCTTTCTTCCTCCCTCCTCTCACCACAGTCTTGAATGAGTGAATTGCTGGGAGCTTCCAGTCTGTGTAGGTTTTAAATATATGCCACTCCTAAAAATCACAGTGTGCTAAAAAAAATATTGTCCAGGAGTGTACTTGTGCAGATTTGCTGTCGTAAGTAAATTCTTGTCTTTAACTACCTTTGCCTGTTTTGTCACTGACATTGCAGAGGAGAAAGCTTGAAAACAGCTTTCCTTTGGCAGGCTGGAAGACAAAGCAGGGAATAGACAGAGGGAATCCAGGGGATTCGAGTCCCCCAAATGCTTTGCAAATAGGTTTAAAAGGAAGGGAAAGGCTGGTACTCTGGAAGCCAGGCCCCCTTATCACTGGCTCTGAAACATCTCATGGGCCTAATGATTAGACTTTAAGCCCACACGGCTCCATGGAAAGATTCTAAACCCCACATACTACGTACTAGGGGACATTGCCAGGGACTTTCTGTTTTGTTCCACTCTGAGGAATGTAAGCATTGGCACTCAACAACTAAAAGACATTTGCCATCTACAAAGATATTTCTAAGTGAAAATCTTTATATTCTCAAAAAATAAAACAAGAGCCACCAAAACCAAAAGGACAGCAATCAAAAACAACAGAAGAAAAGGAAGCTAAAGCACTGAGCTTTGCAACCAGAAAAATAAAAGCTTAGTAGTCCACTTGACCCACTTGATCAACCTAAGATATACCCCTGTATTACCCCTTGTTTCCAGCTTACAATCTGAGCTCCCATGTTCCAGTTTAGCAACCTTTTTCAAAACTTGAAGAGGTTTTCATGAAGCTTTCTAGTAAATGCTATTGCTCCTCTTATTTTAAATAATGAGGGGGAATAGGATTATATATATATATATATATATATATATATATATACCTGCAGAATCAAATTGTTAAGGTACTTGCTCTACCTGCTTCATGTAATGAAAGTTCAACTAGGCAGGAAACAGCTCAGGATATAGGGAGATTTTCTCCATTGTTTTTCTTTGCAGAGCATCCATGAACTAGGAAGACAACAAGACTACACTTAGTTACTTACTGATTGATTCTTCTCTCTAACCCAGACATATATGACCAGTAATGTTAATGGAACATTGTGGAAGTTACTTATAGTCTATAATGGCAAGCAATAAGGCCTCAAGAAAACAATTTTTGAAGTAGAAGGAAGAAAGGCCAAACTTGTTAAGGAAATAACATTATTTTCAAGGTTCTCAAGGGATATTAGAAACAATGGAGAGTAAAACAAATATTGAAATTGCATATAAAAGGTACTTGACATTTTCTATCTATAAATGACCCAAACAACATTACTGCAAAATGCTGTGATGTTATTCAATTGGCAAGAATACAAAAGGGAACAGTAGGAGAAGCCAGCCATTCATTTTATTAAGAACTCAAAGAACAGAAAAATGAATAGGTAAATTGAGTCTTAATAAGAACCGAAGACATAGCAATGTATTTAGTTATGAAAGCCCATTTAATAGAGGAACTTTCATAATTAAAGACTCGTATTGCAGCTAGAAAGAACGCAGTCCCATTACATGCAGTTTGTATACAAATCTTCTTGGATATGTTGTGCTCTTTACTCAGGCCTGTCTGTTTTCTTCTTTTTGTCTGCTTCTTCAGGTTCTCTGCTTTCATGCTATGGTTTCTGATTTTGCTTATGAATTCAATAGCTTCTACAAGGCCAGCATTGAGTGAGTAAACTCCATTTAAAACTGATTCTGTTGATGAGTGGGAACGAAGAGCAACGTGGTGATGTCCTTTTTTTGGGTGAGTTTAAACAAGGGCTGTGAAAATGAGGGCTCTGATATATGTACTGATGCAAACAACTGTGCTTCTTGAAGGAATGCTGTCCCACCAAATGCCGAAACAGAGAATTTCACCCCATCCTGCTATGTTCACAGACTGATACTGATGTCTTATTAATGAGCTTACCTTCATGAACAATTCTAGGCTTTGGATTAAGTTGGGCAGGCAGTGATTATGAGACTGGGCACTGTATTATTATTTTTTTAACTTTCCTTGGAGTAAAGATCTTGTAAGTGCAGTAAGACACATGTCAGTAATGCCTTGATCTTAATTTGAAGCAAATGCCATGTTCCTGATGGGAAGAGCAAGGGTTTCTCCCATAGCAATCAAGGTACATTTGAGATGGAAGGCACCAGGAAATAGAAAACAAGATGTCCTCATCCCCGTACTCCTGTTGGCCAGAAGTGTTAGGCTTGGCATGTGGCAGGGGTGACTGCATGTTGTGAAAAGCAGTCAAATAACTTACTTCCCAAAGTCAGGGAGAGCAGGGTAGGAAGCTGACTTGCTGAGTCGCAATCTGCTTTTGGCAGAAAAGAGATACACAGCACCCCTTGCTCAGAGCAGATTGTACAGTTACCTTTTAGCCCTTTGCTAGTTGTTGACAGAGTTTATTCTGTTCACACTGCAATATGTGGACACTAGCTCATGACTTCCTTTAATGTTAAATCCAGAAGTTTTAAAATAGGAGGAAGATACAAGGATTTCATCAATATATTGTGATTAATTATATGAAATATATCCATTATATAGTACAAAATGAGAAGATACTGTAATACATATGTCTCTGCACAGTCCTGGGAACTTGCATTTGCATGTTTTCCAGAGGAGGTGTCCTGACTTTCAGGATGAATATTAGTCTTTAATGCTTAATTTTCACTCCAGGTTTAACACAGATGTAGTGGAATGGAGGTAAAATATTCAGACTTGCACCAAAGCTGTTCTCTTAACAGAGAACAGGTCCTGCAGTTTGTTTATATTAAATTTGATTCTATTCCTACTTGAACTCCTTTGTTGTTCTAATTGCTCACCTTTATCTATTAATATATAAGCTTCTCTCTTGGTTTACCTGTAAGTTACTCAATAATTTATTTTCAACACAGTATTATTTTTGCATTACGCGTTGGACCTAATGTTGGTTCATAATGTTCTGCTTAAGCCTTTGGAAGGAAGCTGATTCACAACAGCTGCAGGGTTTCTTGGTGACATTTGTTTTCTTTATGACCATGCACAAGGAGAAGTGGCAATGGTGCACTTGGACTTCATCAGCTTCTGGCCAATGGCCCTTTTCAGGCTGTGATAGAGGGCCAGTTGTTTTGGAAACAACAGTGTATCAGCTGAAAGGAGAAATAGTTTTTTCTTTGCTTTGTTTTAAATTAACACCTCCCTACTGTTAAATAGCTATAATATTGGTACAGAACTGAAGAAAAGCGCTGCTATTTTTAAATTGATATTGCTCATTTTGAGGAGGAAAGGAACTTCCATTTTACGAAACTTTCATTTTCCTTTCTTATTGCACTGCAGTGTATATTCAATATATATTGAATCACAACAGTAAGGTGGAAGAGGAGAGAGGATGGCCACAAAAGCCTTTGGTAGTTGGGTAAAGGGACTTCAGGGGCGAGAAGAGTGAAGGCCATCGGGGAAGGGGTGAAGTCGTGACCCCTGGAGGTTTTCAAGAAGCATGTAAATGTGGCACTGAGTGACATTGTTAGTGAGCATGGTGGGGATGGGTTGGATTTGGATCTTAGTGGTCTTTTTCAACCTTAATGATGCTATGATTCTATGACCTTCTTGGAGCAAAGAGGAGTTTATGAACCCAGAACACAGGGTTTTGCCTGCAACTGATGTGTTACAGACCTGATTTTGTTATGGAGGTTGTCTAACCTTTGGGATTATCTTAATTTCTTCAAAGAAAGGAAGAAAAGTTTTGTGTGTGTTTGGCAAGCTAATAGAACTGATGAAGTGATTGGGTTTGTGGCTTGAATTTAGAGAGGCTCAAGCTTTTGTTGTGATTTGATCTTTGCTATATTTTGTGACTTTGAAGCAGACCTTCTCCACTCCACCTCAGTATTCCTCCAATACACACAATGTTAATTTAAGAAATCTCACATGGTTTTAAAATGTTTTGAAGACCACTTCCATGTAGGCACTAGATATGATCTTACATTTCCTCAGCCATCAGCTTGGAGAATATTGGGAACTGAGGTAAAATACAGACACCTGTTTCACCCTTAAGGTCCTTGACATATATGGAGCTCTATAGCCATGAAAAGCAAGCTCCTGTACCACAGCAGCTAACTCCTACACACTCAGGAATGAAATGAAAGTCTCTGCTGGCATCAAGGGCACACTCCACCCGAAGAAGGGCTGATCTCCCCATGCTCTGTGGGCCTCTCACCTGTGGCTTAGCCAGGATCCAGACTAGCCACAGGTTTTCTGTTGCTCGAGGCTGATTTGAAAAAGCTGATTTCTTTGGCCTCTGCATTGTCAAGTGGGTGCTGGTTTTCCATATCCCAGATCTCCACACCTCCAAAGCTCACATATGCATGGAGCTGCCCCTAAGCCTGGCCATGAGTTGAGCTGTATACCCAGCTGCTTCTTTGAGCTCGTGATAATGAATTTTCATTGCAGTGGAATTTAGAAAGGAATTGCTCTGATTCTAAAGCTCATTGGTTGCTAATAATAATAACAATAAAAGAGCCGTTTCTTAAGGACTAAAAACTAATCAGGGAATGTGTAGTTTCTATGTCTCCTGCAGGTTCTTGTCTTGTGGGGCTGCCAGACCGCCACAGCCACGTGACCGGCTGTCTGATTTCTGACTCAAGCTTTTCATTTCCTAAATGATAACGGATAAAAGATAAAATCTGGCACACACAGGTAATCTTTGCCATCTTAATATTTGTTAAGCTTTTTGATTTACTGAGAAGTTAAAGTCACTGCAGGTCACAAAACCTGCACATTAGATCTGCTTCATAAAACACTGTGAGGGAACGTTTTAGTCATTCATTTCACCATCTTTAAACCAATGTAGCTGAAGAATTGCACCTCCAATTTATAAATCTTTCAATTTATTTCTGATTCCATTTATGGGATGGGGCTATATCCAGCTTTTCCCAGCCATTTGTGCATAGCTAGAGAAGAAACCTAACATATTTCTTGCATAATGTAGACTTGATCCAGCTTACATTTGTTAAATCATCCAAAAGGAAATATTCTCACTAGGAGACTTTTGCACGCAGTTAACGTATCCAGTCTGACCAGCGTTTTAAATTTCTGCAGTCCTTCTGCATGTAACATCTCTTTCTCCCTCCCACCCCTCCCTTCCGTAGTCTCTGTCTCTCTATTTTGCACATCTGCTCCCCACCCTTTTTCTGAAGGAGGCATGTGATCCGCAGAGAAATTAGAGATGATCCGAACCATTTTGGATACCTACTGCTATGGGATGTTTGGAGGCCCATGGGTAGCTCAGGTTTCACATCTGCCAGCTTTTCAGAGGATGTGATCAAGGGCAGAAACAAGCGGATGATGATGATGATGATACCACGGAAACTGGTGTGAAGGAAATGGGATCCCTCCTCCCGGAAACATGTGTGCCCCCTAGCCCAAGTCAAGATCATTTGAATGTAGTAAAAAAGCTAACACAAAGGAAAGTATATTTTAAATTGTAATATTTTAAAAAAGAGAGCCTATGTCTTTAAAATACAGCATCCGAGATATGATCTGCTTTAGATTTGGGCATGGTCTTTGACCTTGGAACGCTGACAGAGTAAAAAAGAGTGAAATGGGTCAAAGAGTCTGTCAGACAAGGTGAGAGATACTAAGCTTTCCTCTGATCTCACACCAACACGCAGTGGTGTAACTCCATTGCCCTCTGTAGATTTATGCAAACATATGGAGAGTAAAACCTGCCCCAGAATGATTCTGTACCAAAATAGACCCTTCTTTTCTATGGCAATGTAAAAAGCCTTACATGAGGAATGCACAAGGTTCCAAAGGGTAAAATTTTGGCTTGGATTAATACTGCTTGCAGCCACCCCAATGCAGAAACTTTTCTCCAATTAGTTGACCTTGATGGATAAATTCCTCCTTTTTATCTTCCTCCAACCTTTCCCATATTCCACCTCTTCTTCTCCTTGATCCTCCTGATAAAGTCAGGCTGTCCTTCCAACTGTGATCAGCAGAGCCTTTAGCCAGTGCACATTGCTCTCTCCAAGGACTCCTGATGCCAGGGGCTCCCTTCATTTTCTCTGCAAATACTTTTTAACAAATTCAAAAGGCCTTATTGGGAAAGGAATGAAATACATTTGTGTGTAGTGATGTATCTGCTAAACGGTGTATGCTTTTGCCCATGCAGTTCTCAAGGGACTCTCAGGCACGTTCTGTGGGCAGAACACATGGAATTGCTCAGATGTATTGTTTGAGCAGTGGGATGCTTTTCTGAGAGTCAGGTCCTAAGAGAGCTCTAGGAACACATATCGTTTTTGGAGATTTCCTTGTCTGTAAATGCTAGATTCAAACTGCCCTGTTTAGAGTCTGACTTTTCCACTGCTGTACAAGGCAGGTAAGCATCTGGCCCTTGCAAAGAGATGCAGAGCACTTAAGACAAGTGTCTAGGCTCCCTCCATAATCAACATAGCCAGAAGAGAGTAATTCATCATGTGGCATCGGTCAGACACTTCTAATAATTGCTTTTGAGGCAAGGTATCCAGTATGAAGTTCTTCATGTGTCTGACTTGCCTGGTCATCCAGCTTTGTTTGCACACTGTGCAACAGCAGGAAGCAGTAGGCTTCAAGTGCAAACTGAACGCTGCTTGAGTTGTGAGAGTTTCAGTAGCTCACAGCTTAACCCTCCTGTTGTGGGAAGGAGGACGTTAGTGGAAAATGAATAGCCACTTGCAGGGATGTGAGTGGGCATCTGAGAGGGTCTCTGGACTTCATGTGAGGGCCTGTGTACCAGCATAGATGTTTCCTCTGTTTGGAAAGGAGGAAGGTGGAGGGAGCAAGAGAGACAAAAACTTCAAGAAAACTTTTGATGCAATAAGCATATGTTTGTGTTAGGGCATATGCAAGGCAGCTATTTGGTATGCCAAATGCCAGGTGTTTTACCCTGCTGAATTGTCTGCTGTGCCATAAAGCTACTTTCTGTTTTCTTTTGTCCCTACATCATTCAGCAAAGACACTTTGTTTGAACCTCCCAATTTACCTCCAAGCAGTCTAGCTAAGAAAGAAACCCCTGAGAGATATTAGTGCACAAGCACGCAAGGACAAGAAAGCAGGAAATGTACCAGCTGCTGCAGAAAAAAAAACCAAAAAAGAGGAGAGTGCTTGCAGTCCAGGAAGGGCTCGGTATTTCTGTTCCATGTGTTTATTAGTTCAGTGCTCTTTGACATCTTTCCCCCAGAAGATTTTCTACCAGTTTAACAGCAAACAATTACCCTTCGCTCGGCTTTGAAGCTATTGTTCCTCACACTCTCCTGTCTTTGGTTCACAAAAGATTTGACTGTATCTTTTATTAGCCTTAGGTCTCCTGAGTTTTGCTGTAAGTTTTTGTATTCTTCATGTTTCAGATAACATAGGCCAAGCTTGGATGACCCTGGCCTCAGTTTCTAATAAAATATCTTTTTCCCCAAAGTGCTGGAAAAAAAGTCATATCTGGGGTGAAATCATGTGCACCGCACTCATTTTTTTGCACGTCCTTCACATTAGATCAGACAGTATTGACTCATGAGGAGTGTAACCCTGGTTCTGTCTGAAGCCACCATTTAGCCTATGCCGAGAAGACTAAATTCGGCCTTGACGTTTGGTTACTGAAATTTAGCCTCTCTTTGCTAGGAAGTTTATAACTGTGATCAACGTCTTTTCGTTCTGCAACAAACCTCCATCCCAGAGCTGCCTGTTATTAGATCTGTAGCAAACTTCTCACAGTTTCAGTAGTGATGTGGGTAGAAGTTCACTACTGCAGTTCAGTAGTGTGCTAAGCAGGAGACTGTTGGTTGTCTCAGTAGAGTCTGTTGTGATAGGACAAGGGGAAATTGTTTCAAACTAAAGGAGGGGAGACAGGTTATAAGGAAGAAGTTTTTTACAATCAGAGTGGTAAGGCACTGGCACAGGTTGCTCAGAGACGCTGGATGCCTCATCCCTGAAGACGCTCAGGGTCAGACTGGGGGGTGGTCTGAGCAACCTGACTGAGCTGTAGGTGTCTCTGTTCAATGCAGGGGAATTGGACAAGGTGATCTTTAAGGGTCTCCTCAAACTCAAACGATTCTGTCATTCTGTGATGCTCTTGCTTTATCCTCTTGGCCACTGACTGCACAGTGGGTTGGCGGCTCTGTGATAGGCTGCTATGGGGTGCGTGCCAAGGGTGCCACAATTCCCTCTGTGTTCTGGTTTCTTCAAATGGTGGTGACAAGGAGGGCTGTTGAGAAACTGCTCTGCGCCTGGGGGTTGGAGAGGGGCGTCAACACTGGTCTCTTCAGGCTGGATCACGACTCTGGGCTGGGGGCTGTCCCCCTTCCTGGCTCAGCCTTGCCAATGGTGTGGCGGGGGGTGAGGCATGTGAGCAACACACTCGCCTACCCCACTGATGAAGCATCTGCATGGCATCCCCCAGGGTCCCGCTGAGTGAACAGAGCAGGCGTCATCAAAATGCTTCTGTCTCTATCTACATGACTTTTTGGTAATATTTCTCTGCTTACTGAGAATACTTGGCCTCCAGAAACCAAAATTTATATTGACTTTTTTTTTTTTTTTTTTTTTTTTTTTTTTTTTCAGATATCTAGTTCTGCTGTAGAAAAGTACAAACACATGATCTGAAGGAAAATTAGGCAGAAATGGTGTTACTCTGGCTTTCTTAGTTTAGGACAGGGCACTAGAGGCAGGCAGGAAGATTTAGCTTACATTATTTTCACTTTAAAGACTAAATCTTCAAGAATGAAAGGGTTTTGGAATTTCCCATGACTGAGTTTTGGGAAAGTGAATTCATCCGTTCTGTTACATGCACTGTGACTTTCTGAGTTGAACCAGTTTTTCTGAGCTCCTGGTGACTTTCACTGTTAAACAGTTTCTTTCTGTTACCATCTCAAGGTTTTTTCTTTGCTTCAACATTCTCAGGGACTCCAACGATCAGTTAAATTACCTATCTACCTTCTTCACATAAATGAATGTGTTTCTGCCCCACAAAAATACAAAAAAAGGCTGTGTGCTCATGCAAGACCTTTCCAGGTAGCTTTCAAGTCCTTTGTTTTGTGCTTGGTCTTGAGTTGTCAACGTTACTATTCATTTGCATTTCACATCTCTGAGTAAGACAATGTCCTCAGGGTTCTGACTTGTTATTGGATGCCAGAGCTGAAAAACTGAGCTGTACCTTCATATTCTATTGTATTTGATGAGGAGTTCTTAACACTGCTTTGTCTCTTCCTGTTTGGAGGATATCTCCTTTCCTGACAAAGTTTGATACCTGCTGGTGATCAAGGTATATCACGGTGTTAACCCTGTTCCTGCCAAGCAAATGACATTGTACCATTCCAGTTCATTTGTACAGGGAGAACCAAGGTGCTTAAAGGAAAGGAGAGGAATGAATACCTTTCTGTAGAGAATTCAAGCTTGTGGATTACATCAGTCTGTTTAGCTCTTCCTCTCATTGCCCTTATTTATTCAGGAAAGGTTTTATTAGATGTTGATCTACATCTATATGGAGAAACACTGGGCAAACTTCATTATACTGTTGTAGAAACCTTCCCTTCAGTGAGGCCAGTACCCAAATTAGCAGCTTAATTAAATGCAGACTTTGTTGCTTTGCACCTGAAGATGGACAAGGGCTATTTCACTGCATGGAGTATAACAGAATCCCTTGTAAAGATCTACTGAGGGATGGTTAAAAATCAATATAACTTTATTGCAGGCCTAAGTGCATGAAACAACTGTTAGAATGCCATTTTACTGAGACTAAATAAGCCTGGAAAGAACTTAAAGCAAAGAAATCAGATAAATCACTGTTGGAGGAAGGCTGAGGAAAGTTTTCATAAACACTCTTTGCTCTGCCTACACTGAGATGCTATAGCTTGAGGACTTTCAAATCTCTGGCAGTAAAGGACTCATTTGCAGCAATTTGAGATTAGAAGTAGTCTTCCTCTTCATTTCTCTAATAGCCATTTCTTTACTTTGCTGTCTATTCCTCAGCATATTTTTTAGCTTTCATAAACTAAGACTCATAATGAACTGTTTTAGATACTTAGTTTTGCCATAAGAAAGGTGAATATTACCCAATGAAAAATTAGATAAGCAGAAACAAAGTTGCTCCGCCTTTCTGCATAATTAAGATGAATATTTCATTTTGCTCTATTTTTGTATTCATGATATGATTTAATTGTTTAGGTACTAGAAAAGCACAAAGAAGGATGACGTGATTTCCTCAGTTTGGTTCCTATAGTTATTTAATAGTAGGTGGTTAAGTCAAGTCCCTGTTCTGATGAACTGCCTGTTCACTCTGTTAAGCTGCAGGACAGCTTCCACTGTGAAAAGCAGTGGAAGGAGTGACTGAGTTTGTTGCTTGCCTCCTGAACATCTTAAGGAATCAAATTGCTTCTCACAGGACAGTCACTGCATTTTAGAATGGGATGCAATTACAGAAAAAGCCTTTGGTTTCTAAACGCACAAAAATTATCTGTGGCAGTGTGAAATGGAAATCAGATCGCAAGACCAGCATGGACTTTGCCCTGTAGCTGTCCTGGTCTGACATGAAGCTCATCCTTTATGTCCTCTCTGCAGAAGATATGTATCTCATTAGAGCAGGGATAATATTTCTCATACCATAGTGAATACATTATTTAGGGAAAAACAGTGGTGAACAAAAGTCCTCTTAAGGTGACAGTGTCCTGTCTGGTATCTTACCTTACCTTCCTGTATTGCCAGGTATCCCTCAAGACTGTTCTGGTGTCTAGTGCCATGGATATCCTAGCATGTAGGATCTTTATTTTGCTGTTTCATAGCAAAATATATATTTATACATACTATTTTATTTAATCCTGTCTGGATCCTTACCTTGTTATTTGTTTATCTTTTCTTGTCTGTTATCGCTTTATGATCTAAGTCATGGAATCATAGAATTGTAAAATGGCTTGTGTTGGAAAGGACCTCAAGGATCATCAGGTTCCAACCCCCCTGCTACAGGCAGAATTGTCAGCCACTACATTAAGTACTAGATCAGGTTGCCTAGGGCCCTATCCAACCTAGTCCTGAACACTTTCAGGGACAGGACATCCACAACCTCTCTGGGCAGCATGTTCCAGCATCTCACCACTCTCAGTAGAAATTTCCCTCTGACATCTAATCTAAATTTCCCTTCCTTTAGTTTAAAACCATTACCCCTTGTCCTGTCACTATCTACCTGTGTAAAAAGTTGCTTTCCCTCATGTTTATAAGCTCCCTTTAAATATTGGAAGGCTACAATGAAGGCCCTTTAAATACTGGAAGGCCCGCCGCCTTCTCTTGTCCAGGCTGAACAAATCCAGTTCCTTCAGGCCATGTTCCTAGGTGAGTTGCTGCAGCCCTTGGATCATCTTGTCAGCCCTCCTCTGGACCCTCCCCAGAAGTTCCACATCTTTCCCATCCTGGGAACCCTAGACCTGGATACAGTACTCCAGATGGAGCATCCCCAGGGCAAAGTAGAGGGGGGCAATCACCTTCCTTGCTGTGCTGGCCACCTCTCTTCTGATGGAACCCAGTATACCATTTGCCTTCTGGGCTGCAAGTGCATGTACCTGGCTCATGTTATGTTTTTCATTAACCAGGACCCCTAAGTCCTTCTCAGCAGGGCTACTGTCAAGGAATTATTCTCCCAGTTTGTATGCATACCTGGGATTACCTTGACCCAAATGCAAAACCTTGCATTTTGCTTTGATGAACTTCACTAGGTTCACAAGGGCCCAGCTTTCCAGTTTATCAAGATCCCTCTGGATGGCATCCTTGCCTTCTGCTTTCTCAACCACACTGCTCAGTTTAGTGTCATCAGCAAACTTGCTGAACGTGCACTAAATCTCATCATCTATGTCACTGATTGTATGGGAAACTGGTAATCACAGCCTGAACCTCTGATTAATCAGCTGAGGCAAGTGTCAGGTCAGCTGTGGGAGCACAGGTGAGAGTAATTTAGCTGTGCTCCTGGAAGAGGTGGAGCATGACTCCACCTCCCCTAGACTTCATTTAAGGGCTGACCACCACTAAGGCAGCATCTCTTTGAGGTTGCACCTTTGTGGAGATTGGATAACCATCTTTAGCATTTTCCAGCTAGACTGAAGGCATCCGTATTGGTGAGTTTTTCCTGTAGATAACATTTTTTGGATATATATCACCATCATTCTTGTATTATTACCTTCTCTGCATTATTTCTACCTTACAACTACCATCTCTGTGTTATTCTCACCTTACCCTGATAAAGTTGTTAAAGAGTACTGGACACAAGATGGGTCTCTGGGGGACACTGCTTGTTACTGGCCTCCACCTGGATATAGAGCTATTAACCACAACCCTTTGGCTGCAAACTTTCAGTCAATTCCTTCTTCACTGGATGTTCTACCCTTCAAATTTGTATCTCTCCAATTTAGAGATAAGAATGTAGTAATGTAGTGGGGGACCATGTCAAAGGTCTTGGAGAAGTCCAAGTAGCTGATATCAGTTGACTTCCCCTTGTCCACTGGTGCCGTCACTCTATTATAGAAAGCCATCAGATCAGGAGACTCAGATGTCATTTAAAAAAATAATCCAAAAACTTTTGCAGCAAGGTGAATCTGATTACAAAAGTCCTTGTTCAGAACTCTCAAATCATCACTACACCTCATTTCAGTTAGTTATTGTTTTTAAAAATGGAATGTGTTGTGTTGGTTTGGTGGCTCTTTCTACTATAAGGTAGTCATTCCACCGGGGACGCGGAAAACTTTTTATCAGTTAAAGTTTTGTTGAAACTGGTATGTTTCTGTGAGAAAGATGGCTGACCATTTTTTTTCCAGCGGGAGTAAATTTCCCAGTTGCCCCTCTGCTTGGAAAACACACGTACCCCAGAGGGAATGTGATGGAGAATCTTTGGAATGGCCTGGTACAAGGTTATGTGTGTGCTGTGTTTCACAACAAATTAATAGTGTCAGATATGTTGCCCTTGAGAAGTACCTATACATGCAAACAGATTTAGGGATATGCTTCTAGTTGCACTCTTTTGTTAATTCATACATTCACAAATTAATTAAACTTTATTTTTTTTCCCCTGAATTTTCCCAAATTGTTATCCAAATTACGATCATGTTTATGATCACATTGATTTTTATGTTCTTGTGATGCAGTCAAGATTTTACAAGGGTTTGTTTCCACAAAAATAAGCAGAAACATATTTTTCAGTAGTGTGTTCAAAGCGGTCATGTTACTGACAGTATGGGTTGTGTGTATATTTTCTTGGGTAACAAAGTTAAAGCTGCAACTTGACTTATAGGTATTTTCCCTATCTAAGAAAAATAACTAAAATAAAAAAGGGCTGTATATACACCCAACATTAAATATTGTCATTATTAATTTATTGTTTGTAATAAGTCTAACTCTAATCCAATGTTTATTAAAACTGGACAGGATTTATTAAATTGGTTCAAGATTATCAAATATGTGCAGATCTTTACACATATTACATTAATTCTCTTTCTAAATATTTGCAAAATTTATTAAGTCTTTGCAAGACTTCTAAAAATGTTACATGACACTCAAATGGGCCATATTCATAACACTGACAGAATTGACTGATTATAGGAATATCTGAAGATTGAAACAGCACAGCATCTCGGTGGTTAAAAACCATTTTGATATGCAGGCTTTAAAAATGTATTTTGTAAAGGAAACCTACTTTTAGGCATTCTACCTTGTTCTTCAGGAAGGTATGAGATCTGCCTCATAAAAAGACTGAGGGTACAGCTATGTGTTCTCCACTTTTTTTCCTGCCTAGTACAAACAGGAACTCTGTCAGTGCGATTTAGAGGAGTTTTAATGAATGCGGCCAATACTGCAGCAATAACAAGCCATCCTGGGAAGAATCTGTGGCAGTGTTTTCAGTGAGGGCACTGGATTGAGACTCAGGAGGTGTGGATTCACATTTACCAGACTTTGGATTAAAAATATTTAGGTGTATTGCACCAAGCATTCATAGAATCATAGGTTGGTTTGGGCTGGAAGGGACTTTAAAGCCCACCCAACCCCAGCCATGGGCAGGGCTGCTGCTACCAGCTCAGCTGCCCAGATCCCCATCCAGTCTGGTCTGGAGCACCTGCAGGATGGAGCACCGTCTTCCTGTGTTTCACTTTCTTCACTGCAAGTCAGGGCAGGTGGCATGCATTGAGCATTGGTGATGACATTTCTGGATAGCATAGTGATCATGACCACGAGTGCCTCCTAGGTAATGGCAAAATTGGTCTTTTTTCCATTAATAGCACATGTCGAATAATAATAATTTAAAGGAAAGACTCACTTGGAAGGTTCATTTTATGGAAAAGTGCTTGGCATTTCCAAAAAATAAAAAATAAAAAATTAGGCATTTAGCAGCAAAAGAAAAGAAATATGGGAACTGCACAAGCAGAGTGACATTTTCAAAAGCCGCTGCATTTCTTGTTAATAATTTTTAGTAATATAAAATATATTTATTTTTATTTTAGTTCAATGTGTAATGAAAATAGACATTTTAAAATGTAATTTACAGATGCTTTCATGTTATTTTATGGTCATTTTTGCTCTGTCAGTTCACTCATGCTCCTAGTTTACCCCTGAAACTGATATTCCCTTTGTGCAGCTTGATGAGAAATGTCTATGTGAAGGTGCGCAAACACTAATAATGATCACTTGGAAGCCTGCAAATCTGTCAAGAGAACAAGTTGAGTCCCCAGCTTCCACAGGCAAAACCTCAGTGCTGGACTTTGATGGCACAGATCCATGGTCTAGCACCGTTGGAGCTTTATGAGGTGACCTGTGCTGCAGGTTCCAGTCGTACATAAAGCCCGTGCAGGCCTTGTTCAATCAAGCAGTAGATTATGCACAGTGCTTTACAGCCTCCGGCAGGCACGACAGTGTTTGCTACTTGTGGTGCTTGTGAAAACACCAAAGATAATATTAATTTTCCAGTTGTTTTTTTGTAACCTAGTTTTCCCCTGGCGGTATAAATAAGAGGAAACCACGTTAGGAATCCTGAGAACCAGCTCCTGGAAAGTAAATTCTGGTTCAGTAGATAAATGATGACTGGGAATAGCAACATTCTACTTTTATTTTCTCAACAGATCATCAGAAACATTATCTCAGATTCTGCCAGAATGCAAAGCTAATTTATCTTTTTGTAATATTCTTTTTAGACATCTCCACTTAAATATACAGTGCATTTGTCTGAACTACGGAGAATATCTTATGTTATGGACAAGATCATTGTCTGTTGCAAACTAGAACAGAACTATGGAATTTCATTGGAGCTATGGTAATTAACACTACTTTGGGTCTGAATGCAAATGTTAATCAATCTATTTTAATTCTGTTTTCTGTTGCATTTAACCTTTGAGTAGGCTCATTACAGTAGACATTGTATACATATTTTTCTCAGCTATTCATTTAAACCACCTTCCACAATCTGTGTGCAATTTTGCTGTGAGCAAAGCAAATGCACACTTAACATTTCTGTTCTGAACCAAATTTTAAATGAACCCTTTTGTAGTTATGAAATATGTAATTAAAGCTATAACCCAGTGGAGCACTTAACTGTATGCTTAAGAATCTCTATCGTCTCATGGACTTTCTGGATATGCTTACCAAGAATATATAATTGCTGACCCAGCTGACACTTTGTTTTCAGTCAGCTGGTAGCATGGCATGATGGTTCTCTTTCAGGGATGTATTTTATCCAGCTGTGGGAAAATGTTGCATTTTGTTTGAGACTGTGGAGAATTCTCATCAAAGAAAGTAAGACTCGAAATGATGAAGAGACCAAATCTGAAACAGAATGTCCCTGAGGCTTTTGATGCTGGTATTGTTAATCATAAAACTGATTGATCTGGGGTACTTTCCTGTCTGTAAGGCAGATGACTGCAGTCTTCATTCAAGAACTAGGGCTCTTAATCAAGAAAAAGTGGAGATAAACAGACACTGAGATGCAGCCTCAAAGGATTAAGTGATCAGTCCCAGGAGTGGCCACAGAACTGAATTTGGTACCTAGGATCCAAGAATGGCATGAGAAAGAGAGCTAGGACCCTAAAGAGGGAATCACTTGCTAGCTAACCTCTGAGTTGCTATGTGGTGACTAATTATTGACTCGAAAAACTTTTTCACAAGGAAGCCCTTGAGACTTTCCTCTCCTAGCTGAGTAGCTTAACTACTAGAGGAGGACCAGATCTTTCTGGCCACATGATTCCTCCATTCCTGGATGCACAGCAGTTACAAAGCTGTACTCTCATGGTTTGGGCACATGGGTTTTGGAGTTCAGAAGCCTCAGGATAAAGTGAAACTTAAATATTTTGACTTCACAGTTAGATAAATCTGATAGGTGTCAGACTGTTTGGTAAGAAGTGGGCACTGAGATCAGTGAGAGTGTTTGAAATATACCTAGCTTCTCCAGGAACTTAAATGCTAGTTTATGCCTTTCCGAAATCCTGAACAGCTTTAAGCAGTGATGCCCAGGTGGCCTGCACAAGAAAAGGCAGATATCCTTTGGGACATCCTCTGTAGTGCAAATATAGCTGTAGCTCTGTGAGTGAATTCCTGAACACCTTATTGAATGCTGACCTAAAATAGTGCATTGTAATGTCAGAGGAAACCATTTAATTTCATGCAGTCACTTCTTTATGGAGCCATACAAATTTGTGTTTTGCTAGAACATATCACTCAAAGTCATCTTGTTTTCATTTGAAGGATCTAAAAGATGAATTCACCATTTTATCTGGTTATTTACACTCATGTTAAATTATGTGCTGTACTGAATTTGTCTGGCTTTCATTTGCAGATGGTAGGAGCACAGTCTCACAGAGTAGATGCAGTTGCATTATAGCAATTGTATGCGAGTAGTTTTTTAAATCAAGCATTTCTTAAAAAATGCAGATCTCTTTTGGTTTGGCTGCTCTGGAGCTTTGTAGCATTACATGTTCATTTTGTTTACTAGCGCTGTAGTACAGTTTGTTTACTAGAGCAGTTTTACTATTTGTTTACTATAGCAGTCATTTGAGATGAATATCACGTAACAGCATGTGTGAGTTAAACAACTACTTGTAGAGTGGGAAGTTTTTGTTTATTAATTTTCTTTTGTATTTGTTAACATTTGACCTTCTGAAATGCATTTTTGGTGGCACTTCTTGCCCCAATTTAGACAGATCAATGTGGCATATGAAAAGCAGCTTCATTTACCGTCCTTGACATAACTAACCATACATTTGCAAGAACACTTCTTCCTACCTAGACTTATTATTTTTTCAGAATCTTAATAGATGGGCTTTGTGCTTATGAATTCGTAATGCTGCTTACCATGTATTTTAAGTCAAAGTGGATCATTCTGTTGAGGATTCTCTACCATCTTCTTTTCTTTTCTTTCTTTTTTTTTTTTTTTTTTTTTTACAAAAGAGATAAGTGTTTTCATTCACCTTCTGTGACTTACAAGCTATTGAGTAGTACTTGTTGTGTTTGAATGTCATGTTATGTGTATTATAGCTGATAAAGAAATGTCATTTTCCCTCTGTTGCTAATATCTCTTGAGACGTTCTCAAAAACAAGATGTTTTGACACAAAGTGTTTGTCTGGATAAATACATTTAAAATAACATCAAGAATTTGTTGGAGAAGATTAAATGCAGTTCTACTTTTCTACATTCAGTGCGATGATTTCCCTGTTACTAAACTTCTGAGGATCCAGAGATGAGAAAGACAGCTGGGCTGTTATTGAAACAGCAAGTGGTATACTGAGTCAAACTGAAGATCGCTCTAGCCCACCAAGAGCCATTAGTATTGGTGAAGTGTCTTCTATGCAAGGCGTGCAGGTTGTGGAAGTTCTGGCCTTGCCAGTTTTTTACATATCATGTGTACAGACTGTACATACAGTCTTCTGTCTGCATATAAGCTCCCCAGGGCAGTGGTCACTGCCCCGAGGCTGCTGGACTTCAGGAAGCATTTAGAAAACATTCTCAGACATAGGCTTTGAATTTTGGGTAATTCTGTGCAGAGCTAGGCGTTGAGATCCATGGCACTTATGCATCCCTTCTAACTCAGGTTATCCTATGACATGGTTTGATGAATTGTTTTTAGATTTAGTATTGTATGCATATGCATATGTTTCCTCTCTCATTACCAAGTTTTTGGCAAACATTATTTAGAGTTTTCCATAGCTGGAGTTGACATCCAAACTATGCAGTATGTAGTACCCTTTTTCAGGGAGCTTCTGGCTCCTTGAAACATCTTGCTGCAGGGGTCACCTGGCTTGAAGGTAGTTTAGATGAAGAAAAATGCACCATTCATATGGCAAGCAACTGCTTGTGCACATTTGGAGAGGACATACATTCACCATCACTTTTTCAAAAATGGAACATACTGGGGAAAAAAAAATCATCCCTGAATACCTTTTATTCTGTACAGAGAGCATATATGCATAGCCCAAAGTCACAAAGTATGTTTTCTAGGATTAGACTTCACTGCTGCAAACACAGCTTTTCTCTGAACTTTTGCTGTATGTCAGGTGAAGGAAGGTGAATTTTATTATTCCATTTCTTTAGTGTTTTATAAAGCCATTGAATAGGGCCCTTTCTCGATGAATGTTAGAATTAATACAGATTCCTTCATGGCCCTTGTCTTTATTTTTCACTGTGCTACTAGGTCTAGGAATACAGAGAATTTGTGCTAGTGAAGGGAATGGAAGAGACTGGTTCAGTTTCTTCAGGCACTCAAAGAGCAAAATTCCAAACAGGGCTGGTGAGGCAAGCCCTACTCTCTGGGGTCCAGGGCAGCTGGATTTCAGTGGACTTCTGGCCTCATCCTTTCCTATTCAGGAACTTCTGTCTTCCTGTAAGGAATGGGTAGTGCAGAGTGAGTCATCCTGGCACTCGGCCACCTGGCAGTGCTTCTTTTTTGGAGGAAAATCCCTCAGTTTTTATTGGGCACTCCTGAGCCCTAGCACAAAGGGGCCAGAGTCTGGCCCAAGAACTACAACACACACAGCTTACTGAAGCCGCTTAACACTATCCCACAGCTACAACAAACCATTGTCTGCCCATTGTATCTTATGGAAGCTCATGGTGATTTTTTCCATGCATCTTATCCAGCTGTACATTGTTATCAAGTGCAGCTTCTGTTGGTTAGTTCCTTAGATAAAGGCCTCACTAAGCCTGATCCACGCTTTGCTATTGTGCCTCTTCTGACGTCACCATATGCAGTGCATTTCTTCTTTTATGTCTCATCCAAGACTATCTCAGAGTATCCATCCATCATTTGGTGATATGACATACTCATTGTGACTATTCTTTTTTTCCTGAAATAAAAATGTATGGCATACATAGTATTTAGCAACATTGCACAAGTCTGTTCCATATCTTTAAAAGATTAGTGTTTCTATTAGTGTCTCTTAAATAATGCAGTAGTTTCCAATTGCAGCCATACACTACATTATTATCAACAAGATACATTCTCTTCTCCTCTGTGTTATGTTTTACTCTTTTTTAGAATGGCCTATGTCAAATATACATTTGTTCATGCCTTAGTATAGCTAACAGAGTACTGCTAGGGAAGATCTGGTTGCATGTACATGCACACTACACTCCTTAGAGACCCCAAAGGGAACACGTGAGCAGGTTCATGTACCAAAGGCACTATCTCGTGGAAGTTCTCTTGCTTGGCTACCATAGGCAGAGAGGTCATAAAACCAGGACAGCACCTGGGCTGAGAACTGTAGCTTTCAGCAAAATTAACCTGGATCCCAAACCACAGTGAGGTTGCCATTCTTCTTCTTCATTGCTTGCTCACTTGGGACTGACTAGCATTTGCAGGTTGAGGTGATGAATGGCACTGAATGATACTTTCCATTGTGTGGTATAGCCAGTGTGCTGTGTTTCAAGCACTTGCTGGCAACTCCTAAATGCCAGGCAAGCCTGAATGACTTCTTCCCCATTTGGGTATACATTGGTTGTTGGTTGTATTCAAACTTCAAAGCAGTGATAAGAATTGCAATGGGATTGCCTGATATCTAAGATGCTTAGAAGAAGGTTAGATGTGTGATGCTTGTAGATGTCCGCATTCTTGTGGTGTAGCTGGTCATTGGTATCTGCTGAAGTACCTCTGTAGGCCATAATGGAAGACTATTTCTATCTCCTTTAAGGACATTGATGCAACAAGATTCCTAGCGTTAAAAATCAGGTTGCCTCTGCAGAGTGTTCCTTGAATGGCTGTCAGCTTTAATAATATTTATGTTTTATTTTTAAGTCTGCTATAATTTTACCTTTTACAACAACTATATTCAGATACAAACAGATTGATATCATGTAAGAAAAGACTTTCCAATGCTTTTAGTTTTGGAATTTATTATAAAATATCTTTTTTTTTTTTTTTTTTTTTTTTTTTTCCCTTCATGCTTTCATTCCTGTCTCTTCAGAATTTTAATCCAGTTTAAGCGATATACATAGAATTCAGTCTTATTGGGCTTGCCATGGAAGATCTCAGTAATTTGAGCTCTCTGAGAGCTCATGAGAGGAACAAGTTGGGATATCTAGGAATGAAAGCACATGCCCTGAACCAGCTCCATCTGGAGTGAAAGGCAGCAGCATCTGTTTAGCAGCACAGGTCAACATGAACACAGAAGCCTGGTGTCTGCTCCCTGCCCTGCCTTTTCAGTCCATTAGTAGGTGAAATCAATGAAGTGGTAAGGAAAATAATGGTCCATTTTAAAAATACTGGCTCTGGAAAGCCACTGTCTTACGTATGTCAGAAAAGATAAAAACACTGAGGCAGAAATGGCAAAATAAGAGAATAAAAGTAACAATAGGCATAGTAGAAATCCAAATGGAATTGTTTAATTGTAGTTATGTTTTAAGTACAATGAAAACAAATTTCCACTGAAAATGTTGGCTTTCCTATAAGATGGCACAAGTTGTCTTGTTTATCGTATTTATATATATAAATTGTAATCGAGTACTGCAACAGTGAATTGAATCTCTCCATATTCTTGTCTGTGCCTGATACCTGATTCTAATGTTGAAAAGAGTGAAGGACTTGAAAACAGGAGCTGCTGTAAATTCTTTCTTCTGAGGTTTTTCTCAGTTAAGGTCTGAGCAGATGTGATTATAGGAAGCCTGTGGCCTGTAAGCCGGTCATCAGGAACTGATGGGGCTTGCTATGTAAAAGAAGCCAGCCATGGTACCTGAAATCTTGGTTAAGTTGTGGGTTTTGTGCAGGCTGGGATAAAGTCCCCACAGCATTTAAATAAAAGGTCATAGTGTCAGAGAACTGAGCCTAAGTGAACATGCGGAAACTGTCCACATCTCCATACTTGTTAGTGAACTTATTATGGTTAATAACCAGAGTAGGAGATCAGAAACAGGATGAAAAATGAAAGCTGGTCTGTGTTGATTATCTATTGCTTTGGAATTAAAAAGCATGTGGTCTGATGGCAATTGGTAGCCACATAATAAGGCTTCTCAGCTGGTAGATACCGCATTAAGAAAGTGTTTGCAGAGATGTTATTGAGGAAGAGACCAGTCTAACAGTAGGAATTCCTCATGTTAGTTTGGTGTTCTTTATAACTATTTTAGTAAACAACCCTCTGGGCTCTTGTGGTTTGTGGGCTTTAGATACTTAGAACCGTTGTGAGCGTGACAGTCCTTCCTTGGGAAGTACACCAACACAATGGAAGGGCTCAGCCTTACAGCGTCCTGAAGCTAAGCAGTGTACAGCCACCGGGATGCTTCTGTTTGAAGCTTTTGGTGGTGGGATCTCTGCTCTGTCTGCCTGTCCGTCTGTGTAGGCACACAAACGCACGACAGATTAATCGAGTTAAACGTATCCCAAACTTGTTTGAAACAATGCCTGTTTAATTTTTTTCAAGAGACTGCACAGAAATATAGCATTGTACCACAAATAAAAGTGTTGCCACAATGCCTGTAAATCAGAGCTTTAAACTATGTTTCAATTATCCTTCTATTATCCAGCTGGTGTTTAAACATGTTTATTATTCAAATCAGTAGCGAATGTGCTGCTGTTGTGTAAACAACTGTCAATTGCTGAAACAATGATTACAAGGCACCATCTCTTTCAGGTGTACTTAGAGGTACTTATACCTCAGCCACTTGTATTTAAATAACATGCAAACACAATGCTTGAGTGACTACTTTCACTCCTGTTTCCAATACCTCGTGCCAATTCTATTACATTAAGAGGGAAATCTATTACATTTTTCATTTATACACATCTGTACTCTGTTTTTAACCATTGTATCATTAAGACTTGAGTTAATATAATAGATATGCCAAGAGATGCGGTACATACTGAGAAATCCTGTTCAAAATAAAAGCCAATTTCTCTGCATTATTTTAGGGTATTTGAAAGCTTTTATGAAAACAATACTAAGAAAATTATTCTCTAAAGAGGAAGCCTGAGAAAAAATGATTTAATCATAAAACTCTGCTCTCCTCAAACCTCTATCTGTTTCAATGGAAACATTACCTGATGTGGTTTTGGTGTTTTTATTTCAGATAGACGTTAACAGAATGCAGTATTGATGGCACTGAGCTGTCTTTCTTGTGTGTGTGACAGTATTCAGTGTCTTTACACACCTACTGCTGAGCAAAGGTAGTTCAACAGGCAGTGTTTGCCAAGTGAGCTTTGGAGGGAACTCTTTCCTGGTTTGTCACATGCAGAGAGGGAGGAAATTTCAAAATACTGCATTTGGGAAATTGATAATAGGATCCTCAAAAGGCAGAACTCAAATAAAGATTTTCTGCTTATCTCAGTGTTCTCTTGAAGAAAAGATGCTACCACAGTTTTTCTCTGTCCTCTATTTTCCTAGAGGAAAAAAACTGGAAAATAAGGAGATACTAAAAAAATAAAAGTAAACATGGAGCTTCAAAATGATACAGGCATTCCATTTTCCCCCCTCCCCCCTTTTCCTGTCTTTTAAGCTAAATGCTTGAATATTAAATACAGGGCTAATGGAAGAAACAAACACTACCACGAGGATAAGCTGTTGTAGTGTGCAAATAAAATATGACATTCTTTTTCAGAACTTAATAGAGATGCTTTGACTGTTGTTCTGCAGTCAACAAGGCTGGTCTAATTGGTGGCCATGGCAACAAAATCAGGTCATACAGAGGTTCATACCGAGATCAAGCATATGTAGATCTTCTTGTTCAAATATACATAAAGATAAGAACCTTTAGTGAAAGCCCACAGTGAAAGGCTGAAGATGGATGCTCCCACGCACATCTAATATTACTTAGAAATATTTACCTGTTTGCAACATAATGATGTTTTGCAGGACAGAAATAGAATAATCCTTCATACTCATTGGAAAACAATAATTTTTCAAAGTCAAAGCAGAGTGTATTCATGCACATTGCTTCATAGCTGTTTGTAATTTACTCCCTGGGGTTTTTAGTGTGTCTGACTTATATTTTAGATGTAATTAAGTAATCAGTGGTGTACACTGTAAAATGAATGTTTAGGCTGCTTAAGGTTGAATTTTCACAGCCATAGCAGCTGCGCAGTTATGGCTCCTGCCCCCACCTCCCTTCACACAGTCATCCATTTACAATTATTACTTGAGTTATTTACGTAGTTATGATATTTCATAGAAATAACATAGCAGCTACCTGGTAATGGCTGGCAACAAATATACTGTAACTCACATGACTGCATCTCTCTTATTTCCTACTGTATACGCATACAAGGTTTACAAGACTTGACTGCTTAGTCCTCGAGTATCCTAAGCCTTGCATAAGGGCATGAAGAAGCTACTGGTGAATGCCTTTACCAGGTTTTCTCCCTCTGACCAAGTGCTTATAAGCATTATTAAGGCCAGGGAGGACATCTACAGCCTTTCATCCTCTTCACATGTATTTACAAGCCACGTTTGTAACAGTCAAAAGTTAAAATCTTATGATACATAGTACTCCAATAAAAATGAATAGTGAGTCTTGGGCATGAGCATCTGGGACAAGAACCTACTCCCAGACTGTGCAATATCTAATGTAGGTTCTCACTGAAAATGCTCCAGCTGTGGGCTCTGAATCCAGTTGTTATGTAGATGTTGAAACAGATGGTTGGAAAGTCTCTCCTCACCTTTCATTGATGTGCCAAGCTGAGGTGATGACCAGTCACTACCTGCATCCTCAGCTGGGCTCATTTTCTCATAAACAAAAGCTTATATTTTAAGCACCATTAACAATAAGATGTTGAACAAGTTGAATTAGGCATACTATGGCAGGAGAGAAAAAAGCATTCTGTAGGAATTTCTACCTCTTCTGGCCAATTCTCCAAAGATTTGGCAGCAAGGAAAAACTTTCCTGCTTTCCAGTTTCCTATTGGTCTTTGCTAAAGGTAGTTGGAACAGCAAAAGCATTTACCAATGGACCCTCCCTTGTTCTTCTTTTATCAGCTTCTTTTGCCTGATATTAACAGAATAGTCCTTTATCAACCCTACTCCCACCTTCTCAGCAAAGCTGTTCTTTTAGCTACAAGGATATGCAAAAAATCTGATTTTAGTTATCTGTTCAGCTAAAGGCAAGGATTAAGATTAAGGTTTAAATTCTTTTTTTCTTTCTTTTTTTCTTTCTTTTTTTCTTTTTTTATTTTTTTCTTTTTTCCCTTGGAACAGACTGCTCCAATCCAGTGCTTTTGAATATTGCTATATTTCGTATTTCCAGGTCTTTCCACACTCACCAAGAAATTTGTTAGTGCATTGAAATTCATTTTTTTCCCTAAATCATTGAATTTCTGCACACACCCAATTGAGGAACTGGAAATTTTCTGCACTCTCATACATATCCCCTTTGAAATCATGTTAAAATCATCTGTAATGTTTTACATTCACTTTCTTTCTTGACGTTCATTTCCATTGCTATAAATCTTTGCTTCTTCAGAAGCCACAAGGAGAAGCTTTACTCACAGAGCTGAATGCTACATGCCTATAGTTATATCTTACCTGTGAAGAGGAGTGGATCTGAACTCTGAAACACCAGTCTATAGATGAGGTTTAGGGTGGTCATCTACCTGACTATAGAAATGCAGAGAGGAAGAGTGATGCATAGAGTTGTACTTAAATGGAGGGGAGCATGGAAGAGAAGAAATTTGTCTCACCTTTAAGATCACCTACTCCAGCCACCAACCCATGTCTGTGACCATCCTAGACCACGTCCCTAAGTACTATACCTCTACATTTCTTGAACACTTCCAGGGATAGTGACTCCACTGCCTCCCTAGACGTCCTGTTAACAATGCCTTGCTCTTTTTTTAGAAGAAATTTTTCCTGATATCCAACCTGAACCTCCCTTAGTGCAGCTTAAGGCTGTTATCTCTTGTCCAATTGAATATAAGTATATTCCAGGCTGTGACCCAGTGTGTGCCTGACACACAGAGTGGTGATGAGCCAGAGGCTGAATGTACTTCCAGGTAATGGTGCTTCCTGCTGGGGAGTTAAGCAAGCCTGCAAACTCCCTTGTTAAAGTATTCCCTTTTTTTCTGGCACATAAGCCTCAACAGGTGTGAACAAGTGTATGTAGGTACGAAGTGCCAATGTTTCATTTCTGGCAGCGTGCGGCCATCATGCACAAGAGATGACAATTGCAGTGTGTTGCAGTCTGCCCATCAAAACACATTGTTGCCTGGCACCTATATATCATTCAACTTGTGAGCAGGCACTGTGCCATCAGAACAGATGGTAGTGAGAGGAAGCAGCCAAACTACCACGTACAGTAGATGCATTAAAGTATAGGTGTGGAGAGTGTTTTCCAGCCAAGAACGTCAAAACAGCTCTCTTCGTCTTGAATTTACATGCCCAGAGTTAAGGGGATGGGCAAGCATTTAACCGCACTCCCAGCTGGATATGGTTCCATACACACACAAAAAGCTTCTACTTCAGCTCACTTCAAGTGAGATTTTGGCCTAGCTGAATTAGGCGGGGTATTGGAAATGACAGTGAGAAGCATTTTAAAGTGTTCTCCACCTTTTCTGGCTCTCCTCTGGAAGTCCCCCTCTATGGAATAAGTGAAAAGAAACTCTCATGGCCAATTGTCATTTATGGAAATTTGCAGGGTGCTGTAAAGTACTCTTAGCTTTCTAGTGTAAATGTCTTTCCAAAGAAGGCTGCAACACTTAGAAGTAATGGTGTATTTAGAAAAATAAAAGTATGCAGTGATAAAAGAGCACTGTATTGTGGCTCTGCCCTCTCCTATTTGTAGTACTCACATTCATCAAAGAAGGAATTTTCAGATGGAGATGAAATGGAAGTGTATGGTACAATTCTCTGGCATACATGCTGGGAATATCCCTCCATAATAATAAAACAAGGAAACATTAGTAATTTCCTAACCTGGGAAAAAAAAGTGATTGTTTAATATACTACTTCTTCATGAGCTGTTTTACTGAAAACTGGGCACTTTAAATATCACTGTGGATCTCTTGTTTGTATCTTTATGCTTTTCAGAAAAAAAAAAAACAAACCAAAAAACAAACAAAAACACTTAGTTTATGAATAAAAAGAGACTTTTTTTTTTTTTTTTTCTTTTTTCTTTTCCCATTTCCCCCCAGACCTCTTGTTTTGCAAAATTCTGCCCAGGAATTTAAAGCCAGTCCTCATCTGCCATTGCCATAAAGAACTCAGGCTGAGTTCTGTCCCCATTTTCGTGTGTGAACTACACTGCCTTTAGATTATGACCTCCTTCACACCTGTAGCCTCATTGTTTTCAAGACAAAATTTTACTTCTTTTTTTGTTGTTGGCCTGGTTTTGATAGCAGTGTGAAGAAGGGCGTGTTTCTCTGCCTGGCTGTAGGCACAATAATAGTTTCATTTGAGTCTCTACAGCTCTAATAGGCACAGATGAAGGGAAAGGGGATTTCTTTTTAAAGAAAAGGGCCTTGTGTTCTGTGGCTGCCTTAAGACTGCTTCATGTCTTTCAGAATCAGCTTTTAAAACTGAGATAGCCTGGAATTTTCTTAGTTGTTGAATGTATTAAGAATGGGGGTTGGTTTCGTCTGTTGAACAAATGAAGTGAATCCTGGTTTGAAGAAAGAGTGGAAGAAGGAAATTCATTTTTAAAGAACAAGACATGACTGAAGCTGAATTCCTGCATTTTAAATAATTACAGGAAGGTTAAAGAATTGACAACAGCTATTTTTCTCACAATAATGTAGAAGTGAAGAGCCCTTATCTCCTCATGGGGAAAACCATCAGACTCTCTTAGAGGAAGTTTCTTTCTGCATGGGGTTCTTAAGGGAGAGTATAATTCCCATTATAAGCAGAAAACCTTGCTTTAAGGACATGAGGAACTCTTTAATTTAAAATACCAATAGAACAATAGATGTTTGTACAGTTCATTGATTTTCTCAGTATTCAATTTTCTGTTTTTCATGTCCCAACTTCACATAATACCATTTCAGAAGGGCAAACCTGTGTGCTCAGCCCTTCTCTGACTTCCCTACCATCTTGCCTGCTTGTGTAAGCCAGCAGTGAAAAGTACATCCCTCTGCATGCCGGGAAAGTATGTGTGTTTAGCCTCATCTACCTATTCTGAACAAAAGCTATCCATTTGATTGACTGAAAGTGCAGACATCTTTCTAGTCTTGCTAGTTCTCCTCTATGTTTTTGAGAGACCTCATGTATACCCAGAGCTAAATGCTCTGGGTAGGGAAGATGCAGTCTAGGCTTTGCTGCCATGATCCAGGAGGTTGCTGGGGGATGTATAACCGCACGTGTCGAGTTCTGGTGATCATTCTTAGCAAATTCCACGTGCCTGTAAAAAGCCAGTGCCCATAAGTTGTCTTAACCAATCTTAATTTAAGCTTTGGGATTACAGTAGTTCTTCCTGCTACTGGAGAAACTTTGAATACTTGGTGCGAACAGAATAATGAACACTCCCAGGGCCCCAGCTCCCCTTCTGTGGAACACAAACAGTGCTTATCTTTCCTTGTCTAGGGAGACTGTAAAATACTCAGGGTGGAAAAAAAAAAAAAAAAAAAAGTGTGTTTAAAGTGGGATTTCAAAGGGAGCTAGTGCATGGATGTGAACCCTCAATGCAAACTGAGGCTGAGGTGTTAAGGGAAATGAAAAGTGAAGTGGTTTTGTACTTGTATTTCTGGTTAGAAGATGTCTTACAAGTGCACTAAGTGGGCCGAAGTGGCTCCTAGATGATGTACTTCTGCTGGATAGACAAGGTTTCTGGTTTAGTAAAGTGCTTTATGATCGTTGGAAAAGGGCTGTTGTAGAAATGCTGAGAATTGGTACTATCAGTGTATGACAGAACACATTTATGGCTTTTTGCCTATTCTGTCTATGTTATCACAAGCAAAGCACCTTCATCCATTTTCTGTATGACTAAGCTAGTTTAATCACAGATAGGCCCAGGTGCATCCTATCTAAGAGAAAGTACCTAACCGATGTGCATCTATTAAGAGCGCAGCTACCTGGTTTTCCTTCTCATTCACTGAATGGTGATAGTCATCTCAGAAAGCAATTCAGATTTTTCACTAGTTTAAATTGCTCCCTAGTGCTCATATATCTGCCACACAGGGGTGGGGGAATCCTGGGTGGCATTAATCCTCAATGAGTACGTCAGGTGTGCAGACTCTATGCAAATATTAGATGGTCTCCCCAGCAGGTTTGGATCAAAACAAGATGGGAGGAATCACCTTGTCTAGATAACAGCGCATGTTGGCAAACTGACTGAAATGAAGCCGTGGATTTTGTTTCCTGAGTGGTTTGGAAGGGAGAAGGCCTAGGTTTTACTAGGACTGAGGCTGCTGTGGTATGGTGCGAAGTTCAGGTGGGTGCAGGGATGTGGCTTCATCTCTTGCTCCTCTTCCCTCCGGTGCACATGTAAGACTGTGTCTGATACAGCAGGGATTAATTTGGTTGGGGCTAAAGAGTAGTAATGTAAAGGCCAAGAGATTGTTTAAGAAAAGAGTTTATTTTCCATACACAGAGATATAAAAAGTACTAGTCAACTTTATTGGGGCTCTGTTTGGAGTAAGTTACCTGTTTTATACAGTTTGTATCATGGAAAATGTTGCTGACCGCATCACCTGTTTATTTAACAAATATGTACTGTGTGTATGTTTGTTGCAAGAAAGTGAATGAGGACCATCATGCTGTCAGTGTACCTTCAAGACCCGTTGACGTCTTATCTCTGGTTTGTGCTCAGACAATTCTTCCTGCCCTCGGAGGATGGAGAAAACATTAGGCACAAGTGAAGTTGTGATGGCTGTTTCCCAGGATGCGGTGGAATCTGGTGCGTCTTTCAGTTAAACTACTTCACCGAATCACCATGATTCACTGAAGGTAGTAGGTGCAGCTGTAGCAAAGGCAACTTAAGCATCTGAGGGAGGAGATGGCTTTGCCAGTTGGGTGTGATTGTTTTGGCAACACCATTGGTTGAGTAGAAATCTGCAAAGCATGACCCTTTTGAGGCAAAGCAAGGGGTAACTCATGGCTGTGTCTACTGCAATAACTTCAAACACAGTTTTGGCCAAATAGAGAACATAAGAGAAAGATCAGGAGACCATATCTGAGCACACTTGTATCTGTATGTGCACATGCATCATGCAGGTGGAAACCTAACAGTATTGGGATGATGTGATCTGGAAAAATCCTTGAATACTGAATGGCTTTTGTTGAAATTTTTATCTTCAAATGCAAATAGAGGGGAGGTGTAGTGGGAAGGGAAAAAGATGTGATTGAACAGTAAACATGAGTGATAGTTACAGGATAAATAATATTATTAACTTACATTTTATTACAGTGACTACTGTGATAGAAGAGGGCACTTTTTACAGACATAAAAATAATAATAGCTCAGAGGAAAGCATACAGTCCATCAAAACCTTGTTCCTGGCAACAGAAAATAGAAATCACCAGGTATGGTAGCTCACCATCTTATGTAAAATTATGTCTCTAATGGCCGTATGGCTACATTCACTCCCTTCTCCAAAAATGTCCAGCCCCCTCTTGAAATGCTGTTCAGTTTACATCTATTACTGACTTCAGCAAAGCCCATTTTATTCTTTGTGATGAAAGTCCTTTGCAGAAAGATAGTCTATCTGAATTCCGTGTAGTTTTTTGCAGCTATTCCCTTGTAATTGTCAGTCTTCGTGACCTCTTGCTTTGAATGATAAACTTTCAGAAACCTCATTTGGCATTAATTCATTTTTTCTGTACTTCTGAGAAACTTCTGTCTTTCCTGCTTTATATGCCACTGTATGTTGACAGTCTTCATGTACAGTTTCTCTACAAAACCACAGATGAGAAAAAGCTTTAAAAATGAGGGGTAAAACAGATCACTGCTACAAGCCCATCTGACTGGCTGAAAGGCATTCCTCTCATTTTGTAGGAGTATTATTGAAAGGAGAATTTGCATTTAACATAAAAAGGTGTTCTAATTGCTCTGTCCAATTACAGCAAAGCACAAAGGCTAGCAACACATTTCACACTTCCAAATAAAAGAAGCAACTGGGATGTTTTTATTCTGCTGAAATACTTAAGAATTTCTTGCTGCAGTTGCCCTTCTCACTGTGCTGAGGGGAATGCTGCACCTGCTGAAATAAGGGTGGTAACTTCTTGTTCTACCACAGCTGATGGAGATGTTTTACTAATGGAAATCTGGTTATCTATATCAGGATAAGTAGCTCTAGAGAAAGCACTGAAGTGCTGTGAAAGTATGCCTGTAAAAATGGGTAAATATGTGCCCTCTGTTGTCCAAATTCACTGGCACTGGTGTGTCTACGTCTATTTCAGCAGCAGGATTATGATGGTGAGTGCCTTGTAGACTTCTCGTGGTTGTCTTCTGTTGTGTTCAGCTGTGTAACACAGATCACATGTATATATTCTGCCTAGTATGTAGTATACTGATAGTATCTGATTAGATAAATACTCTTTTTCACACTGTAAATTCTTCAGTGTTTACCATTTTCTCAGTGGTAAGGCTAGGCTAATCCTATAGACCTTTGCATATGGTTTAAGAGGAGAGTTAGAATAAATCTCATTCAGCATGTTTAATCTGATGAAATTATGTTGTGTTCTTTGGTTTTCTGTGGGCTCCATGATTTCAAATTTCATAGTCAAAGCACGAGCAGAAGATCCTAATGCTCTAGCAACATGATATGCTATGGATGCATCTAAGACTTTATGTTTTATAATTGACATCTCTCTTCTTTGGTTTTCTTTCCTAGTCTTAGAAATTCTTTTCTCTCAAAGCTTAAATGAAAGCAACCCCTTGCGTTCATTTTCTTGAGAGAAAAAACATTTTTTTTTTTTTTTTTTTTAAATAGCTTTCATTTTCTTCTTTGGTGAAGGACCCTTAGACTAAGAGATGAAAAATAACTTTCAGTAATGAATCTGGTTTTAAGTTCAAGTGAACTGATTCAACTTACACCTTATTTTCTGAGGAGATGGAGTATGTACACACAAGTAACAAATGAGCAAGCTATTGTAAATCAGCTGCTGGATGGCAGCTAGGCTGTCTATACTCATACCCTGTCATAAATGCAAGGTAGGTTACTGTGAATTGGAGGATGAGGAAGTGTCCTTACTTTTACCATGAGAATATACGCTGGTAATTACCCCAGAGCAGCTGATACCTGGCTGCTTCCCTGTGTACACTGTGTCTTATGATATATATGAGATAATTTGAGGGAGTTTATCCCTAATAGATGATTCCAGGATTGTCACTCCTTCGAGCGTGAGAAAGTATTGTATTAGGTTTGAGTAAATGGAGACTCTTCTTCGACTGTTTTTTTTTGTTGCAGTGGGTGGTAGGTCAAATCACTGTACGGCATTGTTCCTTCTCTCATGATAGATGTCTGAGTTGCAGGTAGCACCAGTTCCCTTGGGAAATCCTGGAAAGAGTCTTTGTGCTGAAATCCGCGTACTTTTGGAACTTGAGGTTGTTTTTATGAGGTCTCTCAGGACCTTGCGGGCAATTACTCATGTGGTTTCAGAAAATGGTGGAGAACCAAATATCAAGAAAATATTTGCCACAGAGGTTTTCAATGACACATCCCAGATACAGGATAGATTATTTCCTATGTTATAAGAACCTAGTCTTTCAACAGTTAAGAAGTGTTTGGCTCTGTTACATTATATGGCATACTGTTCCCTCATTGATTCATTCATGACCTCTGGGCCTTTCAATTAATAAATGAAGTTCTGTTTTTTCCATCTACTTCTTTATTTCTACAAAACAATCTTTTTAAATGTTATGAAAATAACAGAATCTTCTTAAAGCAATTATCGGAATCCTCTATTATTAAAACACATAGAGCCTTTTAAAACTTTAAATGCATTTTCTAAAGGCTTGCATGTGGTTGGAGATTTCTTTCAGTGAATCAGAAACTATCAGGAAGTGGAAAACAAAGTCGATGAGTTATCTCTTTGTATTTATTATTATTTTAAGTATTTTCTTACTACTACCACTAATAATTCTGAAGAGAATGACTATGTTCCTGTACAGAGATGATGTGTTTTGCAGTCATTGTAGTGAAGGGGCAGCATAGAGTAGAGTTATTTAAATAGGGGAAGGCCGTAACCCCCAATACTGGCATTTATGTACCTTGTATCGAAGACATCTCCATTAAATTCACTCCTATCAGAGTGAGCAATGTGAATAAAGATATCACATGCTGGCCCATAATCTTACTAGAGAGTATGAATTTGACAGTAACCTTACAGGCAATCTGTTTTAGATTAGGTAATTTATAGCATTTACCCTTGTTACTTGGATCATTTCATTGCCTCTTGCAAAGTCTCTTTATTTGCATTCCATTGCTTGTTGCAAGTTTGTGTCTACTCAGAGTTGGGTGGAGAATGCCTGTAAGTCCCTTATCTCTTTTAGACTTTGTAAATCTTTGTGATGTACTCAGATTCTTAAGATGAGAAACAATACAGAGGGGAAAGGTGTTATTTAATTCAGATTCAGTGGGCTATTTTGTATTTTCATTTTTCAAAGAAATTCAAGGCTCAGTAAGTTCATAATGAAGAAAGATGAAAGAATTTTGTTGTTCAGGGTTTCAGGAAAGAACTGTTTCATTACTTATGAAATCAACGCTAAAATTATTGTCCTTAGAAATGTGGATAGATGCATTACATCTCGAATCGGCTGTGTAACATGGAAAAATACATTGCATTTTGAGAGGTTCTATCTTTGAAGTCATCTGATAAAGGATTTTAATTGAGATCATTTCAATATGCAAACATGGTCTGGCCATTACACACCATTAATGTTTAGGCTTAGTGTAAATACTCCAGTCTAAAGGCAGGCCTTCTGCTTGCTTCCAAACTGCACAGAGAGAGCTTATCACAGGCAATTATCTTACCCAAATAAAAATGAAAATGAGAAAGTTAAATAAATAAAAGAACATTCTGATGGAATCACATTAACATGCTTCTTGGTTAACACCAACCCTGACTTTTGGACAACTGAGTTTGTTAAAGCACTTATCCTTTGCTTACTCATCAATCCCTGTATGTCTTCCTGTGTTCTACAATGTCGTGAGCCTAGTCATATCTTCTCTGTCTAACAAATAAGCCTCCGAGATAATGAAAGCACTATCAATATAAGGAAGCAAAATCTTAAGAGAATGTCATCTTGATATTTTTGTTGTTGTTCTCAATTAGAAATGAAATCGCTGAATAGAAAATGAATAAACTGAGCTCTTTTGGGCATAATTGACAATCTACAGATTTTTGGATGCTGTATTATTTAGGTATTTAGAAATCAAGCTCTGTCCTTTGCCTGCATATATGTAGGAGACAGCTGAGGGGAATGAGATGCCAAATTGTCAAGTTTACTATTGAATATCCCCTTTTGTGTAGCAGAATTCACATGTGCAATATCAGGAATTTATGATTGTCTGTCTCGCACTGTGTTCTTAAACTGACTGCAATAAGAAAATTCAATTCTCAGAAATGGAAGCTATTGCAAAAAATTGTTCCAAGCTGTGTGTCTTCTTCCACACTAGAAGTGATCAGCTTCTCAAGGTCTCCTGAAGCAAGAAATTCATTCTGTTTGGAAGCTTGGTGTAGTGCTTTTAGCATTCCTAACCAGTCCCATCCTGTGATTTATGGGTTATGGTGACTCATTTTAATGTTGATACATTTATTCAAAACATAGTCTAAATAAAGGTTTAGTGTCGATCACATTTACAAACACTACAGTTCGAAATAATTAAAACAAACAGAAGAAAAAAATGCCTGCCAGTTAATTCCACTTATACATGTATTATTATTATGCAAATTAGGGAAAAACCTTTTCAGAGGGTGTCATCCCATCCTTCAGCATCATTTACCATATCTGTATTGAAGCTACTTCAATCTGGCTGCCGAGATGCTGGGCTGGAAATCAGGAGGGCTGCTTCACTCCTGTTTTCAGTTGCTCATCTTTAGTTAAGGCAGTTGGTCCATCAGCAACACTGTTTCACAAACTGTAAGATGAGAAGTACCCTTCCGTATAAAATACTGTGAGATTGATGTGTTTAAAGCAGTCACCAGGCTTTCTTTGTCTGTGGTGCTTTCTGAACTTTTTTTTTCCTTTGTCAGCAATGTGGAAGGGATCAAGGGAAGGCAACCCGCACAACTTTCAGCTTGAGAACTGTGTTCCATAGTTACTATCTAACAATGAAAGCCTAAGAGCTGCTTGTGATTCAGCAACAGTTTTGACTAGTAGGTGCATGTGGACATTTGTAGGAGTGAATTGGCACTGGGTGTTGTACTCAGTTTTTTTGTCAGGTTTACTCAGTAAGGACCACATCCCCACTGCTTCTCCTGTGACCAGTGCCTTTCTGTCCTCCTCCTACATCTGCTCTCCAGACTACCTCTGCCCTGACTCTGTCAGCTCCCATCTTTTTCCACTCCTGTCTGTGTTTTCTTTCTAGCCGTTCTTCAGTGAATTCTTTCAGAGATTCCTGTTTAAATATCTCTGCTGCTTCTTTTCCTTGATCTGTAATAATTCAACCTTCAGAATACATTACAAAACTCTCATTGTTCTCAGGGCCATCAGATATTTAGAAGTGAGCTGTGGGAGCAGGAAAGAAGGAAGAAACTTGTAGAGAGAAGACCCTGGGAAGTGATTTGGGGAGCCTAAGTGGCACTGCTTTCTTAAAGTGGGTATGCTGAATAGACCTGCTGGGCACGTATGTGTCTTTCCATGTGAATTTAGCTGTCTGGACTGGTACTAACATGAGTCTGTCCTTAAGTCTCTGCCCATGTGAATTCCTATAGATGGACAGCACATGACAGATTTCTGCATTTGTCCAAGCCTATGAAGACTCTCTAACCTTTCTGTTCGTTGTGTGCAATGGTTGAAATTTAAATTCACGTTGTCATCTGCAGCTCAGGCTGGGGCACGTAGGAATGCATAACCCTAGTTGTGCAAAGAAGCTGAGCCACAGTTGTGCTTGCTGTATGGGTCTTCTAGATTCAAATAGACTGAAGATGAATGTGTACTTCAAATATCCATGTAGCAGCTCAGACCTTTCATCTCTCTTAGTAAGAATCAGTGTGGTCATGAGCATGCTATCTGATGTCACAGCCAGAGGCTGAACTTGGAGGGTTGTTGCTGGCACTGCACTTCTTGTCCCATCACTCCTCTTGTGTCAGAGACAGTACAGTGCAGCCCTGGTTGTGGGGGGATATCAGCTCAGTCCATGATGAACTGTGATGTTTGCTTATGCATGATAAATGATGATTGCAAATTTTGGGTGAAATTCAGTTTTTGCAGCTCAAGCTGATGACATCTTAGAACACAACCATTCCTCCCCATCTCCTCAAGCTCTGTAGGAATCATCCCAGGAACTCCAGCTTTGCATACAAAACTTTAAACTGTGAAACTGAGACATAAGGGAGTTTGTTGGAGGAGTTAATAATTTTATTATAACTATAGTGATAGAAGAAGCCATGTTACCTAGTTTAAAGCTTGCACAGCTATGTCTACAGAATGCCAAGGCAAAAATGATATTTGTTTGCCACTTTCTATTGCAGAACTACAGAGATTACCCTGTGACTATATGTGAGATATTTAAAATCTCAGCCCAATTTTTCAGTATCTCACAGTTTTCCCCTCCCTTTTCTGAGAGTAGTCAGAAAAATGCTCTGGAATGAATGAAACTTTTGCACAGGTGAAAACTGAAGAAAGATTTTCTATTTTGGCATTTAAGAATTGGAAATGCATCTTTCCTTCCATCTTGAGATAACTCTTGTTCTTATTTTTTCTTATATCTGCTGACTTAAAATTTTCACTCAGTGTATTTATGTACATTTCAAAATTTGGACATTATATCCAGGTTCAGAACTTAGTCAGTGTGTGAAATCCAGAACCAGAGGTCTGCCTCGACCAGATTTTGCCAAGTGCCAACCATTCCCCAAATCTGGGAGAATTCATCTGATTCTCACACTTGGACACAATTTTCATAGGGCAAAGCTGTAGGTCTAAGCATGGACTCTTTGAGAATACTTGTTCAGGAAGAGAACTGGGTAGGTGTTTTTTTTTTTTTTTTTGTTTTTTTTTTTTTTTTTTTTTTTTTGTGTGTGTGCTTTTCTTTAAAAATTTAGTTAAAATTTTTGGAATTATGTGGAAATACGTGGTTTCTGTGATAGGGAAGAAGTTTGTGTACTGAAACTTGAAATGAGGCTGGAAATAAGGGCTCCTTGGCACAGAGACCTGCAAAAACTCAATGCAGGTCAAAAGAAAAGGAAACAGGAAAGAAAAGAAAAAAAGGGAATCAAGGGACTGGGACTGAGGGAGGACTGGGATAAGGAATGCACGTTTGAGAGGAGCAGAGAGAGAAAGGAGAAAAGAAATAGAAGAAAAGGGAAAAGACAAAGAAATGGGGGAAAAATGGAAAAAGTAAAGAGGGCAGAGAGCAAAAAAGAAGAACCTAGAGACAGAAGGAAAAGCTGCAGGGAAGAGGGTTTATTAGAGAAAAAAATCGCAGCTTGCTGAAATATGGTTGGCGTAGAAGATTTTTATTTCATATCCTGCTGCCTAGGCTCTGATGATTCCTAGGCTGAAGGTATATGACACTGGTAGATAACATACGGGCAGCTTCTGTGCTCTTCTGAAAAGCTTTTTGTGTCCCTGACAACTTGTTCTAATTGCACAAGTTCAAACACTTCAGATGTTCTGTGTGGCTGCAAGCACTTTAGAAAAGGTTGATGTAGAAAAGCCATCTCTCTGTGGACTGACTTTTCTTCACAAGTGCTCATGTTGATACTTTAACTTTGTTAATCCAAGCAGATACTATAAGTACATTGAATTTTAAAACATCAAATTGCAGAAAATTTGGTGGGGAAGATGAAATTTGCCTATCTACATATATGTATTTTTGTGGCTGTATATTTTCTGAGAAGCAGAAATGTTTGTTCAAGCACTTCCTTCTGTTTGCCTCCTGCACACCTCGGTTCTTTATCCAAACCTAGCTCAGCCATATCAGCCTCTGACTTCACTTTTAATGAGTGATAGAAAAAGCTTTGAATCTTCAAAGCCTGGGAGACAACATGAAACTTATTATGGTGTGACCAGGAAAAGAATAGTGCATCTCTCACCTGGGACCTCATTTGAGGTCCTCTCAGGAGCTGATCATGGAAATGGCAGGACTGACTGGAGCTGAAAGAGAAGCATAACACAGGAAAAAAAAGGGGTTAGCAACAAGAGATGGGGCTGGTAGATTTTAAGGGTCCTTTCAGTGCTCAGGGGAAGAGTTGGTTGCACAAAGGGATGGCAGAGGAGTTGTTCAGAACTAGAAAGCAAAGGTTGCAGATTAATGTTCCAAGAGAAAGGAGAGAGGTATTTAAAGGGGAATGACTGTACTAGGACTCTGAGTCACTTTAATTCTCCAAACTATGTATATTGTACCCTATGCTCTTGTTAGTGGTTTGAATCACCTAAGATGAAAGACTGGAAATACATGCTTGTTGTGTGAGCAAGTGTGAGAAAAGACAACCACCAAGGATATCCTAAAAATAATAACTGCTGTGTCTTCACACTCACTTCTTTAGGCAATCTTAATGGATTCAAAGGGATTATGATGCCACAGAAATGCAGACCTAGGAAGAATGAAGGCAAAGCTTGATATTTCTACTCTTTTCACACCACCAATTTTCAGTCAGGATGGAAACAAAAGCACTTTAGCTTGGGCAGGGTAATAAACTCTGCTGATTAAACATTCTGTGAGCTACAAGACTATAGAAGCAGCACACATACATTGCAACTAGTCTGTGCTATGCTTGGCTATGCAATCCTGCCTTCAGACCTGCAAGCACAACACCACTCAGCCGGAAAGATTGCTGTCTGTCACCATTCCCAGGTATGCTGTTGTTGGGCATGGTAGAAAGAAATCATAATTAATGTTTGGGCTAGCCAATTCATACACAACCTGCCCACTGCTTTGTCAGAGAATTGGATCTGTACAGCATAAGAAGCTTAACTTTGAAAAATCTGTTGTCAAGGGAAAAGTGATAACAAACCCATTATTCTGAGCTGGTGATAGGTACCTCTCGTCAGTCTGCATGGTCATGGTAGCACATGGGTGACCTATCAGGCTACTAGCATCTCACCTCAAGGTGTATGGACTCCTCCAAGGCTGCTGAGGAGCGGGGGAGAAGTGGAAAAGCCCGTAGGACAAGAAATGAGTGTTTTGATTTTAGTGCTAGTGAAACAAAACTCACTCCTTCTAAAACGTCTGCTAAATCACTCTTTATCTGATGTAGAAGCATAGAGAAGTTGACTATTCAAATCCTGGAGAGGGAACTGCGCCCGTAAAAGTTAATTTGTAGTTTAAACAGCCCCAGCTACTCATAAAATGGAAAGATAATAGCAGCAAGATTTTTCTTCCGCCTGTTTGCATATGTTATGAAAGGTACTACAAAGGGAACATCAGTGATATATTCTGACAGAGTGCAGCAGTTGGCAGATGTTTTTAATTAAAAGAATTCAGGTAATGAAACAGAACCAAGGGTACACAAGATACCACATTTGCACATGTGCCCGTCCCCTTTCACACACTCTTGCTCACCAGGCAGCACCTGCTCACCCAGTTGTCCTTGGACCATGGTCAGCAGAGAGGGAAAAATATAAACAAACTGACTTGAGGAAGACCTCCTCCTTTCCAAAGACACTTTTATTTTCTTGAACTTCTGTGTTCTATAAAACAGATACACAAAGAGTGATTGATGACTTGTGGTTAACATGGATGTACTGTGAAGTCATGCTGCTTTGCAGTTTCTTGCCTTTTTTGTTTTGAGTTCCAGAGACATTCAGGAATAGTTCTGCTAACTCTCCCCTTGCAGACCAAACTAAATATTTATACTTCTTGATGATTTTTACCCTAGTCTGAAGAGCTCCATAAAGTAAGTATCTAGGCAAACTGCAGGGAAAAGGACTTCATTTCAGGTTGTTTGGGTGCTTACAAATTCCTCATCCAATTTGTGAGTTGGGTGAGTTACTTTTGTGTCCGGAGCAGCAAAGACTGAAAATGTGTTCAAAACAGAATAGTTGAAGAGTAGATGTGGGGAGAAAATTCAAGATGTGGTTACTGTTTGTTGTGTTATAGCACACCAACTCAAAGCCAGTATTTTACCTGTCTTATAATCTATCTTGGAATATCTGCATGGCCTGAAATTGATGCTAGTAAAAAGAATTGATAGTGGATTTTTTTTGTTTGTTTTGGGTTTTTTTGTTTTGTTTTCTACATCCATTAGTAGCTTTCTTGATGTGAAGGCTCAAGAGAAGCCAGCTCTATCACTCATCACAAATTCTACATGAGATGACACAGCAGAGAAGAAAGCTAAGCCTCCTAGTTTGGTTGGAAATGGCTTTGATTAGGTAGGAAAACTGGACCAGTATCATTAGGGCAGGGCTATGTGCAAGGAGGACAAATGTAGTGTCCTTAGTTCCTAAAGCACTGTTAACAGTTCTTGAAATATGTCTGCAACCTTTTTTGTTTGGATTACTCTGAAAATCAGTATTTCATTGAGAAAAGTCTGCATCCTTCATGTGCAGCTTTTACCATCTTGTGTATCATCTCCACAAAAGTTAATGTTACGGTAGAATAAGGTGCAAGGCTGCATCTTTGAATGGCTTCAAGTGACTCTCTGCTACATTATAGAATTCAATTAGCTAAAGAAAATGAGACTGAATCTTGTCTATTTCCAGGGGTTACTTTCTTATATTTTAAATGATTATTGATTTCAAAAAGAAATAAGTTTTCTATGTTTTTGAAAGTTTGTTTTTTATTAGGTTTGTTTGATCACAGTTGTCTATGTCCAAGGTGAGCAAAGGAGCGTATTTACACTATGGCTCTGAAGTATTTGGTTATAGAGAACTGAGATTGAAGTCAGTCCCTGACCGTACAGCAGTGCATGAAAATGTGTTGAAAATGCTTTTGTTTTGTTGTTGTACTACTATTACAGTATCTCATGATCATGGCTGTATTAATTTACATGATACCCCAGTTTGAAAAGCAGATAATTGGTACCTGAGTTTCATGGGTGGGGGCACAGACTGAGAAATGATGACTTCCAAAAATCACACTGCCCTTATCTCAGTTAGGTCAATTAGTCAAATTCAGGTCTTCCTAAGTATGAGTAACACTGAAGCCAAAGGAAGCTCTCTGTAGAACAAGCTAGTAAATGTTTCATATTAATTCAAGTTAATTTTGTGGGCAACTTCAAAGCCCACATAAAATCATATCTCAGTTGGCAAGGAGACTTCCTGTGGGTCTGTTCTCATTTGTTAAACTTCCAGACTATCACTGGAATTTAGGATTATCCTAAAGCCAAATGAAATCTAAAATTCTTAATTTTGATGCTCATTCAGTTATCTCAAGTATTCCTGGTGCGGGACGTCAGGCACAAGACAAGAGATTCCTGTGAATTTACTGCAAGATGAAAAATACAGCAACACATCACCTCATGTCAAACCCTGATTATGGATGAGCTGTTTGCTCTTATGTCCTTCCTCAGACACTTATAGGAGACTTTCCAAACAAGGCTTTTAAATGTTTGCATTGAATAAGCCTTTCCAGGCTGGAAGATGAAAGAATTCCAAGGGATACTGCCCCTACAGTGGCACTGCAAATGAATGGAATCAGAGATGGTCTTGCTCCATTGGCACAACAGTCGTGTCAGTGTCTGCGGTGCCTTCACATACAAAATTGTGTTATTAGGGTGGTGTGTCTTTAGGGTGCACTTGTGATGCTTTTTGCTCTTTAAAAGCTTCTATTTGCATTTACCCAGTTAATTATAACAAGTGCATCTGAAACTTTCAAATGTTTTTATATGTACTGAGATTCCTGTATCTGTGTTGGCATTTATCCTTGGAGAAGTTACTCTTAACCTATATAAAAGGTGAGAGTTTCATAAAGAAGGTTGCAGTGTCCCACAAGGTCTATTATCCATGAATTAGGAAATGAAAACTTTTTAATAAGAGAAGCGTCCATTTTCTCGTCTCTCCCTGTACTGAAAAGAACTTCTGTTACAGTCAGCCTACCACTATCTCTGGACTATATCTTACTCTTTGATAGGTTACCATTCAAATGTAATGGGAAGACTGTCCACCAGTCTGGAATATTTGTGGAAACAGAGTTCCATGGTTGTTGGAATTGGTTCCCTAACGTCCAGTCATTAACAACTATGTTTTAAAGCTTTCTGTCAAAATATTTCAACAATTCATAACTTGATTTTCACCTTTCATGGTAAACATTCACTGTTTCTATGTCCAGAGTCTAAATGCTTAAGTAAAACTAAAAAATAGTTTTCATTTGTTTAAAGACTGGCCATTTCATTCTTAGACAGATGTAGTGGTTATATTTCTTACATGCTGTTAACTTCCTTGCCTCTTACTCTTTACTGTGATTCCAGCTCCTCACCAGCATGAAGCATCATTAAAGTAAGCAAGGCATTTTTAAGAGTAGGAAGATTCATGTATCAAATGCTTTGCGACTGAATAATGAAAGTATTGGAAGGAAACACTTGTGTGCTATGTCCCATGCTATCCTTTAGTGCTATGTACAAGTAAGGTGAATTTTAAAAGTTTTCCATAAATTTGAATGTAATCAAGAGCAATGGTATGAGATTTCCAGATGTCTTAAAAGGCTTTCACAATCTTAGTTCTGGTGAATTTAAAGCTTGAAATGTCATTTTAAAATTTCTCTCTTTAATTCTTTCTCTCTTTCCTTCACTTTGTCTTTCCTTCTTTCTCTGTTTCTTTCTCCATCCTTTCCCCCAGCCAGTAATTCTGCTCAGGGAGGTGGTGGAGTCTCCTTCTGTGGAGATATTCAAGACCCGCCTGGACACCTACCTGTGCAACGTGGTGTAGGGAGCCTGCTTTGGCAGGGGGGTTGGACTTGATGATCTCTAGAGGTCCCTTCCAACCCCTACAATTCTGTGATTCTGTGAGTTAACAAAGTAAATGTTAAAACAGAAATGAGAGTTAACAAATGGAATAAGCTGCTGAGAAAACATACATAGCAGTTGTGGTATAAACACCTTGCTTGAAAGAATAGAATTTCTGTAATATCTCTCAGTTTTCATGAAGAGGGGAAAAGAAAAAAAGTTTCACAGAGCAGTATAAATAAATAACAGTGTGATGTGTAACTAATATTTTCTAATTTTCATAGGAGCCACCATCTTGGCAATATTGTGTTGCTTAGGAACTAACAAAAACATGTCTTTTTTTGTTTTGTTTTTAATGGTTCCTTTGTGCCCTGATATTTTTCCAAGTTGGCAGCTGTAAGGAAAAACAATGTGATTTGGTTAGATTCAGCCCCTCTCTTTCTCAAGTCTGGAACAGAACAGATAAGAACTCGTGTGTCAGAATACAAAGTTTACTCAGCACGAGTCAAAAGCTTTTGATGTTTGCTATCCAATCTGGCCCGGCATCTTTGAAGTTCAGTTACTCATACTACAGCCCCATCAGTAAGAAATAGTCATTTCCCCCTATGTTGTTTGAAACACTTGACAAATAGGAACAGCCATAGCATTGGCAGCAAGATATTTTCTGAGTTGATCTAGGCTTTTTTTTTTTTTTTTTTTTTTTTTTTTTTTTCCTTCTCTCCAGTAAGAATGAAAATATTCAACAGAGTGTAAAGAAGAAAACTGAAATGTAATTAAGTATTGTGTTCTTGGAATGTGTTTGTCTGCTGTTCATGAATTAAATGTAGTGCACAATACAGTCATGGTAAAGGCTCTAGAAATATTCACTGCGTCTTATTTGTTTGCCTGTCTTTGAAATGAGATGTAGGTCTCATTTGTTGAAAAGAATGAAACTTCTTTTAAGCGTTACCAGTACCAACACCATGGCTCTTCTGACACAAGAGAGGTATTTCCATTCCCCATTTTTTTTATTTTTATTTTTTCCTTAATCAAGAGGTCAAATTCAGAGCCAGTGTAAATAGGAAGAATGCCTTTCAAATTGGTCAACCTGGGCTGATTTACACCACCAGCTAAGGATGTGGCCCAAAGAGACTGAAATTAAGGAAATTGCCCCCAGTAACCCATCACAAAGACAGAAGTGGAACCCACCCCTGAAAGCCTGTCATGTGCTTTAACTACAAATTCATAATTAAAGCAGGAAAAGCAGTATAATCTGTGGGGTAACTCTTATCAGGATCTTTTGAACTGTGCAATGAATTATTTAATTGGCATGGATGAATTCCTTTCACTTGAACAAAATCCAGCCACAGTGTTAAGTATTATGGATGTCAAATATTAAAATGATTTTCCTGTGCTACTAGTAGTGTTCTTTGAAGGAACAAGGTCTTTGTTCTAGGAAAAAGAGCTGTGCAATCAATATACAACTAGTGAAGTCTCACATTCTCTACCTTTTACTGTGCAAACCTTGGATAACAAAGCAGGAACCCCTCCTCTTTTATTCATCATGAGTTCTTAAGGAGACCAGTGTTTGTTATTTTTTAAAGGGTATTCTAAAGGGTCAGTTAGACTACATTCAGTAGCCAAGTGAAAACTATACAGACAGAAGGAGTACCACCACCTTTAATTGTAAATCTGCAGTCTCAACAAATTGTGACAAATCCAACTTCTATTTTTATTGTAAATATGCCCTGAGTTAGCTGTTGGGAGGATGAAAGCCTCATGTAAAGGATACAATTGTGTTACAAAGAAAAATACCTCACAATGAGGAGATTGACAGGGTCTCACAGAAGGAAAGCTTGAAAAAAGCAATTAACCATTGAGGATTTTTAAATAACATCTGGGTTTTTAGTGTGTGGCATTGAAATTCTTTTTCTTCTCTTCTTTTGTCATGTTCTCAGCTCTATTTCGTGACTTGCCTCTTGCTATCAGTCTGTTGACCTTCCCCATTTGGAAAATATGAAATTTGGGAGATGGGTACCAATTCCTAACTGCAGCAGAAGATAATACACTCTTCACCCTGTAAGGGAAGGAGCTGAGTGATAATATGAGTTGCCTCAGAGAGAGATGGATACTGCGATACTGAAATATATGGAAGCTGTTCTTAATGTGACTCAGAGTGATTGGTAGGTTTCGGCAGGTCTTGAGTTATAACTCTGTCAGGCCTGGAAGGAGCTCCAAACACTATGTTTTTGTTTTTTACCTTGTGGCTAGTGGAGTTAGCAAGACAAGCTTTTCAAATGAAGAGGCTGGGACTCTTGATATTCCTGCAATTAAAAGAGAGGCATCTACATGTCAAGATAAAGTACTTGCTTATGGTCAAGTCTCCTTTTCTCTAAGAAGGGGTGGATATCATGGAAAAGGGTGTGAACTCAGGTGTTGTGGACCACACTTGATTTTTTTTTTTATGCCTTTAAATCTTTTCTATAGGAGGATATGGGTACTGTTCCAGCCAAAGACAGCATTTGTTTGATGTCATTAAAAATGTTGGTAGAGCTCATGTCAAAACAGTCAGAAGTACGCTAATGTGAGATAAAACTATGAACAAAACAAGGGCTAGATCTTGAAAATGATTCCCTGTAACCTGCTGGCCAGGTCTATTGTCTGTTTGGATCCAGCTGCAGTGATTTTACAAATTGCATTGATGGACTCCAAAGTCCCATTGAACTCCTTATTCTCAATGGGCTTGGTGGAGGAAGGTGTGCCTCCTAGGGAGATGAGGGAAATTCCTTGTAAAAGAACCTTGTAAGAAGAGGTAGATTTACACATAGTTAGAAAAGAACTCTAGCAACATCTTAACTGAGAATAAATGATGCATTTAAATTCAGTAAGGGAGTAGTATTGCTGCCAGTTGATCCTTGCAGACATGTTCTATGCCCATACCAGAGTGAAAAGAGTCAGCTAATGGGAAGCTGGTCTTTTCTCTTTTTTACTCCCTGTTGAAAAGTGTCCATCTCCTAGGGAAATACTATTAGCAAACTTCTCCTTCCATACAAAAGGCTGGAAGGTGGTTCTTGAGATAGAGAAAAGCAAGTGAAAATCAGCAAAGTTCCGTAGATCTGATTTACTGCAGTCTTTGTTTTGATCCAGTGGATCAGGTTTGTAAAATGATCATTTTGCCCAACAGAGGATGAAAATGCCAGTTAATTGTGTAATCCCAGAAAGATAAACTGCTGGAATTTCTTATTTTGAGTGCAACGTGAATCTCTTATGTCACTTGGAAAGTGGAAAGAAATCTTAGAAACACTGCAGGGGAATTACAAATTAGATCTCTGGACTTCAATTCTTACACATGTGCAAACTCTGAAAGTCCTTTGTGTTCCCAGTAATCCACTTCGCTGCTATGTAGTTCCAGGTACTGTACAGCTCTGGTGGTTCTGTTTTTCTACAGCTGTCAGCTGTGAATGTATTTGTGTTTGAACTGTAGAATAGGAAGCTCTGTGATAAATCCACATTTGTCTCTATGTTCTGTGCTACGCAGCAGATGCTTCGAGTGACTTGCTGCAGTGAGACTTACAACCGAGTTGTTTCTGTTGGAGGACATGGTGAGCTTTCTGGTTCTGACTTACCACGGCATTTGTGAATTGAAGGTATTACACTGTACAGCATTATTTTATTTTCCAGATTCTCCTTCCAAAGAGCGGAAACTCGTAGGCTGATGTTTTGACAGTAAAGCAAATGTCTATTGCTCTTTTATGAATTCTGACAAGCTACTGTACATAACATTTATTTAGTGCTGTATGTGTGTTGCCAGCAATGCTAGCTAAATTTCTTCCACAGAAATAAAAAGATCTGATCAATCATATGATCTGGGCAACCCGTATTTATATCTCCAGTGTGTCATAACCTAGTGTTGCTTGTCATTTCTTATCTGATCTACAAATATTACAAAAGCAATTTTCTGTCAGACTAAGGCTTGATCACAGTTGACCTCAAACACCTAAGCATATTCACTTGAGAACATCCAAAGCTCCACGAATATTTACGGGTGGTGTTCTCTCTCGGCAGCACCCATCAGTATCAGACAACCAACCTGATGTCTTCCAGTTAGGTTCCTTCCACCCTCATATGCTTTCACATCACTTACCTTTTGCCAGTTTCTAAGTATTCTGGAGATAAAAATAGTGATATCTTCCTGTTTTCAGCTGGGCAGTATGTGAGCTTAGAGAGAAAGCCACTCCTCTTATCTCACCCTCTCTCTCTTTCCCTTTTCTCTCTCTTACTAGTTTGGTCTTTGTTATTACAAAATGTATCTTTTTTGTTGTTTGGAAAGTGTACAATGAAAACAGAATGCCAGCTGCATCTTTGCTGAAAGAGCAGCCTTAGTTAGCACAGTAGCTTCGGAGCACACTGGGAAACTGTTGATGCTGCAACCTCTATGACTGTGAGAATATTGCTCTTGGAGTTGTTTTTTATCAGGAACTCAGAGCTGTTGGCTGGATGTCTGTGGATTTTTCTGGATTCAAATTTATCCTCCCCCCCTCCTTTTCCCCAGTACCAGATTTATCTTTGAAATGTACTCACAGATGGTATAAATCATTTCTAAATGTCCTCGATACAATGCAGTTTCTTAGGAATTCCTCTCCTCTTGTTTTGCATTTTTTTTTTTCCTTTGGCATATTGAAGTGACCTTGGTGTGTCTTACAACACTCAATATCGGGAGGCTTTATAAAACTCATATCTCAGAAGTGTCTGACATTACATTACAAGAGGATCTGTAAACCTCTGTGAGATGACGAATGTCTTTTTTAAACAACAGACCAAGACTTCATTTAAATTAGTAACGTGGAGATTAGAGGAGCTCTCACAGGCTGTGCTGCAGCCATGCCAGGACTCTAGGAATATCAGTCACATGAAAGCTGTTAAGTTTGAGATGGAAATAAATCAAGGAGCCTGTAAAAACTGTCAGCAGGTCAGGGAAGTTTATGAACTCTTGCTGTATCTAATCATAAATCATAAGAATAAGCTAAAACTGAGAAGAAAAATGTCCTCTTTTGTAATCTAATGCTGTCTGTTAAGGCAATAAAACTCAAATGAAATGCATGCATTGCAATTTTTAGTTGATACTTTACATTATTACCAAAGTGAAGGAAGAGTTTCAAAGTTATAAAAGTGAGACAAATGAGAGGTGGGACTGTGCTGGTTGCCATTTCCAGGCCTGCATCTCTTCTGGCTTCCAGAAACAAAGAGCACTCATCCAGGAAAGCACTTAAGCATGTGTGGAACTGCAGACGCTCAGGCCGACTTAATAACAGCAATGGCACAGATTCATATGCTTAAAGTAACATATGGGCACAATCTCTCTGCTGGACAGCAGCTTAAGGGATGGGTGCAGTAATCAGCATCATGCTGCTGTACAGAGAGCAAAGATCAGGTCTTGGAAGCGTGCCTGAGCTCTTGGCTATGGAGTGAAGCAAAAGGCAGAGGTGAAAGTAGTTGGGCACCGTGGGCGTAACAGAAATATTTTCTGGAGGGCACCAGCCATTTAACCTTCCAATTTCTCTCCATTGTCACTTTCAAAACTCTTATGACCAGCTTTCTTGCTTTTCAAATGCACTAGTTCTGGAAACTAGAAGCCACTGGAATAAAGCAGAAGTGGCTTTGTCAAGTTTTAGTCCCTTTGTTCCTTAAACCCATGGTCTTCTGTGTCATTCAGGAAGCATTCAGCATCTGTTTAGGGCCCCACTGGCTTCAGCAGTGCTCTGTATGTGGGTTAGGGTTTATCTGTGGGGATAGGGTTGCAGGGTGAGGGCCATGGACTGAAAATCCTCCTTGCCTAGCATAGTGTTGTGAAGCACTGTGAGTATTTCCGACACTGTGGATACTGTTGTGCCGTTGATCCATCTCAGAGTATGGTAAGTGTTCTCAGTACTTAACAATAGCATGCCCAGCAAGGAAGATTTTACAGTCTGGGGCCCTGACCTTGCAATCTGATCCCCACAGACATATCCTTATCCCTGTCTGGACTAGCCCTGAGGTCAATAGGACCGGTTGAGGAGTAAAATACTATTCAGTATGAATAAAGAGATAGGGAGGAAAAGCCTGATACGATATGAACAATGCCTGAAAGAGGGAGAGAAAACATCTCAGCTTGCATTTAACAGAATACAGAAACATTTGAGGTTAGCTTTTCTACCTCTGCTTCTTAGCAGGACTGTGCATGCTGGCCTTGAAGTCATCTTGAATGTTTTTGCCGCTGAGAAATTTGAAAGGATTGTGTGTATACAATTATACATTATGTACATAGATTTTACACCTGGGTGTTCAAACTGAGGGTTGCAGAAGTCAGTGTGAAAAGATACTGCTAGGGAAAATATATCAGCGATAAAGAAATCTTGCTGAAGTTGTAAAATAATTGCAGGCTGAACACCATACTACTGTAAAACGGTAATTGTTAGGTGCAAAGTGATTTGGGGTTATGATGTGTTCTCAGGCCCAGAGGAATTTTGGCATCTTACAGTAGTTCTTAAAATTTAATGAGTCTAGCAGGGTTTCTCCAGCCCTGGCCAAACACAGCCACAAGGGGAAGAAGGTGGACATGCCCCTTTTGTGAAGTGACAGCACTGGGATGAGGAGCAGGAGAAAGAGCCAGGTAGGCTCTCTAAATGCATTCTCCCAACTCCCTGTTCTGCTGATGCACATGGGCCTTTGCTCTCGCTGACCTCTTCTTCTCCCTAAGTGCTTGGCCCACTCTGCTTGTCCTCCCCGCTGTTAAACCAGCGAGGGGCCTGATTAACCTCATGTGTGCATTGCCCGGTGGGGACTAATTACTTGTACTTCCTTCTGTAGCGCTGAAAAACATGTTTTATATTTGCCCTTCAGACACAGACAGGACATCAGGATTGGGAAAAGGCTATAAACCAGCTCTTCATTAGCTTCTCTTCATTGTTACTGGGACAGGACCTTATGGCTTCACTTCCTCTGAGAGGGGCTTACTGAGACAGAAAAAAACGCAGGTGCCCAGGTGCCCATGACATAGTTTTCCCCTGTAACCAACCTGAATAGCTTTCAAGAGCAGAGATCAGAGACTCTGGCTTTTGTAATGTCAGCATCCTTGTTAAACATTTAGCAATCTGAATTCCACTGCCGTAATGCCTCTAGCTTTTTTGTTCAATGGACACAAATCCTTTAACAGACTTGTAATGATATTAAAGATGAATGAAGGACATACAATATTTAATTCCTTGTCTGTGATCTTTAGTGCCGAGCAGTTTGATCTGAGCGTTTGCTTATTGTACTGAAAGCAAAGGTTTAGTAAATAAGAAGGGAGTTCGGTGGGTGGGATGGTGGGGAGAGCAAGGATCAGGCAGCTCCTGAGGCTAGGAGGGATGGCCCAGAAGGCTGCGGCTGAAACACGGCTCTTACGTCTTCAAAATAAAGGCAACAACAAAGTAAATTGGCAATGGGGGATTTCCTAACTGATCACAAGGACGAGGAAAAAGATTATTACATAAATCAAAAGCTTTACTAAAAGATCAGTCAAATGTGGACTAGGGAGATGAGCTGGTAGCAAACATCTTTACATTGTCAGGTCACCCACTACACTATCTCAAAAACAAGACTTTTATCAACTGAAGACTTCTGAGAAGCTGGCGTGTAACAAATTGATGTCTTGGAGCTCAGTTGGCTGAGAATGGCCAGGCAGAAAAAGTACAGTTTACCCTAAACCATTGACCAGGAGCATGGTCAGTGTGCTGCGACAGGCAATGAGTGTGGAGAGCAGTGCTCAGCAGGGTGTTCCCTGGCTGCTGGCAGCCACTTCCCACCCACAGGTGTGAAGCCCCTGGACACCTGTGCTTTCTGAAGTCACCTTCATGAGCTGTGCCAAAGTTAACGAACTTCAGGCATGTACTTCCCTCTGGTCCTAAGTTTGTTTTTCTTGCAAAATATATACTCACCTCTGTACGTTCTGAACTGAAAGGGGGAAAATAGAAGATCTGCATGAGGTGGGGACAAGCTTCTCTTCTATACAGGGATGTTTCTCAGTAGTGTTTGCTGTTCAGAGAAGGCAATGGCAACAGGATGAAAGAATGGAAAGAGCTCTTTAATGACAGTGACTGAAAGGATTCAATTTGTCTTCCTTAGGAAGAAGACAATAACAGGAAAACATAAATGAAAAGACATAAAAACTGTAGCAATCACTGCAACAGGATGTTATTAAGAGCAATAATTTAGTGAGATTAAAATTAGAATAGCTTCTTATTTGGCTAATGAATTTGGTTAAAAAAAATATATGTTAAAAAATACATACGTAATAGCTGCCTCTGACCTGAGATCTCCTGAATGCTGATCCACTACACAGATTCACTGGTTCAAGGTACTGAAATCAGATGAGCTTCAAATCTAATGCAGAGTGACACTTCTCCTCCTCATCAATTTGGGGTCTGGAACACTGTGATCAGTCTGGTGTTCTTGCCTTTGGAAAGCTTTCACGCCTCCACAGTGGTACTCATGGCCTGATTTTTACTTCTTGCCTAATCCAATTCAGAACTGATTCTGCCCCGTGTTTTTCCTTAGAAATATTTTTTTCTGTTTTTAGAATGTTTATCTTCTCCTAAAAGGGAAAATGAATTTGAAATTAAGTTTTTTTTTTTGTTTGTTTTTTGTTTTTTTTTTTTTTTTATCAGTTGAAAATGTTTGGTTTCAGTGCCTTGAGGGTGTCTTTTATCGATTTTGATATTTCACTTCAAGTATCTAAAATCCTCCGTACTTTCACTTAGGAAAGGTCTGTTTTGATTCTTGATAATATAATCTTTGCAGTTTTGGGTAAAATGTGTGGTTGTTGATTGTTTTTCTCCAGCAAATCTGATGGAAAAACTCTCACCTTTACAACATAATTCATTATTCAGTAATTAGTAATGCAGAATATATTCAGATTCACTATCAGAATACCATTAGAAATTATTTTTTTGCCCATTGCAGAAGAAAGGAGTAGGTGCATTGCACAAAGGGCTGTAATTGGGATGAAAGAGAGAAGTGTTATCAGTCTTTTATGCTTCGGGGCATAATCTGATCACCAGCTGTAGTCAGAAGAGATCACCGTCTATTATTTAATAGGAAAAAATGTGTCATATTTTGATGATGAGTTGTAGAGGAAGGGTATGGCTGATCAAGCATTGAAAGCAACTCCACTAGCAAAATAATTTTTTCATCTGAATTGACTGTGTGTGTTCGTTGTACGTTAGCTAAATGCGAGCTAATACATTTTGCAACTTTCTTCAGATTTGCGTTTTTGGAGAGTGACCAAAAGGGCAACGTTTAAAGTAAGGTCAGGCAGCAAAGCAGTGTGAACATGGTAGCAGACCAAGCAGCTTGCCGCTGTCGGTGAAACCAATGGAACATCACTTTTCTTTAGAGTTTGGGAAACGTGAGCCATATGGAATTTCTGCTCCACTGTGTTTACTGAGAGGACGCTGGTTCAGGCAGGAGCTAACTTTCTTCACAGCAAATTGCAGGCTGCTTCCCTCTTCAGTCAGTAGAGAAGATTTTTCTGCTCGAGAACATCTCCAGGGAAATTGGAGTTTTATTAGCTGATTTTATGTGTGAATTGGCTTAGTTTTACTTGTAATCAATAGACACAATACTATCCCTGTAATTTAAAGGGTGGAAAACCCTAACATTGTTAATAGAGATTGAAGTTCTTTATCCTATCTGTCTGTCCTCCTGAAATGCAGGGGGAGGAGTGAGTGAAATGTGCAGTAAGTGGGAGCCTCCCTGGGCTGTGCGTGTGCAGGGAATGGATGGCTGTGCAAAATGTAAATGACTGGTACAGACAGACAAGGATATGTAAAGAGTAACCAATCATCAGGTATAAAACATCAGGGAAAGAAGAAAGCTGGACAGATTACAGAATGAAATTAAGAGTGCAAAGAAGTGATAAGAAAAGCGAAGGCTGAGAATGAAAGGAAGATAGTACAGGAGGGTAAGACAGATAATGAGAAATGTTTCCAGAGCATAAGGGCCAGGAGGTCAGTGAAGGAGAGCATGAGGCCTCTAACACATCACAAAGGTAATTTATTGTCAGAAAACATTTCTAAATGTAATGTATGCTGTGGCTTGATACTCACAAAAGGAGGACAGGGGACAGATGCCACAGGCGGACATAAATTTCCCCAGGGAGGATGAAGAAATATGGGGAAGAGGGGAAGGAGTCAGGCTGACACAGGACTGCCCTGTGACCTTCGAGGACTGGCAAACAGTGTCAGGATGGGATATTAATTGAGAAAAATAATGTCTTATCATTGTGCCAGCTGAACTGACGGGACTGAAAGCGAAAACAGTCTGTCATTTCAGGCTACTATTAACCCATCTGAGCTGCTTCTGTGCAGCATCCTGGCCTCAATGGGACCCAGTTTGTCTAGAAATAGAACTTCTGTTTTGGCCAGATGGAGGTGAAAAGACTGCTACATGCTTCTGAAGTCACAACCAGCTTTAAGTTCCTTAATGTATGTATGGATTGTTTTCCTGCAGCCCTGAAATAAGGGGAGTATAGGGCAACGATGACATCCCATGGCACTGGTAACCACCATGGCTTCCTTCTCGTGATAGGAAAGTAAGAAATATAACACTAAGATCCAGACAGGTTACCTTATTCATGCTGCATTTTGCTATTTGCCTTCCACAGGTGTTCTTGGGTATTCATAGGAAAGATCTTTTTCTGAAAAGGCCTGGGGCTACATTATTAGCTGGTGCAAGTCAGTATTGCTACAATGAATAGAAAATGCAGTTTGATGCAATATTCACAATCTTTTTTTCTCCTAAGGCCTTTCTCAACTATTCTCTGACAATATTTAGCAAAGAATTTTTCCTAAAGTTGAGGGTCTGCAAAGATGAGAGTTACTGGATCTGTCTCCTGCATTAGATGTACTTTTCCTTTCCCGCATAAAGCAGAAGGCAGGGAACCTCCTGGGGAGGAGATACAGATGTGCTTTGTTCTGCCCAATCACCTGCTGGTGTGGAGGTACTCACTCTGGCAGTCTCACCAGCACAACAAGAAGGCAGCAGAATTGAGAGAGAGCCACAGCCAGCTCCTCCTTTTCGCATGGGGCAGCTCAGACAAAAGAAAAAGCCAGCTGAGAGCTGACAAGGCAGCAGGATTTTTTTCATGTTCCCTGCAGGTAGGTTGAGTCTGTACCACCAGATTGTGTAGCTCTTGTTTTGCATTTCTTTCTGGGAATATTTCTCTTGCCTCCTGTGGGGTGATGTGTGAATGAGTGCGTGCTCACTCATGTGAACAAGGATGACGTGCTCTGTCCCACAGATAGTTGTGTGATTGTGTCATTTCTTTAGTGAGGGAAGGTCTAAGCCAGTCATCTCAGTTGAATCTAGCTCACAATATCCGTTCTCAATGTCAATTACTACTTATTTCTTTGACAAGGCTTTTAAATTAGAAGCACATTTCCTTGGAGATCTCTATGGGAATAAGCAGTTCCAGCACTCTAAGAACATTTTGACAATCTCCTTTTAAAGCTCTGTTCATTGATGGCGTGAGCAAAAAGAACCGGTAGCTTCACACTGCTTAATACTAGCAACCATGAAGCCTGGGTAGGTTATAGATAGGCCAGTCTGTCCAGATAATTCAGATGGTACCAGGTTGTAGAACTAGCTACTGAAACCTGGTTGTCTATGTGCTTAATTTATTAGAAGCAGCTTTGGCCACCTACTGTTCTCCAGGCAATCCCCTGGCATGACTGCTGGTTAGCACAGGCCAGAGGCAGTCACAGTAGGTGGTTTGGATGCGACCACCCTATTTAACAGTGTAGGTGTGGCCTGCTTTATGCCAGCTGGTCTCAGTGTCAGAGTGGTCTGAGGTACTTTTAATTTACCAGCAGAGACGAGGCTTTAACTGTCAGTAAACCACATGGCATAACTTCCGAATGATAGCAGAGGACCTGATCTTTGTTTCATTCCAGACTTACACTAAGTATCTTTCTTGGTTTTAATAAATTCATTCCTTATTTATTTTGCTATGAAAGAAAGATAAGAGTTTATATGGAAATGTGCTGCAGACCAGTGGTCTAAGTGTAAGCATCTCCAATGGCTGGAGCTCCATGGGAGGGGAGAGGTCAGTATCAGGTGCAAGGTGTCATGCATAGCACTGCATGAAGTACTACTACTGAATCTCACAGTCATCGATAGGCCTTGCAGAACTGATCCAGCTTTTTGCTTCCTGCTGCTGCAAAGCTCTGGGAGCTCTAATTTTAGCTGAGGGTTATCTCTTTTTGATGTGACTGGAAGCTTGAAAGTCCTAAAAATCACAGCATGAGGCTTAGGGATGTGCAGATCTCCATCATAGCCTGCTAGGTTTGTCAGTGATCTGGGAGAACAGCACTTATGGAAATGGCAATTGTGTTGAGCTGCAGAACTTGAGTTTCCAGAGATCACTTAGAAGTGTTTCAGTTATTCTTAAACAATTATATTTTTCAGAAAATTGAGGCATTTCTGGCGAAGTAGAAATCCCATTTTTCAAGCTAAAATGTTGCTAGCTAAAAGTTGAGCAGGAAACAGAAGGATAACACACAACTTATGGATGCTCCTAGCTAGAGTAGTACGTCATTCAGGAGAGAACACTAGTGATGGATCACTGGATAGTACTTAATAAGAATAAAAAAAGTACTTGCTGGGAACAGTTATGGCTGGGTGGGAGATGACTATTAGTGCAACAAAGGAAGCAGACCTAGATGGGCTTCCGGACCCTTGTCTGTCTTAAAATTTCCTATGTAATCTCCATAGGCATCTCCTTCAGTCTAAATGTACTTTGGCCAGTAGCCTTGAGGTTTATTAACACCATGGAAAGTAATTATTGCCTTGTCCACACTCCCCATGGCAGTTATTGTTTAAGTATTTCCCTTCTCCTGGATTGCAGGAAAACAATCCATTACATAAATCTACTGACAAACAGTTATGCTGCAGCAGCTCGAGAAGCGCAATATTCTCTCTGTGCTAATTTCAGTAAAACAGCACGTTTTTGTAAATGAGCTAATCTACAGAAAGTGACAGAATGTTACATTGCTGAGGCCCGGCTGAGCTAATGGTACAAAATGAAAGAATGTTTTCACTCCCTGTTCTCTGAGTTCAGTCGGCATAATAAAATACTGTTTTCCTTCATAGAATATACATCCTTCTACTTTGCTTCTCTGTCAAAATAAATGACTGGCGTGGAATTAAATGGGTTGTTCCTGGACATAGGATGTTATGATGGAAAGGAGTGTTTGCTTACCCAGCTTGTATCTTTGCTATTACAATGCTCCTTACCTTGCATTTTGCAGTGCTCTTTCCAATTTAGTGTTAAATGTCTCAAGCAGCCAACCCTCCAGTGCTCTTCTTACAGGTCTTTTGCTCAGCTTCAGGGTGTGAACTCGCAAGCAAATATAGTCACGTTACTGAGGATTAATGAAGTAGCCCACTGTAATTATGAGCAAAAACACTTGAACTTGCCCCAACAGCAAAATACAGCATGTGAACATAAATTACAGCTGACATAAATGAGAAGAGACCTTCTCAATACCACATGTTAGCATGATTTTGTCCATGGCTGGGGTGGAATAAAAGCTTTGAATAGTCTGTAATAGTAATAATAGTATCACAACTGTCAATTGAGAAGTGGGATAAGTTGGACACTTTTCTTGTGGTAGCTGGAAAGTTCTGTCTCCCTGTTCCTCTCCTGTTTTTGTCTTATGACTCCTAGCTATATGCCTGTGCAGCACGGGCAATCAATTCCATTCCTTTGGGGTTAATATCCTTGAAAATACCACAGACCGCAAAATGACTGAGTTGTTATTTCCCCTCACAGAAGGGCCAGGCCCTCTGCTCTGCTGTATTCTAGCACCCTAGATTTTGGCTCTGTGTTTTCTCCCTGTCAGTCTGTGCCCTGCAGCAGGGCTTTGATTTGGGTCTGAGAAAAGATGACAAATGTCACCACTGGCTTGACTGTAGCTTACAGCCTCCTAAGTCAGTGTTTATCACAGGTTTAAATCATATCATGAATAATAAAGATAGAAATTAACTTTCATCTGGGAATTTTTATAAGTCTTCATCAAATGGCGCGTTCTGTGTTGTGAAATCTGTACTTAATGTGCCTCAAAGGGAGCAGAGGGGCAGTGCTGAGCTCTGCTCTCTGATGACTGAGGGAATGGCATGGAGCTGTGTCAGGGGAGGGTCGGGTTGGGATTTGGAAGAGGTTCTTCACCAGGGGATGGTGGATTTTGAACAGGCTCCCCATGGCCCAAAGCCTGCTACAGTTCAATAAGTGGTTGGATGGTGCTCATAGGGTTTGAATTTTCATTGATCCTCTCTGGATTCTGGAGTTTGGTTTGATGATCCTGGTGCATCCCTTTCAGCACAGGATATTCTATGATTTGATAATACCTGAGCATACCTTGTTAAACTCTTAGATCCAGGATGAGGACAGTGGGTTTAGTTAAGATGAAAATTCAAAGGTTTTTAAGACAGAAACCAAATAGTGAAGATTAAATTCACATCAAATAAGTGTGACTAAGTACATGTCTGCGTATAGCAAGACTCAAAGTGGAAATGGAAGTAGCTCAAGCAAAAACTGGGTAAGATGAAAATCTTTGTTAGAGAATCTCCTATTGGTCCAGTTTGTGCAAGGCAGTGCTGGCAAAAGCCATGCCTGTCAGTGCTTTCGATTCACCACGTAATATGTAGCTGACACACTGAGTGACTGCAGCAATTCCAGTAGGCAACCTGGCCTGCAATGCTCCTGGAAACACTGCAGTCTCACCAAAAGTGGGATAGAAATTTCTACATGTCACCATTTGTAGTATTGTCTTTTCTCATTAATCTCATGTAACTTTGGAGAGATTCCAGAGAAAATGATGGAGATGTCTCTAGATAAAACTGCTGCAAATGAAAATGAAACCTGGTCCCTAAATCATTCTAAAACACTCTGTCATGTTCTGACACAGCTTTATTTGTAAAGGTGCATACTCTAGCCAATGTTAATGGAACTGGAAACTTAAAGTTTTTGTTATCACACTGCACATGACAAGCTAGCTGTTTCTAGAAGGATGGCTTGGAAAAAGCCATTTAGATGTCTGTTTCATGAGATGACTGAGAACTCTGTTACTGGTCAGTACTGAGTGGCTATTGGTCTGTCTCAGGATTCCTTTTTCTTTTTTGTACATCAGGCCTCTGAAAAACTCTTCTGTCTGTCAGAAACATTCTTATGTTGATGTACGGAGTGCTACAACCACAACAGAGCTGGTGGCCGCTCCTTTTATTTGTGAGGGATTACACTGTGTTGTTAATTGGACATTTAGTTTTATGCAGACATGTCAGATAACAAGCATTGCAAAAGCTTGTGTTTATTTAGTATAAGGTTTCACTGTGTTCATTCAGAACTCTCATGAGTCCAACATGGGACATTCAGAAATGACTGATCTGATAACTTCAGATTTTAAAACTACAGCAAACTGCAAAAAACTGAAACACCCCAGAAATGTTAACTGGAGGTTATTGCTGCAGTATTTGAGTTAATTTCAGTATCCATTAGGAAAGTTTCTTTTCTTAAATTCATGTTGGTGTAGCCTCGGTTTTCCTGTATCTAGACAAGCTCTGAAGTTTGTGAAACAGTTGTGGCAAAGCAGTGATGAGTTCATGAGAATGCACCTTCTGCTGGCATTCAGGATCTGAGTTCTGGATGACAACTCTTAGCTGTTTGCTACAGTGAACTTGTTCACCTTGAGGATGTCAAGTTACCCTTAATATGAGAAGACTTATGCCTGAATGGAATGTTTTACATTTCAGAAATTGAAAAATGAGCTTCTTATTCCTACAGAAAAGAGCTTATTTAACATCAGCTTATCAGCAAAGTTCAAGAAACTCACAAAAGTGCCATCAAGGCTTTTAATGCATGATGCGATGTGTACCAGCCTCATCCTGGAATCATGACTTTGGCTGATGTTGACAGTTTTCATTTCTAGGACCCACGTATTTTACACATATCTGTCAAATTGGCAGGGCCTGGCATGATATGTGCACATATATGATATAAAAGAGGACTTGGCATATATTTAGTGTTGCTGGTTAGAAAGTCATGATGTTCTTCCCCTCACTTGCAGTGTGATCACTGAAATCTGTTGCATCATTGGTGAATGCAACAATTTAGTTAATCCACTGATAACTGTGAAAGCAGATGACCCAAGCAACTATTCTACTAACTGGCATCAGTTTGTTTTTTGACACTGTGTAGAGCTGTTACTGCAGACTTGATTTTACATACAGAAAAGGTTTGGGGGTAAAAACGACTCTTCACACGTCGTTGACCTTTTTTTCCTTCAAAAATGTATATGCCGTTCTACTCCTACTTCTGTGGTTTCTGGAGGAAGTGTTTGGGGGATGCCTCAAATGAGTACTTCATTTTGCGTAGTGAGGCTTCTATTTATCCAATAGTAGCAATGCTATTGGAACTGGAGTGCTTTGCCGTATTCTCTAGTGTTCACTTACATTCCAGCAGAAGTGAAGGGCCCTTAACTCCACAACTTGTTCACATCTGTTGGTTACATCACCTAGTCTAATAAAAATATTAGTTCTTCCTACAGACTCTCACTTACCTATGTATTGTTACCAGAAATATGAAAGTGGTGGTGGCTTGTATGATAGAAATGCATTAAATTAATGGTGTTTCTGTCCTTAATATGATGATAGAGGGGAAAGAAAGGCATCACAGGTAAAGTGTATTCTGTATGGACCCTAGCAGAGCACAGAGTGAAGTCAGTGGAGACTCAATCAGCAGCAAAGACACAGATCTGTGCTGCTTTCCAAGAACATACTAAGTCTCACAAGTTCTGCTGTTGAGTGAACAGGAAGTTCACTCTGAAATGCAGGTTGTGTAAGGGAGCAGAAATATCTATACAGAAGTTCTCTTCTCATGGTGGGTTTCTGTTTTTTTTTCTGCAAAGTTGAAGTATTTTGCCCCCATGCATTTCAGCAACACAAAGCAAGTATTGATTTCAAAATCACATTTGCATTTTGAAAACTTGCTCTTAAAAGTATTCAATAGAGCCCTAAGTGAAAGAAAATTAATTTCAAATTGATCCCAATCAGGTAGTTCTGTGCAGGGCAGATACATACTTCTGGTTGTATTTGAACAGACAAGATGAGAGTCTTTTCTTGCTCCTGCAAGTGTCTCCTTCCACCCCCTGCCTTGTGGCACTCTGACATGCTTACACCACTGATGCTGATGCTGTGACTTTATGCCTTCCAGGAATATCTTGTAGCAGGAACTGGTAGTGAGGTGGAAATGCTGAGGTGTCACCAGACTCTCTTCATGAATGGCCTGTGTAAAGTGGATGGGTAGATTCAGCTTGGTTTCTGCATTTGCCTATACTAGAAACAGGTTGTCTTTGTCTTTCCAATGTTTTGTGGGCCAGGAATAGCAGTGTTTAGTTATAGCTGAGGAGGAGGATGGGGATTCCCTGTGGCTTGTTTAAAGCCAGCTTTCAAGTCTTCATGGTCATGAACAGGGTAGTTCTGGGAAGTGTTAAACAGTGCTTGCTTAGCAGGGAGTAGCATTTCACACTCATTCTTTCCCTGTGTGTGGAATCAGCTATAGTGATGAATAAAGTTGGAGTGAAGTCCTGGGTTCCAGTTTGTGCAGGAGAGATGTGGGAAGAAGGGGACATCAGCTGCATTTTGGAGATTGCCTGAAAATCAGGGATCCCACTGAGCCCAGTGCCTCGTACACAGTTTCTCCTTGCTTCCTCTCCATCAGAGACATTCTCCCACCAGGCCACGGCAAGGGGCTGTAGTTTAGTATTTGGCCATTCATTCCTGCAAATGGTGGGGACAGCAGCAGGCCCCTAAATACTGCAGGGCCATTTGGGTGCCCTTCTTGCAAGGAAGTGTGGTGTCTGAAACTGTATTAAATGCTGATTTTTACTGATATCAGCACCTGTCAGGAATGATTGCATATGGTATTAAGTCTGAAGCATTTGTAGCGGGAATGAACACATTCTTGAGACTATAAATCATATCTGCAACTTTACTGGATAGTGAGAGGAATCAGCCTTTCAAGTGATGCCTTGCCATAACCTGCTCCTCTTGCTAGCCTGGTCTGGCTCACATCTGTGAATGCAGACCCTCTCTGCAGCCATGCCATGTGTAAATTCCAGTGCAGACACTTAGATCGTGCAGGCTTAGCACCTTTAATTTGGTGGCAGTACTGTGCGTAAACCTTTTGAGTTTGGTGTCTTAATATTGTACAGTAGGTAAACCTAATATTTGTGAGGAGGATGCACAAGATCAAACGAATATGAAGTAACAAGAAGTAAAAAACATATCTTCCCTTATTTTCCTTCCTGTTTGCCTAGGGATTATTTATTGTGTTTGCCTTGATTCCAGCCACTTATATTTTTCCAAACAGATGCAGCTGATTGATTAATGGCATTTTGTGTTTAAAGTCAAAAGTGTCAGCAAGACTCTTGCATGCCTGTGTCATTCTCTCCTAGAACAATAGGTTCGGCTGAGAAGCAGGGACTTGTGCCAAGTATTCTTGAGGATAGGAGGTCATGTGCCACTTTTCTGCTAGGAGACAGATATATATAAGGACAAGGGGAGGCATGAGTTTGGGGGGTTGGAGGGCTAACTCTGTTCTATTATTAGGAGGATCACATGGTTGCTAAGTCACCTACAACAAGGCTTAGTTTGCGGAGGTGAATCAAAGTGCTGGGAATTAAGGACATTTCTTTAACTATCCTATGACATACAAAAATAGGCCAAGGGAAATACATATGTGATGAAGAGATACTGACTGTCTAGGCCAAAACTCCTCATAGTAACTACAGGACTTCACTTCCCTCATCTTCTTTCATGATTTCTCTTATCTTGCTTTCTAATAACCCTGCATGCAGAAATAGCATACAGGTGGTCTGGGTGCTCACCTGATGTGTAATGATATATATTTGTGTATGGGGCTTCAGCCTCAGCTGTTGGAAACAGTGATAGCTTGCCTGATGCCAGTTACCCCCGTCAGGGTCTGGCCCTAGCTGCTCAGCCTGGTGTGAGAATGGGTAAGGAGTTGCAAATGGGGAATTACATACCCATGCACTGCATTGGAAACCTATTGCATATTGTAATGTCAGTAATAGAAAGCATCTACATTTGCGGATCAAAATGAAACTGGCATAGCTCTCGTTTGACAGCTGTTTCAAATAAACAGCTCATCATGTTGTAATTCTTTCCCAGTATATGCTTAGAAACATGTAAAACACCAACAAGGCTGAGACCCTATTGTTCTCTTCTGCACGTTCTGAGAGTTTTGTGTAAATGTATCTCAGGCCTAGAAGAGCAGATTTCTAGATACTGAAGTCAGAGACTGAGCTTTGGTATTTCTTGTCAATGGCATTAATCAACAAGTGGGGAGTCCCTTTTGTTTCCCTGACCTTATGTGTATTTTCCCAGCTTCACAGGCTAGGCATCAGAGGAAACTTCCTCTGAAACTGTAAGCCACTAGAGGCCTCCTGAATACTTGAATTGATTTTGCATCCAGGAAGACATAGTCTCCTCAGATGTACATCGGGCTTGCAGAAGAAAAGGCTTCCCAGTTTGCCAAACTAGGCTGACACAGAGCCTAGCGAGCATGAATGAAAGATAGCGCAGCTGAAATAAAAAACACAATGCACTTGAAATTCAGCTCTTAAAACACAGCCCATGTAATATTGAGTCACGGTGAATTACTCATTTCTATTTAGGCTTTATCTGTTGCAACCTGATTAGACAGAGAAACTGCATTCCTTTATTCAGGCATGAGGCCAATATTCATATTAGTCATTTTTAGCCAAAATAAATTCTACAAACTTCGGTCAAAGTGCTTAATCCAATAACGCAAATGTAGGGGCTCTTTAAATAAACCATTCCACAGCAATCTCTCTAATTATTTATTTATTTTGCATCCTCACACATTCTTTCTCTCTTCCTGTAGCTCTTGTTTTCTGCAGCACCAGGCTCATGTATGTTTACCTCTTTTGCATAAGCATCTATTGCAAAACCCCCATGGATATCAGAGATACTTCGATGACACAGTTGATGTTTCCTCTCTGAGCTCTGCCAGGTTCTCTCATTGATCCAGGAGCATGTTCCTGTTCGTTAAAGCAAGGTCACCCCTAATTCCCTCCAACTGCTCTTTACCTCCCAGCCCTCAGGGGGGCAGACACTTGGAGGAGAAGCCTGGTTGCTTTCTGTGTCAAGAAGCTGGTTGGTAGCTCGCTGCTAATTACTTTGGCTACAATAATTCTTAACCCGATTACAGTGATACAAATTAAAGCACTCTTGGCGAAGTGCTGCTAAATCCACGTCAGGCACCGCAGACTCGGTTTATTTAGGGACATCACATTTCTTCTGATCTTGTTACCCAGTTTTCCATCTTCTTTGGGTAATCCTGAGTAAATCTTCCTGCAGTGGAAATCAGCCCCATACACACAGGCCTAGATTTTTGGAGAGGACTTTGAAGTTGTCTCACGAGGTACTCTTCTCCTGGGTAACTAGTGATAAGACAAGAGGTAAATGGCTTTAAGTTGCGCCAGAGGACGTTCAAGTTGGAAATTAGGGAGAGTTTCTTCTCAGGAGGAGTGGTGAGGCATTGACACAGGCTACCCAGGGAGCTGGTGGAGTCCCTGTCCCTGGAGGTGTTGAAGAAAAGGGTAAATGTGGCACAGAGGGATGTGGTTTACAGTGCTCATGGACATGGATTGATGGTTAGACTGGATGTTTTTGGTGGTCTTTCCAACCTTAATGATTCTATGATTTCTACAGCCCTTTGGGGCCAACAGATTCTACTCCAAAAAGGATTGAGAACAACTGGGGTGCTGGGTTGCTCTCAGTTGTGCATCTTCACAGGGCTCAGTTTTCAGCTTTTCTTCAAAACCATCCCCTGCAGAGTACTTCAGCACTGGTCCACCAAAGGAACATGCTCTTTCTAGAAATAGAGGTCGATGTGCTAGTGCAGCCTTTGCTTATGCAAATCACAGAACTGTCAGCAAACCTTGTGTCCAGTACCATTGCATGCAGGAAGATGGTTCTGCGTTCTGCATTCCCTGAAAAATGCAGTCCTTTTTATGAAATGTGGGTTGGAATGCAGAAACGCAATTCTGTAGGCAAGCAGCATCTTTCCGCATCTGCTTTCTAAGCAATGTTGAGGACCCTCTTGTTTCTGCTGGTTATGAGACCATGCTGGCAAGTAGGAAACTGGACTTGGGTCTTGTCAGTTCAGCTGGGCCTATGAAGCAGTATTTCTCAACTTCTGTAGCCACCTGCTAGAAACTGTAAAATGCTTTTGCTAAAATAATGTTTCCAAAATAATGTTTCCAGTGTACTGTGAATAACACACTGATGGCTGAATTAGTTTTGTAGTGGGAAGCAGAGTAACAAGATTAAAGAGAAACCCGGGAACAGAGGTAGTTCTGTTATTTCTTTTATTCAGGCCTTTACCAAGCTAAACTCCCTCCAAGTTAGAACTATATAAATATTGAGTATTGGCAGGATTTAATATTTACTTCACGTTACATAATTACTAGCCTCTAGCACCTTCTTTTTCACGAGCAGATTGTAGTATTGCCAGTTATTTTATTTAGCTGCAGCCTCCTTGCAGAAAACCTCAGCTGTACCACGTGCAACAAGCAGAACATTCATCTTCTTTACAATAAGGTATCAGAGTACGATACAGTCAATCTGTTTGCTTAGCTGTGACATAACTGCCCCTGGTTTAGTTTCACCTATTTTCTGTGAAATTGCACACTGCCATTTGCACTGAATTACATAAATACGGGTGTATTTTTCAGAGTGGTTTGAAATAGCAAGGTACTGCAGGGTAACCTTATGCTTGGATTTTTCATTGAGTATTTCAGTGTTGTAGACACCTTTCATGGATTCATCTGCATTTTCAGATAGGATGTGCTATGAGCATTATGTTCGTTTTGTGATCTGAGACTTCCAGGTAAATTAAAGCTCCCTTCAAAATAAGGCTGAACTTGACATGATGGGAGGGTTCTCAGTGGCTTGATGAGAGCATGTACTTATGCTTTATAGATGCTGGAGATATTTTAGCGCTTTGTAAACTTCCGGACTCATTTTCCACACAGATTCCTCTTTCCAAACATTAGGAACAGAACTGAAAGGCTGAGGCGAAAATCTGTAAATTGCATTTGAAGAATTAGGTCTATAAAAACCCATACATAGTCATGCTCAAGGAAAAACAAAACAAGACAAAACAAAACAGCACAAAAACACCCTCCTGTTTTTCAGTGCAGCTGCTGTGTTCTCTGAAGCAGGGCCTCAGGCACCGCTGGGAACAGGTGACTCTCACTTGCATATGTAGACATGGGCTTTAGGCTTCTAATTTTAGAAGGCTCAGCTATTTGATTCAGTGCCCCATCCGCTCTGCACTGGAGCTCTTGGGGTATATCCTCATGGGCATTTAGGCCTGGCTGTGTTGTGCTGCTGTCCACCTTCTACCTCTGCTATTTCTCCCGAGCACAAGAAGGTGATTTACAAACGTTTGATGAGATGATGCTGGCGATTTCATTTGACCTTATGAAAGCTAGCATGCCCCCAGGCAGGGCAGAGCCTGTCCCTGAAGGAAAGTTGCTGGAGGTTGGGTATTCCACTCCCATCTTACTGAACACCTCCATCCAACTTTTCTTTTCTTTTCTTTTCTTTTCTTTTCTTTTCTTTTCTTTTCTTTTCTTTTCTTTTCTTTTCTTTTCTTTTCTTTTCTTTTCTTTTCTTTTCTTTTCTTTTCTTTTCTTTTCTTTTCTTTTCTTTTCTTTTCTTTTCTTTTCTTTTCTTTTCTTTTCTTTTCTTTTTCCCTCTTGTCCGTTTTTGTTTTGTTTGACCTTGGTCACTGATGACAAGGCTGCTTTTCCTGCCAAACCAATCAATAAGCTAAACAGAGAGAAGATGAGTATTTAGAATATGGGAAGCCAAACTCAAACACAGATAGGTTATCAGCCTAGCCCAGAGCAGACTTCTAAGCAAATATTTCATTAACAAATTTTTCATGGCAACTTGCATGTTAAAAAAAAAAAAAAAAAAAAAAAAAAAAGAAGCAACAACAGGAGAGGGACCGGTAAAGGGGATAAAGTAAAAGGACTGGGCTGGAGCCACTGGGCTTAGCTGTTGCATTGCTGACTTTGGTTACCAGAACTCTCCACGACACACTTCGGCTCCCTAGAGAGATGGTAAACAGGAAGGTGAAGATCTTGCACAGATGGGGCTCTGAAAGCCTGCTCTGTGCTGCTGCACCTTGTGCTTTCCTCCCCAGAAAGGCTAGCATGGACAGGCTTGGGGGTGAATGCTTAACCATGCTGTATGCTGATGGCAGAGTGACATTCTGGGCACAGCCTGAAGTTTATAACTGTTTAATCCTTGAATCTCTGGCAGGTGTTGTTACGTTTTCTGTTAACAAACAGGATTCTGAGCCAGTAATATCGTTAAGTTCCCAGTTAGCTTAGTGACCTGTAGAAAATATATTTGTAATATAGCAAAACCTTGTGAAAACACATCCAAAAATCTCACTTCGGTACCTCTCTCTTCCCTCGTGTGTGAGATCCAGCTTGTTTGATGCATTACCACTCTCCATTTAAACCAATAAACACAAATTAATGCATTGTGCTCAGATAGGGATATTTTACAGTGTTCTTAGCATAGATTAACAAACCCTCACTTCCATATGCTAGAGGGACGAGGAAGGAAAGCTCAACTATTTTTTTGTCGTGACAGCTATTTTAAAAGGTTGACTGAAGGGCAGAGAAGTTGCTAAATAACTTTTCAGATTTTGTAGAGGAGAAAAATATAGGTCACTAAGCAATAAACTCTCTACATCCTTCTGGCTAAGGAAGAGAGTCTGAATCTCCATCCACCTTTTACTAAAATGAGACCAAAATCCAAATCCAACATAAAGCATTACAGCTTTAAGTACTGAAAATATTTATTATTTTTATACCAGTAATCCAATAGCATAATCTCAAGAACATCAGTGCTCCAGGAATGTCTAGAAATACAATGGATTTGCCTTTATTCCTTTATCCAGATGTTTCTATAAAATACTCTGGATACTAGGAATCTGCAGAGGAATTAAAGATTTATTTTTAATACTTGAAAACTTGAATTTCTAATAACTATGATCCTTTAAAATGTTTTAACTGCAGATGCAACATGCTTTGACTTTTTGATGAGCTTTCCCCATATCTTTGAGCTTACTTTCAGTAATGGACAACTGTTTCTCACAGGCAGCTGCAAGACAGTCACAGGACATAGGCACTTTAGTGATAGCTATAAATGTGAGAGTTAAACTGTGTTGGCTTCAATTCAGAAGTTTATCCTTATTCAGCAAAACCAATTAGACTTCATCTTTACAGCACTGCATAGGTATACCCAAGCAACGGAAAGAATCACTAGCATGCTAAATAATATCAATGTAGAGCTAATTAATCTAAATTCAGGCTGCAGTAGTCAGCCCTGTTATCAAGAATGAACTCTCATTTAGCTGTTGCAAGGCAGAAGGTCTTCACAGAATATGTCACAGTCTGTGTGTAGTTTTATCTCATTTCTGGGAGTCTCATACTTTTCTTTTGACAAATGCATCACTGTGAAAGCACTTCTGAGTCTTGTATACTTATACACATTCTTTGTTCGTCTTGTGCAATTATTTAATATAACTCCCCCTTGTACAATGAGCACTGCCACCCATTTCAGGAGCAGGGTAGTAGATGTTGAAATATGAAATTTTGTTGTTTCTAAAGCACCATGGATTTAATGACTTGTTTAACAACAAGGCAGGTGCAATAATCATGCAGGATTTTAGAGGCAAACATCTCCAAACCCGCTGCATTCCTAACAGCAGGTCAAAAACTGATTCCCTGGAGAAATCCATTAGAGAAATTTCACTGTATGTCAATATCCAGTTTCATTTTAGAGTTGTATATCATTAGCCTGTTCCAAAAATCTTTTAATACAAGTGGAACACCAGCTCGTATTGTATTTAACTGTACTAAAATATTGCCACATTTCTAAATCTGATCACAAAAAAACATATTTAATGGAAATATTGTGAACTGGAACATCAGATCTTCATCACAATTTATTCTAAATTTATTATCAATTTAACATCAGTTTGGACCAGTCAGGTCCAGGGGTCCTTTTCAGTGGCCACTTAGATTAGAAATGTGCTACTTTTTTCAGTTGAGAGAGCAACTCATGGTGAGAACAAACCTAAAGAAATGGTGCTTATCATTTGAAGAGTAGTACTCTGGCTGAGGCCATGGATCTGCTGAAGGAGCTGCTGGTGGAAGTGCTCCTATTTCCTAAAAGACAGGTTAGCATCTCACAGTAGTTTCTTCTGGCCTTAAGATCCACAAATCTACCAGTTAGCCAGCTCTTTTGCAGAAGGAGAATGGTTTGGTGAGAAATGGAGAAAAAAAAAAAATAATAATAATAATTAAAAAAAAAAAAATATATATATATATATATATCAAGGAAACTGATTGTAAAACTGCAGATTTCTGATAACAGAAAGTGGAGAACGTACTATTGTTTTCATGGTCCAGTTCACGGTACCTCAGAATTTTCCTTGATGAATTTGGAAAGTGCTGTGCACATCTGTTCCTCTGTTCTGGAAGTGGTGATAAGGCTGTGTCTGTGATTCTGATCCGGGACCTTTCTGGTCTAGAGATGTGCAATGTACTAGTTGTATTAAGTGTTCTTTATCGTGGAAAGAAGTGCCTTACTGTCAACTGCAAATGTGAATGCTGTCCTACAAATTTAAGGTGTGAAATTGTAAGATGCTTGCATAATCCAGCAGTGGCTCACTGCATCCATACACTATAGTACTGCTTTTGTTGACCAGCTCAAGGTGATATTCCACTACTATTCAGCATTGGGATCATGGCCGTAAGGGCCAGGGCAGCAATGGCAGCAGGTCCACACTTTCCTCTTTGCAGTGCCATCTCCTGTGCCACAGGGGCAGTCCAGAAGAGGAGGGCAGTCAACAGTATGAAAACGTCTCTTCATGAGAAAGCACCATACTTTTCAGTTTTCAAGGTGGAAAGTCAGATGCAAACAACTAAGTCACTTTTCTCCCAGCCTGCAAGAAGACTATATAGAATCACAGAATCATCAAGGTTAGATAAGACCCTCTAAGATCATCTAGTCCAACTGTGGACTCATCACCACTAAACACATCCCCCAGCACCATGGCTACACGTTTCTTCAACACCTCAAAGGATGGTGACTTCATCACCTCTATCACCCTCCCTGAGCAGCCTGCTCTAGTACCTCACCACTCTTTCTAAGCAGAATTTTTTTCTAATATCCAACCTGAACATTCCCTGGCACAACATAAGGCTGTTACCTCTTGTCTTACTGCTAGTTACTTGGGAAAACAGGCCAACGCCTACCTCACTACAGTTTTCTTTCAGGTAGCTGTAGGCAGCAGTAAAGTCTCCCTTGAGCCTCCTCTTACAGAAAGTAAAAGCATAGCTGAAGTGATGAGAAGGCCTCCTACATTCACATCGCTATGCTTCTGTTCAAAATGCAGTAAATCATCATATCTGAGCCTGTCCAGACCCCACAGTGAATTAGGAATGCTTCTCGTGTAGCACTGACTTGATCTCATCTTACACATACCCCAAAGCAATAGCTAGGGGAAAATTGCTGTGAAGCATTTTTTCCTTTGTTAGTGCCCTTAGGGCTCAATCTGAACTTGTTAGAGACAAAAAAGAACAGCTAGGAAAAAGTGGTGAATTTCTGCGCGCCATGAGGGCTGGAGGAATGTCCACTGTCATCTTCCGCTTTTGTTGTTGGGAGTGTAAAGATGTGACAGGGAGCAGGGCTTTGCTGGCCACATTCAAGTCAAACATGACCCATATTGCACCTCTCTCAGCAACACTTGCCTCTTGGCTCCTATCTCAGTGTCAGGATGCAGTAAGATGCCATTTCAGCCAAGGATTACTTTTCAGTACACTTTTAAGGCTGGCAGTAAGATTCTGCTTCTATACCGGACCTCTGTTCATATCTATCTCATGGTGCAGTATGAATCTGAATGGAAATTTGTGCAGAATATTGCTTGCTTATTTTATTGGATGTACATATTTCTGGATTTACGAATGTTTCAAGTCACTAACCAAAAGGGACAGGGATACATCTCAGATTTTCAAGTTTTGTAATTTCTTTAAAGGCCAAGAATTTGATTTTACAAAGTTTAAAAAATATTTTAGTATAATATTTTTAGCTTAAAATTTTCTGACAAATAGAAAATATAAGGATACTAAGAGGGGAGGGAATAGGCGTTGTTCTGAAGCTCAACAGTCAGGTAATACTCCTCCATCTTCCATAAAAGTACTGTAGAAATGATTTTGTATGGAAAAAAGAAACCTTTACTAGTCTCACAAAGATGTATGTATTGGATGAACTTTATTTGCTCTTTTCCTGAACTCAGTAAATCAGGTCTGTATATCTCTACAGGATGACAGCCTTAGCATGTGTTTACAAGAGTTAGGATATTGATACTCCCTGTACTGTGTGTCCAGCTATAAAACATAAAATAAACCTGTTATGAGAATATTACGTGATTGCATTATATGAATAGGTGCTAATGAGAACGGGGCCCTTAGTGTTAGTACTGACTCAGCGAGGTGATCATAACACAGACTGTGCCTTTCTCTTCTGTCCCCTCTTTGAGTAAAAAAGCAGGATGCTCCTGTCTCTGGTTTGGACTCTGTAGGTCAAACAGAGTCTGGGAAAGGCATTAATTCAGGTTAGAGCTTGGTGCATCCAGGATAACTTGGTTGCAAAGGAGTTGGGCATCGTAAGTTTTCCTTGTAACCAGTTCCCTTTCAGGAGAACGCTGCTAGTTTTGTGTAAGTTTTCAAAAAATTCAGAGAGATTTTCAGAAGTCTGTGTGAGTAGCTGACTGAAAAGTAATGGAGAGGACAAGGACATTGATGAGAAACTGAAAATGTGCGGAACTGAAATTAGTATATGCCCAAGGGCCATCCCGTATGCGGGCTTGAAAGAAGTGCATTCACAATGTGATGAACAAGCCCTCCCCAAAAGTAATCAAGGGTAAGAAGGAGGCATATGTGAGGTATTAAACATAAAGTACAGGGGAAGACCAGAAAGATTGCAAAGTGAAGTTCAAGAAATATTATATATGATAAGAAAAGCAAAGGTTGAGAATGAAAAGAAGATTGCATGGGAGGCTGTGAAAAATAATTACTTTTTTTTTTTTTTAAGCACACAAGGAAAAAGAGGTTTCTGAAAGAGACAGAAGGGCCTTTAAGACATGGCAAAGAAAAATTATTGAAAGGGAAGATAGATGTTGCTTAAAATATTCAATACATTTCTTGCTTTTTTGTTCTGAAAAGAAGGTAGTGGTGGCAGACACAGGTGTTGGAAACAACCATAAATTTCTCTGGGGAGGAAGAAGAAACTCTGAAGGAAATCAGGATCATGCCAGAATAGGTTGTTAAGAAATTAAAATATCTGAAGACTTGCAAAATAACTTGTTCAGATGGGTCACAGTCTTGTTTCAGTAGGAAATGTTAAGAAAATGAGGATAACCTCAGGCAGGCACATTTAAGATTGTGTTTAGGAGAGCGTACGACTAAGATGGACTACACATTTCTGGGTGTTGTAAAACAGGAAGGACTCCCTGGGACCCATGGGACGGTTCTGGTGCCATGATGTTTGTCACCTTGTTGTGGACTGCATAGAAAGTGCACGTAGGCAGAAAAAATAAACTAATGGAGTTCAACTTCTTAAAATGATAGGTCTGCTCTGGGAACTGTGGATTCTGTAGCTAAGCGGACTTCAGTTGTTTGGCAGAATCCTTGGTCCCGTAGCCTTCTGGTGAAGCAGTTTGCAGTTCAGTAGCAGATTTGTTTACATTAACTGTATATAAAAGTTTATACAATTAAGTACCTAAATAAATAAAATAATTGGTATTATTTATTTTGATATCTAGATCAATTTAATTGATGCTATTTTCCTGACGTTCCCTCCCTACTCAGTTCAGTGTAGCAACAAAAATGCAGAACTGCATTGTAGGAGTTGCCATGGGGAAGCTGAAGTCTTTGGCAGTTAGGTAGGGGACAGTTGGAGCTTTTGGCACCTGGGAAGACATGGGAAGCAGTTTGGGATTGTGGAGTAAATGCATTGGCTGAAAGCTTCTGCTGAAATGATCATCAGTGGAATCATTAATAATACTGGAATTTAAATTGTCAATTTTTCTTTCAGTATTAGCATACTGTTTTGGGGAATAGGGCTGTCCACACCTCACGAAGTTACAGTTTCAAGCTATCTACAATGTCAGATAAATATTGGTTTATGGCCCATTACTGTGTTCAAGGTTATCTTCACAAGCATGACAGTCAGCAAGATAACGGGAAAGTTTTGTTTCAGAAGCACAGTTGTGCAGTAAGGGAAAGATGCTCTGGCATATTTCTCAGTACCACTGTCACAGGAAATTCAGCTGGTATTTCAAATATAAATCCAGGAAAGATCCAGAAAATTGCATGTCTATGGGCTTGTTTAATTTTCATAATTGGAAGAGAATAATATCATAAATCAGAATGTGGGGGGGAATGAAAAAAATGGAGACCTCTGATGTTATAGTGGATAGCATCCATAGGTGCACAGCAGAGATCAACTACTGGAATCTGTGGGGAGAGTCACAAAAGACTGACTGAAGGAAGGTCTGGCAACAGCTGATTTTATTTGCAAGAAACCTTTTGGATCTGGTATCACTCAAACGATGGCTCCTTAGGTCTGTAGGCAGTCTTGAATGTGATGTACTTTGGTGGAAGAAGAGCTGGTGTGGATATAAAAAATGATATTTTCAGGTGTATGTGAATCAGCTTTATTTTTCCTTCAAAATCTGAATATTTTTTGAAAAACAACAACAACAAAACCACAACAAAAACAGAAAAAAAACCCAGATGATGTCCAGAAGCCCCTTCCAATCCCTACAATTCTGTGATGTATTATTTCAATATTATTCATTATATTACAGTAGTGCTACAGATAGAATACACTGTTTTGTTTTTCTTTTTTTTCTATTGTAATGGGACAGAACTAAAAAGCAAGATATTTGAACTAACGTGAAAGGAAGTAAACTGAAGGTTCTTGTTTTGCTGGCAATTGCAATGACCATATATTTATGTTGCCCATATCTCTTGTGCTCAGAAATTCTTCCTCAGGGAGCAAAACATCACCCATCGCCTCTGTGTGCTAACAGCTCTGGCTATCGTCTTCAAGATGGGTGTGTAAGAATGCTAAGATAATGTCCCCATGTATTCTAAAGTAGGACAGCATCGTAATCTGATCTGTGACAGATTCAGTGTCAAATATTCTGAGGCTGGAGAAGTTCATAGTGGGTCCTGGGGGAACCTTGTGTGTGTCAGGAGAGTAACTCACTTAAGATTGTTGTGCACTCTGCATTTGAAAGCTGAAGTCTTAAAAGGACCTTCTATCCTACTCTGTGATGCCCGTTTCCTTGGCTTCTGAATTGGTTTCTCAGCTTCTGTAAACTGGTGGGATGCTGTTGAGGTTAGTAGAGCTATGCTTCTTTACAGCAGCCAAATATCAGGGATATATTTTTTCTGTTCCCTATAAAATTAGAATATAATGAAGCAGATAATGTAAAAACAGTGTCCCTTTACTCATCACAATGCAAGCAGCCTGTGCAGAACTGTATGATGACCGGTTGGGTTTCATGCATCTGAATCCCCACTGATGCTGCCAGCCCACAGCACAGCTGTGGAAGAGCACACAGGGCTCCCCTGGATCCCTATGTCAGCAACCAGGAAGGTCTGTACAGCAGCCACCCTACAACTGATGATGCTCTTTGTGGCAGAGAGATTTTTCAGGTACTGGAATGGAAGGGCACAGCTGGCAATGAGAAAAAAGCATCTTTGGGTCTGCAAGTAGTGCAAGAGATCATGTGGAAGGTACACAATGAAAAAAAAAGTGTACAGAATGCCTTTTCATTGTTTACATTGCTGCTCTTCAGAAGGTTAGATGCAGTTTATTAAGCAAAAGCTGAAAAATCTATTTCAGCGTCCTAATGTTGTTCAGATACCAGTTGCTATTCCTAACATTGCTGAGTAATATTTTGTCTCTGCTCCAGGGCTAACAAATAGCAGCTTTATGATTCTGATACAGTGCATCTTGAGATCTGTTCTGACTGTTCTGCTGGCTGGGCAGTAGATGGTCATTACCACGTGCGCTGATGCTCCTTCTGTTTCTGACTTTACAGGGGCTGACGTGAGCAGGTGAGGTAGGTCTGGAAAGCGTAAGGGCCTGTGTGAACCTCTGTCCTATAGCTTTTCTTCTTAAAAAGTTTCCTTAAAGGTGCTTTAAAATTCAAAATGAGTCATTTTGTTCTGAGTTCATAAGGAAATCAATTTTTAAATGGTTAAGAGCTTTTCCCTTTGGTTCCCATTGTACAAAAATGAAAAAAAAAAAAAAAAAAAAAAAAAAAAAAAAAGACTTTCCAAAATGTTCTTTCTATTTTTTTTCCATTTCAGACTCTTTGCATTAATGAATGCTTTTGGTTGACTCAAAGCTACATTTCTCAGTAAGCAAATTAATTAATTGGAAAATGCTGTGTACTTCAAAATGAGCTGAAGTAGATATAAAATATCATCAGTGGCACAAATGATTCAGTGCTTCTTGACCTGCGAGTCTATTCAGGGTAGTACCAATAAAGCCCTGAGTATCCTCGCCTCATTAGAAAGACTCAGGGAATATCTTTTGGTACTGGGGATAAGTATTAGAGGGATACTGGGAAGCTGCTAGTCCGTTTAACATCTGTCTTACAAATAAGCTTCATATGCTCCCTTTCTAAATTCTTCTCATTTAATTTGCAAAATAATCAAGAAGGAACATTTGCTGTCTTTGGACCAAATCTTGAGGCCTTATTCAGGCAAATGCTGACCAAGTAATTAGTGATCTCTCAGCAGCAGGACTGTACGACTGATTGCAGAGCACAAGGAACAGCTTGACATGATTTATGCTATGGTTTTGTCGCCGATTTCTCTGTACACAAGAGGACATGGCTGGGTAAAAAAAAGCCCTCAAAGTGAATTTACACTTCGGTTTTATGCCTTTTCACTGGGGTCTTGCAAAGCAATGACTGAAGAAGCAGTTTCTTCCAGAGATGATTATGCAATGCCATGACAAAATAGGACTTTCTCATTTCAGGATTTTCTAAGTGCATGCCCAGCCACAGGTCTCCCTGTAGCATTATTCAGATCCTGAGCACTTGTGTCACCTTCCCCCAATTGGTGTTAAACATGGTGAAGTACAGTTACCTCCAAGGTACCCAGGAGCTTTTCTCATCCCTCGTGTTTCTCTGCTCTGAACTCTGGGCTGTGCTGGAGGATATACCCAGCCCTGGCTGTAGCAAATAGGCTGATTCAGGAAACCTCAACACAAAGGGATACCAATGCTCTAAATCCATTAGATCAACAAAACAAAGACTAAGCAAAGAAAGCGCATTTGGAAATAGAGAAGAACTGACACTGCTTGCACATTTTGTCTGCGAACTTGAAACAACATGAAGAAAGAAACTATGAAAAGAAATTCTTCTCCCTTTTTCCTGCTTGTGCCCTTTTAATTATCTCTCATGCAGCTATTGTTCTTACTTATGCTTTTACTGATGTTCAAGAAATATCCCTGACTTCCTCCTACCTTTTGTAAATTCGCCCTGGCTTTCATTTTTGTCTCTGCACTCTTTCCCTTTGTTTTCTCACTCCATCCCCCTCCACCTACCTTTTATTTTCTCCCTCCCACTCTTTTATTAAGCTTCAACCAATACCAGGAAACAAAACTTTTTTTCTAAGAATCAGAGCACACTCTGATCACTGCCACATATGGCGTCTTCCTTTCAGGAGGTTTGCTTGGCCAGGTGAACATCTGTTACTGAGTGGTCTTATGAATAAACAGCAGTAATTCTGACAGAGTGAGCTTAAGATGACAGCTTAACTACTTTTGCGCACGAACTTAATCGTTCTTTCTTATCTGGCTCCTCCTGATTTGCAGATGTATGCGCACATTTTCCTTTGCTTTCAGGCCTAGTTAAACTTTGGAATAGAAATCTGCCTCTCTCCTGATTTTAATGAAATTTTCTTAAATTGTACTGCCTTTTTATTGCTTATTTCTTTTTAAATGTAATTTCATTTCACTGAAGCCTGTCAAAAATCAGGAAAGCAAACTTTGTTTGGTGTTTGAATTGTCCCTTCCATGTGCTGCTGGGATAAGGTATTGGACTCAGGTTCTATGGATGGAGGGAGGGAGGAGAGTGTGTGTAATCAAGAACAAGTAGTGGGTCCCTGCAAACATAGTACCCTTCTGATGTTGAGGCTGATGCCTCCAGTGCTCTCTACATAGCATAGACCAGGCAGGGAGCACATGACCAACCCCTTTAGCACAGCCCTCACCTGGGGTGAATTTACAAAGCTTGGCACAGCAAATATTGATTACGAATGTCACAGGCTTGTCCTGCTGCTGGGAACAAGAGGGTGGCACAGCAGCCTTCTGATTCCTGCAGCTCTGCTGCTGGTTCCTACTTTTTTTCCTACTTTCTTTGACTGTCTACAGAAATACCTCTTCCTCCCAAGTAAGCTGAAGTCATGCTTGTGCTTTGCATCAGTTGAGTTACTGTGAAAATAAAGAGGGGAAAGGAGTTCCTTTTAATTCAAGAAAAGGTTGTGCACAAATAAAATATGACTAGAAGATGCTGATTTCCCCCTTTCTTTGGAAGCCTGGCAGTGGAAATGAGGAGAGAGCAGACAGCAAAAGACAGAGAGCAAGGATCTGAGCAGGACGCAAAGCAAAGAGGACGAGGCAGCTGACAAGTTGTCACTTTTGCTTGTGTTGGCCAGGGAGGAAGCGCGTGGACAGCCTTGCATGGCACACTTGATGTATCTCAAGGCATGACAATATGGCTCTGTTTGTCTCAGTCGAGGGGGGGAGGGGACCATTTGTTTTCTTAAGACTATTAAGTCCTTCTAAGTACCACTATCGGCATTCTATGATTGAAAGTGACAAACAGAAGCAACCCTATTTAAAAACTGCCACTTCGAATTAGTGGAAGTATCAGCTTAAGTTTTACAATATTTTACTGCTCCATTTTTGCACTCTTTTACATAAGGACGGCCAAGTAAATATCCTGGTGACTTGCCTTTGCCAGAATTCCTCCCCATGCTCCCGCCCCATTAGCTGCTGCCTTATGAACGCTGCGCTAAACAGAAAGTGACAGCAGCTGACAGAGCAGCCAGGGCCAAATTATCAAGCGTCTGAAGTAACGCCCATGCAGCCATGCACAGACCTACTGCCTTCCATGTGGAGCAGAGCTGCATGCAGCAAGTGCCCTTGCTGGTGGGACATCCTTATGCCAGGCAAGCTGGAGGTACAGCTAGGAGAGTTTGGTGCCGGCAGGTTGGAAGCGCAGAGCTTGGGTGTGGTGAACCATTGGCCATAAAGGAGAAAACAGTTTTTGCAGTTTCACTTTAGATTATAAATTTAGTGCCTAAAATATAGAATCATAGAATCATTAAGGTTGGAAAAGAACTTAAGATCATGTAGTCCAACCATCAACATATCACCCCCATGCCCACTAACCATGTCTGTCAGTGCCACGTCTCCACGTTTCCTGAACACCTCCAGGGATGGTGACTCTACCACCTCCCTGAGCTGCCTTGGCCAGTGCCTCACTCTTTGTGAGAAGAAAAATTTTTAAATATCCAGTCTAATGAGTCTAAAATGCCCAACCGATCAACAGGGATGAAGTCTTCCAAGCTGTAGCATTCAACCCAAGACAGGCATTCTGAATTCCTTCTGAGCCAGTTCCTACTCGGGTTAGTTGCTTAACTTTGGTCTGCTCAAGCCTCTGGTGAATTCTCCCTGCACAGGTCCCAGCAGTGGTACAGCTGTATGTGCCACCAGCCCTGGTGGCAATGCCTCCACAAGACAGCAGCTGCCACCACAAGGGGCAAGTTGTTTTGTGCTTCACCAGATTTCCATGGCTCTAAAAAGCTCGGGTTGCCATCTTGGCTCTCTGTTTGGCTTCACTTGTATCTAGGAATCACATTACAAACTCCTACCTTATCCTGCTTAATAACGAATATCTGTTTCTTATAATTTGTGCAATATAACCTGCAGGGACCCTGTCCCATGGCACACCAGGGCGCAGGAGCAAGGGTGATAAGAAGCGTTGGGAGGTACAGGCAGAGGCCAAGGTGCAGTATAAGCCTGAAGCCCATGTGTAGGAGTCCTTCCCAACCCCCCACCCCGTTTGAAAGGAGTAAGGAATCTTGTCTTTCAAAGCAAAGCTGCATTTGCAATCTTTGATCTTTCTTCTCTATTCTTTGTTTTTCATAAGGAAAGATGCAGACAAAATAATGCAGACAAAGCAGGTTATTTGTAAGCCAGCTTGAGTACCCATTAAATCTTAAAGGCTTTATTATTCCGACTTTCAATACCAATGCACAAATAGCTTTTTTTTTTTTTCTTTTTTTTTTTTTTTTTTCCATGGATCTTCCATATGGCCAGATGAACAGACTGCCTGCATGGCAAGCAGCAAAAAGAACAGCTGACGTATAGTTTGCAACCACACAGCAACATCTGGGCAGAGTTTGGTCAACTGCATGCCTGATAATAGTTTTTATGTTCTAGAAGAGATTCCTTTTCATGAGATCATGTAAAGTAGCACAAAAAGTATGAAAGTCAACTTTGAAGTGTACAATGAGTAGTGTGGTATAGCAGCAATGCAGCCAAGCTGTGTGCTGTGATACAAAGTACACTGAATTGAGTGGTAGGAAATTAGTCTTATCTCTTGCTCTTTCAGGATATTTCTGTAGGTTCTTAATACATCATTTCTTCTTCTTCTTCTTCTTTTTATTTTTTTATTTTTTTATTTTTTTTTTCCCTTGCTGGTTAGGCTGTAAACTCCCCCAAGAGCATTTGATTGCCATCCTTCTGGCACTCACAATTATGGCCCAAAAAGGCATTTATGCCTCACTGGTCAAAGTATATGGTTTTCTCTTTGCTATTCACCACTGCAGATGGCATGAAAAAGATACCTTGGGTTGTTACTTGCAAAGATCAAGAAAAGCAATTGCCAAAGGTCAGCAGCATATCACTTCTGGTGGGACTGCTGCAAGAAGATGTGCCCACATAGAATGGAAAAGAAATAAATGGGGAGTTTTCTCAGGGGATGTATAGATAGAGTCAAACATACATGAATACGTATGTGCTAACTCAGACAATGATGATCTGTAGAGTAACCTCTTCTCTTCCATCCAGATAAAGCCAAACAACAGTGGCAAATGATGTGGGGAGCATTCGTTTTCTGTCCAAATGGTTTTGATACAGCATTATTTCATCAAAAACTTGCAGCGTTCCTGATGTGTAACCTGGGAAGGTGAGTTTATTGTTTCCCCTCACTCTTATTCAGCACAAGGAGGGCAGCTGGTGCGGTTGGTTATTTCATAGGGACCGTTTCAAGGCTTGCTGCTGCTCACACCTGGCTAGCTGCAGGAACACCCGCTGGACTGTAGATCCCTCCCTCTCAGGCACAGCCTCTCAGTCCTCACTGAATCAGCACTCTGCTCTGCTGGCTTGCTCCATATGGCACAGCCCCTCCTCTGGGCCAGGTATGGAGTCCAGAGCCTGGGGGGAGTTTCTGCATGGAAAGGAGGGTGCCAGGGTGACAGCACTCCCCCGTCTGTGCTCCCTGGGCCAGGATCCACAGATCCTGGCTCCCCTCTGCCTCTTCAAACATTTGGCCCAATGTTTTGTCCTCATTTTGCTTGTTCTGTAGCAACAGTTTCTTAGCAAACACCATTCTCAGAGTGGTGCTGATATTAATTGATGAGGCTGGTACTCAGAGTTGTCTTGGCATGGTAAGGCACTATCTAAGTAGAAAAATAAACAGCCATGTTCGCTCCAGTTCCTTTCAGAAAACAGGAAAAAAATATCGATGCCTCACAGATGGAAATGAACAAAGTCGGCAGCAGAAAAATATCTTAGAGCTCCTAAGAAAGACCTGAAAAAGGGGGAGTGAGCAGTCCTGACTTGCTGAAGATTTTGTTTGTGTTAAACAAAGAACTGCTGCTGCTCTGATGCTGTGCTGGCATCAGAGGAGCTCAGGGCTTCAGACAGGGCATGACATTTCACTGATTCAGAGTCCTTTTGGAAAGACAATCCCTATCTTCTGTGGAAAAGTGATTTTTCTTCTAAGTCATTGCTTTTGCTTTGAAAACATGGTAATAGGAAATGCCGTCTCCATTTTAAATGTTTCTTTCATTCCTTGTGCCATTTACCTTTTTAAAGAAACTTAGTAGCAATGTCATCGGGGTCTTCAAAGTGGAGTTTATAAATATTTTGTGCTTTGATTTTCTATTTCATTTCACTAAATAATAATGTAAAAGACCCCTCACTCCTGCCTGTTTCAAGGCTATAAATTCTTTGGTTTCAAATGTTGTCCCCTAAAAATGATGCCACTTGTCTGTTCAACAAGCGTTCCTTGGTAAGTTCTCTAATGCCTGGAGTTTGACTCACCCTATGTAATGTGAGCTAACCTGCTCAGGCTCAGAAGGAGCACTTGATTCAAGTCGTGGGAGAAGATGGGACACAACTCAGGGCTGGCACCACATTCAGGCATACAATTTCTGGACCAGAAACAACATAAACATGTGACTGTCCAAACCTGTTCTATTGGACAATTCTGTATCTTCTATGTTCTTAATTCTTGCACATCTGAAAATTGCATGTTGGTTTTTCCACTGCTTATTCAGGCTTCTGGTTGTTGTTTTTTTTTGGAAGATGGACTTTCAGCTGGAGTGGGGGCTTCTGAATTAATCTCCCTGGAGTGGTACACATTATTTATTAACATCACTCCTGAATGTGGACACTCCTCTCACACACTAGCACCACTACATAAGTAGTTGAACTCATATTTACAGATGATCTCTGGTAAGGTAATGAGGTAGACCTAAGGAGTCTGCCATGCCTGTGTAAAACACCCAAGTTCCATGAGGTATCTTTTGCCACATTGAGAAGCTGTGGCAATTCTAATTGGAAATGGTTAGTTTTTTTAGTATATATACTTCTTTATTTTCTTTCTTTTTTTTTTTTTTTCTTTTTTTTTTTCTTCTTTTTTTACAATGGTCTTCTATTTAAGAAAACTGATATGATTCCAAGGTTCAGCTATCTACTCATCATGAATAACATGAAGTGAATAGTGTGTGTGCAACTGAAAATGTGCCAGGCTGAGAAGTGGAAATTGAGACAATAGGGTGAACACGTTCTCAGAAATCAAGTGATTCCAGATTATGAGATGACTTATGAGCAATGACCTATGCAGCTGTGCGTTAAGAATACAATGTCCCAAAATTATGGTGATTTTTTTTAATAGCCCTTTGAAGACAAGGCATTTGGCCACTAGCAAGTATCTCTCCTTTGCCGCTCTTTCAGAGAAAGGCATCAAGGTAAAGTGCAAGGTAGTAGATGTTGTACGTGCCCTGATAAATTCTTAGAATAATTTTGTCATGTAAAGTGTAAAAAATGGTTAGAATAAATGTTATGGAAATTGCCCTTTGTTACATTATTTGACTATAATTAAAAGAGAAGCCAAGTGCTGATAGCTTAGCAGAGAAAATATTTTCATACTTATCTAATCTGCAGTTTTAAGTAGGGACAGACAAACTCATTTTGCCTAGTTTCAAACCCACTTGAACACAATTCAGCAAAGCACTTACAGTCATATTTTCAAAGCTTGAGATCTTTTCTTTCACTGCTGATATTCCTTCAGTGAGAAAGTTCACATGGTTTTATAAATGAATTTCAGGAGCATTTGACTCTACGAGCTGGATAAATGTCTGAATTAGAATTCCCTAGTTGTTTCTTTTCATCTCCAAGACCTTCCTCTCCTTACAGTGATTGGTATGTTGGTCATTATCAAGTTCTCAGTTCAGCACAGAAAGTCAATGAAGGGAGAAAAGTATAGGCTGCTCATGGCTATCCTGGAAAGTTCACACGTAGCTGTTTTTCTGGGACAAATCTATGTGTTCACCCCAGATTTCTTGATTCCCTTTTCTTTTGATTCAAGAAAAAGTTAGGGTTGGTTGGAAGTCTGAAGACCTGCAGGATGTTGAAATGCGGAGTGTGAATCACTTTCCCCATCAGGCAGAGAGAAGGCTTTAGTGTGCTAACTGGCTTTGTTTTAACTGACTAAAACAAAGAGCGCAGCAGCCAATATAAAAACTGGAAAGCTGTGATTAGCGCTAATTACTTCCAACATCTGGCAGAGAATGACCTCGAGCACATGGATGTTTGTTATCTGAGTGCAGGATTGGGCCTACCGTCTGTACCAGCACCTTTGTATATGTGAAGTGTGGATGAGAGTGGGTTTTAGCAGTAAAACAAAGATAACAAGTGTGATAAGAGACTTATTATGACAAGATAGAAAATGGACAGGAGGATTATTAGAGTCAAAATATGGATGTTCATATCACTTTGCAGGTTATGAGTTCTTGTACATCTTGGTTTTACCATTGTTGACTCCTCTTTTAGCATATATGCCAAGGTAGAGTGCAGATTAAAAAGAAAGTGAACAAAAAGACTTCTCTTTGCGCCCTCTGGGGATGCTTTATGGCTGTTCCATCCCATTTTATACTTGCAAACATGGTGCCAATATAAATACATTCCCATGGTACTGTGATCTGACAGACAAAAGCGAGCATTGCTATCTGGTCATTTGTTCTTCTTAGTTCAAACAAGACAGAAAATTAGAGCAAAAGGAGACCAATGAGAAGACAAAGATCTGAAAAACTGTTGCATGACTGCGTGGTGAGACCAGATGGCTGCATGAACTGCCTCTCCCTACACAAGAGCACATGGGCAATGAAATAAGATACAGACTCATCATCTCTTTATAATGTCCACTGTGTTGCATTGAGTCTGTGACCAAGTCTGAAAGATCAAATAGATGCCTCTTGTCAGAATGATGATTAACAGGCAAGCCTTGCTCAGTCCTGTTCCTCCTACACATAGCTTTGGAAATCTATCATGATTTGCCCAAAATGAATTGTCTGCTGACAACCCATGTTAGCTGTAAGTCAGGAGTGCTAAAGAGATCAGCACATACAATTTTCTGTGGAAAATACACTGTGCAGTCTCTGTCATCCAGATAACACTGAAGACTTCTTGGCTGTTTTCTTGTTCCTTCTGCTCTAACACAGCTGTAGTTCTACCACACTTTTAATTTCATCCTCTGTTCCTCTTCTTTCTCTCCCATAGAAACAAACATTCCAGGCCTGATCTAAAGTAAAAATAGAAATGAGCTACTAGAACTGAAAAGCATTTTGGAGTTCTTGGTTTGGGAAAGTGCTTTGCAGCCATTCTTGGCCAAAACTGGACTGAGACAAGCAATGGAAAGCAACAATGGGACCGTGGGGGATTTATGAACTGTTTAGCCAAGACTCCATTCTCACAAACATTTCTTCATCAAGGAGCTTTGAGAGTGTTTTACTACCCTATAACTTGAATTCGTAGTAGTACCACGTATCATTCCCTGGAGTATCATGATGCCTCTAGGCCTGATTTCACATTATTAACCGACAAGACTTTCCATCCCAATGATGCTTGCCTTGAAAGTACGACCAGCAAGGCTGTCTTCTCAGAAAGCAGGCAACTGATGATTGGAGTTGAAAGATGTTTTCTCCATCCAGGAATTTCACACTGTCAATTTTAGAAATTACGTTTTAACATCTCAAGTTCATTGAAGTCTTTTAAGCAACATGTTGGGCTATAAGAATGACGTACCAGTTACTGACTTCATTTGTCCTCTATGAGTATTCATATATTCTGAGTGGACTTCTATCCATATGCATTATCTCAGTCTCATCTCTTCTTTAACTGTTCCAAAACACTGGCTAAGAGTCTAATGTGACAAGGGAATTTCAGAGTCACGCTCCTTTCTTTCTCTGTCCAAGTGAATATCAAAATCTTCCACATGAAGAGAAACAGCTTTAACAAAGTATTCCCATGTCCTAGCCTGCTTTATGGGCCACTGGTTAGCACAAATTTTTGGAAACCAGAACATGTAGGGCTCAAGTCACTTGAAGTCAAACAGATGGAGGTTATGAGGTCTCATCTTTCATATACCTAACTTACTCTTCTGCTTAGGTGTGTATAACCCGTTGTTAATCTAGATATTAGAGTGGATCGCATTCTTTAGTCACTGAAATCTTCAGTACTGGGATGGTTTTCAGAACCACTTTATTTTGTTTCATTGTTATTCAGTCTGTGTCCTCCTAGATTCTCTTTCTGGATAGTTTTTAAAATCAGTACACAAATCTCATCACATACTTTCTCCTTCCTGAGAAAGTATTGCCTGGAGCAAAACCAAAAACCTCTGATTGAGAGAAAAACAGGTTAATGGGGAAAGTGGATGCATAATGCCGGAAAGGAAGTTTTCAGCTCAATTTAGCATTCCCTTCAGGGTTTACAGAGACTAGTCGTTTGAGATCCTGACACCCACATGGGTTATATGGTTTATTTTTTATGTGTGGAAATGAAGTATGACACAATATTCTACAACAGAGCATTTAAATAATGCAGAACTAAGTGTGCAACTACCTGTGTTTAATTACGTATGTCATTGCACAAAAAAAATAAAATAAAAAAAAATCAGCTGTTGAGCTGAGGTTGCTACACTGTGTATTCCATCACAACAAAACAGAAAAAGCAATTAAATTGTTCAGCTGCCTATTCTGCTCATCAGCTCTTCCCAGTTTCCATCACCCACAGCCCACATATTTCTATCTTTTCCCGTGCAGCCAGTCCTAGCAGTATTTGTCACTTATGGGTGTGCTATGGGGTGATCACTGCAATGATGATGTTTCTTTTTATTGCATGAAACTCAGTTGTGTCTCTGGCTTTGAAGGGAGAGTAAGTAAGAGACAGTAACAGCTCAGGATGGTCATCAATAAGATTTTCTGAAACATACAGAGAAACATACAATCATATGTAAATAAAACTATCTGAATTCAGTCTAAACCAAACATGCCGGCTCACATGGGAAGAAGAGGCAACAGCTAGGGTGGGACAATTAAGTAAACTTGACTTTGACTAGCTAAAACTTCCATAGGGCCCTATGCAAGACTGCAGTCCTATTGCAGTGCCAAGTTCCCAGCCAAGAGTGTCTGGTGTAGCAGCTCAGAAAAATGATTTTCTTGAAAAGTCTTTTTGCCTTGTTACTCTTCAGCCAAACCAGTTCCTTCACCCAGTTCAAGATACAACCATGGCCACATCACAGAAAAAGTTGTATGGATGTGGAGACAAACAGCAGAAGTTAGGATGCCTCTCATTAGCCATCAGGGCTGCCAAAATGTGAGAGAAGTTGACAAGAATGAAATGCACAAAATGCATGTGTAGGAGCAACTTTGTAGGTCAAGAAAGAACTTCACTTTATAGAAATATTTATCCAGCACCTTTTATTAAAACATTCACTTGAAATATGTTTTTGTCATGCTGGAATTTGTTAATGGCTGCAATCAAGTTGTCTTTCATATGCAGGCAGTTGCTGACCTCATTAATGTAAATGGACTTGCTAGCCACATATCATTGGTGCTATACAAACCAAAGGGTTTAGTTATAAAGAAAGATAGAGGAAAACAATGAAAGTCTTTGCCAATCAACTTGAATCCATGCAGGCCAAATAAGGAAATGAAAGGACAAGGGTGCTGAGCTGATGCTGGCTGTGAGTGCAATGGGAAGTAGGAGAAGCAGGGTGAAGCAGCCCTGGAAGGAAGTCATGAGAGAAGAGAAGGACCTTTGGCCAAAAGCCTTGCTGAGAGGCTAGCTTGAATTCTTGAATAGGAAGGTGCTTTTTCTTGCAACTTCTTTCAGAAACGAGAGTTTATTTGTATACTTTTTAAATAAACAGAATTATATCAAATAAACATCTTCCCAATTTCTGTAGATATCATTTAAGGCCAAGAATCAAGAGGATATAAAGCAAGTATAGTGTAACATTCCAGTTTTTCCCTTTTCAAAAAACACCATAATGACAGACTTTGATAAAGATGAGATGATCATATATTTTTATCAGTTTTGGCATTTTGAGGAGAAAAAAAATTAGAATCAGATAAGATATCTAAGTCTTAAAAATCAATTATCCACTGTTCATGTGCAGTAAATATAGTAAAATGTCACAGAGATCTTTCACATGGGGATATATAATGTTCATATGCAGAAAGCAGGCTGACACAGAACTTTGCTTTGCTGTGAGCTGCATTGCCTGTGTAGACTTTATTAATCTGTTGTCATCCACTGTTGTACAGAAAACACCAGATAGTCTCTGTAGTGTGATTTAGTGACAGGTGAAAGAAGATAGATCACATTTTCATAGATTTTGCTTTAAAAGCATAAATGCCTCTGTACTGTCAAAGAACAGAAGTCACTCTCATCCCGGTGTCTGGTTTCAGCAGAGCTGTACAAATAAATCAAGAGACTTTATCGCATACTTTAAGAGAAATAGATCCAAGAAACCAAAATGCCCATGCACAACTTTTAGCCAGGCTCATTCCCCTACTGAGCAGTTTGGGGTTGAGTTAGTGGAACAAGAATAGTTTGGATTCAGGCGTTAGCTATTAGGAGAATTCCGAACAAAAAAAAGCTGTAAACCAGAAAAGAGTAGTATCTCCTCCTGGATTTAATTACATTGTGGGAGCAACAGCCTCATAGTGACTGGATGCTCTTATTGGCACTATTGATGAGGCTGTTGTGCTGGGCTCTATACAAACACAGGCCAGGAGCTGACGGAAGTGCAAGAAACAGGAGCACATGGAGCTGGCCAGAGATGGGGAGGGTGTCAAAAAGGATTGAATCACTGTCAGTAAGAGATGGGCAGGAGGGAACAGAGACTGCACAGCTCTGCTTCTGTACCTCACTTCCACAAAAGGGAAGAGAGATTCTGTAATTCACTGTGGAGTAGCTGTAGGGATTGGCTTTGCACAGCTCCTCACAAATTCAACTCTTTAATAACTAGCGATGCTTCATGGTATTTGGGGGTTCTTGTTTCTTCATTACTTCACTACGTGTGCCATTTGTCTGTAACCAGATTGCAATCATCTTCTACTTGCACTGACTTCAGAAACTGAAAGTTAAAGTGATTTTTCAGCTTATGTGTATTCTGAATATGAGAATTGGAAAAGAGAGAAAAATACTGTGTGTGTGTGCGTGCGTGCAGATGTATATTATGTGCACTGCCAGTTATCTGCTGCACTAAGAAACTGGAGAGTGGAATTAGAAAGACAGGTTGATGTGCTGGGGAAGATCAATGAATATGAGAGGTTCACTGATGACAGATGGCTGGTTTCATACTCCGAAGGAGTGACAGAGGAGGAGGAGAACCAGCTGTGAGCGAGTTGCAGGATGAGTGCATTGGAAGCACAGCCTTGTGCAGGAGAAGCAGCCCTGTTCCAGCAAAAGCAGGAGGATATAAAGGGCAGAGGCTGGGCAGCTGAGAAGAGGTAGTAAGGGAGGGAAGAAGTGTAATAAAGAGATGGGAAGCTGTGCCAGTGCCCAGTACATTTTCCAGAGTTTTAACGATTCAGAAGACAGGATCTCACAAAATGATGAAATGAGCATGGGGAAATCTGCAGCAAAATCAGATCAGGGAAGCGTTGATAGCAGAGTTGATGTTGCGGATAGTTACTGCTGTTTAAAATACCAAATCCTCTCACAAACACGCACAAGTCAAATGCTTCCGGAAGAAGGGGATTTTTAGTCAGTGGCTTAAGCAGATGAGATGATAGCTTTAAAAAGAGCCTAACATAATTGGTGGTGATTGTACAAATGATATAGAGAGAAGGCATGCAGGTACTGTAACAGAAAGCCTTATGCTCCTCAGCTAGCCAGTGAAACAAGAAAGCAGCATAATGGTGTTTTCTAGTATGCAAGTGATTCATTTTACTGCAGATAAATGAATAGTTCTGAGGTGGGGGGAGATGCGAGAGGTTTGGGGAATTATAAACAATAACACAGAAAAAGCAAAATAGCAAAGGAGAGATGGCCCATATTTATCCCCAGCCCTATGGGAGCAAACAGATTGTCCACTAATAAGGAAATGATCTAGCAATTTTTTTAGATTAGTGTTGTGGGAGGAGAAGAATTTAAAGGAGAGAATGCATGGATCTCACAGCAATGTATCCACTGGTTGTCATTGCAGGAGATAATGAGAATGTAAAGCAAAGGTGGGAGGAGAAAATATCTACTATACAAATGCTGTGAGCATATTAATAAGGTCACCAATTGGAAATATGCATTTTCAAGGCTAAGTGTGATATTCCTGGAACGTGTGAGCTAAAAGGGACTGAAAATGGAGTATGGAGGTGCAAAGTTTATTAAAGGAAACAGGCTGTGTTCTTCAGTTGGTACAGAGACGGCAGTATATATCCATATCTCAAGCAGGAAGTGCTACAAATGTTTTGCCGTTTAGAGCAGAGGCTGTCTGGGCCAAAGCTGAGGAAGGCCAATGAGTGCCATCATGTTGTTCCTGGATGTTGCTACAGACCCCCAGGGCAGGCTGAGAAAGTAGGTTGGCAAATCTTTTAACAGATAAGAGAAATCTGTAAAACAGCTAGAACATTGATCATGAGGGATTTTAATTACTCGGCTATTGATTGGGACAGCCACGATGCAGAAGTGAAGCAGAGGAATGGGTTTCCAGAAGTAATGCAAGATTGCCATCTCACATGGCTTGCTGAACAGCCAAGCATGCATAGTCTGAGGGTATTCAGGTCCTCATTCTGGGAAAAGTGCCAAGCCTGATCAATTAAGTTGAAGCTGAGGAGTATTTAGGATCCAGTGACACCATCTATCATGAGAAAGAAAATGCTCAAGTGGTGGCAACACAAACATTCCTGACACAAGAGGACAGGAGTTAAGCAAATGAAATTTTTCCTAATGAAATTTGACTGGAATATTTTGAACCATGATAGGGGATATTTCTTGAAAGAAGTCATAAAGGGGAAAAGAAGGGAGTGGAGCAGTAATTGAAATTCATCCTGGTTCATCCCGAAGAGGGAATACGGCAGCAGAGGCTAATCGCTGCAATGATCCTTGGCTAATGGAGAGATCGGTGGGGGTCACAGACACCTGCATGTTTTAGAGCAGCCCTGACACTCTTCTAAATTATGTGGCTATAGGGGATGTAATTGGGCTAGGAAGTAACAGCAGTAAGGAAGAGAGGATCCATCCCTTATCTTTTTGTAGAAAGTGAGGAAAAAAAAAAAAGCCTAACTTTGTGGTAAAAAGGGACAGGCTAAACTACTACATCTCACAGGTGACAGGTTACTACCCTAACAAGGGAAATAATAATATTATATCTATTTAAGGAAATTATTGGGAACTATCTGATAGTTCCCAGCACAGGCTGAGCCCATGAAGCCTTCTGTGAGTGTGTGGAAACTAGTGTATATATAAAGATAACATGAAAAACTCAGTGATAACTACAATATGAGCACATGACCTGGCAAGAACTTTCTAGAGGAAGAGCTGACAGGTGTGAGGTGTCCCACTGAACCTGGATTAGGGCAATAAAAGCAAGTGGGGTTGCTCAGCAGATTCTCAGTGTGATGTTGTCCACACACAGCAGAGAAAGGTAGATGACATTGGAGGAGCAGGGCATAAAGGATCAGGCAAGGGTAGCCACAGGCCCTGACAGCTGACTGTACCTACAGGTGATGGATTGAACTTCTATTCTTCCTTTTCAAGCTGACTCTTCTTGTAAAGTTGACTGAGTGGTCAGTGGGTTCTTGTTCCTCAGCTGCAGGTTGTGCAGGCTAGACCTCTCCATCTCATTCACTCTCTTTAGCTCAATTTATAGTTGATAGAGAGCAACAGTCATGCTTAGGGCTTAAAGAATGAGTGCTAAAATATCCTGCTTTTCTCCAGCAGCCATAAGGCAGTCTGGATGAAGTCAGATTTAGAAGTCTGCATTGAAAGCATATAGAAGTGGCCAGATTAAACTTAAACTCAGCCTGCAATATCAGGGCCACTGTTTAAGTTAGAGGGCATCCCTGGTTATGACAGGTAAAGCAGAGTCTCAGACTAGTGTCTCCTGCCTCCTTCCAAATTCACTGGGCTTCTGGCTGTCTTGTGCACTCACTTTCAGTACCTATCAGTAACAAATAATGTCAGTATTGCAGAACAACATTGTTTCAACTTGATTATATAATCAAATGGTTCCTGGTGAATTCTAGAAAGAAACTTTTTTTGCTTGTAGTTTTTTACCCTTTTGCTGCTTGCTGATCAATATGAGGAGAGATCTAACAGAACAGAGAGCTCCCTGAAACTTACATATATTAATGAACATACAATACAAAATTATCCATTGCTTTAAGATCATGTATTTTAAGAATGTACGATAGTACTTGAAAATGTATCAGCAGCTGATAATATACTGTAGTATATGCAGGCAAAAGTCACTTAAAATAGTGGCTACAGTCATACTTGTAATGCAGCCAATGACTATTTCCCAGATTCACAAGAATATCAGAATAAAATAGAATATACAACATGGAAAGTTCATTCGCACATAAGCAGTATTAGCTTGACACTGAGCAGCTGCCCTTTTCTGTGGGTATCAAAAGACATATCAGCCTATAGTGCTGTCAGAGGAGTTATATTTAGGATACTCCCTCATGCTTTGGAATATGCGTTTACTTCACAGATGCCTTCAGCAGCATGGGTGGTTACAAAGGCTAGCATCTGCAAATTTGGCATGAATACTGTGAAAATAGTCTTTTTTTCTGATGTATTAGGCATCCTCAGTCTAGTACAACACTGTCAGAATCATCCATCGGAATATAAGAGGTAGCTCATTCTGTTTGTTTCCATGTGTCTGTGTTGCTACGTGTGTAAAATTCTACCTACTCTTTCCACTCGCGTGAAGAGATGACGAGGTACAGAAAGAAATGCAATGAGGAAGTTAGATATCAGGAAAATCTTCTCAGAAAGAGTGATGAGGCATTGAAACAGGGACATGGTGGAGTCACCCTGCTTTGAAGTATTCAGGCAACATGGAAATGTGGCACTGAGAAGCACCGTTAGTGGGTATGGGGGTGATGAGTCAATTGTTGGGCTAAACGGTCCTGGTAGTCTTTTCCAACCATAATGATTTTAGGATTCCTTGGGAAAGCACAGGCTAAGCCTCAAATTAAGCAAACAAACAAACAAGAAGTTAAGCTGTAGACTCTAAAAGTAGAGTTCATTGTTTTAGACCTAGAAAACTGTCCTGTGGCAATATCCACTGAATAGAGGAGCCTGGCAGGCAGGTTTCAGCATGGAAACACATATTCATTTATCTTCATTCTTTATTTTAACTTCTGTTGTTCCTGGCAAGCTAATTTTCTGTTGGGTAAGGAATATAAGCCCATGATCAGCTCAAATTCAGATGCAAATTATATTCCGGTATTAACAGTGATAGAGTATTTTAGAGGGAAGCAAAGACGGAGAGATCTGTGATTTAGCTCTGAAGTGGAAACAAGAGAAGATCATTTTTCCTCCAAGCCCAATGATTAATGAACAAATATATAACAAATATGTGAGAAGTGCTGCATGTGAGATATTAAAAAGAGGTTCTGAGCATGACTGCAAAATGAGACAGTAAAACGGTGACAAGGCACGAACAGGTGAAAAATGCAATAAGATTGCAGAGGAGGTTAACATAAATAATAAGGAAGTACTCAAGTATGTAAGGAACAAGGGGTCACTGAAGGAGATACAGTGAATATGATTTATTGACAGCACAGGTAGACATAGCCAGAAACATTAATGGATTCACTGCCTCAGTGTGCTCGCATTAGAGGATGGGGAGCAGATTCAGAGGCAGATGATAATTTCCTGGGAATGTGGTGCTGGGTGAAGGGGGAAGAAAATGAAGCACTAATGAGAATCAGAAAGCTCCCACCAACTAGCTCCATATCAGAATAGATTTTTCAAAAAGTGACTGATTTACAAGCAGAGTGTAGGCTAGTCTTGTCTTTCCTGTAAAGGTAAGTAATGCAGAAAGTGGTGACAGAGAAGAAACATATATATTTAGAGTAGATTAAATGAGAGTAGTGCCCAAGAATTGTATACAATCCCAGAAAACTCACCAGGAAGGGAAAACTTACGTGGATCCCCTAAGAAGGCAGAAAGCAAAGCAACTGAAGGAAGAGGTATCCAGTACAGAAGTGTGTGGAAAGTGTGGAGAAGTGGAAAGTTCAAAGCTTGGCAAAATATAAAATGATTCATGGTGGAGGACATGGATCTCACACAAATTGCCTGGAGATGCCTTTCAAAGACAGCCCATACCAAAGGCAGGACAAACTCTTATGTCTGACATCTGGGGTCTCATTTCCTCACTTACATGCATTTGCTCTTCTGGTTATGGTCATAGAAACCCTCTGTTTAAGAAACAAATAGAAGCGACTAGTCCTGTACCCTCATTGTCTTTTAAGAATCTTATCATGTGATGGTGTCAACTACAGAAAATTTTGGTGCTTCCTTTTTATTTTTTTAAATTTTTTTTTACTCTTTTTTGTGCTCTTTGCCTGCTTGGAGGGTCTGAGGCTGTGCTCACTGTGCTGCTTTTCCCAGACAAGTATCCAGGGTCAGATCTCCCTTCTCATCCTGACACCTTAGGGCTCCACTGTGGCTATTCCAACTCCACAATGGGGAATCACCTCAAGGAAATGCCCAGTAGGCTATGCTGCCTGACCTCATGCATACCTAGGGGAGGTGTTTCACCTGGTTGTGAGGAGATGAAAGAAGTGTTAAACTTTAGATAGATGATCTTCTCAAGGAACAAGATTCATAGAGTCATTAAGGTTGGAAGAGCCTTCTAAGATCATCTAGTCCAACCATCAACGCAATGCCCCCATGGCCACTAAACATGACTGTTTAGTGTGCCACATCTCCTCACTTCTTGAACACCTCCAGGGACGGTGACTTGAGCACTTCACCAAGTGCCAGTGCCCAGACCCACTTTCTGAGAAGAAATTCTTCCTAACATCCAACCTCAACCTCCCCTGGTGCAACTTGAGGCCATTCCCTCTCATCCTATGAAAGAGATACTGTATGCTAAAGCATCAGATTGAGGTGTTGGCTTTCATGTCAAGGAAGTCAATGCCAAGCCTCTTTGGGAACATGTTTCTCTGAGGAAGACAAAGGAAGGCTTGAGGAAACACATTCATGCCAAAGCAATTGAGCTCCAAATCAGACAACTGACTTGACTGACTTGACTCGCTATTTCCTGAGGGCAAAGGCTGTCTCTTTTGTCACTTAGCCTTACAGTGTCTCACAGCCCCTGATCCATAACTGAATTTTTTAGATGCAAGCACAACCCAAGTATTAATTGCAATACAAGCAGCAAAGTCTAATTTCTGCCCTGAATCCACACTACTACAATGTAGGGATGAGGCTTTCAAAATGTAATATCAATGGGATGCTCAGTATGCTGGTGGGAAAAAGGATATATGCTTGCAGGGCCAGATGGGGCTGGTGGATGTGGGAAAGGTGATTTGACACTGCAGGAAGCAGTGTGTGGCCTAGCAGGCACCCTTCCAACCAGTATTTGCTGAGAGATTTGGGGCAAGAGGTGTTTTAAGAAATAATCTGAAGTCCAAGGGTTCTTCTTATGCAAACCATCGGCAGCTGGCAGCGAGGAGGAAATGACTAATGCTGTATTTGTTGTTTGCTGCATAGCGCTCTTGTGTGCAGAGCTTGTGGGAAGGGACAAAGAGGGATTTTCTCCAACCTTGTCTGCAAACAGAGCCTGCTGATTGCTCTCCTTTCACTGTCGGTTGCTCGGAGGGGAAGGTGTGGAGCTTAGCCTCACCTCACACAGGGATAGGTGCACTTCTCCTTGGGGAAATAGCAAGAACAATAACAGTGGGGAGGGAGCTGTGCAAGGTGTTTGATGACTAACGCTCCAGGTGTTCACCATGTTCCCCGTGGCCTTAATAGGCACAAACTCCTTTAGGGTCAGAGGTCTGCCTCACCTGCTGTGGTCTCCAGCAGTGGCACCTGAGGAATATACCTCTTAATTAATTTGAGCATCCTGAAGTTAGTCAAAGTCAAAACTCTCCCTCACTTTTGAACTTTCAGATCCCCACAGTGCCTCGCTGACCAGTTCACCTCCAGCATGTTTATTTTAGCACACAGAAGGTATTACCACTACTAATCCTACAGTGAGAGAAAGAAAGACAGAAAATGCTAGGGAGATCTCTTTCTTCATGGGAAGCAGTGGTGTCCTGGTGGGCAGGGATAGGGGCCAAGTACTCTGGTGGGAAGGAGAGAGAGGGGAAATGGTTTCAAACTAAAAGAGGGGAGATGTAAATTGGATATACAGAAGTTTTTTTTATAATCAAGGTGGTGAGGCTCTGGCACAGGTTGCCCAGAGAGGTGGGCATGGATGTCCCATCCCTGGAGACAGGGACCATTGAGCAACTTGATGTCACTGTAGATTCACTGCAGTGGAGTTGGACTAGGTGACATTTAAGGGTCCCTTCCATCTCTAAGGATTCTGTGATTCTATGACAGAAGTGTACCATGGATGAAATAAAACAGTGCCTAAGGCAGGGATGTGGAACTTGGAACAGGGTACTAAGGGGTGGAAAAAAAGCTTGACAGAAGTGTGGTGGAGACTTCACTTTGCCTTCTGAGCACCAGCACGGAGCTGGAAAGACAGTCTGTAGTGGCATGTTTCTGAGGAAATGTGAGCAGAGAGATACTGTGAGGCTGCTTGAGAACTGCACCAAATGCAGTGATAAAAGGAATTAGAGCTTTAGTAAATAAATAAATAAATAAATAAATAACGGTTAAAACCCTGAAACCTGATGTCATTCAAGTGACAGCTGAACACAAAGAAAGGAAAAAAATCTGATAAATACATGTAGGGTCCCAGTGACAACGTATCAGCTTCACTAGGTCAGGCCTCACCGTGAGTGGATATCTGCTGAAGTGCTGTCCTTGTCAGCAAACACAGCAAAGGCTGGAATGCGCTCAGACGTGCCGATGTCAGGTGTTCCTATTGATTGGGAATATTTTCTTCTCAACAGTTGGGGCATTTGGGGCAGTTGGTTGTTGTTGCTGCTGCGAATCTGACAGAAGTTCCAAAAATCGGAAGTTGTTTTTTTTTCTCATCGAGGCCACCTGGTCAACTTTTCTTGAAAGAGGCACATTTTGGTCTGTTTATGCTGTTGTTGTTCCCTTTTCTATTGTTATTGTATAATTATTTTCAAATGAATGCCTAAGGGCTTTTTGTTTTGTTTTGTTTTTAACCCCAAACACTTTCAGGATTGTTTTGTTAAGAAAAGCCATAAAGCCCATTTATCAGAACTATTGGTTCAAAGAGCTTTCAGTAAAATAAAGGGATAGCCAAGTACTTTAAGGATATGCCAAATGAGAGTGCTATCCTACCTGCCTTCAGAGAGGGCATGGAAGGAATATGTATTTAGCAAGAACTGGTGGATTATTAAGTGGTTTTATCTCCACTCAACATCTCTCTGTAAATAAGTCAAGGTTTGTTGCAACCTTGTGCAAGTGCTGGGAAAATTTAAAGCCTTAAACAGTGAACTGCTTTGAAGAAAGCTTATCTTCCTAATGGAAACAAATTGTGCCCGTTATTTATGCGTGTGGTAAAGCTTTATTAAAACAAAGTGGGGGGTGCTTTACTTTCCCACTTAAACCATGGATAACGTGGATTGATAGAATAAGAACCATACAATAAAAGCAATGTACTCATTCTTTACGTAACCCTAGCAATGATTTAAAACAAAAGTGTTTGCTCAGAATTATCCATTAAAGAAAGCAGTGCAGCACCAGGAGGGTTTTAGCTGGAGGGAATGCCTGCAGAAGTCAACAGGCTAATCCTAGTTGTCCTTCACATGTGTAGGATCATCCCCTCAGGAGTCTCATGTGTCTCATAGAGGTACCGCTACTCTGGAATAAAGTCTTACTCTCATCACAGAGAAATAAGCATACTGTAGAATTCTTATTATCTGCATGAGATTTTACAGGTTTTGAATATAGGATAGAACAAACAAACAAACAATGTTATTTCCTTTCAATTATTTAAACTCTCAAACAGGTCTTCTCAGTCTGATATGTTGTTTTTTAAATTTCTCAGTCTTGATAATTGTGGCTTTCAGTTATAAATTTGTTGAGCAGACTTGTGCGTTAGAATTCCCAGTGCCTCTAGTGAGTACCTCTTTATTTATTTAAAATTAAAAGGAGAGAGGAAGTTGAGATGAATATAAAGAAATCTCACTAATCCCTAACAGGTATCCCTATCTTGCATCCATAGTGTTGTAAGCTTTGAAATGCTGCATTCCTGGAACAGGACAACTCTATCTCCTGCCTGCCATGTAGATAAGTTACCTTAGCCTTTGGGCTACTGATCATTTCTGGGAAAGATGGTTCAAGGTGAGGCAGCTTTTGTGCTGTACAGTGAGATCTTCACCACACAGAGCCCCACACATCCGAAGTCAGGTGTTCTGGGACTTGCACAACCTCTGAGCTGAAATACCTGAGGGTCTTAGAGCCTGTCTGTATTTTCTTCCCAAACACCTAACATCTCTGGAAAGCAAGAAAGTCATCACTGTATCCTCTTTCTGGGTGGGGAATCACGGAATCATGGAATGGCTTAGGTTGGAGGGGATCTTAATTATTGTCTAGCTCCAACACCCCTGCCATGGGCAGGGCTGCCAAGTGCTATATCAGGGTGGGAATGGAAGCAGGGAGAAACTGAGGGACAGAGCCTTTAGGCACATAGCTCAGAAACTTCTCTGAAGTGGTGATGAACATATAAATACAACTGAGAGCCTGGGACAGAATGGCTGGGCCCCCAGTCACACAGGGGAATAGAGCAGGGAACTCTACCTAGCCCCTGAAATCATGCAGCCCCTGACACAGAGTTATTTTGCCTTCCTTTTAGCTTTGCTTGCAGACTGCTGAAGAGATGCAGCAAGAATACTGTTGTTAAATGTAAGGTGAAGTAACAAACAAAAGCATCTCTCTCTAAATGTGGAAAAGTAAGTTTGGTCAGAAGCACTTTGTTGACCTTACTGAAATAACTCCTTCTCTGACCCAGATACAGCATGTGTAATCCACTTTGTAATGTCACTACAATGCTCATCAAGATTTCTGCCTTGAAATGACATCTGTAGATCAGGCATTCATTGTTCTGATCAGCAGCGTTCTCATGGTTGTGTTGCTACCTGGGCAGCTGCTGACACCAAAGAGACTTTGGCTGTATAAGATCATTTGAAATTTGCAGCAGCAGAGCATTTAGGATTTGCAGACAAAACCATTAAAGTATGGGCAGGATAGTTTTCGTTCCCTCTAAATATGAAGGAAGAGGACACGGGGCTTACACTTTATTTAATTTGGATTGAAAGAATGCTGTGAGGTTTCATTTTTTTGGAAAGGTGAGTTTTGATGTTACCTTAAACTGGTTTTTTAAAAAAAAACTATATGAAAGTTCTGGCTGAAACTGTTTCCTCTGGAGTTTATTTCTAAAATCAAAACGCCTCTCTGATTTGAAGTTCTAAAACCCTCTGCTGTGAATAAAAATGTGCAGCCATTTCATTTATTCATTTTGGAAGAATAAAAGAGGCAATGAGTAAAACTGCAGTGGGGTGAGGAAAACCTGCTGATCAGAATGAAGGTTACTTATATTACAATAAACATGTGTTGGTCTTGGCTAATATTGGTTTCTGTCACAGTCTCATTTGAACTCAAAGTACCTTTTGCTTTGGCTGCTCAAAGGACACGATTGTCATCAAGGAAGTGAAATCTCTTCTGTTCCCCCAGCTGGAAGAAAAAGGATTGGAGGTAGCAGTGGAAGGGACAGGGCACAAGAAAGAAAAGGAAAGAAACGCGGACGCTCGCACACAACTTCTTACAATGGCTCCAGCATGCCCTTCCATTGGCAGGAATCCTTTTGATCAAATCCTTGCCCTGGGCTGGAAGTGTTTTAATGAGCATACAGACATCGTCTTTTTTTCCTAGGTCTATTTTGTGTTCTTAAGGATAGATAAGTAAAGCGTGCACTTAAATGATCATGTGAGTGCTTCTTAACTGTGCTGTAGAGGAAAGGCATAGCTCTTGAATGTGGAGGCTGAACAGTGCCAGCCTGAAGGACAAGGAAAATAGCAGAGGAGGAAACTTAAGCTGAACTGGACTTGTTTTCTGTTAAATCTTATTTTCCTTTGGAGAAGGAATAAGCAGCATGCAAACAAGTAGACAACTGTTGGGTGAGGGGTGTTTTATGGATACTCCCATATCTTGCTGCTTTTCCCCATAAAATATTCTGAATTGAAAGGGACCCACAAGTATCATAGACTCACAGAATGGTTGAGTTGGAAGGAACCTTAACAATCACTAAGCTCCAACTACCCTGCCATGGGCTGGGTGCTCCCCACCAGCTCAAGCTGCCCAGAGCTCCATCCATGGCCTTGGACACCCCCAAGGATGGAGCACCCACACTCTCTGGGCAGCAGTTGTAGGAATTCTCAGAGGTGCGGTGAGATTTCTGCCTTTGCATGCTGGTAGGTGCCAGCCTGTGAGAGGCCCAGGGCTGAAGGATGTAGAAGTATTGTCCACCACTCCCTGCTCTCTCCACCACACGTGGGGCAGGTGTGGGACCCCAAAAGAGCTATCCCTTGGTAGCAACCCGAATGTTGCTGATTTGTGGAAATTAGCCTGGGCTGCCAACCTGGCTCTTCCTTGGAGCCCTCAAAGACTTTAAACATTGTAGTTGATAAAAGGCAAATGTTTAGTTTGACACATCACTTTTTTTTTTTTTTTTTTTTTTTTTTCCTGAGGAATTTGCAGGAAAAGACAACCTTTGTTAGCCTGTCACAAAGTGCTAACAGTTTCTGGATGTCAATAAAGTGACCTGCTTGCCGTGGAAGGAAGCACTTAGCACAGACTTCCAGTTTCCCAGCTAAGTGATTAAGATGGGATGCGGGAAGACAGAAGCCAAGACCTCAGTGGAGAAGACAGAGAGCCTTCCCCACACCAGGATGGCTTGAGTTGAAAGAACATCTCGCTCTGACAGCAACTGCCAAAATCAAACCCCTTTTTAGTGTTTTTGATGTGAGTCACAGGAGGTTTCTCTACCGGGATTTGCATCCAAACAGGAACCCTGCAGATTTCTTCAAATCCTGGCGACAAAGGTGTGACATTTATGATTTGTGACTGTTATCCCACATGTGTGAATTGCCAAAACAAAGCTTTCGAAAAATGGCAACTTTTTTGTTTGTGACTGATGCATTTTATAAACAAGAAAGTGCCAACATTGACACTACGTGGTCTGCTCCATCTCCAGGTACCGTTGTGCTGCCCTGAGCTGATTGCTGCAGTGGTGCTAATGATACTCCATGACTTTGGCTCAGACAACAGGTACCTGTCAGGTAACTGCGTACTTTTAGCAGTGTGGTGTTGGATTTGCAGAGGGAATTGTAGGAAACAGTTTTGGATGAGTACAAAGTTTGTTGACTTAGATGTGATGGTACAAAACCACCCCAGAAAAAAGACTGTAAGCTGTTGCATATGGATTCCAAAGGAAAAAAATCCCTAGTTTACAATATTTGGTATTTACACAGATTTTTATAACTGTTGGTGGTAACTCAGCTCATTTCGTTACTAGTTCCATTACCACCTTTGGCACTCCTTGCTTATTGTTGCATAGGTTAAATGTATGCTATGTAAAACAGTTATGCTTTCAGTTTTAATTTTACTGTTAGTTTATTTAGGAATCTCAGATTTATCCCATGTAAACTACTTATTAATCTCTACACTTCTATTCATCTTTGTGGGAGTGAATCTGAAGCACAGAAGGGAGGAGGCTCATGCATCAGATCACCTTTGTTTCTGTTACTGTAATGGTTCTCCCCGCCACATCTCTTTGCAGTGGGGCAGCCAGATCTGCAATACTAGCTAAGAGGGTGCCTCTTTTTTTCTTTAATAATACAGTGCTTTTAGTGCTATTCTCTTTCACTTAACACACCTTTACAATTCAAAAGCATTCTATCTGGTAAGATATATTTTTTAAATGTTTATTAGTTTAGATTTCTTTTTTATAGTGGTATTTCCCTACTAAATTCGAGGTGATTTTCTTTCTGTTGAATAGTAATTGTATTGAATGACATATGTCTATATATAAATGCATTTACAGGTAGATAGATCTATATCTATGTTATATACTCACACATGTCTGAGCTGGCTCTGCATATTTCAATCGGCTTTTGAAACAACCCTACCTTCATGGTTCCTGACTGTGAGCTGCATTGGCACAGGGCAATTTAGAAAATAATTAATTCATTAACTAATCTCAAGGATACCTGAACAAAATACCAAAACCAACAGAAACAAAAACTTTAGGGGTTTCGTCTGTTAGAAGGAACATGTAGAGCATTCAGATGGTATGCAAGTAACTCAGAAAATGTTTATGTGGAAAATTGTCCATGCATTTTATTACTTGTTCACAAAAAAAATCTCAGTGCACAACTTAGCTAAATTACCGGCAAAGTTAAATTAGGCATGCACACTTAGAATTAGAAACACTCCTTCTGCCTGCTGCATAGAGGCTGCATAGGGGTGGGAGCACAGACATACCTACTCTTCGCCTAGTCAGAAGATTGGCTTGCTGGATATCCACGACATGAAGTATTCTGAGTAGTAAAAGTGGACTTAAATGAGAGCATTTTAAAATTAAAACAGGGTGCACTAACGATATTTTCATGAATCACAACAGAATAATGCATTATTGAAGTAATGCAGTAGAAACTACTGATACTTTTTCTGCGTCCCATTTGTAAATTTTAGTATTTTGGAAACATATCTTACAACCTGTATGGGGAATATTTCTGTATTAAAAATCATAAGCAGTGCAACTTTTTTACCCCATTTCCTTGTAAATTGTTGTTTTCTTAGACAGTATTTAATATATATGGAAGTCGATCTATTTTCTTCCATGTAGGAATTATCCAAATCAAGTATTTTCCAACTTAATTGAACTAGTCAGATTGCTGGGATTCATCCACAGCCCAGATAAGGCTCAGCTGTGCAGTGATGCATATGGAGGGAAACCTTTATGCCATCAAAGGGCAAAAGGTGCTGAATATCAATAGAGGGTGTAAGGTGAGGCATGTACTTCAGTACTAGCAGTGCCTCTTAGAAGAAGTTTGTGACACTGCTTGGAAGTACCTGCCATTCACTATTTGTGAAACTGAGGTGGGGTCATCTCATTGCATTATTCAAAACAGGGCTCTGAGGCAAGTGGTCATTTGAATTTAGATGCTTTATTTACAGTGACCTGGGCAGAGTGGGGAATATGGATTCACAGAATCATTGAGTCAAATAGAATCATAGAACGGCTTAGGTTGGAGGGAAGCTTAAAGATCATCTAGTTCCAGCCCACCTGCTATGGGCAGGGTTGTCAACCACCAGATTAGGCTGCCCAGGGCCTGATCAAACCTGGCCTTGAAAGTCTACAGAGATGGGCATTCACATTTTGGTGTTTTTCCTTTTTTTTTTTTTTTGAGCAACTCATTAGCAGACAGACTTGAGTATATATTTGGATACTGGAAGATCTTGTGGAACTTCCAGACCTCTTTTGTAGAAATAGTGATTTATGGCTGCAGGAGCAAACCAAGAATTTTAAAAGAACTAGCAAAGGAGCTCTCTGATCCACTAATGACGATTTCAACAAATCTTTGTGCCCTGGGAGGTTCCAGAACGTAAGAAGAAAGCTTATATAGAGCCAATATTTAAAAAGGTTAAACAGGATGACTTGAGTAATTATAGGCCTGTCAACCTGACATTGATCCTAGGCAAAATACTGGAACAGCTGATATGAGACTTGATTAATAAGGAATTAAAGGAAGGTAATATAATTAATGCCTTTCAACATGGGTTTGTGGAAAATAGATCTTGTCAAACTAGCTTGATATCATTTTTATGAGATTACAAGCTTGGTTGAGAAAGGTAATAGCACTGATGTAATGTACTTAGATTTCTGTAAGGCATTTGACTTCGTACCAGCTGACATTTTGATTAAGAAATGAGAATGCTACAAAATCATTGCAGCAAACATCAAATGCATTAAAAAATAGCTAATCGGTACATCTCAATATGTAATTATAAATGGGAAAGTGTCATTAAGCAGGTGTGTTTCTATTGGAGTCCTGCAGAGAATCGTTTTGGATGCAAAGCTGCTTAACATTTCTAACCATATTCTGAAAGAAAAAAATGTCAGTCTCTGTAGGTAATACTTACAGACTATGTAAATACCAGGAGAGTAGATAATGGCAAAGTGAATGTGTTGATTGTAGAGAATAAGAATGATGTTTTGGCAAACTGGCCAAACTCTAGTATTTTCTATCTAGAAACAGCAGAGGTAGGCCTTGCATGACCTTTCCTGTAGTAGATATGACTTTTTAAAAGACTTAGGACTCATGGGTGGATAATCAGCCAATCAGAAACTGCTAGTGCAGCGTGGTGGTGGTTACACCTAGACATCAAGCACCAAGAGGGTGCTGATAAACTGATGAGCATTGAGAGAAGATCCCCAGGAAGTGCTGAGGAAATGGAAGAGGAGATTTACCATGAAGAGCTTAATGAATTCAATGTATTGCTCAGCAAACAGAGGGCTACTGAAGCTGATAATGATTATGGGATTTGTTTTGTCCAATTTTCCCCATCTGAAATGGAGGCATATGATCTAGGCTATACTTATACATTCAGTGCAGAAGTTCAATATCTCAAGTGGGCAACTAATCCCATGCAGTGATAGCTGTCATGAATTGCCTTCTGGTAGTGCCTGTTCCTCTTGGTTGATTACAAGAGGATCCCCAAATGCTAAGTGAGACCAAGGTACTTCTTTTGTTTTGTTTTGTTTTTAAAGTTAAATGAGGTAATCTCACACTAACTGCCTCCATGGGGAATGTAATTTTTAAAATGAAGGCTTTTCACTCTCTGAAATAACAGACTCTGAATGCTGGAAATTTTATAGAGACAAATTCAGATTAAAAATCAGGTGCACATTTTTCTCAGGGAGCATAATTAACCTTTAGAGCAAAAAATTACCACAGGTTGTGGCACTTTCTCTACCAGTGGAAATTTTAAAATTGAGATGGAATGTTTTTCTAAAAGATTTGATCTACACAAAATGAACTGATTTGGGGAAGTTATATGGCCTGAGTTGTACAAGAGGTCAGAGAAGATCATTACGTTTGTCTCTTATGGACTAACAATACATTTCTCTATGTCTTGCGATGCTAGAATGCCTTTAACATTTTTTTCCTTAAGTTTTTGGCTATTCCTCAGTTTCCTTCCTGCTAACTGTAATTACAGTTCCCTGACTTGCAGGACAAATACATTTATAGTGTGTAAATATCCTGAACACAAAGATCATATAAAAATTCGGGATATGTTCAAGAAATATAGACTAGAACAATAGATAGAGTTTGAATAACATTTATTGCCCAATTGCTAATTGTTTCTGAGTCTTATTGGGGGTGGATGCCAACTGGTTAACGTATCTATTGCCAGTTTCCACAAAATTAGAGTGCAAGTATATTGAAAGAGACAACCAGTCTTTTAAAAATATCCCACAAAACAACCCACGTTTTCCTTTGTGCAGGAGGCTCTGGAGCGAGTCCAGATCTACCCTGCTTCTGGTCTCCCCACCCTAGTGGTTCACGGTTCAGGACAGAAAGGTCACACTGTTGATGTGGGGTTAAGTGAACAGGAAAGCCATTAAAAGTTATGTGATTTTGGCAATGTTCTGTATTTTCCCTGTTTCAGTTCTGTGACTGGATTAAAATAAATAAATAAATAAATAAATGGGAGGAAAAAAAAAAGATCGAGAAGAGAAACAGGAAAGAGATTACAACCATTCAGGGAAAGAATTTTCTTCTCTCTTTGACTTAATCTTCTAGATTAAAGTCTAAATCCCCATTGTCTAAGAGCTACACGATGTAATCATGGAGAAGGTACCCTTCAGAAGCATTCAGAGAATGAGAGAGATTGAACAGTGTCTTGATCTGGACAGAAAGTTTCCATTTTAAACTGCTTTGGATGACCTATTTGTTTTATGTTTCATGAAAACTGTTGGCCATGGAATTTTTCAAGTTTTGTCTTTAAAGATGTGAAAACATGTAAGTGAAAAGTTTTCAGTTTTCAACTGAAAATGTTCAGGAATATGTGCTTTAAAAGCTGTGTGTTGGCTGATAGAAATCTAAATTCAGATACCTTAATTTCTTGATCTTGTATGTAGATTGTAGGTAGATTTCTGTCCGTCTTCCCATGTTGCTCTGTAATTTGAGATCAGATCATCTCTCTGTCTAATATAAATATATTCTTAGAAATAATAGTTGTTCCACAGGTCTCCAATGGGACTGGCGAATCATGAGACCAAATAGCTAGCAGATTATCAGGTTAGGAACCACATGAGCTATAAGCCTGTGAAGTACCACGACACTTTAAAAACTGAATGCAGTGACTTGAGAGATCAAAATGATTTTAGAATGTGCCTTAAATCCAGCATTCCTCAGTGATGGCCCTTTGGTGTAAGTGAGGGCAGGATTTTTCTGGCTAAATATTTTGATGTACATCCTTCCACAAACTTTTGACATGTAGAGCTTAAGGTTGTGAATGAGGTTGTTCATAATTCAGCACAGGACCTTTGGCCCATGCATAGCATCTATTACCACTGACATGAAGGCCTGGCTCTCTGGTGCAAAGCAGAGGCCGGCACAAATCTGACAAAACCTTAACACTCTGCAGAGTGGGATCTTAGCACTAGAATAGGTGGTCCAGCACATCTGTGCCTCCCTTTTTCATAGACTTTGGCAATTATTTTAACAACATTATCACGGTGTACTGAAAGGAATGGAGAACATGAAAATCACAGAGATTTACGGCCAAGTCTTCTCCAGATGCCTTTGGGACTGCCATCTTTAGTCTGTGTGCTGGGCTCTGCTTTCCTTTGCATTTGAACTGGGGAACCTTGGAGTCTTAGATAAAAAAATGGAGAGGGAAGAAATTCGTGTCCATCCCAGAGAGACACACTGGTATGGCTGGACATCTAAAAGACCAAGATCTTCCTTTGGAAATAGAAGGAAATCTGAGACTGTAACTTATCCTGCCCCAACGAGGGACTTGTACCTGCCCTGATGCTCAGCGAGCTGTTGGTCAAGTGCTACCTGGTAAATTCCAAATGAACCCAACCAAAGAGTCATAGCCTGGCCTTGCTTCCCAACTTCAGCTTTCCGTGATGATTTTCTGCCTGAATACATATAAATGGAGGCAAATGGAAATTCAGATTCTGTGACAACTCATTATAGTTTTTTCTGCTTCAGTAACCTTATTGATTACAGAAAAGACCGATTGAACGTATGGTTCATATTTTTTTTCCAAACACTTTCAATAAATCCTCTTTATGTTCCACAAAAATAAATAAATAAGGAAAGTGTGTCTTCCTGACAGCTGGCTGCAGAGTAAACTTAGAGCACCTGCTTTCTTCTCTTTTGTTCATTTTTTACTGCTAAGTGAATAACACTTAACACTAAATAAAGAAGGAGGGTGACCATGGCTACTGAAAAAGATTCAAAGGCAGTCTGTGCGTTGCTTGTAAAGAACTGATTACAAACACGTAGTGTATGGCAGATAACAATATTCCTGCACAATAATCTAGCAGTAATTCACATTGTGGTTTAAGTGCCAGATTCTCATGAAAGCTGCTGAATAATCTAAGGCAGCTCTACTCTGTCAGGTGCAACACGTTTCTTTGGCAAATTTAACTGATAACGTGCTAAAGTGTGCTGGTAGGACAGGCGGTGACCTTGAGAGCTGGCAGAAGGGGACTCGAGCAACTTTACCTTATTTTGGCCTCATCTGTAGGAGGGTTTTGGGGAAAAAAAAAACAACAACCACCAACCTTCTTGAGGTCTTCGTTATTTTATTTGTAAATAACCATCTGCTTCTTTCTGATCAAGAGCCAGCATAGTAAGGTATGACCCCGGGGAGAGCTGTGATTGATACTCCGCCACCTCTGCTAGCGGGGGTGCCGCACAAAAGGTAGCATGAGGCTCACCAATGGCCCGCGATGAAAAAGAATACACTTTCTTTCAAAATGTAAATGATCCGATGTTGTGAAGGGATGCAGGTGGCGCAGGGGAAAAGACCAGCCATCAAACACCTCCTGTCTGTCTGTCCTGTACGCCTCTCCCACTCGGCTGCTTCTCCCCAGGCCAGGCACGGCTCCGCATCACCCTGCTGCCACCCGGCTGTGGGGCCACGGTGACCTTGGGCAAGTCCCCTAAGCGCTTTGTGCGTCAGTTTATCTACTGGTGAACTAGGTCTAATACCTTTACCGAGGATTATGGCAATTAATTGCTGTTTGTAAAGCATGCTGAGATCTGCGATGTTACAGAAATGAATATTCTGGCTCAGAATTTGCCATGCCGAGTGATTGCAGGGTACCAGGGAGAGCAGCTATTCCGTTCCCGTGTTCCTGTGCTGCCTTCCTCCTTTCCAAGGACTTTGGGGAGCTGTCCCAGGAAGCAGGAGCACTTAAGAGATCAAGTGCTTTTCTGCAGAACAAAATGGTTTAGGTTGCTGTCGTTCTGTCACTTGTGGCAGTCTGTGTGAATGCCAAGTTAAAATAAATAAATAAAAATCATCTGCTGAGAAGTGTTTCTGGCTATTCAAGATTGAAAAAAATCAGCTGCTAAGAACTGTTTGTGGCTATTTAGGGTTTGCATCCTTTGCTGCAACTCAGTGTTCGCACCGGTGGAGGGCTGGTTGTTACCAGGGAGTAGCGGGGAAACTGCTGAATGAATGTAAGGAAAAAAAGGGGGCAATGTGGGCTGCAAAGCCCTCTGGTGTCTGGTGGATTTTTTTTTTCACTAAGGTATTTCAGCCTAATGTGCTTTTAGTGGAAAGGTTCCAAAACGTATAACCAGGAAAAAAAAGGTGAGGAGGGGGGGCTGCAGAATTCCAAAGCAAAATAACTAGAGGTAAATTCAGTGTTTTTCCACTCCGACAACCACAACCTTTGCTTTTATTCTGGTGCAAACAGCTGCAGGTGCCTCAAGTCAGCCAGTTCTATCTATCTGCAATGTCATCCATGTTTACTTGCAGCACTGGACTTTCGATTCTGTCAGGATGCCAATCCAACGGGCCGCCAGGCACTGCAGCTGACAGTCAAATCTGTAATGCTGAATCCTTCTTCTGGAAAAAAGGGCTAAAGAGGTTAATACACTCAAGTAAGGATAAACACACCAGCTGTTATAGTTTCTAATATTTAATGACATTATCAAATAAAATAACTCCTAAGAAATAAAAAATATGCAGCCTCCAAATCACTCATCTTTGTTAGCATTAATAAATCATCCGAAAAGCCCACACTATAAAATAATAAGAGAGTCTACTATTAAAGAAGTCGTATTTGCTCTTCTACTCTGCCGATGTTGTTCTGCACCGATACCTTTACATTTTGGTGTTCCATCAATACTGGTGTCACATCTATAAGATAATCATGGATGGATTATTGGAATGCAGACAAATACAATTTAACTGTTTGGTTGTTGGTTTTTTTTTTCTTTTTTCTTTTTTTTTTTTTCTTTTTCTTTTTTTTTTCTGTAAGGGTTCTTGTTGAAATATATCATCTATCTGATTTTCTGCACATAACGATTCAAAGATTTCATAATTCTTAGTCTTTTACAAAAATCTGCATAGGATCTGAAGAATAATGAGTCCTGCGACAGCAGGAGTGCTTTTGTGTGTGTTTCTGCATGTAAAATCTCGAAGGAAGCCTTCCAGAACTCATTACTGGGGCTAAACACTTTTTAGAGAGTCAGGAAGTGACTATCTGTTTTCCTCCCATCGTTGTAGCTGCAGCCTTTACTGCTGGTAGACAGGGCGGATTAAGTAGGGGATAACTTGAACACCCTCAGGAAGGGTGAGAAATACATACAAACACACAATGGAAGAGGCTTTGCAGCCTGCTAAAACAGCCTGAAATGGGCTCAGCTGCCAGTTTATGATCTATGTTATAGCGAGGCACATTCACTGTGTTGTACTTAAAGGTCTATGACCAATACCATAAAATCCTTGAATTCTAGGATTTATCTGGCGGACACTCCAAACAGCATCAGACTACAGCTTATCTATCCTGTTACGCTTCCTTTTTGGTTATTGCTCAGTGATGGGCAAAGGCACAGAGATGCTGGGACACTTTAAAGAACGTTGATGGTAAAGGAAGCACCAGGGCTTGGCAGGGCAGTGCAGCCGGTGGTACCCTTCCGCTGGCCTTCTCCACACAGGTGTGTTGATTTCCTGCACTGTACTTTTAACAATGTATGGATTGTGAAAAAAAATATAATATATATATATATATTTTTTTTTTTTTCTGGGAATATAGTAGGCATGAGGTGAAGCCGGCTCAATCACAGAAATTCCTTCCTGTGAAAAAATGGTCATTTTCAAAATCCCCTTCAAACTGACAAAAAACAAAACATTTTTTTTTCTTTTTTTTTCTTCCCCCCCCCCTTCCCCTGAGAAGAACTCTCCATAAAATAAAACAAAACCCCAAGCCTCTTTTAAGGGAAGCAAACTGGAATTTCTTGGGGCTTGCCAGCTGCCTGCCGAAAGGGCGAGCGGCAGGAGCCTAGTCGGCAGGCTGCTGCAGGCAGGACACCCCGCGCCTGCCGCTCCCTCCTCCTCCTCGCCTTCCCCCTAGCCTGGCTGCTGGGGAGGCAGCTGGGCTGCAGGGCCGGCAGAGCGCCAGGGCACTCAACCTCCCCTCCTCCCTCTTCCAGACCTGCTGCATCTCCCCAGCTGCCTGCCTGGAAGACTATTGTCAATTTTGCTCTCTCCCTGCAGACGACAACAAAATCGACAGGGGCCTTTTAGCCAAGCAGCCGTGGAGCCATCCGTTTGATTTTCCTAATAGAAAAATCAGAAATTTCTGGCAAAATTGAAATTTTCCCATAAAAGAAATCCCAATTTTATAAAAGGCAGATATTCCACCGGAAAGTCATTCCAACAGAGCATTCCCAGCTGCTGTAGTTTGACAGACCTTTGAATTAAAGTCCATAGAAAAAAATGCTTCTGTGTTTGGCTGTGAAATGAGAATGGGTGAGTGGAGTCAGATGCAAATAGAGGTGGCCTCAGAGCCAGCACATGAGTTCCCACCATCCAACGATCGGGCTCAGAGTATCTGCATGACCCTGAAGGAGCTATAGGAGATCACATCTTTGCTATAAAGTGTTGAGATGATAATTAAAGCGAGGTTATGTCTCTTTCAAAACATTTGCACAGGTTTGAAGCCTCGTGAGAATAATTCCCAGCACACAGTTGCCACCAAATTGGTTCAGAAAAGCGTTCAAGCCTTTGTGTCTTCATCAAAATAGAAACCTTTTCAGCAGAGGCACATCAGACGCTGCCAGACAGCGGAAAAAAAAATGGAATTTCACCCAGAGTAGTGCTACAAAGTCACCTTTGTCTCTGTTTTATCTGCATGCATTTAGGTGGTGGGTGATACCATGCTCCTGCGTGTGGATGAATTCTGGGACCAAAGAGCCCTGGTACCGGGAGCATTGGGGAGCCCTATGGGGCAGCCATCACCATCACTAAATAAGCTGTTCTGGTGATTAATGTAGAAATGGATGACTGAGCCCTAAAGCAGCCCATGGCAATGTGGTGCCATGAAGGACCCTGACTGAGCCACTGGTTGTAGGTCTGGCTCTATGGAGCCTTGATCTGAAGTCCCGTGTCACCAACTGTGCCCCCCTCTTGACATGGAGGCACCACAGAGTGAGTTGGAATGGAGTATGGCAGCTTTCTGTCCAAATGTGATAGCCTTCATGGGGATAAAACAGATCCTTTATTGCATGTAAATATTTGCAATGAATGCTTGATAGCTGTGTTTTCAAATGTTCATTACAACTTCTCCCCTCAATATTTTATTCATATAGATCAGTCTTTGGCCAGCATCTTTCATAAAGTGCTGAAATTTGCCCTTGAGGCATCAGATGGAGTAGTCAGATTGTCAAATAAGTCTCCTAATTGAAGCGAACGCTGGCACAATATTTGTCTTTTGAAAACAAACAACGCCAGCAAAGTTGCAGGTCCACCACGGAGCCACGCGGAGCCGGGTGTGCACAATGGGAGGAAGGCTGTGAGAGCAGATTGTTGCAGGGAAACACCGATCCTGTGAAAATTCACTGAACCAAAGCAAAAACAGTAAGAGCTCCTTATCGCTTTAAAGTTGCATGTTAGCAGGTGCAAGAAGTAAATAAATATTCTCTTTTGGTGATATATTTGCATTTTTATATCTTAAGGGGTCAGAAGAAATCAATAGTTCTCCTTGCACTCTGTGAAATTAATCAGTAACTTTGGAGACACTTTGTGTTTAAGAAAACAAACTGAACAAACAGCACATGGCCTTTAAAGATGTCCTCCGGTGGTGTTCCTGGTGGATTTGGGACAACAAAGGGCTGAGTATTTCCTAGCACAGCGCCAACAAGAAAACCTATGCGAGAGCACAGGACAAAGCCCTGTCTGGTGATGCCCACCCCGGGTGACTCAGGAAGCAAGTGTTATTGCAGCCATAAGAAACCCGATAGCGCTGTGCCTATCAGCCATCTGCGGGGGAAAAGGTCAGGGGCATGTATGTTGCCACTCACCTGGAGCGCTTCTGTACCACTTCTCCAGCAGCTGCATGTGGCACTGCTCAAAATCACTGCTCTGAGCAATGCCAGCAGGAGCAGGGTGTGTGCTTCAGCGTGCACTGGGACTTCTGTAAGCAGCAACATGAGCAAATCTAGGTGGAGAGCAAGCAGGACAACTTCATTTAAAATGGCTGTGTGTGATGACTTCAATCCCATAGCATGCAGTCCCTGACTGATGTTAGGGTTCTTGGTGCATCACCTGTTCCATTTTGCATTTTGTGTTGTTTTCAGCCTTGCCCAATGCCCAGAATCCCATCCAACCTGGCCTGGAGCGCCTGCAGGGATGGAGCACCACAGCTTCTATGTGCACCTGTGCCTCTGCCTCACTGCCCTCTGAGTAAAGAATGTCCTCTTAACACCTAACTGAAATCTCCATTATTTTAGCTTAAAGCCATTCCCTTCATCCTATCCAGTGAACCTAGTCTGGGAATTTCCATGTTAAAGCGCTACCACTCCAGTGGAGCTCCCCCTGACAAAACAAACCCACTGGCTCCGAAACAAGCGGAGTGAGACTTTTGCATCAATGTAATACATAACATGAATTGCTTGATGGGAAGAGAAGACACTGATAGCATGGGAGCAATAAAGAGCTGATCCTACTTCCATTAACTTTATTGGGAGCAGACCCAAAATCTTTAAGTGGAGATTGGCAGATCACATCTATCTAATCTAAAGTATCTCAGGATTTATAGTGTGGTATCAGGACTGAGACAGACAGATGAAATATTACTCCTGCTACATTTAATTTATAATCTTCATCTCACTATCATTGCACCTACCTACTTATATAGCCTCCATTACTAAAGTAGCTGAAAGACTGCCAAGTATTTAGACATATAAATAAAATAACAGAGATTGTTTTGTTCTGTGTCCCCTTTTCTCTTGTTTGTAAGATGTCCCCTAAGGTTTGTGTTTGTTTTTTTTTATGGTTCTGAGTGTAAGTGAATGGAACTGGAAATCTGAAGTTTTTATTTTAATAAAGTTTATGGGAAAATCAGATATGTAGCAAAAGAACTGCATATTTATTTCTGAATATATTGGGATCAGTGGGTATCAGGGAGTACAGAAGTAAATGTGAATTATGGAGTTTAGATCCAGGAGCTTTCAGAATTTCATTGCATAAGCTCACAAATTTCCCCTGTTGATTCACAGTCCAGACTGTACCCGTCAGATGTCATGGGCGGTCATGTTGGTGGAAGGAGATGTGATATCTCAGGAAGCAAAGTCCAATACCCTGAAGGGCTTTGACTGTCAAGACACTGGGCAAGCCAAAGGAATTTGTGCTGCTGAGTAAATGGGATGCTGTGTTTGGAAGTTTTCAGAACTTTCACAGGGTGTATGGCTCTGTTCCTATGTGTGGTAAGTAACCATGGTGAAACTTCAAAGTCAAACAATGCATGAGTGTCCTGTCTGTGTCTTGCAGGGATAGTTGTGGACTTTTGGCTGGTCAGTCACATATAGAGAGGATTACCAGGGATTTAGGAAAGGTGTGTGCTTTTCCTCTCTGCAAAGACATTACTGGAGGGGCCACACTGCATCTCCCTGCTCTTCTTAGAGCTGCTCAGACTGAACACAGTGGTGGCTGGTGCTGGGATGAAGTGTGGGACCAAAGTCACTTGGGCAGCACAACTATCTGGCTTGGTTACTCAGCCTGGCTCTTGCCACCACTGGTGCTTATTATGCACCAGGGTCTGCATGCTGGGAAACCTTGAGGCTGATCTAACAGGAAGAACATCAGAAATTTGAGGATATGTCCTTAAGAACTGGACAGTCCTATGTTTTCTCTTTTCTGTTTCTGACTGTTGCTGAGCTCACAAATCCTCATCAATGAATAAACAGAGAGCCCTGGACCTTTTTCATAATTGTTTCTGGATATATCCTTCCTCCATCTTATTCTGAACAAAACTTCTTGAATAGCTCATTTAAGGAGAAAACACTTGAAAAGTATATTAGCAAACTCTTTCAGTGGGGTAAAACCATCAACATGGAAAATTCAACTTTTCAAGAGAGCCATTAAGTGTGATTAAACCTTTAAAAAGGGAGAACAATGAATGCAGCCTTGTATTTAGCAATTTCATATCTTTAATTGTACAAAGATTTTCTTTAAAAGCACAAGCCTGAAAGGAAGCTGAATGTTACAGTATTTACTGAAGGAAAGCAATGAGAGAAGAGAAGGCCTGTTCACTAGCTAATGGAGTGAAGCCCAGAAATAATGACAAAAAAAGCGATAACGACCGCTCTCCAACACAACATATATAAAAGAGGGAGCCATAAAAAGGCAACAATTCTTGACTTAGCTTTGAGTTTCACAATGACTGTGATTACAGATAGCAAGTGGAAGAGCATATATGCCATGATGAAATCTCATTGGCTTTGCAATTGAGATTCAAGCGAGGAAAGAAAAAAAGCAGGGACATTGAATTTCTGCAGAACAAATTTTGGATGGGGTATGAGAAATAGAAAGAAAGGAAGAAAGAGCAAGGTCATCAAAAAGTTCAGCAGAAAATGAGTATATTCTCATCCATTCCATCTAATAATAAACACACTAGGGGCCAGATCCTCAGATGAACCGAATGCCACTGATGGAGCTAGCTGGCAGTTCCTGCATATGTGAAGACCAAGCAAGCACACACATCCTGGCATACTTTAGCCTGTGCCATCTTGCAGCATCTTTCATGTGCACAGAAACCTTTGACTAACGGGAACTAGATTAAACCAAAGAAATTGAAAACTAAACTCATTAACTCATACAATAATTATATTTACGATACATTTCATGCTAGCTTAATTGTAAGTGCTACTTTAAAGAGAAAATATTTTGACACATTTTAATGACACATTAATTGCCAGCTTTATTTTTCTTGATCAGTTTTTAAAAGGCAGTGTTAGCATCTTATCTTCCATCACATATGTATGTGTCTGACTTCATATATGTAATACGAAGATTACATATGCTTGTACTTCTTCATTACAAGGCTGTGTTATCTCAGTTGAAGTCTTATGCTCTTTGAATTTTAATGGGCATCCTTTTAAGCCTTCCACTAGATTTCCAAAATACCTTAGAAGTGCAAATTCTATTTAATCATTGTCTAGAAAACTACAAGAACAAGGTTTCTTACACTTCCTGTTCTAGAAAAATAAGCTTTAAAGGCGCAGAGTCCAGGGCAGAAGGTGCTGGTGGTCCCAGGCAGAGAGAATGTAATGTGACACACTGCAAACCAGCAACCTAGCAGGGAGAATGATGACTGAGGTTTGATTCTGTCAAGGAGAAAGGCTGAGCAGAATCACATTAGCTCTCAGAGGAGTTTGCCTAAACAATTTTATTACAGTTACTCAGAGTAATACCAGCTGCGAGCTTGTTATTTAACATCATGGTAACTTGCACGAGCAATGAAATAAAAATGAATTGCAGAGGAATGGAGAAGTAATGTATGGGTGGCAGCATGCCTGTAGGCATAAGAACGATGACTATGGATACCATTTTGAAGACTGAAAAAGCTAGTGTGAATGTGAGACAAGCATATGAGAAACCTGAATGTCTGATGCTTACCATGGAGCCAGTGGCTTGCTGATGACAACCATATTAAATACGTCCGATAAAGGTGATCAGTGTAAAGAATCAAACAAAAATGCCATTTCAGAGCAGCCAGAACTATCTGCAAATGTAGTTCTCATTCAGTGAATAGCTTCAACTAGAAAAAAGAAAACACGCTTGAAAAAGACAGACACGATTCCTTTGTCATTTCTCATATTGAATCTGAGCAGGGGATTGCTGGTAGATCAGTTGGCCTAACTCTCTGCAAAACCTAGACTCATTTGTATCCTTAGAGCACTGGGCCTACAATAATAGTATTAATTCTCTTCGCACTAGCGAAGAGATGGAATGTGTTTCCTCTTTAGACCAGCATGTGCTCTCCTGGGATTTCCCATCCCTCATTGTGTATATTTAATTATTCAATGCAAAATAAACCTGCTTGATGGAGATGACAGAGCTGTACCTCTTGCAAAAGGGCCCTAGATCTGACACAGTGTTAGCTACGGTACCACTCTCAGTACACATATGGACTGGAGATTTTCAGAGCCCTCTCCAGCACCTTTTCTGTGCTTTGTGATGACATGCTCAGTTAGGTGGGTATTAGGCACTGCTGTTTGTTGCTTGGCATCTACCTTCCTAGTGAATGCTCTAGCATTTCCTTTCCTGTGTAACAATTAAAAAGAGATGGCCTCAGGGCTGTCTTAGTTTTTAAGCACAGTAAATGCACAACAAATGCTGAGGCCAGGCAGTCCTGATCTTGAATTAGGGGAGGTGCCTTAGGTCTGAGACTTCTTGCTTTGAGGAGTAGCTCTGCCACCATCGTATTGAGTAGATGAGCATAGCTTTCAGAAGAGTCCTGCAGGAGAGGGTCTCTAGGTTTGGCTCTTAATTTTGGACCATTTGTGTTTCCAATTATAAGGATGACTCAAGCTGAGATTATGAATCTCTGGTAGCTCTGAAAATAATATCCAAAGCTGAGCCATGGTTATCATTAGAGGCACTGAAAATAGTTGCAAAACAATGTACTGATATTTCCTGTAGTCACACCAACTCTGGAAAATGTTGACAGGAGACACCATCACAAAACTTTTGCCTGACAAATGAAGAAGAGGACAATGCCTGTAATTTAGATTTTGTAGTCTGCCATTAATTAAGTTGTATGAGAATCACTAGACCGAAGAGGGTATTTGCGTGGGAAAGGTGAATGAAAATGCTCACCATAGACTACATACACTGAGATTTTGCTAATGAAGAAAAAGTGCAAATACAGAGTTCCACTATATAAAACAAAAACAAATTAAACTTGATTCATTGTGCCACAGCCCTTAACAAGGGCAATAATAGGCGCTTATGCAGGATGATATTTTGTGATTATTGTAAAGAATGACATCCTTCTATAAAATGAAATTGTGAATTGTTTCATGAATGCTACATCCCTGACACTTGCAGGACTGTGCCATTTTTTTTTCCACTGAAACACTTAGGCAATTACTCTTCATGGATAAGACAGAAACGTCTGGATGTACAATGGTTTCTGCATTAGCAAAGTTGCTGTGATGTAGTCTGCTGTTTGCATCTACTAACCTGCAGTGACCAGAAGCCATTATTTCTATCGGACACAATGGCAACCGGAAACATTACCCTCACAATGCTGAAGAATGTAAATGCATTATCTCATGACCTCCAAGGATGTGGTATGTGGCACTGCTGTACAAAAAGTTTTGAAACTGGTTTGCAATGTACTTATGTCTACTTGCTCATAGAAAATTACTTCTTTCACTTGCTTTGCTTTGACCTCCAAGGAGAATGAATGGCTCACATACGCAGTCTTTAAAAACATCCACATCAAGTGTGGGAGGGCTGGGAGCGAACAGGTTGAGAAGGCAGAGTGGCATAAATGAGTTATTGTGGGTGGGAATGAAATAAAAGCTTGGGCACAGGGGGGGACAACAAACAAAGCTACAAAATTGCCAGAGAGGCTGTGCTCTGTTTTCTGACCTGCACTACCACATAGTTGTGAGTGAGATGTCTTGGTGACCATGACACAAACTTAGGTTCCAACATTTCATTCATTCTTTCCCTTGCCCCCTCTCCCCCTTCCCTCCCCCCTGCTCCCCCCCTGTACCCCCCCTTTTTTTTTCTTCATTATCTTACTGTGAAGAAATGGTAAACCTATCTCCATGCCTTAATTATGCATTTCTTGTATCAACAGGCGTTGTTTCCTAGGTTTATAATGCTTCGTTTAGGATAAAACATCTTTGGCTTGTTTTCACCCTTGCTTCCCTCTCACCCACAGACAAATGCACATGTACATTTCTATTTCTACTGTAATTTCCTTCTTCAGGAACATTTTCCCAAACAGTTTCTTAAACTCCCCAAAAATGTTGTACTGTGCCAGAGACCATTTGATCTTCAAATTTCCCGGGACAGGAGTGAGGCTGGTGTGGCCATGCAGAGGAGTTGGTGAAGAGCTCACACTGCTGCCTATGGGATTTTTAAGATTCTGGGCCTTGTATAAGGAGCAGGGTGGATGCTGAGGATCTGTCCAGAAGTGGGCAGGAGCAGGAGCATTTCTGGTTCCTTTCCTCAGTGATTCTCCACTGGTGAGAACAGGCCTGAATGGCCATAAGCAGCTTTCAGACATTTGTCACCCAGAGATGGTCCTCTGCCTGATACGGTTACATGGATACTGTATGGATGTTTCCAAGCAGCCCATAAGATGTGCAGGTAGAAAATCAGTGGTGTCTCCTGAGAGCTGGATGAATTCCAGTCCCATTCATGTTCTGCTGGAACTTGAGACTACATGGGATATGTAAAAACTGTGTGATCACTTAAAGCTAAAAAGGTGCAAAATTATCTGGGTTACTATTACTACTACAGTCACTGTTACCGAGCAGCACAGAAAAATCAACTTTAATGTTGCCTTTAAAAAAAAAAAAAAAAAAAAAAGTATGAAAAACTTTTGCTTTCTTGCTAATTTCTGATTTCTATTTTCTCATACCTTGTTGATCCCTAATGCAGAACATGTCTTGAGCTGCCTGTGGAATATGTTGTGATGTCAACATGCCCACACAGAAGGTGTGAAACTGCCCACTGAGGTGCCAGCTACAGGGGCAGTTAGAAATGCCTTCTCCTTTCTAGGAACACAGAAATAAGTGTCTTCATTATGATACATGTATGTAAAAATACACACACTCTTGCGAGACCCTCTGCAGTTCTAAATAGCAGATAAGGTGAGAAGCACAAGGGCATGAAGCAGCTGCTGGAGTGTGGCTGTGTGCAGACACTGGTGCACCCTGCCGAGGGCCCCCACTGCTTCCTTGAGCTGAGCAGTACCATCATTTAGAGCAGTTCTGCTTAGGAAGGCATGATTAGAAAGCTAGTCTTTAAAGAGAAAAGTGAGCTTCTGAAATGTGATTGTCATTGTGGAGATGCTCTATTTCTTGTGACGTATTCCAATCTAGTGCTTTATCTGGCAGTCAGCAACCCTGCTTGCAAGGAGAGGGGGTGGAACTGGATGATGTTTGAGAGCCTTTCCAACCCAACCTGTTATACGATTCTGTGATTTTGAATCTGTATTTCTGCACAGAGGAGGCTGAAAACATTGGAAACAACAACAACAACAACAAACCTACGCAAAAGCCATTTTGATCAAAGCTAGATGCATGAACAAGAGCAAGAGCTATTGCCGCCATGATAGCTGGGTAGTATTGCTTAGCCAGGCAACCAGTGAGCTGAGGCTGAATGGAAAGATGCTGGAAACCTCCAAAGAAAGAGTCTTGCTTGTAAGCAATATGACGGTAAAATATCTGTTTGCACAAATCTGACATTATTTAATGGTGCAAAGATGAAACCTATCCTTGTTGTTTGAAATTATAGGCACAGTTTATTTGTGTGTCACACAGTTTCAGTTTGGTTTTTAAGGACAATGATGTGATTATGACAAAGCCAAGTGACTCCCAGGGCTCATCCACAATGCTGACGAGAGCTGGTGGGGAACACCATGGATGGGAATGAAACTGTGAGAGAGAGGTGGGCAGGAATTTGACATGGGAAGGACGGGAAGCAGGAGTGTGGGGTATCCATGGAAATAAGGCAATCTTTTCTGCTGCTGCTGGGCTTGGGGGTATTTTTGACACCCACATGGAAGAACAATGCAGGATGAGGATGGCGGTGGCTCAAAAGCAAGCACTTTGCCAAAAACGTTGTGTGGGTACAATTGACTATCCAGGCCAATGGAGATGGGTTTCATAAGGGTCCCCTCTTGTCCTGAAACCTCTTATTCTCCTTGCTAAATGGCATTTAAAAGCACCAAATATTTTATTAAAAATGCTTTTCAGGGCTAAACAACGTTAAAAGCACTTTCTATAGCTTGCATTGCTATTTAGGAGAGCATGTTATTTCTTTTTAATTTGCTCACTCATTCCTGAATAACTTTTCATAGGACTCCAGACACTGCAGTGTGACAGCTAAACCAAGGAGCATCGGATGCAATGGAATTGCTCTACAAGCAACCTTGCCAAAGGCCCTTTTGCTGCACAAAGCTGGCTCTATCTTTGTATATTGAGGGAACTAAATCAATGTTAAATGCTTGGCTCTTTTCACAGGACAATGACCAGGACCTAAGCTGCGTCCTTCCTATTTGATTGACACTTGAAACGTTGAGTTGGAATCAGCCAGAGGCACTGCTACAAGCTTGAAGCCTCTGCTGGGGATAACAACTGGTGACATCTGCAGAAAGGCCGACAAAAGGCAGTTGAAAGCCGTGTTTGTTGCTTTCCCCTCTCAGATCTCCTCTCTTTCATGGAGCTCCTTACTTGCTTTAATATTATGATTCAGCACCTGGCTCTTTTGAACCTTGCTTTAAACTTCAAAAGGCGAGGTGGTATTAACAAACATGAAACGAAAAAGTGGCAGTAGTTTGATTTACTGTTGTCGTCTTATCAAGGGGGTTTTTTGTCACCAGCTGCCACTTTCTGTCATCTTTGGAACCATTATCATTTCTCTAAAATCTAAAAGACTCCACTTAATAACAGCTTTGAATACAGGCAGGATCAGTAACGTATACAGTTCTGGGATGACAGGGCCGTCAAATGAAAAGAAAGATGTTGCCAAAAAAAAAAAATCCTTAAAAAAAAAACACTACAATAAAACAAATAAAAGGCATGGTACTTCTAAGTGACCTTGATTTCAGAATTAAACAAATCAAGCACAATTCCATTGTTCTCTTTGGATTAATTCTTCACTTTCTTTGCAATGTTTCTTTTTTGTTCTCAGGACTAAGGGAAAACAAAGCCAAGGCTTTCAGAAAACTGCTCGACACACAACAAGCACTCAGTATCACATGAGCACCGTAAGCTTCTCGCTGTAAAACCACCAGCAATAATTACTGGTCTTGTTTCCCCACCACCCCAGCACAGCAACTCACATTCAGGCTGAGCTGCCTTGCTAGTCAAAAATATGCTCAGCTCCCCTCTTATACTGCTGCTCCATGCTTTCCTGCAGACCATCCCAACATGGTTGTGCTGGTTTTTGGCTGCCAAGGCAGAACCAAAAATGTTCCTGTGCCTGGTCAAGTTCGTCCACTGCAGCTTCTCACATTAAGCCACAGGCACTCAAATAAACACAATTTTCAGGTGTAAACCTACTGCACTTTCACACTTGTCACCTTGCCATTCTTTACAGGAAACTTGCTCTGATCCCTTTGTTTTATAATGGTATGCACAATTAACTCATCTGAAAGTAGAAATTTCTCCCACTGCCTTCTGAACTCATAGATAAATGATGGACAACCCATTGCAAACAGTGACTTTTAATATGCACAGATTGGAACCTGCACTTGTGTGCACCTTAATAGTTACTTTTACTTGTGCAAAAGTAGTGAAACTAACTGCAAAACCCAGAGGATCCTCTCCACTCTCCCCACTGATATGTCCTCCCTTCCCTTAGTTATATGCAAATCCAGGCAATGGGATCCAACATGTGGTCTCCCGTTGGCCTCTTCCAGACCTGTTCAACCACAGGAATCTGGTAGAGATTTGTGTCAGAACGTTCCTAAAACAAGGATGGAAACAACAAAACGGGAATCTTCATAAAAGTGAAAGTGCTGATGTCTTGACCAGTGAAAACACAGGATTGCAAGACTCCAAAGTTGGTTGGCTTTCTATGGATTAGAATTTGACAAAACTGCTAAGAAATTGAGATGGAGGTTGCTAAAAATACCTTCTGACAGAAGCACTCATTGTATAATGGCAACGAGGTTTTTTTCCACAGAGCATGTTCACATTTGAAATTTTAGTCACTGTAACAAGTGTTAATTACTGCATGCTAACCAGCAGAACTGTGTGGGGGAGATGTTTTATATTTATTTGTTCCAGACTTGGAACATATTAGAAAGTAGGCTCCATTCCAGGTTACTGTGGTATGAATGAATGTGTTACCCAACTACAAATGAAAAATATTGCAAGAAGAAATAAGGATTTTTTCCCTCAGAGTATTTCTTTGAAGAGAAGATTAAGAATATGTTTAGTATATTAGGTCAAGTGGAAACCCTCCTAAAAGTGTGTATGGCACACAGATAACAGAGCAATGTCTGTGGGAGGTTAATTTTTGTTTTATCCATGAAAAACAAGATATTCTGAATGAAAGAACACACATGGGAAAGCATCAGTACAGTTGGATGAACCTCTCTGCATGCTTTAGGATGATGCTGGAGAAGAGCAGAATACTGTAATATTTATACATTTATAAGTGCATATACACTTTATGCATAATTCACTCATTATATACTGAATATATTCATTCATACATATGTTCAATATATTTATAAAAAATAGTGTGTGTATACATATAAATATACTCAGCTATGTTTTGGCTGCATTACTTCCTTAGCAGATTTTGGATATGAGAAAACTGAAATAACTATTTTCTTATAATGACTGACAACACATTCTGAGATAAATATCTGGCAGGCCAACGAAACTCAGTATTGTGAGGTCAGAGTGCCTGAAGAATGAAAGATGTAAACCCCACATTTGATGTATACCTTTATGACTTTCACAGACTGACCACTATAAATTCCAGGAAAAAGATACCTGCATACAGCATTAAAATAGGCCTAGAAGATCTCTAGTTCTGTTGGAATAAGTTAAAAAAACAAAACAAACAAACAAAAAAACCCAGCAAAACAAAACAAACAAACAAATAAAAAAACTCGCCTGGCAGATAATAAGGAACTGGATAATTTGAACATTTTTATGTAATGGTGTAACAGAAATGCTAAGTCATGGCTTGAAGCAGTGATTGAGTGCCTGGTGGAAAGGCAGGGCCAACCCAGGGGACCTCAGGTGCATAACAAAGAGATAGGTGAGATTCAACACTTATATCCTTTGCTTTTAAAAATATTAGGGAGAATAAATACAATCTTCTGAATGAAAAAGATCTTGAAGTCATGGATATTGTAGAGGTGTTCTCTGAAAGACATTAGTTTACTACTCAGTGATAGGAAAGAAGAATGTAAGCAATCATTGAGAAAAGCAGTGAGATGAATGTGGGGGAAAGTAAGCCGGTGTGTATTACTCTCTATACTTTGATTTGAATGAAGCTCTACTCACTTTTCCTGCAACATAAATAAAATTAAACAGCATGAGTATAGGAACAGAAAAGAGTGAGAGGATAACCAGAGAAAAGAGAAAATCATGAGAACTCTTTGTCTTGGAAAATGGGTATGTTTGGAAAATCCTAAAAAATATGGAGTCTCTGAGTTGGGGTTGACTATGATTATTTATTATCTCTTGAAACACGATAACTAAGATAACCTAATGAAATGATCAAGTAGCAGAATCAAAAGGACTAAGTTTTTCATGTATTGCCCCATTAAATTTTGTAACTTATTCCTGGGTGGTGTTGTAGAGCCCCGGTGTACCAATGGCTTTAAAAAGTAACTACACTGAAAGACGACTGTGAAAGTGTGTTTTTTCTTTAACATTTATTTTTGGACAGTCAGTTTTCCTGTTTAAATATACCTTTAAAATTCATGTGTGTTAATATGATGAACTGCTCTACTTCTATCATCTGTGATTTTTCCTGGGTCTGTACTTCGTGCAGCAATTGTCCTTCCCCTTTGTCAAAATTTGCTTAAAGAAGTTCATCTTTCATCTGTATGTATAAGGATTAACTTAAGCCACCCTTTGAAAAACAGAGTTGTACCTAACCTTAACTGGTTGCGTAGGCAGTGTCATATCATGCAGTTACCATTAAATTCAGGTGATAAGTAGCATATCTTCAAGGCTTTTTAACAATAAGTGTTTTCAGGGTTAAGTTATGAACAGCTATTTACTGTAATAACAAAAATGCTGATGTGTTTACTTCAACTGCTTTTGAATAATTATCCTGGATACTTTTCCTTCTGCATACATCATCTCCTTAATGAAACACCTCCACTGATCATTCATGCACTTGGTTTTCTGCAGAAGTGTCTGGACCTGATCAGATGAAGGATTTAGATGCTCACAAGTCAGTAGTAACACATCTGAGGAGTTAGGTCCCAGCTGCTCCAGGAAAATGCCCTGAAGCTCCTGCTCATGAGGTTTATCTGCATCCTGAAAATCTTGTTGTTACAGTGGATTAAGTAATCTTCACATTGACTCTGGCTTCTTCCCTAGTGCTGGACTTTCATATATTTGAGCTCCATCACTCTATGTAGCAGTCTTTCAGTATGTAGAAGGGGGCTATAAGAAAGATGGGGAGTCTCTTGGCAGGGCCTTTGAAGATAGGACGAGGAGAAATATTTTAAAACTAAAAGTGGGAAGATTTAGATTGGAAATAGGAAAGGCTTGTTTATTCATCTATTTATTTTTTACAACCAGGACACTGAGGCACTGGTGCAGGTTGCCCAGAGAGCTGGTGGATACCTCGTCCCGGGAGGCATTCAAGATCAGGCTGGATGGGGCTCTGAGCATCTGATCTGCTGTAGGTGTTCCTGTCCATTGCAGTTGAGTTGGATTGGATAGCCTTTAAGCGTCTCTTTCAAAACAAATGATTCTGTCATTCTATGATTCTGTGTGAAACGAGGCATTTTATCTGTAAGTTAACAGGCAAACAATGTGGCTAAAATCAAACCACTTTCTGTGCACTGTACATTAGTAACTGTACTGGAGACTGATGGGAGAATTGCTTGCCAGTGGGAGCTGCTTTGGGCTCCCAGTCAGCCTTAGTGTCAGCCAACTTAAAGTTATCATTTGTTTTTGTTCATGTTTGCAATGTGTAGCTAATCTTGCAGCACATTTTGCTCCACAGTGTTCTGGAATCACGTGGTTCATCAGGAAAACTCCCTCATGCACGTGCTTATTCCTCCAGCTAAAAATATCCCAAAGCACAATCTCTGAAATGGCACCCTCCTCTGGCTCAGCCGCACCCACGGCCAAACACACTTATCTGGCGATCACAGCAGCTCCAACAGAGCTGAAAACTGCAGGAAACTCCGTAGCAAAACAAATAGGATGGCTGATGGACGCGTGCAAAGCTCTGGAGATTCCAATTCCTGTCACCCGACCACAGTGTGTATCAGATGTCAAGAACCGGCTACTCCAAAACAGAGAGGCCAGGCTGCATTCCTGCCCCTCTGCCAGATAGGATCAGTGTGTGGTGCCCTCCTCCTCACTAAATCACAGCAGTGGAAGCCCTCCTAGGGGCCAGCCTCAGAGCTAAAAAAATTCCATTTACAACACATACTCCACGGAGGTAACCCGGCGGACACCAGCACTTCCAGAACTCACATGGTTTCCGTAGGGATTGCCATGAAATAACAGGGTGCTGGGCTTGGCTCTCCCTGCTGTAATGAGGTAAAGAACACATTATTCAGAAACTTGTGCACACGGATCAAGTTTTGACAGTTCCCGGGGTTCCGTTATTATGTGTCAACCTACAGTAGAGATAGGAGCTTGAAATCTCCTAGAAAAGAAAACAAATGCTTGGATCTGTGTATGATTTAGGGCCAGAAGTTGCATGTGACTGCCTGCTGTGTGGGCTATCTGATGGCAAGCTGCATGAAGCAAGGCTGTCTGACCTCATATTACACCTTTTCTTGTCCCTACACAGGTTGTTTCACACATTTAGAAGAATGTGCATCCAGATAAAGTTTCCACAAGCCTAATGGTTTGCATTCTGTTGTCTCTTCAAGAAGATGAAGTGTCACCAGGAAATGGAGCTTTTCTCTAAGTCTCTGAGATGGGCAGTGCTTTTAATGTATGTTGAAGCCGGTTTTCGGAAGAGATCATGAGTAGTAATTTTGTCTCCTCGTTCACATAATGTTGCATTCACACAAGCACAAGTCTGCTCGCAATGCTGAGGCTATGAGGGAATCTGTGTAGCACAGAGGGATGCTGATGGCTTGGGCTCCTGCCTCAGAGCTTGTAAGAAGCAGCAGTAAAATTTACTCAAAAGGAAAATAAGCAGAAAGGGGTTTCAATTAACTTATGCCATGCAAGATGCAAAGAAGTGAGGAAAAATATGCAGATGCTTCTCACCGCCCTTGTGCCTGCAGGCTTCCAGTTCCATCTGTACAATTTTACTGGGAGAAAAGCATCATGTTAAGATAAAGAACTTTATGGCCTAACTAAAAAAAAGGGACAGCTGTGTGATCACATGACATTTTCTGCCCAAAATTTTAACAAAATATATGGGGATGTTATTCTTTTTCAAATTCACCTCATTTCTATAATGAATGTGTTGTTTCCTAATTTCAATTATTTCACCATTTCAAAAGCCCAAAGCTGCTACCATTAACACTAACTGACTTCAGTCAACTTTGATGCTGTTGGAAGAAAATCAGCTTCTATCCAGAATCTCTTTTTATAGTGTTTCAATTTTAAGGAGTTTGCTGGTCCAAGGCAAGAGATTTCAAACTGGTGGTGGTAAATTTAGGCAACCATGGTTGTGGGTGACTTGGGGAGCTGGAGTGTTTCCTACATCACCTCCTGTGATGAGAAACTCAAGGCCACAGAACAGCTAGGAGCACCACTCTCTTTGGTGAAATAGCTCAGAAAAGTGGAAAAGATCAATTTAATAACCTAGATTGCCCTACCCTATTAAAACAGATTAAAATGTTAAGCCCCTCCCACTCTAGAATTTAGGGCATTTCATATTCCTTGCTTGGCCTTTTGCAGTGATAGAGGCCATCTGCACATCCTGAGCCTTGTCCAGCTTCACACTCTCAGTGCAATGATGTTGGGGTTTGCTGGTTTGGCCCCTATTTATTTATTTATTTATTTATTCATTATTTTTTTAAGTAAAATTAGATTTTTTATTTTTTTTTCCTATCTGGCTTAATAAACTTTCCATATTTCTAAATTACCATCTCATTGCACGTGCTCTCTGTAGAGCTGCCAGTCAACGTCAAATGATGTGTATAAATCAAAACTCTGGTTATGTTCTGATAGCATTATATAGGCTGGCAGAAAAACACAGGTGAAATAGTGTCAAATCTACATGAGATTTTTTTATTATTTTTTTTTTCTCCCTTTTTAAATGGAGACATCTGTCTAATCTCAGTCCTTTCCAGTAAATGAATTTAGGTACCTCGGAAGCTTATCTGAGCTTGATGTTAAAGAAAAACATTTCTATGGGCACATTTGTACCTGTCAGCACTTACTGTAGAGTTCTCTCTCTCTATATTAACGTGAGTGACATCAGAATGATTAAAATGATTGTTAATGTTAATACCACTTTTGCATCCGTTTTGCCCTATTTTGAAAGGGAGGCTTTCCTTGAACCCAAAACTTTGTGGGAACCAGGAAAGGACAAAGTCAAAGAGAAGCAGATGCAGCAGTTCACATTGCACAGGATTACGGATGTATACATCTGCCTATATGCCAGACTGATAAGCCTTCTTTGAGCTGTTTTTGCAAGGCAGTTATTTAACTGAACAAAAGTGCAGTTCAGACTCTCTTTCCTTGCCACCAAACCACATCCACACTTGAGCGCAATGCTTTATGTGCGCACCAAGTCCACTCAAAGACATCTCAACCTTGACGTTTTGTTTTCCTTTGCAAAACTCCACTTCTTTAAAACACCACTTGCCTGGCATGCTCCCACGCGAAGAACAGTTGTCAGAATAATAATTAACAGGCTCTCATTAATTTGGGATCAAGCAGTACCCCCGATGAAGCGGGGCCTGAGCAATGTGATCCCTTAAAGTGAGACGTATGCTTTTCTTACACCTCGTGGCATCTAATCTGCTGTAGCCATTAGGCACTGGGCTGACCGTAAAGGCCCAAATAACATTGAGTCAAGGACAGTTAATGGATGCCGGAGCACAAACAAGAGTGCTCCAAGCATGTCAGTCAAGACTAACCTGAGGCAAAAACATCAAAATGCAGGTTGGAGTTTTGACATTCCTGCAGGCTCTGTACGCCTCGCCAGCGAATTTTTAAAGTCAATATCCCCCTTCTGCTGGCGAACACTTTCTATCTGATGAGTAGCAGTAATGTGGATCTGATTGAACTGTGACTAAAGTATTACTTAAAAGGCAGCGTTGGATGCGTGTGCGCGCGTGTATTTTTTTTTTTTATAAATGTCTGTGATAACAATAAAGACAGTTTACACAGATTATCACAGGCTGTGTCTCTAGACTTCAAGGTTATATGATTAGGAAATTAGAAAAGAGATGAGATTAGAAAAACCACAGAACATTTTGAAAAAGAAAGCTTTTTACAAATTATCTGTGTACTGAATTTACACAGAATCTGTCAGATAAATCTTCTCATATTTGGAAATGGATAAATGCTGCAATGTAAATAGAGGGAACCGGCTTGGGAGTGCTCCACTGGCAAAAGTTCAAAAAACATATTAAGTGTTCTAATTCGCTTAAAGCTTACTTATAAAAAAATATGCATATTGTGACATAAAATGTAATGATTTCTGCATGGAAATGTAACGAGCAATAATAATTGCTCTGGATGAGCGCAGCACACGCTGTTAGGATGTACAGTCCCTTTGCCTTCACATTTCACATTAAACCTTTATTTTCTTTTTCCCCTCTGCACAGTGGAGTGAAATGATTAAGGAAAAATGGACGTAGTGTTGAAGCCAAGATTGTTCCTAATATTGGGCAGCACACGTGAGCACACAGAGTGCCATAAAATTGGGGTGGTGGCAGCAATAAGCACACTTCCTATTACTGGAAAAGAAGGTGTGTTTTCAAGGGGAAATTATATTAACTGAAGTGGTACGTTAGTATTTAGAAGTCCCAACCAAAATTTCCAAGCAAGCTATAAAACTTGATTAATTTAGGAAGCCAGCATTTTCATGCATTCTTTGGAGAGTTTCTGATACGACGCTCGTGGTGTGCAATTTGATGGGGTCGTTTTGCCATTAGAGCATGTCAGTGGGTGAGCCATTTGATGTGTTTTTCATTTGTCTTGTGACCTTTCACTTGGCACTGTCCTGTTGTTTCTTTGGTTGTAACTTTTTTAACCTTTTCATTTTCCTGGATCACGAGTGTTCCCGAGACGCAGCAGCACAAATATTTTGCATGAGCTGCATGCACCTTGGGCGTATTTTTTTTCTCTGCCTCTTGGCTTTGCATAGCATTGCTATGTCCTGTTAAGCAGTAGCACTTCAGACTGTAGAACTCAGCAGAGGGATAAACTGTTACCTAAAAAACAATTGGGTTGTTTTAGCTCAGGTTTCTTGGGGCCCATTAGGAGTGTATGGTGCTATACGAATATATATGTAATGAATTTCAAGATGTCTGTTTTTTTTTTGTTTGTTTGTTTTTTCAACAGTTACTGTTTGAAAGTCTTCAGCTAAACTTCTGTGTACAGCTATTTCTTCTTTATGTGAAGAACATTCTCTTGTCACTGACACTTTTTTTTTTTTAATGTTTAAGTCTGTTTACACCCACCCAAATGTAATCAGATTTCTATGACAGAGCAAAAGGTGCTTTTTTGTTTTTTTGTTTGTTTTTTTCTTTACTTTAAATGTCCGTGATAACAATGAAGACATTTTGCCCAGATTACCACAGGCTGTGCCTGAATGTCTAGTAAGTTTCTACTCAACCTGATGTTCAGACTTCATTTTTTCCAGACCAAAGACCAGTGCAGAACAATGAAAGAAATAGAAATGAAATTATCAAATCCCAACAGCAATTTTCTACAGCATGCTTTACAGCAATTTTCTACAACATGTGTTTCTCTCTTGCATGGGACTTAGTGTAGTCTAACGATCTCATGATAATGTCATGGCAACTCTGTGGAGCAGAGACCATATTAAGATGTCATTCTGACGGCAAAATGATGGCAATTCAAGTCTGCAGAGACTTTATGACAAACGATGGCAAAATAAACTCAATACAAGTCTATACAGAGCATATTATCATGTTAAGAGAATAGCATAATCTAATAGATCTTTCCTATCTCTAAATTCTATGAAAGCAATGTCGATACCTGCCTGTGAGAGCAGAAGTCCAATATTAAGGCAGCTGTGGTACAGATTCAGTATCTTTTCTTACCTCCTCTCTGAAGTATTGTTTATGAACTGCAATACTGCCTGAGCATATTAAAATGCACTAGGCCTTTTTATCTTAGATTTGTTTACAGTGGATATCTTTGTTTTTCATCACCTAATTAAAAGAGAAAAGAAAACACCAGAAAAATTCAATAGCTGCCAAGTTAGCTGCAGCGTGGAAGTAGGGTTGTAACCTTGAGCCTCTTGTGCCAACACTTTGGGGTGACATTTGTCTTCAAGATGCCGCAAGCAACCCCTGAACCCCAGAGGTGTGTAGGAATCCAGGGTTTGACTCCCTTCTTGGTTCAGGGGATGGGCGGCATCCTGCCACAGTACTGTGTAACTGATGGCCTGTATGGACCCCTCATATGAGCATGGTTGTAGCAGTGGGGACCCAGATCTGCAGCTCCATCATGGCTTTGGGAGATTGTGGCTTGAATCTCTTTGCTGTTTGATCCAGTTCAACACAAGACTCAGCCATATGGGTCACTGTGATCTGATTAAATTAAGGATGGTAGAGAAGCCTTAAACCTGAATTTCCTATTTTAATTTGAATGTTATTTTTTTATGCTTAGTTAATAGTCATAATCATGTAGAGTGTGCTAGTCCATTACCACTATGTTAATGGCCAGCTAATACTCAGAAGCCCTTGGCATTGCCTTGGGGCTTGAATTCCCAGATGGTCATTAACTACCTAATAAAAGACCACCACATCATACGTAATTACTTAACATCTTGTACTTGAAAACATATTAAACAAAGTGAGCTTTTAAATATTTAGAACTAAATTACATTAAATAAATGTTATTCTTGGTAAATAAATTCAGAGGTGGGGATGTACTATATGGAATTAAAATCTTGCTGCTGCTCCCTCATGACTCGATTGGTTTAGCATGCAAAATGAAAAAAGTCGGCCCATTTGCAAAGGGGCATTTGGTGTATCAGTGATTCATTTCCATTTAATGCGTCTCTTTAATACTGACGGATGTGTGGCAGGAAGGTTTTGCTTTTGTTTTTCTTTTCATAATGCGCACGTTAATTAAAATTGTAAGGAAAATCTCTCCATGTGTTGGTATCTGATCAGCTTTGGTATGGAAATGATGAAGTTTGTGCTGTGTTCCTGAGAATGTTCCTTGTTACAGGGTGATCTGCAAAAGTGATCTGCAGATACCATCCCTCACACCTGATCATGTCTTCTATCAGCACCTCTAATCAACATTTCTAACTGTTTTGTCTAACTGTTTGTGTTGATTTCCACTTCTGTTTTCAATGGTTGAATCATGTGTGACCTTGATCAGACAAGCTCGAAGCCACATACATTAAAAAGCTAAAGCTGTAGACACAGACGAGGAACTTCAGACAGTGAAACCAAAAGGATCAGATGTTGCAATTGCTCTCTTCTTTGAAAGTGTGGGAAAGATGTCCACTCATTTATCCACATAGCAGATAGAGCATGGGCCAAAACCCTTCTCCACAAGCCCTCATCTGCATGGCTCACCTTACAGATAAGGTACTGATATTGAAGGGTCCTACGTGAGGGACAATGCTATCCCTCATGAGTTGTGAGTGGTTAGTACCAATTGCTTTCCAGACAAAGTATCATAAACCTCAGCATTGTGGTGAGGTACACTCGTTGGGCTGAGATTAATGATTCATTTTGGGTAGACCACAACCTTCTACTGGCTTGGTTGGATTTAGAGCAATGATCTGGCAGTGAAAGCCTTTGCACTGCCCTGCCCCTCCCCAAGCCACAGGGTTCCCCTCTGTGCACATTCATTTGTTAGTTTTCTTTTGAAGTTAATGGCAGGATGTGGCTCCTTGTCTGTATTTTCACAGGCGTCATAATTACTTGTTGAATGTTTTGAGGGGTCAGAGTAGCGAAACACAGGTAGATTTGCTATTGCAAAAGTCTGATGGCTTCCAGTTTGTGTTCCATAAGGTGTTTGGCGTTTTATATGGACTCCGAACCATGGGTTCATTTTAGAGGAATGCTAGGCTTCTGTGTGTGTGTAATCAAAATAGCATTCACAAGGATGTAATCAGTTATCCTGTTTTCTGATGCCAGGTGAGAAGAGTTCAGCAGGTGCTGAAAATGAGACCTTTACATTGTGTGGAGGAGAGATGGGCACCCCAAGGCTCTTTGCTGCAACCACCAGGGTGAGTACCCGCCTTTCCTGTGCACCAGTCCCCTTGCAGATATCTTGCATAGGGAGCACATCTGAGAGGAGTTTACCAGTGCATGATCCAGACCTCAGAGATCCAGCTATTTCCTGCTAAATATGCCAAAACCCAAGTATTTAATCCCCAGACACATGCTCTGATTTCCCAAAGCCCCAGCTGCTCAGCCAGCCCCAGTCAGTCTGGAGGAGCTGCTGGGCTCTCTGCACTTCACAGACCTGCTTCCTTCCCTGTCTGTGCAAGGAAGGACTGAGGTTCACACTCTAAGGAATAGATTTCTGGGAACACCAAGACTTCATTGGGAACTAACCACCAAACCTGCTAAGATGCTTTTTGAGGAGCACATTCCTTTCTCCGCTATAGCAAAAGTGCTGAAATATATCTGAAAATCTTCTAATCCAGTTGAAAAAATTATAGGCCTGGTATTTTCCACAGGGAGAAAGGATACCAATCACAAGCAATGACTCCAGGAGAAGTATAAATCTTTAGAGTTTCTACATCCATATAATTTATCACTGAGAGAGATCATGCTTTTGACATCTAGAAGGGCACCTCCCTGAATAGTCCATTGGGCCAAACCCTGCTACTGGTTTCTCTGAGGTAAATAAAGTATTTAGAAGAGAGCAAATTAGGATACTGACCTGCAACATACGCTATTTTTCTTTGTTTCCCCCTGCTGTTTCTGTGGGTCCTTCTCGTGGGAATTCATAACCAAAGCTCTTGCAGAAGGAAAGAAGAGGAGAAAAGCAACATGCACAGTAGAGACAGCTCCTAAGTCATTTCCAGTTTATAGCAAGAACTTACAGATGGGTTCTTGAAATCAAAGGGCACTTAGGTATAAAATGATAAGTGTCTGTTAACTGGTGAAATATACTTCATGTGTGAACTGGTTAACTGGAGGAAAAACATGGCAGCACACAGAATACCAAATTCCATGCAGAAACGGAGCTCAGTGGTATTTTTCTAAAGGCCTTGTTGCTGACCCAGATTTACAGTTATAGGAAACTGAGGCACAGAGTGGCCAAGTGGCTTGCTGCAGCTCATCCTTGTATTTATAACTTAGCCTGTCCTTTCCTTGTCTCAAGAGTACAAAACTGTCATATACTTAAGGATCTAAGCTGCATTTCATGCTTCAGCCTCCGTTATCTCGTACCTTGTTGTACTTGCTTGGATGTTAACTTGTTAAGCAATGGATGTTCATCCAAATAAATTCTTTATAAGTAAAATATCACCAGAAGAGCTGCTTCTCCTACAGGTTAAATATAAAGTCACTTGCTGTTACGTGATAATGGAGAGCCTTGCTGAGAGAATTCAGTGTGTGGCCTGGCAATGACATCAGAGTCATCCTCCACACCTGCAACTCTAGGACACCTCCCCTTTCCATCACACACATTAAATCATGGTATCATAGAGTGGTTCGGGTTGGAAGGGACCTTAAAGGTCATCATTAAGTGCCAGCTGCCCTGGACAGTGGCATGGATTCAGGAGCCCTCCAGCTAGTACCTGGTTCTGCTCAGAGAGCTATTCTTCTTGCTGCTCAGCTGCACTCCCTTGCATCATTGCATCCGTAATGCTGCTAATCATCCAATTAAAAACGGTTGAAAAGCTTTTGTTACTTCTAGGATCCGGGCTGTGGATAGTACTGCCTAGATTAACACCAAAGCTGGGATGTTTTTATTTGCATAGGTACAATATTTATTTTATTTATTCATTTTACCTTTGGAGAATTGATATCCAAATTTAGAAGTCTGTTTCTGCTTGCGAACTTTCCTCAAGCCACTGTTGTAGTCTTTGCAACCTACTCCAAGCTGTGGAGAACCCTGAATGAGCTAATTGCGGGCCATCAACATTCATCTTTCTCCTTTAGCAGGCTGTAAGTATCAGAAAACCTCACTGATTGCTCTAGATTTTAACTTCACAAAAGGAAATGACTTTCCTATTGATTCCCCAAGCTGCCGTTTTGGTTATGAATAGAACCACGTAGTATTTATTACAGTTATTCTAAAAGGGCTCTTCTTTGCCCCCAGTGAAGCGCGGAAAATATTTTTCCCTTTCTTAAATTAAGTCTTGGTTATTTCCAGGTTTTGATCACTATCGTTTAGACTTTGGACTTTTACTGAAATTGTTTTGAGTCTGACAGAAGAGTAGTGGCAGATAGAGTGGGTAGATAAATGCACCTTCTGAATGGGCTTAATATCAAAAGTGGATAAGAGCAACGGCAAGGTATTTCGTCTATGAAAATTTCTCATCCATAAGATTTGCCACTCACTGCTGATATTCCTTTCAGCCTCCAAGGGTCAAAAGGTGAAAATGATTGAGGTACCTTTTGCTATGAATATTTCACGAGCTGCATATCCCTTTTTCACTGAGATCTATGTGCTGACTGAGGGCTTCTTCGGGATGAGTCCTTAGTTGACTGATGAATACAAAACACTTCTCGAACAAAAGGCATTCAAGATTAGCGGAAGACAAGACAGCCTACTTTAGTTTCTGTGAGCAGTACCTGGAGTATCAATGGAGATAAAACACTGAGTGACAGGTAACTGAAATACTGAATAACACAATATATTGTTCTCCTATTGATTGGGGAAATAATGAGAAAGTTAGCAAGTCACGGTAATGTCACAGACAGCGATGAACTTCGGAAAACTCAAGGACCAGAAAGTAACATGAAACAAGGAGCAAAATGAAGATAATATTTGGTTACAGTACAGTTCTCAAATGGTAGTGAAACGCATCCCACCGCCTTTGAGTATGCACGGTTTTTAAAATGAAGACAAAGGGAAGAAATTGCTGGCTGAAACAATATAGCTATTTTATTTTACTACAGACAGTAATGTGAACTTCTTGGAAGACATCTTCTTTCACCACACTATTGCCGACGGGCACATTTAGGAGCTATGAACCAAAATTATCCTCTCTCTGCATACCCTTTCTAGTGTCATATCCCGCAAGGCCCTGTGGTAATTGAACATATTCAGTACCAAGAATCAGCTTTTGTTTCACTGTGGTATGGAGGTTTCAAAGACAATCCCTTTGAAGAGGCTACTCATTCAAAAGAGAAGCAGCACCTTTGCAAAACAGATCTAGAGAAAGCTTTTTTTTTTCCCTCTTCTCACACTGACTCAACTCTTGGGAAAGTTTAGCTTGCCCATCTCCATAACCGAGGGATGCTCCCTACTTTCCTGTAGCGCTGCAAGAGACCCCATCCTCCTGATACCCACTGCCTAGCCTCTGTTCTAGTCAGTTAGACAAGTCAAAGTTAGACCAGTGAAAATAATCATACTGGCTTCCCAGTGTCTCCCAGAATTTCTGCATTCAGATAATTTTATAAGCCACTCCCAGCTGCTGCCCTTCTGTCGCTTGAATAGAACAGAGCCCATGTTGGCCACAAATATTTTCTCCAAAGACAAGCAAAACCCCACACAAAAGAAGGGAACTCTCTTTTCCTCACTTGAAATGAGACAACTTAGGTTTGTATTTATTTAATATTACATTGTGCTGATCCTCCAGTTTTCATTTATTTATTTATTTATTTATTTTATTTTTCTTATTCTTCTTGAACACTCGTCTACTTCCTGGCAAGGAGTTACTCTAAAAATTTTCTTGTGGTATTTATTTCTACATGCAATCACAAACTGCATTGCCCTTGTGCAGGACTTGTTTCAATAACTTCAACATCACAGCAGCAAAACACTTACTTAAGATGGATTTTAGAGCTAGAGGGATGCAGCATTTACTATTTGACACTTGTCTGTGATTTCCTTCTCCTGAAAATTAAGCAAGAGATGAGAAGGGATAGGGCAGAATGTTTGTCCAGCTCCTGCCCTCCTTTTCCTTGCAAGGTCTTGGATCACATGCATACCTGGGTCTTGCAACTTGCAAATGCCTTTGGGTCCATCAGATCAGATAAAGCCTCACCTCTCTTTGAAGAAGTCCAGATCAAGACTGTGAACTCCGTATCCTATTGGATTCTCACTTCTGGAATGAAGAGGTCAAATGAATTGCTATGCTTGCATTATAGTGGAACAGAGAAATGTCATGGTAGCTGGCCAAAATTAAAGCAGACATTCAAAATGCAATGCTCTCCACCCTGCAGATGTAAAAAACATGCAGCAAGTAAGACTCAGCAACCTGGTAGCATGTGAAATGCTAGTTCTACAAATTCCAGCCTGAAGTATGGGGTGTGTGTGGCAGCAGAAGGTGGAAAATGGAGCATTGGATCTAGGATCAGGATGCACCTGCTATTTCAAATGAAGAGCTGCTATAGCAGCCTTCGGAGCTGTTCACTACATGGCACTGGAATTACATAGGTATGTAATCAAGGTAATGAGCATACACTTCTCAAAATGGCCTCTACGTGAAGTTTCAGGTGCTCCTTCACTGACAATTGCCCCCAGGCCTTTTTGTACCCTCTTGTTTCACAAAAATGAGCATGTCTCTCCTAATTACGTAGGAAATGCTATTGAAGCAGTGTGTCACCTTTCATGACTTTAGTGGCAATGCTATTATGCTGAGAAGCACCCGATCATGAAGTCCCTGATTCCTACAAGATACCCCCTGCCTTGCAAGCAGTGAGGAGGCAATTCATGATTCTATTTGCAGCCTGTTGGTTTTCACTTGAGCAGGACCCAGCTGCAGTTTGGAGTTCCAGCAGGGAAGGCAAATCCAAATTCTGAGAATGACTGAAGGACATCACACTCTGCTACTTAGATGGAACTACAACCCAGAAGCAGAGGTCACTGCGCTGGGTTCTAAACACATACGACACAATGCACGTTCCCCTTTAAAAGGAATGATTGTCTTGTCTTTAATGCGAAGTCTATCCAGCCATCAATTTGTTAATAAAAAGGTGATGTGCTAAGGAGAATCTAATGACCAATAATCCACTATCAAACAATGTCACTGTGCTCAGGTTGAGGTTTGCTGGCTGTAAAACATTTGCTACTCATTTTCTGCCCTCTATTAGTGGATAAGAGAGAAGGGGAATTTCTTCTTTGATGTAGGCTATACATCTCATGCCATCAGATTACATCAGGTTCATCAAGTCATGCTTATATAACTTGCTTTTAATTTATGGGTTTTATTGTTGGCAGGTTTCTGAGATTATGATTTGGTTGAATGTCTGTTGAATGTCTATAAAATATGTTAGTTTGTAAATGGACTCTAATGGATTACACTGCCTGATGCTGTTCTTATGGAGCCATTCACCTTTGCATGTTGTACTAGACGAGTCACATCTTGCTTTGATGGCACACAGAATCAACTGCAATAACTATATGTCAGAGGCTGTAGCACTGTAGATACAATCTGCTTAAAATCACTGTACATGTACCCAAGGAGAAAAGCTTTGTGTCCAGGACAGCTCCAAGAAAACAACTCATTACTAGATATAGTATCATTTATGCATTCGTTTTTCTACTTTATTTATTACATTATGTATGGAACAATGTTTATTTAAAAGACTTTTTATTTTTATTTTTATTCATTTATTTTTAATGCCACCAGGTATGTTTCACCTTATCCTACATACCCTAGAACTGCACAGTGCATCCTCTGGAGCTCTGTGGTACTCAGTCATGGTTCTAGCCCAAGCCTTCCAACCCCACCAAGTAATTCAAGATGGTTGTTACACATTTGTGTAACCGAAGTTCACAATCTCATGAAGCCTGAGCTGCTTCTGCTGCTTGGTTCTGCTGCTGCCAACACATTGCATGAATTACTTAGCTGCTCTCAACCTCCATTCTGTCAGCAGAAGAGTGGTGAGATTGATAATCCAGTTCTAGTGATTATAGTGGTCTCTTTCAACCTTAATGATTCTATGATTCTATTCCTATTAAGGCAAACCATTTTTAAAGTTCTAAGAAAAACAGAGCAGAAGGACAAAACCCCTCCCAAATATTTTCTAGTCTGTTGGCATTTTTTCTGACCCTCATTGGCCACACGTTTGGAAACATTTCCTAAACATGACTACATTGGAGATGACCACCAGTTCAACAGAAGCATTGCATGGCTTGTGTTTGCCACTTGCAGCTGATCCTAGCTCTGCTGACCCCCCTGAGCTGCAGCAGACTCACTACGTGACCATGATGTTCAGCGTGCTGTGGTACTGTCAGCTCCTCAGTGGGCCAGAAGGGACTACTGCCTGCAGAAAAATACTTGTACCAGCACCAATTTCCCCAGCTTTCCCTGCTGTGAAAAATTAGCAACCAGTTGCAGAAAAATCTGCTTGGCCTTGAGGCGGAGAAGTTACCTGTCCTGGAGGAAGGCACCAGATGTCAGGATATTTAAATAGAGATGCTGCTACTCAGAAAGCAGCCTGTGACAGCTCATGCTTGTACTCCTTGTCTGCTCCAAGCCCATATCTACTGAAAAGAAGCTGAGCTCCTGCCCTTCATCTTGCAACACTTTCCACTCCATTGGACTGCCGTGTGTTTCACTCCACACCTCAGGCACAGATACAACGACCAGCCTATGCTCACACTGCCACCAGCTCAGCCCCACTTAGCTGGTGAGCTGGCACCATCTGGTCCAAATGGAGTCCTATAAGTGATAGAATATCACAAGCTGGAAGGTACCCACTAGGATCAATGAATCTAATGCTGGGTTCCACACCTGCACACCAAAAATCCAAACCCTATGTCTTAGAGCACTGTCCAAATGCTCCTTGAACTCCTGCAGCTCAGGGCTGAGCTCACTGCCCTGGGCAGCCCGTTCCATGCTCACCACCCTCTGGTGCAGACCCTGTCCCCAACCCCCAGCTGCCCCTCCCCTAACACAGCTCCATGCCATTCCCTCATTCCCTGCTGCTGTCACAGAGAGCAGAGCTCAGTGCTACCCCTCTGCTCTTCGTGAGGAGCTGCAGCTGCCATCAGGCCTCCCATCAGTCAGGTTCATCTGTGACACGTCCTCACCTGGGTGAAGTTTGACTGGCAGTGTAGCTGTGAAGGGAACACACTTCCAGCATAGCACAGTGTCAGTGCTGGCAGCCAAACCAAGGAAGCAGTCACAGCACTGAGCACCCTTGATGCTGGCAGCTCATTCCCTCCTCTCATGGGGTATTACTGCAGCTTGAGAGAAGCTGCTTCATGCATAGGCTGTGGAGAGATGCACATCCATGCAGTCCAAATCAACACAACACTTCTCAAATGGTGGCTTAGAGCAAGGCATGAAAATGTGGCAAGGTGCCTCACGTGGGAAATGCTTGTTGCACCAAGAGCAGCCTGCAATGCTACCAGTCCGACTGGAGGATGAGCACCTGCAAGAGGTGGGTCATGATGGAAGTCACTGCTTCTTCCAGCCACTGTGGGAGATGTCCCACCATATCCTGATCGTGTGCTGCTCCTCAGCAGACACCTGACTCTCTCTCTGCCCATAAACATTGCAGGCAAATACACTATGGCTCAGAGCTAACCTCTGATACTTCCAACCTACATAATGGGTCCTCATAGGTCTTTCTGCTTGCCTTGGCTTCTCCATGCTACACCAGATGCCAGTGGTCCCAAGATGGCCCCCAGGGCTCAATGCAGTATGGGGTCACCGTCTGTGTGGCCCCTTTTCCTCCACCAGGAGGGAGGAAAGTAGCAAGGAAAGCACTGTGCTGTCTGGCGGGAGGTGGCAGTTGTGTGACTCCAGGCGGGCGGTGAGCAGAGGGCATCACCTTGAACAGCCTGGAGGAGAAGGTAGCAAAAAAAAGCAACCAAATTGCAGAATTGAAGCAAAAGCAAGCTTCTTGCTGCTGAGCTGTCTCTGTTCCCCAAGCCAATCTTCCATAAAGCAGCCAGCAAAAATCACAGCAACATCCAGCGATTTTCATCCAGGCAGAATTGTCCCCTGACAAAGCCCCAGGCTGCATCCAGTCCCACAGGTTTTATGAATCATAACATGAACAATTTTATCACTTACAATTTTGCCTCCATTATTTCAGACCCAAATTTTCATCTGCCTCTTTAAACGTTGCCCACTTGTGCCTCGTGTATGTGTAGAGACAAAAATTAGAAGAAAATAGTTGGCAGTTCTTTTGTCTGTCCACGAATTGCCTATATTAGGGCACTCCCACCCTCCTGTGGGAAAAGAGGTGCTGTGGAGGGTGAGCAGAGCACCAAAGCTACAGGCAAACACTGAAACCCTCTCAGAGCAGAATTATTATTTATATTGCTGGACAGTTTTCTTCTGTGAAACAACTGGAAATGATTTACCCCACAAATGTCTGTCTGTTGGCTGGGTAAGTAGCCAGCAAACACAAGAGGAATCAGCCCATGCCAGACTCAGCTAGCTGTGTGCGATCCATCGCCCATCCATCTGCAGCACATGATAGCCGCTGGTTTCTGTGCTCCAGACTGGTTGGGAGAGAGGTACTTGAAGGAATGGGAAGCTGTGTTTCCACAGCTGAATGGTTTTCCAGCTTAGCTACACATCAACATGGTTTGCCTTCTGGCTTCTCAGATGGTCCTAAACCTGAACCTCACTACATTATACTACTATGATTCAATTCCCTCATTTATTGGTTAGAAGCTGTGCAGAAAATTCAGCTCTCACCTACTTCTACATACAATAAAGAATCTTGGACAACACGTGGCGCATCCCAGTTCTGACACATCCTTCTTCCCTCCTGGGCTTTCATGGGGCCCCTCTGCTGGAGGAGGTGGGGAAGTCCCATAGTGGGAACACAAAGAATCATAGAATCCATAAGGTTGGAAAAGTCTGCTAAGATCATCTAGTCCAACCATCAGACAGGAGCACATTCAACTGCAGGTGCAGAGAGCTGATTCAGCTTCAACGTGTCTCTTTAAACTAAAGCATGTCCTTATTTTATTTTTTATTTTTTTTCATCTGGAGTCCTGAAGAGGTGTGTTTTCTAAACTGAAGCTCAAGCTAGGAGGCAGTGAAATGTGTAGTGATGGTCAAAGAGACACAGAAAAGTAGATCATTCAGATAAGACAGATCTTCAGTGGAAATGAACTGTTCTAGCATAAAGCTACAGTCACTCAGGGGGCTACCTATTGCTTAGGCTTAAGCATACTCCACGCTGGTTATACGATGTTCAAACTTGAAATGTGTCAAGATTAGAGCTCTGCTATAAATCCACATCAGAAAGAGAAGATCATTAGAGTAAAGCTCTCCTATACAACAGTGATGCAGGTCAAGGTGATCAAGGTTTTTATCCCTTCTCTGAAAACCATTTAAGTCAAAGCTGTTCTATATAATTTATCAGCCTTGATTTCCTTCCCCCTCCTATGTGTGCTGAGTGTTGCTAGGTTTTCTAGCATTTTTTTTTTCTTTCTTTCTTTTCCCCCCTGCTCCTAACACAAGTAACTTTCCCTTTTGTCCCTTAGCTTCCCCAGATGTAAAAATATACTAGTGGTCCTTACCTCCCAGGAGATCTGCTGTAGAAAGAAGGGTTTCCTAGCAGCATAATTTTACCCCAGGTTCTAGTGGGGTTCCTGCTGCAGCAGATCCCCATGCTTGGGTCACTTTTAGTGCCAGCCATCAGGGGAGCCCCACTGGCTAACACAGGACCTAGCCATGCAGCTCTCAGGAGGATTCTCCTTCAATTTCAGCAGCAGAAGACCAGAATTGCTGTCTGACAGGGGCATTTTGAGTCTCTTCTTCAAAAGCCTTTGGCCCTGTGTGAGAGGGGGTTGGCTCAGACTGTTCTAGAGGTGCCTTCCCACCTTAGCCATTCCATGATTGTGATTCTCTGACTTGCCATCAGGTGATGAGGTCTGAAATGTGACCTGGACAAATCTCAGAGGCAAAGAGTTACCCATTACCATGTCTCATGTAGGTATTGTACTTCTGGAAACTATTGGATGTCTTTAGAGCTGCTCATGAGTCAGGCTGGTGAGGGCAGAGTCAAGCCCGCAGTTCTGTTACACTGCCTTCTCTTTCCCTACTTGTGCTATGCTCATTACACAGAGTGAAATCAATTAATTCCAACAGAGGAATGGATTCCTGACCTGTCTATTAGTCACCAGGTACAAAATTGTTCTGTTACTCACATTAATGTTGCATTATTAGCACTGTTTTTGATTCCCTCGATTCTGCAGTAGCCAATGCTCTCCTGGCTCCTCTGCTCCTTGCAAGGAAGGCTCTTCTTGAGGCTTCCCTGTCACAGACAACAGTTGCACAAAGTGCTACATTCAATTAAAGGCCTCCTGTGGCTGAAGCCTTCAGATGGACAGAGAGGCTGAAAAACATGCCTTTCTCTTGATTAGGCAGCTTTACACCAAATAGGATTAAGGAGAGAGATACCGCCATGCAGGGGAACAAAATATGGGCATCTCACTGGAACAGTGTGGTGTGTGGACAACAGCAATTTTCTGATTAATTAGAATTGAATTTTTAAGGATTGAACACAGAGCTAAATTTAGAACAACAACAACAGCAGCAACAACAAAACAAAACCCCAAACCAACAGCACAGACAGACCTCCTTTCAAAACTCTATTTGAAAGAAACACACATTTTTAAACTGAGGTTTGAAGAATGTAAGATAACTGCAACCTGGATCTTTGAGGGGCTGGAAATAATGAGAAAAAGTTAGATATGGCTTGTGAGCTTTTTGTCTTTAGAAACAAAGAATTAATGGGCAACAAACAAACAAGCAGCTCAGAATCCCCTCTCTTCAACAAAGAAAACTCTTTGCTTATGACTATTCTTGCTGGATTAGGAAATTAAAGAAAAAAAAAATCAAACAGGCAACAAATAATTTTACCATTACCAGGTAATATGTGTTAATTGCTCAGTTTATATACTCTGAATGACATACCATTAGAGACTGTGTATGCATTGTAACTAGAGCATTAATAAATTTAAAATGTGCCTATTAGGATGACAGCTTTGGAGGTGCAAAGGAATAACAGTTATCACTTGGCAGAAGCAGATCTCACCCCATCTGCCGAGACTTTGCATACATTTTCAGCTTCCTGAGCAATGATTAGGGCTGTCAGAACCTCTTTAACCTTCTAACTGCTGGTCCCAACTGGCCTTAATTAGAGACTAATGAATTCAGAAGATGCAGGCCGTGAGGAAAACTGCCTTGACAGTTTGTGTACAAATTAAGCACCAATTACTTCATGCATCTTTTGCATTGCTGATACAAGTCTCTGTTATTATTTTTGAATATGGTCATTTTAGCATAAACCGAGAACTTTGCTAATGTATTTTGTCATTTTTATGGCTCATCATAAAAAAAAGAAAAAGAAAAAAAAAAGAGATACCAGGAGGGTCATGAATATGTGAAATAAACTACTGTAGATGATAAAAAGAAATTCATTTCCCTCCAGGGATTATCTTCTAACATTTTTTCCCCTAATATCATATTATTATTATGATTAGTCACATAATGATCACAATTTAAGAAACAGACATAACACAGTACTCTGAATATTTTTATTAGGAATAGAGCTGCTGTTATTAGCACAGAAAGGCAAACAGAAATGCAGGTAAGGGTCTTTCAGCTCTGGGATCTCTGAAAAACTTTTGCACTACTCTGTGTTAGCAAAAGAGTACTGACGCCGTCACAACTGGAAACAGTTGCCCAGGGAGTCCTAGCTGAGTGGTCAAGTGGTCAGTGGCATTTAGATGTCCATAAAGAGGTTGTGGAATCTCCTTAGGGGATACTCAAAACCTGTCTGGACACCTACCTGTGTGACCTGCTGTAGGGAACTTGCTTTTGCAGGGGGCTGGGGACTTGATGATTTTCAGAGGATCCTTCCAACCCCTACAATTCTATGATTTCAGCTTATGAGCTGCTGAGCACGTCTGAGATATGCAACCCTCCGAACAGACGTACAGCCATTCCTTCACTGGCCAGCTACTTCTTTCAACTTGGACAGTTAAATCTTTTCATTTCTGTTAATTACCATCATGTTCCCCATTCCATTTAGTGAAATTTATCTCTGCAGTGCAAAACAAGAGATATTTCAAATTCAACCACAGAAAATTTCATGGCTGTGCTGCCACTAAATCAAGGTCATACCAGCCTTCTCCCAGGCTGCTAGATGCCCTTGCTCTCCCTGCCTTAGGGAAGGATATACGCAGAGGTTCCTAGAATGTAATGCCAAAAGCAGAAGGATAAATTAACATTGTACAGTGAAGTTTTGCCTCTACCATACCAGGTTAGAGGGCTGAATGTGTGCTACCTGCAGACGTACAGAGCTACAGAAGAGCTAGTGCATAAATTATGATGACATTATTCCTTCAAGAACTACTGGAGACAGATTTTGAAGTTTGTTGAGGATGTAGAAAAGGCACAAAATTTCTTTACCTGTTTTCAACCAGAGGGAGGACCTCATAGTCATTATGTCCATCCTCCCCTACCTCTGGAGTTTCCTTGACATAATGAAGCCTTTAAGCAGAAGAACGAACCCTCCAGTGCTGAAAACTTCAAAGGTGGAGGTACACTGTAGGAAGGAAAAAGCAAGGAATGAAATCTCTAGTGTGTAAATAAAAAGGAGCGCATTGGAGCAAACCGGAAAATGTCAGGCCAGACTATTGGTGACAAGTCACAGAGCCAGTATCTGCAGGACTTGAATTTTATGTGAATAGAGACACAATATCTCAAATGAAGTTTTGTCTTTGTTCACACAAAACTACAGATGCTTCTCTTGGTGTAGTCTTGATATAATGTAAGAGGTTCTTCTATACAGGTCTCTCTCATATTTAATCAAAAGTAATTTTAAGCTTCTCTAATGAGGATGACCTAATGATCTCATGTGACATTTCCCTATTTTTCCCTATAGTTAAGCATTGGGGTTTTCTGTTGATAACCCAACATTTTTCTTGTTTTCACAGTAGTACAACATGTTTACAGGAAATAGCATTTTGTCCTTCTCCAAACCAGGTTCGCACTACTATTTATACAGTTACTTCAATTCCTTTCCACATCTATTTACGTAATTTCTTATGCTTCTACTTATTCATTTATTTATTTACTTTTGTTTCCCTAGAATAGCATCTATTATTATGTAAGTTTTGCATAGATATGTGTGGGAAGGATATTTCAGCAGCTGAGGATATATATAGATAAGGATACTAGAATGCAGTTATCTGCTCTGTCACAGACATGATTTGTAACCTTAGTCCATGCCCTCAAGTCTGTCTTTTTATTGTATTAAGGTCCAGATCAGCCAGTTTTTCCTTGTATATTTGTATGCTGGGTCCTGTTCTCCAACTTTTTCTCTAAATTGAGGAACAGGCAGTAGGCCATGAAGTTCCACTGCTGCACTGGGGCACTTCTCAAACATTACAAGGTCTCTGCCTCTGGGCCTCACAGTGCTGGTCCTTTCATTTTATTGCAGTTGTCTTCTCTTGATCCTTTTTCGTATCCCAGTGTCTTCCAGAAAAGGGCAGGCCAATATTCCAAGAAGTCTCTCAAGGGCAGGCCCAGTCAAAATGCCCAAACCATACCCTTCTCTGCTTTTATATGTGATCTTTCTACATTTGTGATGGAGTAATCTACAAAACTGCTACTCTCTGGACCAAGAAACACTGAGGCAGTGAGGTTTTCCACTAAAAACATGTTCTGAGGCAATGAGCTATCCTCTACAGGTATTTTAAAAGAAGGTTTTGGTTCAAGTGTCTCTCTAATCTGATGTAGAATTTTCATAAATTCTTATTTAACTAGAATTTGGGTTAGCCTCATCCTATTTCCATTTCAGTTGACCCTCCATTTTTATTTAATTAATTAATTAAGTTATCACTTCTGATCACCCTTCTCTGGTGTCTTCTCCTTCAATACCACTTGCACGTGGAATGAATGCAGATTTGACATGTCATCTTGGTTATCGTTACACTGTGTACAGCTCACTGCTGTTTATCGTAGCTCTAAAAGCTCGTGATAAAAAGGAGACTCAGAAGGAAAGAGAGGAAAGGTGACACAGCCTCTTTGTCTGAGGCAAAGCCCTGATGAGTGATGAAGATCTAGCAACTTTGACATAAATCCTGCAGACAGAGTGTGCTGAAGGTCAAAGTACATGGAGCAAAATAGTGAAATGCACATGTGTGTGTGTGTGTGTGTGTGTCCAGCTGCACATATGCCAGCATGCCAAGCACTAGCAGCCTGTTCATCATTAGAGCACCAGGTGAGAGCTACTTGCAGCTCTTTGGAAAGCCATATACTTCCGAGTTTGAGTCCTTGCTTTCTAAGCAAATGTGGGATTGCACTGGGACAATAATTCTTGCAGCTGACTCCTGTGTATGGCCTTGCCACACCACCATTTCACCTGTGATGTCCCAACTAGATAGCCTTGTCCTTAACACCAATTACTATGTGCCAGACCTCCATAGTCCCTGTAGTGATGGCATGAAGTACACACTAGCCACTGAAGTGTTTGATCCAACAGGAATGCCTCTCCCTTGGCATTTTGGAAAGGTGTCCAAGATTCTCATTTCATTACATATATATATTTATAAATAAATAAATAAGTATATATTTAGAGTATTTCACTTTCTCAGGTGGAGATATGGATTGCAGTTCTGCTTTCAAGATTTGATCTTCCATCTGGTAAGTCCATTATCTGTATCTATCCAAGCAGAACAGATTTTAAGTAAAAGAAAGGGAAAAAAAAAAAAAAGAAAAAGAAAAAAGAAAAAAGCATTAAACAAAGAAAAAATTCAAAACCATGGAATAGACCATCCTCATAGAATACATTTATATTTAACTGCTGTACATGGAACCAAAGGATCTCCTGGAAAAACAAGAACTCTACGTATAAAAATTTAAAACCACATTGATAACCCATCTGGCATCCTCCTAATTATGAATCTCTTAGTGGAGTAATATTCCCTTCAGAAGCAAAACAGTAAATACAACAAGGGAAACATGATTATTAATTTCTTTTTGCTCTGTCTTTCAAGACAAGCGTTCATTCACATGTGAACCCAAAATCTTTCTCAACTAGAATTTATTGAAGTAAAGACATAACACAATGCCTGCTAATTAATCATTTAAGAAGGAAAAAATGCCCGGTTCTCCATTAGGAGAAGATATTAATAGGTGCTTCATAGTGCAGAATGTGTTTGAACCCCAGCTGTCTCGCCCCATAAATACAGAGAAATAGAAAGGCTTGGTTTCTGCCTTCATCTTTGTGTGCCAATCTAAGCAGTTCACAGCGTCCAATCACCTTGCAGAAGCAAAGAGCAAAGCTTGATTATCTGGAGAGAACTTAATTCCCTTTCTGAGAAGGCACTACCCAAATAAGACTTCTCCTGACAACACCAGCTCCCTTCTCATCTGGAGTGTGGCAGAAAGACAAACGGCAACTTGTGAGGGAGCTTTGCCTTGGCTGAGGGCAGAATTTTTAACCATGCATTATGAACAATGGTGGCTTGAATTGTTGCTTCCCAGAAAGCCTTCATAGGATCACCAGAGTTGTAGGATAAGACCTACAAGATCACCCAGTCCAAACATCCACCTATCACCAATAGTTCTCGCTAAACCATGTCCCCCAACACGATGTCTAAATCCTCCTTGAACACCTCCAGGGTCAGTAACCCCATCAGCTCCTTGGACAGCCCATTCCAGCCCTGACCACTCTTTCAGAAATGTAATATTTCCTAACACCCAGCCTGAATCTCTCCTGGTGCAACTTCCTGTCTTTCAAGAAATTATACTATTCATTTTAAGACAGGGTCCCTCTGACAGAAGCAGTGGTTGTATGCCTGGAAGGAAGTCCATCAGTAGAGGAACGCCTGCTTAAGGAAGCCCTTGAAGGCTTGGACAACAGGAAGTCCTGCTTTCAAAACGCAAGTGTCTCAAGTAATGGGTTATCAGATCATCAGGTAAAGGTTTTGACCATCAAGGCTGGGGACCTGGAGAAATAAATGTTTTCCTTAACAAAATTTCTAGCTCCCAAGTTAGTGGTTCTCAGGTTCCTTACTCATTAGCACTTTGTTACTGATTTTTCCTCCTAATAAAACTCCTAAAAAAAAAAAAAAAAAAAAAAAAAGGCTGTCCTGTGGCTTCTATAGAGTCTCTTATCTGCTGTAATGTCTCACTGCAGCAATAGGTTCTGGTAAGACACAGCATCATGACAAGATGCTGCTTCACATCACCCTGTTTTGCAAAGCTTTGGGGTCAGCTCTCCTTCTCTCCCACCCCATGCACGTGGAAATCTCTGAACCTGATAGCTTGACAGACTGAGCTGCTCAATATCGATTACCAGCTTTAAGAAATCTTTTCACTTCAGTCATAAGCTTATCTGCTTTGGTTGTCACATGGTTGGGGGATGATGCCATCAATACAGATTATGAGTCTGTTGCTGTGTTTTATAAATCTGCAAGTTTCCCTATTTCAACCTTCCACCTTCCTAAACCACCTCAGTAAGTCCTGCTGGACAATAAGAGAGGTTGTGTATGTGCTGCATCACATCATTTAGGCTGTACAAAGGGTGGGAAATGAAAAAGCCAAGAGAGGCTTAACAATGCTCTTGCTCCGACATCTGCTCCCAGCAAGGGCATCTAGGGACCTGTCGCACAGGTTTTTTTTTTCCTTAAAGATGATCACCGTGAATGTTGCAACAAATAATAATGTAAAACATTTTGACAGCCAAGTAAGCCATGAAACATTGAATCTCCAAGGCCCATATGCTCCCCTCTGTTAACGGAAGTGGAGAAGAGTAAAAACTCCATGGAGGCTGGCAGGGAGAAGCAGTCGAGTCAGATCACAGGTTTGCCACCCCCTTCCATCACATCTGCAGTATTGCTGCCCAAGGCTGGACACAGGGAGGAAAGGAAGGAGCAGGGGTATATTGATGCTCCCTCTCCTTGCTTGTCCTTCAGATCTGACAAGGCTTTTTCCCCCTGCTTGCAGCTTCAATGTCAAGTAGTCAGGCTACAGCCACCAGGAGACCAGGAAAGGCTGCCAGTAGGGAGTGGCATGTCTCAACAGTCCACAAGCCCTTTGAGTCAAGGCATGACATTTTTACAAGCACCTTGAGGTCTGTGGGCCTTCCTTGCTGCTCTTACAGCCTCAGCTAATTTCCCTGCAAGCCAGCTCCATCACCCAAAATTGTTATCTCAAAGAAATTCCATGGATTTCTTGGTTCTGCTTAAGGGCTCCCTGTCCTTCACCCTACTCAAAACTCCTCTGGGTTGCAGAACTTCCTGTTTATTGATAGTAATCCAAACCAGAGATACATTTGGGTGTGACTTTGATTCCAGCTATTAAGCAAAGATCCCAACTTTGGCCTGCTCAGTGGAAGGGTAAGCAGCATAAAGATGGAGAAAAGGCTTACCAGAACCTCGGTGATGTATCAATCTAGTATGTACCTTGGCAGTGTACTGAAGCTTACTTGTTTCTCCATCTACCAAGATGTAGGAGAGCAAAGTATTTATTCACACTCATACCTGTTTATAACCTGGGTAAACAAGTTTTTAAAACCATAGCAAGGATCCTGAGCACCTTTGTCACCGCATACCCACAGAAATGCCCAGGAAACCCACTGGTGATCTGGAACTGAGCCCAAGTAGTAGCTGTTGCTGCAGTTTCTAAACCTGTATCCAAACAAATGGTATTGGCAATGGTACTAATAGGGCTCCTGGATATACACGGTTTCAGAATTAGATATTCATAGTTCAAATGGCAACATTAAAGTCCTGGTGAAGTGGCAGTTGGTTACGGATGGTAAAGCAAAGATTATTCTTAGCATGGGGGCCAGGCAAATCCCAATTCTGAATCATTTGTACCAAATGTTCACTATTCTAGCAAAGGAATATATCTCCTTCCATGCCTTACTCTAACTGCAGTACAGCAGTTGTGCATTACTCTCTCTCTAGTTGGAACTGTGTCTTTGTTACTCCAGTGTTGTCCAGCAATATCTGATATTTGTCCTACTGAATTCATAGTCAGATATCAGCATGTAGAGAAAAACATGGAATGCAGTGAGCCAAAAATCAGAGAAGAAATAGATTGGACTTGTTCTTGGACTTTATTTAGATGCCCAGATCATAGTCTGAGCTCTTAAGGCAGAGAAAAGAAGAGATTAAAATTATACATTCAGTCCTATGTAGTACTGAGGACTTTAACCCTAATCCTAAAGCAAAGCCTTTAAGCATGCGACTCCCTTGAACACCAAAAGCAGTAACACCAGGACATGCCCTCCCACACAGGGTGGTAGGATTGCTTGGTGCCTTCTGCAACAGTGCCCTGCAGCTTCAGAGTCCCCCTTTCTCACTGGATAACCACCCATGGTGGATGTGCCTGTGAACACCAGAAGCTATCCTGGGGCCTCTGAAGGTGGAGGTGGAGGCTCTGGGGACTTCACGTGCCTCATCTTTGACAATAGGTGAATATGCTCACACATCAGATTCTAAATATTCAGCGTCACTCAGCTCTAATGAATTATTATGACTGAAGAAATCAGAGATCCCACGGGGAAGAGCTGCACTGGAACATCAGCTAGCAGAAACTTGGTCTTTTTTTTTTTATTATTATTTAAATAAAGTGAATAGAATTATCTTCATTAATTCAATAACCACAGAAATATTTACAATGTAATTACATCCATTCTTTTTCTGTTCAAATATTATTTTTAAGGGCTTCTTGGCATCGAAGAGCCTCTTTCTTTGAAAATCCTGACCCAGTGTCACGAGGAGAACAGACCTAAGTCTCTTAATCTAATGGCTGTTAGCGGGGGTGACTGCTTTAGCAATGCTCTGTTGAAAAATGAACTTTGCAATAAATGACCTTCAGAGAAGAAGACTATTCATGTTAATTAGTAGCTCTTTTCAGGCAGGATTCGTATATGCATTAGGCTATGTCATTCTGAACAATGCCATCATTGTAGTAAACATCAAGACAAGACTCAAGTACAGTTATCAAAATTTTTAGAAAACTCCAGTAAGGTTTTTCCCTCCTAAGATTATGAGTTACAATTACTGATGTGTTGCACAATAGGATGTCTCCTAATGGCTTTTAGCTTTTGCCACTGCCAACTTTTATATTTAAAATCCATACAATTATGGACAATTTGTAAGCATTATGAGGCGCTCTGTCTTCCCCAGCCCGTTTTTTTGCACAGGTTCTTAGTGATTCAAAGCAGCTTTGAATCTAGCAAATCAAATGCATTTTGCTTAAAACATAATATTCATTCTTCCAGAGCCCACTTTATTCTTATTACTACTTATTACTTATTATGCATATTTAATTTAAGAATGCATATTCTCCATTAAAAAATTAGAATATTTTGAAGTACTAGAAAGTGATTATTTTGGTTAGTTCCCTTTGATTAACCACTCAAATGTGGATGTGTTCTTTCTAAAGCATGTACGTTACAAGAATTGAAAATGGCAAGAGGAGGCTACTAAAAGGAAAAAATGAACAAAATAAATCGATACACAAAATGCAAGACATGATCTTTACACAGCTGATGTCAAAACATATATTAAAAGATAGTTACAGCTTATCAAAAATCTGCTATCTAGAGACAGATAAACTTATCACAACAAATCTGATTCAGAAACATGTTATTAAGAGATACAGTAGGCTAAAGAGAACTTGCAAGAAAAATCATGTAATTCTATGCATGAATTTTGAGCTATGTTTATTAAATGATTTTTAAGTCCATTTAAAGAGTGGATTCCTTGTGGCTATTCAAACCCAAACCCAAATTTAATTTCACATTGCTAACCTGTCAGACACTGTGCACAGTTGCTTCACTATCCAAAAAACATACATTCCTAACTAATTAGAGAATTAACAATAAATGTATTGTCGAATAGCATTTTAACAATCTGTTTAATGAAGAAAGTCATCTGTGTTGCAAAACAATTTAGCTAACAAAGGGGAAATTAATAAATATTTATAAGACTAAAGCATATCGTTTGTTTGGAACCTTACAAGATTCATGAAAAGGCAAACAATTCAGTTGAGCAAATAAACTGCAAGACTGGGCTCGTCCTAAATATCTGGCACATGACACTGTTCATTATTCATGACTTTGAGGGGCAGCCACGCACCATGTCTGCTCTGTGGCCTGAGATGGACACTTGTAAGTCTGTCAGAGGTGGGGTGAAGGTGTTTCTCCAGTGGTCTCCTTTGGTATGGATGGGCAGGTCCCTGTTCAGCACATTGACATTCCTGAGCCCTCTTCACAAGGGGCCAAACTTCCCTCACACACCGCATCAGGAGTACAGCTACCCACCTAAACATCACAAAGACAAAATGCTTTCTGTGCCCCCTCCCCTGAGAACAGCCCTTTCTGGCTGCTGCCAAATCACCCTCCTCTCAGACATAGAAACACTCAGCAGAGAGACTGCAGTGGTTTAGATGCAGCTGCCATTTTATTCAGGCATGCAGGGCATGGAGGCTTTTTGTTTTATTATTATTATTTTCTTTTTTTACAATTATAAAAAAAGAGATGGAAAGTAAAACCTGAGGTACCCTTGACTTGATCCTCCCTGCTTGGTTTTGAATGCGCATGTGTATGCTGTTATTTGTTCTATAAAGAAATGGGAAAGAAGAATGGACCAGATGTGGGATTCATTTTACTCATATTCAGTCCGTGCAGATTTCAAAGAAATGGTTCCTTTATTTGCTCTCTTCTGGGAAAACATCTTGAGTTCATTTTGTTCTGCTTATAGACTTGTAGAAATAGGTCTGGAAAGGTACTTCAAGAGCTCATCTTGTCCCTCTTACTGCCTCCAGGCTGACTCACACCCAGTGCTCTCCAACAGCTTGATAGATCTAAGCATATCAACAATCTTCCCCCTTTCCTCCCACCCACCCTCCCCCGCCCCCAAATAAATAAATAAAACCAACAACAAACAACCCACCACTGTAATGGAAAGCAAAAAGTTAAGATACAAGCTAGAAACAACTTGTGACACTGCTACAGCACTTAACATAATTTTACAGACATACACTGTTGCTACCTGCTATAGGCAAGACACTGTCCCTCTCTGCTCAGGATGTATCCAGGTGCAGGCTGGGAGGGTAGCTACTCTAGGTCCTGCTCTAGGTAGTCTACTCTAGGTCCTTTACCCTGGCTTCAGATGAGAGAGCTCAGGTGCCACAAGTACCACACCACACTTGCTCCCTGATCAGGTAAATGGCTAGGCCAAGGCTGCTCTAGTTTCATCTAAGATCTGTACTACTGCAGAAAATCCAGTGGCATCTTGCATCTCTGATGACACACACTGAAAGTTGCTCAGCTCAAGACATTTTCAAAGGGATGTTCTCCAGAGTAGAAGTTCAGGCCTGATGTAAGCCTATGTAACTTCAGTCTGGGATAAATTGATGGCTGCTCAGGTCCACAGGCAGAAGGGCTACCAAAGTTACCAAAGTATGACACAAAGCTACACAAGGAGAACAGGTCCTGTAGAGAACATACAATTGTTTCTGGTCCATTGTACCATAACCAAATGTATAGTAAAAGAAGGTAACGACAGTGTCTTCTAATGGGATACAAGCACTATGGCACAGCAGCAGGTAACCAAGAAGAAAAGTAAGCATAGGTCTTTTGATGACCTATAATAACTAGAGAAGTTCAAGATGTCCAGAAAGTTGCTGCTCCCTTGGCTGCTAACCCTTAAATGAGGGTGAGGAGGGATGGATCCTGGCTCCACCCCTTGTGGTCAATCAAGTGCATTGCATGTAACTGAGCACCCTGGGTTAGCCAAGCCTCCTCACCTGGTGCTCAACCATTGGTTCAGTCTGTGACCTGGCAATCCTGCTGCACTAAGACACGCTGCTAAGATGGTGCAGCATTGTACTCTGTCAAGGATTCCTGCTTTATGCCTACACAATAGTATTTTGGAGAATATAGTATATAATAACAGTAAAGTATAAAGAGTACAATTTTGGGCAGGTGTGGCAGAAACTTGATTAGCTGTGATCACAGTGAGAGAGCATTTGGACAGCATCACCCTCTTTGATCCCCTGTTCTCTGCTAAGTGGTTGCAGAGACCTGACCCATATACTGTTTCAGAAAAAAGGTAGAGGTGAGGAAAAACAATAATTCTGGTGTCAGACAACAAAGCCAGGTACCCCCTCATTGAAAGGATGGACTCCTTAAAGAGCTTGTTAACTGCCACAGTTCTAAAGAGGAATCAAGCAGTGTGTAATGTGACTGTGGGGAGAGCTTGTGATGGAGTCTGTATTATCAGTATTATCTTGGAGGTGGGGAATTGATAGCAGTCATGGACAGCTAACTTTTCATTGAAAGGAATATTCTTTTAGTTAGGATAACATTCTTAACCAGACCTCTCAGATCTTGAAGATTAATAATTTTGCCACCACAGATATATATTTGCTAACTCAGAGAAAAAGACTGGGAACACATGAAGGATTAAACCTTACCTGGAAGTCTTGGCCTACTCAGTACTTCCCAATGGTTTCACAGATGCAGATTCCAATTCCACATCTTCAGTCCTATTTGTCCTATTTTCTGTCCTCTTCTTCCATACCTTCTTGGCACCCAGTGTGCATCCTCACAAATGCTCTGCTTGACACACAGCTTGAGCTTTCAGTGCTAGTTGTTTTGGAAAGAGAAGGCATAGGGTGTTGAGAGACACTTGAACCTTAGTCCAGCTGCTACATCCATGTCTTCCTGTCCTAACCCCACCGAGACCCACAGAACAACCCTTGCCTTGACACAGGGTGAGACATGGGACAACATCTTCTGGGGTCAGAGTTGTTATCACGGTCCTGGCTTGGGACACCAACAGTGCGGGCAGGTCTGTGGCTTAGAGAATGGACAGGAAAACATGCAGGTGACTTAATCCCTCTCACAGCACTGTCTGAGCCCCAGCCTGCAGATTTTGGCCTCAAACTGTACTTGGCAGTGTTTGCTGTTAGTATCCACGCTGGCATGGCTGTCCTCTGGGTCAGATATTGTTGGTCCCCAAATAGCCTGCTAGGTAGCAGCCAGGTAAGGAATGAGAAGGAGATGCTGATTCTGTAATGAAGAATGTGAGACTTGTAGTCAACTTCTGACACAGCCCAAAGCCAGGAAGCTTGGAAACAGGAAAACGGAGCAGGGCAAGGAGTGAGAATGAAAGGCTGGAGTCTTGGTGTCTGTGATAACAGCATTGATACATGAAGGAGTTTGGTTCCTAATTAGAAGCCTAAATAGAGACAGCAATAGAGAAGCAAAAGAAGATAGCAAAAGGAAGAGTAGGATCCAGCAACATGGTGGTGGCCGCTTTCATCAGACTTGCTTGGTTTCACTTAGCTATAAATTTACTTCTGTGTAGAAGATTAATTTAATAGGTTAAATTATCCCAGTGATGTTCTGCTCTGCTCATACTCTGAGATCTCAGGCTGAGCTATGATAATTTCTCATTGCTGTTTTGGATGTTCCTTTGTCTATTCCTTTAGGAGACAGTTGAAAAGAGACCCCAAAGCCAGTAATGATCATCTGGACTGGCCAGGAAACAGTGGTGTCTCCCAGATTGGAACTTTCCTCTTCAAGGAGAACCAAAGGCAGGCAGTATTGAGATTCTTTGAGGATGGTGAGGATAACAGGGAGTCTAAAAATGACAGCTGACATCTGGGTATTTATCCAGTAGAAAGAAGGCTTGTTGACACTTTATCCGTGCTTTTGGATTTGAATCTATGTGTTTATCAACTTAAAATAATATCCTAGCAAAGATGGAAATCTTAACCATAGCCTGTTTAGTGGTGCTTTGTCATAGACTTTTTTTGGACAAAATTTTACTCATGGAAAAATAATTTGGTTTGTAAGCAGCAGCCCCAGAGATATTTAGTTTCCGAAACAAGATACAAGTGGTGCTTGTTGAGATAACAGGGTGGTATCAAAGTGACTTGTGTATGGCTGAACCAGATCTAGGACTTGAGAACTCTAGTGGAGAGCATCCTCAATTGGAGCATTCTTCTTTTTACCCCAGGAAAATGAAGGTCAATATCAAGTTCAAACACGTGCACATCTGTGTAAGCTCTTCCCTTGCAATGCTTCACATCTCATTTTGGGTGCACTGTTCATTGTGGGTAAAGAAGGTTTGTTTTTTAGTTAGTAATTTGTTTGTTTGTGATTTGTTTTTCCTTGCAATATTTCAAAGCCTAGTCATCCTGCATAATGCCTAAGAGGCTATAATTTTTGGTGTTCCATTGGATACAAGGCATTTTATAGTTACCATTTTTAAATAAAACCCTTCCACCTTCTATTTCTAAAAGGCAGTAAGATTATAAAAGTATCCTTTAAGATCTTCTGGCACCGTTTAGGAAACTGGTTGTATTTATGATGAACTGAAGCATCACATTAGGTATAAAACAAAGTAAAAGCAGATGGTCCATACTCAGAGTGCAAACTGTTGCCTCTCAATAACATGAGTAAGGATATAAGAATTTCTCAAATAGATTTCTCCAATTCATAGAAGATCTGAGTGAGCTATTTGCTATTAAAATGCCTCTTCAGAAGAAATAATGTTCTCTAGTACTTATAAAATTCGTTTAGCTTCTGCAGTTGACATGAAACAAAACTATCTTAAAAACTGCTGTTTAGCATGTAAATTAGCTGGTTTACTAGAATTGAATTGATATGCGAAACTTTATACAAAATCCTCTTGTTTCTCTAACCCACTAATAAGATCAAGAGAACAACAGAAAACATAGATTAAGTCTGTCTTTCAGAGACAGACTCAATCTTGTTGGTATAGGGTACAATAATATTCTGTATAACAGAGTGAAAAATGTTGGGAAAAACAGAGTGCTTTCTAGGGAGCCAACCAGGACTCTTTGTGTGTTCTCGGGGTATAATTCACCTTCAGGATTTAAGTAATTATGTGAAAATTTGTGTTTTTATGACATCAATAATTTACACGGAAAGGTGAGCCCTTGTCTAACATAAATTTCAATGGAAGCTATTTTTAATTCCTATTACATACATGCTTATGCTCATCCTCAGCAATGGAGGTATTTGTGAACTGAGGGCTTCTTTAATGTTTTCACATTCAGGAAAAGAATGTGCAGGGGTCAAAGCAGGATTGATTTGAAGGAGTTAGATTTTAAAATCCCTTTAAAAATCAGGACAAAGGATACCACACTATTAAAATAAAATGCTTAAAAATGAAAAGTATTATGCATGCCTCACAGTAGAAGATCAGATTTTTATTAATGCAAGTTTTAAATGCTGATTAATCCTCTTGAGAATCAGTTTCCCAAAGCTTTGGCCTGCATTCAAGTCTTTTTCAAAGGGGCACATCACTTCCATTATTCTGAATATTAATTGAACAACATTAAAACTAAGGATACAAGGAAAGATTTAAAACATGATTACAGCTGTCATTGCTTACATCTAAATAAGTCGTTGGAAATTGAAGCTTGGGAAAACAAAAAAGAAAAAAACAAAAACAAAAACAAAAATTTAAAAAATAATAAAAAAACAACCCTGTCATAAAGCTCTCTTGTCAGCATGGGGAAGCTGCTGCCTCCTGCAGCCCCAGCCTCCATGGGGATGGATCATCCGCATTCTGCGAGCTGACGGCACGGCTGCTGCCTGGTGCTGGGTGCATCCATACAACTCTCCCTGCGCTGCAACTGGGGCTGTACTTTGTCTTGCAAAATACGAAGTGTCCCAGAAATACACTGTCATTTTTTAAATGCTTGTGGGAAAAGGGATGCTGTATCAGTAGTCCGAGCTGCCCATAGGCATATCTACTTCTAGAAGGGCGTTATTTTTGCTCAGCTCAAACCATTTTCCGATCCAGATTCAGCACATGCCTTTATATAAGCAGTCTCGCTGAGTGCTTGTGTGCTTAGCTTTAAGCATTTGCTTATTAAGTACATTTCTGAACTGGGCTGAAAGGTGCCTTCTTTGAATTGGTGTCCATTGCTGCTGTTCTTGGAGTGATGCCTTTTTGGGTGAAAACTGACATGGGGTTACAGTAACCATCTAATTGTGATTAGACAAATTGCATTACGGAACAAGTATTAAAAATTTATAGTCCTATATACCAAGTTTATCTGTTGCCCATAAAAAGCTGAATCTTACATAACATAAAAAGCATCCAGTCCTAATGATGAAAAAGATATAAAAAGATAATGGTGCAATCATAACATGTCTCAGAGAGTTTGTACATCTCAGTTGCAGTTTGGCACATCGCATAATTGTGTTGTGCCAAACTGGCACCAAACCACAATATGTTAGTGAAAAAGGCCTGCAGTTTAAGAGGAAAAGCTAGAAGTGTTAACTATACACTGTCTAATTATACAACCTTACTGTCCCAGAATGTGATTTCTGAAACCATTTCTGACATATGGGAAGAGGGTAGAACAGCTGGTCATTAAGGTTTTCTCAAGACTATTTAGTAACACACTTGAATGTAATTAAAGTGCTACATTAAATACTGCACTTGTGTACAATGTATTTTTAATCTTTATGGCATGCTGTAAAAGTAAATAAATGCAAAGCATTAACATTTCTCCCCTTCATCTCCTAAATTGTTAAGACATGTTATTCCCTATCTGTGCTGTACATTACCTGAAGAATACTCTGATGCTTCGTGAGCATCCTGTGCTCCGGGATAGGAAGCAAGCCCAGTCTGAATTGTGCGAGACAGATATAATTCTACATGAATTTCATTTGCCCAAGTGAGGCCATGATGACTCATCTGGTTGTATTTCTGTGGACACTACTGCAACAATCCTGGTTTATTTCTTTTGGAAACAGTCAAGATGTTTCAGAGCAACTTTGACCTATATTGGACCTAATGCAACAAGCAAAACACTGGTACGCAAAATAATGCAAACATCTTTGCAGCAACTTTATGCTCAGGTATCCCAATGGGACTTCTGCCCCAAAATACAGACTCAGAACTCATTTCCATACAGATGAAGGTTACAGATGGATTAAATTTAAATTACATCTACATCCCATAATCTCCACTACAATAGAAGTACCTAGAGCATCAAGACAGTTAAGCACTATGCAGGATTAGAGCCCCAAGTATTTATACCTTCCCATTCTTTTCCTGCCACTGTCTGTGACCAGCCTCCATTTCTACAACCAATAACTGAGGACCTGTATGAAACTAAGGCCACTGGAAAGGAACTTGACTCAGCCAAAATCTATGTAATAACTCATTCTTTGAAATCTGCCTTAAGTGCCTAGGGATTTTGTGGTCCCAAAACTGTGGAGATGCTGTGGCATTGTGATGAAAATATACTTCTGATGCACTTTATTGGTTTGGTGCACAACTCAGTAAGAAAAGGAGTACTTGTCTTCTCCAAAACTTCAGTAAATACATTTTCTTTTTTTTTTCACGACTGTTCACAGAATATCATAAAGAGATCTTTCCAGTTCCTCAGAATAATTTTGTTGGTGAATTCAGCCCTAAAAAATATTCTTGTCCAGCACAGAGGTTGTTTCCTTTGAACCTGAAGGACAGTTTTGAACAGTATTTTCCAAAACAAAACAAAACAAAAAACAAAAACAACAACAACAACAAAAAGGAACAGAAAATAAACTGTTAAGAACACAGGATTAACAAGGCACTCAGTCTGTAGCTTCCAAGGCAATAAACTGGTAGTCATCAGGAATACTGACTGCAATGAAAACCAGGAGAAGTGAAACCATGTATGCACTACTATCAGAAGAGCTATCTGGAGACAGTGTTGTGCTCTGTCTGTGACCAAGTATGTAGTTGATTCAAGATATATGTTAATTTCTAAAGGGAGACATAAGTTTTTGTTTTCTCTGCAATATAACATTAGGATTCCATTTGTGAACAGTCAATATTTGCAAATCTGCGAAGGATCATGGCATGCTGGGCTTTGCCTTGTGCTGGGTATTTTCTAAATCAGTCAGAATCCTTATGCTTGCAGAAATGAAGCTTTTCCTCTCTGGTAATGGTACATCTGCAGCTATTTTATTATTATTATTATTATTTTTTATTTCTAATAAAAAGAGCAGTGGGATGAGGAACTTCCCATCCTCCCGACTCTGTTAGTGGATTCTGCACCATGTTACATTCTGCAGCTGCTATGTGCAAGCAAAACCAAAAATTGTTAACCAACACAGAGAATCCCAAGAAGACAAGAGACACAGCTCTTTTATGGTAGTTTAATTCACTTTCACAGAAGAGAAGAATAACTCTAGAACTCGCCACATTCACTGTTAATTGCAAAACTCATCTCTCTGACTTAACTTTGCCTCATTAATTTCCTCACATGCAGTTGCCAGGTACAGCCATACTGAAGTACAAACAGAAGCAAACAAAAACATGCTAGTCGAGTTACTGCTTCCAGAAGCTAAAAAAAAGAGAAAAATGGAAGACACTGATGTACTCAAAGGTAGACAGATGTGCTGATAGAGGCTATGTAAACACAGTGAGAAGCAAACACAGCTTCTTTCATAAAAACTTCTGCAAAACATATTGACACCTCACATTTTCAGAGGCGTTAATTTCCTAATGATCAACCCAAAACATTCACTTTTAACTCCGCTTGAAGATAAATATTAAGAAATAACAGGTACAAGTCTATGAGGCCAGAAAACATGCATTCCAGGATCCTGAAAGGGTTGGCCACTCTGCATTGTATCTGAAAAGTCGTGGATATAGAAGTGCACTGTGACTGTAAAAAGGGAAACATTACTGCCATTTTCAAGAAAGGAAGAGCCAGGAAACTGCAGGCCAGTGAGCCTCACCTCTGTGTCTGAGAAGATCACAAAAGGGGTCCCTCTGGAAACTTTATTAAAGCACATTCAAAATGAGGTGATCTGAACCATGACAGTTTCATGGTTTCACCAGTATGGTTTCACCAAGGGCAGATTGCAGAGTGACAGCATCAGTGGATAAGAGAACACTGACCAATGTAATCTACCTGGAATTCTGTAAGGCCTTTGATGATATGGTCCCACACGACATCCTTATCTCTAAACCAGAGATATTTGGATTTGAAGGGTGGTCTAATCTGTGCATAAAGATTTGGCTAGAAGGTCACAGCCAGAGTTGGAACTGGGTGATCTTCAAGGTCTCTTCCAAATCAAGACATTCTACGACCATTTCTTTCATACCATTCCAATCAGCCCTTGATGCTTTCCAAAAGCACCTGAAGATATGCAGACACCACTGGAATGAATCTGAAGAGAAAGTTTTCAGTTCCCTTTTTTCTCAAATAATTGTCTTCCCGTATTGGGATGTGGAATATGCTGGAAAGTGCAGGGGAAAAAAAATCTGGATGCTTCTGTATCACAGACTGTAAAGAAAACTGAACACATCCTTAAGAGCAGAGGACATCCTAGCTTATTCATTGAAATCAATTCCCTTCTGAGACACAAGAAGGAGTTATGCTGAACCACACCAGAAGATTCAAATTGATAGTGAGCAGAGTGTACACAACTTGCTCGTTTAAGCAAATGATCCCATTCTTTTTCCCTTTTCTGCCTGTTTTCCCAACAGTACTGTTGATTTAACCCCATACAGTTGTATCATGAGCACAGAAACAACCAAACAATATCCATAATCATTACAGAGCAGTTTGTGTGCGTCACAGAGGTCTCTTCACTAATTTGTCTGAAAAATCTCTGCATCTGCTGTGCACAGACTTGAGTGCTCTGCAGTCAGACCTCCAGCTCCATTCCACTCAGCTGAACCTGAAATTAGATCTTAGAAAATAACCATCTCTAAGACAATCAAGCTCAGCACAGGCTTTTCTAGTGAATGGATGTTAATTGTCTTCACACAAAGCGTGAGCAACCCACAAACACAACATTTAATTGTCTGGGCCTGACTGGGAGAGCTGCATGGCCAGAAGAGACTAGGAACAAAAGATGAGGCCATAGCTCCTTCTTAGTGCTCTACCAGCCCAACTCACCCTAATCCTCATGTAGCCCAGGCTGATGGCCCTGTCACCTGTTTCTCAAGGGAGGGGTGAGTTCTTTCTTTTCTTTTCTTTTCTTTTCTTTTCTTTTCTTTTCTTTTCTTTTCTTTTCTTTTCTTTTCTTTTCTTTTCTTTTCTTTTCTTTTCTTTTCTTTTCTTTTCTTTTCTTTTCTTTTCTTTTCTTTTCTCTCCTCTCCTCTCCTCTCCTCTCCTCTCCTCTCCTCTCCTCTCCTCTCCTCTCCTCTCCTCTCCTCTCCTCTCCTCTCCTGTCCTCTCCTCTCCTCTCCTCTCCTCTCCTCTCCTCTCCTCTCCTCTCCTCTCCTCTCCTCTCCTCTCCTCTCCTCTCCTCTCCTCTCCTCTCCTCTCCTCTCCTCTCCTCTCCTCTCCTCTCTTTTTTTTTCTATATACTACAGCTGCAGCTGGAATTATTGTCAGGTTCTCACTGGGTTTGTTGACTAATTTCTCGAGAAGAGCTGATCGTTCTATGACAGATACAAACCTGAATCATCCTTTGCTTATCTTAATTGTCTTGTACATTGTTTTTGTTGTCCATAGTTTGTCTTTTACTGCCATGTATCTTCCTACCACCAAAGAATCAACAATCTTCATTTCTTTGATCTATCACACTCAGTTCCCTTTCAAGTCACAATTTCTAATTTTTTCTCCCTACTGACTCACTTTAGCATTGAGCAAAGTCAAGACCAACATGTATAGTCTATTGATTTTAATCATCTCTACCCATGAGGTCTGCGGTTTGCAGGTGAGGCTTTTCTCCCCCAGGCAATACACAGCCATCCAACAGCCATGACCTGCATCCAAGTACACACAGAGTGGCCTCTGTGAACCCACCAGCATTTATTTTGGCAGTGGCCTGGCACATCCTAGTTAGCCTAGCCTGGCTTTGTCTGCTGTACTGTAATAGGCATAGAATCACAGAATATCCCAATTTGGAAGGGACCCATTAGGATCATAGAGTTCAATTCCTGGCTCCACACAGGACCACACAAAATTTAAACACATCTGAGACTATTGTCTAAATCCTTCTTGAATTCCAGCAGCTCAGGGGTGTGCCCACTGCTCAGGGCAGCCTGTACCATGCCCACCACCCCCTGGTGCAGAACCCTCCCCTGACCCCCAGCTGACACCCCCCCTCCTCCCTCCCCCTCGACACAGCTTCATCCTGTTTCCTCAGCTTCTATCAGTAGTCACACAAACTACACTGAATACCCACAATTTATCAGTAGTTTTCTACACATGTAGAAATACAAGAATACCAAAGATTATGAAGACTAAACTGCAGAGTTGAATTTTACTCAAGTGCAAAAATGCCTTTGACACCACTGGACGTATATGAATACCATGTACATAGATGAGAGAGAACTGTCAGAATGCTGGAAGGTAGGTAAAAACATTTTCCATGAAGATTAACAGGAAAAGAAGCCTGGAGCAGTTTTCATTGTTAATGCTGAGACCTATCCAAGACACAACCTCAGAGCAGGACGCTTACACAGTGTTGCCTGCTGATTGCTGCCCACCCACTGCAGGCAACCACATAAAGACAACCATGTAAAGCTTCAGTCCAGAACTTAAAAAACCACTCAAAAGTAATTTTAGAAAGCATTCAAAAACAAAAGAATTTTTCCTGGTGCACAGGTGAAAAACAGCAGCCTCATAAATAATTATTCCTCTTTCAAAAACCTAAAAGGTTTTGCAGATGAAATCTCTTTAACTTCAAATGCCAATCAAGTGATTTTTGACAAAGACTTTTTTTTTAACTTGTTGGTGGGGGGAGGGAAATATTAACTAATATTTAAGAATGCATTGAAAAATTAAACAAAGTTTTTGAGAAGTTACACTTCATTTTCTTATTTTTCCTTCAGATAAAAAAGAATTCCCTGACCAATCCCAGCTCCTATTGTAGGAAAACACACAGAATTGTCAGCACCGTGCAGGTGACAGTGTTCAGCCAGCACACGCGTCCACCTCAGCCCGTACATGGTCAGTTTGGTAAAGTGCCTCCTGGTACTATTTACGACTGATCAGCCACAAGATAAGATAACACACTTGCACTGGACAAAGTCTTGAGGTTACATGTTCCTGCAGTGCTTTCCACAGTTTGTCATTAACCAGCTTTTGCAAGATGTTTTTTAAGTACCTTCATCCTGTCTCCAGCTCAGCACTGTCTCTCTCCCTTAATAACCAGGCTAAATCAGCAGGAATAATTAGGGAATCAGACACTACTTAGTGTCAGCAAAGGCAGCCAAATAACTTCCATATCTCTTCCTATTCCACAGAGTCACCCTCCTTCTGGTGAAGCTCGGTCTTTTCCTTACAGGGAGGCACAACACGCTAACTCAGAGCAATTTGATTTTTGGATCGTGAGTTTCATATTTTGTAATTGGTATCCAGCAGCACTACATACAACATTTATTTTCTCTCTCCTCTTTCTAGTAAATTGTCACTCCTCCAGCACACACTGGCTGGGTTTTTCCTGAAAGCCCGTGGGAATGTAACTCCCACACCAATGCTATATGATGTAAGTAGCTTGCACCCCAAGGATCCCTTGAAAAAACAAGCTCTCAGATTGTTTTCTGAACACTTCCTTAGCTAAAATTGCCGCAATTCATGCCTGGCAGCTCTCTGGAGACAGAAGTATTGTCATGCTTGGATAGCGAAATATAGATATAGCACTTCACAGGAAATTAAAAAAAGGAGTATTCAGAGTTTATCTCCACCAAATAAATTAAAAAGCTGATTTTTGCAAGAAAGTGCTTCCTAGAAAGATGTAACAACATGCGGTGAAAAACCCTGCAACACGTGTGTATCTGTAGAGTTTGACTCCCGCGCAAAGTCTTAGGTTTTCATCATAACACACACACACTAGACTTGAAGTACGTCTCTTAATATACTCTATTACCTCATTGTCATTTACTTGGTAATGAATGCGTGCGTTAACAGAACAGCATGCTGATGCATTTTTTCTGCCATTGTATGTAACATATTTTCTAATTCTTCTGCTCTATTCAGCATTTGACCCTAACGATAGGGGATTATGGTATTAACTCTCTACACAGCACACATTCTTTACAGACTTTCACTAAATACTGTAAGCCTGCTGCAGAGCGGAATAAAAGTGAAAGCATACCGTCTGGTCTTAAGCTGTGCACACAGAGGGTCGTGATCCAATTGGAAGGGAAGCAGAATTTTAAAAAGAAAGAGGTTTGACAAAATTTTAATCCTTGTCATTTTCATTTCTCTTACCCTGTGGATTTGGGTGATTTTATTTACACTGTCAGCTTGAGCCTAGGGATTGAAAATCAGGCTTTTATGGAGATTATTAAAAGTACATACAGTACACTAAAGGCTGGACCACTGCTATATGCTACTAAAAATATGAATGTGGATGCTTTATATTATACATTTAAGGAAGTAAGTGCCATCCTCTTTGTAAGGCTGGACTTAGCGGTTAGGCTTATTGTGATTATGCCAAAGTGCATGCTTTAACATGGGTATTTAAGGGTGGCTTCAGAGAGCTGAAGGTGTACTGAAGAATTGAGAAGTACTCCAAGGACCACCTTCAAAATGGACAAGGCAGCAACATTTTAGATGAAGTTGTACTTGCATGTTGAAGCTCCTTCTGGAAGACCTCTGCTCTCCTACCTGACAGCAAGACGAGGGCATCCTGACGCCTGGTCTGAGTTCAGACAAAAGAATGTTGGGTACATTTAGCCCACTCAGAAAAATATGTTTAGGTTGGATATTAGGAAAAATTCTGAGAGTGGTTGGGCACTGGAACAGGCTGCTCACAAGTCCTGGAGGTGTTCAAGAACTGTGCAGATGTGGTACTAAGTTGAACATGGTTTAGTGGGTAATATTGGTGGTAAGTGGAAGATTGGAATGGATGATCTTAGAGGCCTTTTCTAACTTAGATGATTCTACGATTCTACAAGTATCTAATCACAAGTGACTTTCTCCTGAAAGCACACTCTGGAAGTTGGCCTCACTCCCACGGTGTGGGAATGAGGCCAATGGGAACCCCAGCAACTGGGTTTGGAGATGCAAAATGGATGCACTGGACTACAAGGGCAAGGTGATTGGGCACCTGGGCCAAGTCACATGGCGACCTGTGCCTGCCCACTGTGGGGATACCTCCTGCTTCAGCTTTCCCAAGGTGCACCCTGTGGGTTGCACAGCCACTGCTCTGGGACCAGAAAAAAGTGATGGCAGGTGGAGACAAGCCGTGGCACCTCCCTGAAAGTGCAGGTGGTTTTCTCATCCACTGCAGGCACTGATGATGTGCTGTGGGATCTGCACTCATGCTCTTGCGGTGTTTTGGTCTGAGTCAAGCAAAAATCAAATGACTGCTCCGTGAGCAGAACTATTCTGCTTCCATTCAACTTGCACTTTTTTTTTTTTTTTTTTTTTTTTTTTTTTTTTTTTCTTGGTTGCAGCTAAAATAGAGCCCAAAAGAAAGCCCTAAATAGGTATGGAAACACAGGAAAATGGAGTGAGGTTTTCAGTTAGATAGCAAAAAATTTGCATGACCCCAGAAACATCCTAGCCTAATTAAATTAAGAAAGTAATAACCCTGCTAACAGAGCTGCAAAGTGATGGTCACATTCCTTACATGGCAGGGAAGGAAAAAAGGCCCAGGAGGAACTCTGAGACTGTCTGCTGGGCCAGGGTGATGATTCCTACTGTGTCAGCAGCTTTCATAGTATGACCAGAGAAAAGGAGCCCATTAGAGATTTAAATTCACCTCTGCAAACCAAAAACTGCAAACTTATTTTGGCCCTGCCAATGAAAGCACATCCTGGGCTGATGCTGCACCCCCAAGCTCACCAATGCTTGGTAACTCTCCAGCTGATTTCACTGAGAGCAGCACCACATCCCCTATTTCTGTAAAGCCTTCTCCCCCATCTTCACCCTGTGGCTGTGGGCAGTCCTGTTAAATCCTCTGGACTGAGACTTTTTGCACAGACCTCACTAATAAGGTTATTAAAACAATTATTCTTGGACTCCAGGAAAGGGGGAGATAGCTTTTGCAGGTGTTTTCCGTTCAAGGAATTGAAAATGTTTTGGTTTTTTTTTTCCATCCAAGGAAACTGCTTGAAATCGGGATACGTGACTCTCACTGTTCTTATAACTCTGTAACTTTGGCTATCTGGGGCATGTGAAATAGGGTGGTATTGTGCTGAGGAAAGAAATGGGCAGAAGCTTCTGCTCAACTTGGCCATTTCAGTTGACAGAGGAGGTAAGCTGGCTCCACCTAAATGGAGTGCCAGAGCACAGGATTTTTGAGATGCTACGCTTCTGTACTTCCCTGAGCCAATTTTCAAGATATTCAGGGTGTCTCTTCATAACAGGACAGGAGACAAACCCCATGGAGGACAATGGAAATCTTTCCTTCAATTTAAGCATCAGGTGGATTGGGACCACTCGGAAAAATTCAGCTGCTGCCCTGAGTGGCTCTCGTTGTGCTAGGGTCCCACTAAGACATCCAAATTGGCATCTCATAAAAATCAAATTGGCATCTCATAAAAATCCAGGCTAAAAACAACAGCCTTAGGCTGGAACTCTGACTCGGGCCTCATCCTGCAAAGGTGTTCAATGCCCTCAGATCCCACTGACTTTACTGTGAGCTGAGCAGGCTCAGCACTTCTCAGGATTGCTCTGCAGGATTGGGCTTCTTGTCCTTAATACTATCTCATTCTGGTTATTCCCTATTGCCCAAGGATAATCCCATAGCATTATTCCCATTATGCCACTTGCCGTTCCCATTATAGTCTTTAACAATGTTTTAAACCTATCTTTCATTTTTAATTTCCTTAGCAAAATATGCGTATTTTAGTAGCATGCATTTATGTAGTCTTCTAAAAAAAATAAATAAATGTGCTTTTATTATACATATGGCACTATCATGTAGCTTCACTACTTTGTGAGTCTGGTAGATGAAAACAATTCTAAATGCAATGGCAATCCATATGTCTAAATATTTTTGCATGAACACTGCTACCTGTTCCTTGTCATAAAAGTATAATTAAACAGCATGTATTAAAGCAGTGCACCACAGGAATTGTTGCGATATACTTGTTTTTTTCATTCAAGAATTGTTGGGTATTTTTACTATCTTTAGACTAGAAAGGAAGGAAGAAGCTATCACAGCAGTATTTAGCATGTGCAAGTTACAAAGCAGAGAACCAGAATCTTACAGACCTTTGCAACTTTGATTCATCTTTCTCTTTGATTAATTGCTAAGCTGCTTCACAACAGTTGCTTTAAAATACTACCTCATCAAGGCTTCTCTGGGAGTACTGTGAGACTTTCCTGTGTCAGGACCACCTGGTGCAGCAATGGTCTACCACTGAGTAGTGTCAGAAGAATGAGAGTTGGCTCCATTCCTTCCTTCCTGCCCACCCATTCCTAAAATCCCCATATGCCTCTTCCTGAAGTACTGACCCCATTCCTTAGGTGGGCAGGAGGTCTGAGTCCTCCTCTGAGCATTGCTTTTGGGCTGACAGCACTTTCCACCTGAGCCTCAAGCAAGCACCTGACCTACATTACAATGAAATACAGCTGCGTCCCTTCTATCTTGACCTGATTTGGGGTATTTCATTTCTGCTCTACAGATACTCACTCCCTGGGGTTGCCCAGCTGAATGGGAGGCAGGATTCAGGTATGACTCTAGCAAGTTTTCCAACTCACTTTCTCAGCTGGAAGGCATTGCTGTGTGCATGCTGCCTATGTGCTCACACATCTAACTTGAGGTCGTGGAGGAACCCAGGGCAGGAGGCTTCTTTGTGACTAGGCTGGTTTTTCAGTTATGTTTTTGTGACTGGCCAGTTTAAGACATCATGAAAGAAAAATTGTTCCAGGCTGAACTCCATTGATGCTTAGAAACACTTTTCTGGGGAAGAAGAAATAGAGAAAATAAGGCCAGAGAAGTCATCTGTGTCATCAGTCCAGGCTTCTATAGACAACTAAACCAGAGAGTCCATAGGTATCCTACCTGTTGTGTCCCCACATACCAACGGCCTCAGGACATCCCCAGTAGACTTCAATAAACTTAACACCTCATTGTAAAGCAGCAAAAAGACAAAACCCTTCACTTTGTCAATAGCCCAAGCCCTTGTAATAGAAGGGAAGTGTTGGGTGAAATCTGCAAATCCTAAGAAATTAAGACAAATGAAAACAATTCCCTGTTTTGCAGTAGTTTCTGACAATCTGATCAACAGGAAAATTCTCTCCTTACTCTGAATCTGATGGTCAATTTAAACTTGAGCTTATCAGTGACAGATGCAAAAGGATTAGGGGGTCCTACCCTACATCCTGCTTTTTTGCACTTCAGAGGTGGAAAAGAGAGCATCGTAGAAGTCTAATAGTGCATAAACCAAAAGTAAAAATGACCCTTACTGACCTCTGCAGACTGCACACAAAAGTTCTGAAGCATGTGATTAAGAGAATAAAACAATGGTGCAAATAAACAACCAAGTCTCTTTTCAAACCCAGCTGCTGACACCTAAACATCAGATATCAACTGATCCACATCACAAGCCCCATTTTCTGTCCCTAAGAATTCTGTGATACAATCGTTTGCATCAGCATACCGAACTGCAGCCTAAACCAGGGACTTTCTTTGCTCATGTTACTGGAATATCATTTCTTGGATGAATGGATGGAAACCTTTCTCTAAATTTCCAGCCTGTATGTATTAATAATCAGACTGCATCACTTGATCTCATGCCAGTATTATTCTTTAACTAATTCTTTTTCTCTTTGAAGTTTACCTCCTAAATGTCTTTCTGAAAACTCATCATATCCTACTTCCACCTAAGTTGCATTAGATTAAGCTACAGAACTCAGTATTTCCTCATCAAATAAAGCAAAGGTTTAGTACTGAATTGCTCAAAAAGTTTCAATGATTTAATATCAACTGGAAATTAATTGTAGGTTAGGAATGAAATAAACATATTATTTTGCATAGTTGATACAGTTTTATAATTACCCCAAAATATTTTTTCCTCTGAAAGCCTCAAAATAAGGTAGATTTGTAGTCTAAGAGCTGTTGGAAGAAATTATCTTGTCCAGCTCCATTTAGAAAATGCTAGAAATGGAGAGTTTTTCTAACATCTAGATATTTGTGAATGGAAATAAGAACAAAAAAACTAATCCTGGGAAAATAAGCTAGAAATTTGAACCTGGATGTGGAGGCAGTTCTGAATCCCAGATTTCTGAGTGAAGTGTGTAAAAGATTGCAGGAAAATTGGAGGAATATTTTTTTTTTAACTCTTGCCATTCAAAATAACTCTAAACTTCACAGAAATGGCATCTACTTCCTTCACCTCAGCCCTAAACATCCTATTTTAAAGTTCACGTTCCCTGAATGCTTTTCCACTTTTATTGAGATGTTAGAGATCTCTGTTTATGCTTCAAGTAAAGTTGATTCAGATTTTAGGGGATTGCAACCACTTAATTTTTCTCTTCTATTTGGCCAGTATATTCTGACCCTTCCCCCTTTTCCATCTCCTCTCAAGCCAGGGCCTACATTCTCATAACCTGCCCTGCTTTTTAAAGTAATCTATATGGATAAAATTAGTTACACATTTTCCTAGAATTTTATGCCTCTATTTGGGATCTTCTTACTAGCAATGGGGAAGTTCTTCCCCTCTCCCTTCTCCTTCCATCTGGCCACCACACGGCTTTTACATCTCCAAGTGCTGTGATGTGAAGAATGGCCTAAAACAAAATAATGACTCCATTACATGTCGTATCTCCTTCTCATAAATTTCAAAGCCAGATGAGACCATTATCACCTGCTCTGATCTCTAGCACAACACAGGACTTCCTGAGAGAGATTCCTCACTTCGGGATAGGAAACAGCAGCCCTGACTCATAGCTTTGGCCCAATGTAATGATGGCTGTCTCCCAAGAAAATATAAGAGCAATCCTGTTTCATGCAGTCTTGCACGAGACTTTTGATTATGTGCTGTGGAAAACAGAGAAGCATAAATTTTTGGATGAGAAAATTCTTTACATATTCTCACGGTTCTTAAAGGTTTATTCCATAACAACATTAAAATAAAATAAAATAAAAATTAAAAAATAATAAAAAAGCATTGTGGAGAATGTTATTATTCTTATTGCCAAAATTGCATGTTTATCCTTGTACATCCTTTCTTCGAAGTTCTTTTAAGATCTTATAACAAGTGCATAATTATATCTTAACCCCATAACAACACAATAACTGACATTTGCTGTCCTCCCAGGGCAGCATGGAACCTAGTGTGGGGAGAAGTGACTGCCATATTGAAAATTATACAAGCAGAAGGTAATGCAGCATTCAGCAAAGACCTAAACATAACTCCTGTCAAATGAAATGAGATTTACCACTTCTCCCAACAACAGCCTTTGGGAATTCCTCTTTTAGCCCTGATGGGATGGTACTAGAGTTAGGAGGAACCACCTATCGAAACTAGGTAACTGCACCATGAAGTACCTGGCAAAAGCTTCTGAGAAACTTTTCATTTCATGCCTGCGACATTGCAGCTTTACCTACAGTGCTTGGTAGGTATGCTGTGGGGCCAGAGAACACATTTATACCAGATCAAGGTCTGAACTCGTTTTATCCCTGTTCATTGCTGGGGAGTTGAACGATGAATTTAAGGGTCCCTTTCAACTCAAGCAGTTCTATGATGCAGTGATTCTACAATTCTCTTGCTGGACCTCAGTCCCCACAGAGCTGCTCTGCCCCTTTGCCTGGGCTTCTGTCACCACGGCTGGGTAAGACAGCCAGGGGCAGGAGCAGCTGGATCCACCAGCAGCCATGCAGGCATGCAAATTGAACAAGTGTTTGGTCCGGAGGCCATTTGCAGCACCATCCTCCCCACAACAGTTGGCTTGTTCCTGGTAGAGACAGAGCATATGCTCCATACTTCCTTATCCTGGGATTTCGTTACCCCAGTATTCTCTGCCTGTAATGGTGAGTACAGGTCTGCAAATGGACAGTCTTTACCTCTTTTTTATTACTTTGAGACCATGAAAATGGTAAAAAAAAAAAATGAGCATCTGCACTTCTTTAAACCTCTGCCAGAGAGGTGTACCAGCTGGTGATGAAGAAAATTCTATAACCAATGGCTAAAGTACGGCAGGGATTGTCCCTGGAGAAATAAAATGTACCCTTTGGATGCTTTACCACAGAAAATCCTTCAACGGAGTCCCCTTCTTCTCAGTCTCAAAAAGACAATTCCATTTGCCTCTGGGCATCCCTACTGTTTTCCAGGAACCAGGTCCCAGTGTCAGTTGGACACCATGAGCGTGCAGGACAGAGCCCATCAAGAGCACAAGACCAGAACTGCTGCAGACACCCCTGGGACCACCATGTTGGCACCAAAGGATCACAGTACTCCAAGAATATAATAGAATTTTTGAAAAAGGCCACCAAGTTCAACTACTCCAACCATCAACCCATCATCCCCATGCCCACTAACCCATGTCCCTCCGTGCCACATATTTACATTTCTTGCTCACCTTCAGGGACAGTGACTCCACCACCACCCTACACAGCCTGTTCAAATAGCTCATCACTCTTTCTGAGAAGAAATTTTTCCTAACATCCAGCCAGACCTGCAGTCCATGCTGGACTGCGTGATGCCACTGTCCTAGAAAACTGCCTAGAAAACCCTGGAAGAGCAACCTAAGGAGACTGTGTTGCCTTCCCTCTGTGGGAGCAAATATTCTGTCCTGGGAACGTGTTCTCTATCAGTGCCAGTTTATCTTGCTTGCTCTCCCTAAGCTGCATTTGCAGGACCAGTGTCCTGACTCTGTCCCCAGTCAGCCACAGCCTATATTGCCATTCCTGTGTGCATGTGTGTAATCCTCTGTTCCTTTGCAGACCTCCTTGCTCAGGCCCAATCTCTGTTCTGCAAGTTGGCATGACGGCAGCATACCAAGTAGGAGGTTTTGGCTTGTGTGTAGAATTTGGAGAGCAGTTTTGTAGTAAGTTGCTATACTTTTTGGCTTGCAAGCCCTGGGAGCATATGGCCCATTGCTTGCAAAATGCTGATATTTTAAAACTGGGGGAGGAATAGAGCATGGCACATTTATTTTACTTCTTCAGTGCCACTATTTTTGCCAAATCCTTCCCTGCCACACCATTCTGGATCATGCTGTTCTATCCATCTTTAAAGTGAACCCTCCACTGGCTAAAAAGTGGGCAATGTATGATAGTCCCCTTACTGGTCTGAGAAAAATAGCCTTCCTCTTCTCAGTCTCCAAAACAAAATGCTGTCAGTTAATAGCTGAAGTGAGTGAGCAGCTAATGCAGGACTACTTCTGCTTGCTCCTGAACTCTTTGCAGCTGGCCTTGCTCATTCTTTCAACAAACATCTCTTATTTTCCAAGCAATCAAAACTTTATGGACTGTTATTTCCTTCCTCTCAACTTCCCAAGAGCTAACACCAGCACACTTGAGATGCTGCAAACTTATCACTTCCACCTTGAACTAGTGGTTGACCTGAAGAGAGAGAAATGCCAGGAAATGAATTAGCGTACTTAAGTACAGACAGAAGAACAGTGCTAATCCAAGCACAGCTCTGCAAAGCCACTACAGTAGCTGTCAAAATACATCGGAATTTCTTTTGTGCCTTCCCCTTGTCATTTTGTAATGTTGAAAGGCATATTTTGTTTTTTGAAAAACCTAACAAACCAGTAGATAAAGGTGACATGCAAGGTAACTATTTACTTGAATTTTCACAATGTTTTTGATAAGTTCCTTCATAGAAGACTATTAAGAGAAATAAATAATCACAAGATAAAGTCTTTTTTTAAGGATTACAAATGGGTTAAGTGGCAGAAAACAAAGTGTTGTAAGGAGAAGCTTCTGTGAATGGAAAGAAATTAATGGTAGGGCACCACTGGCATTTGTTTTGGGACCAGTTTTATTGACTGAAGGTGTGAGTCACTCAAAGGAGACAATATGGAGGTGTCGGAGAACACATACTGAGGTGATGCCATCATACTTTGCTGGGTCTGACTCCGTAGGTTTTACTCACATGAATAAACCCATTAAACTCAGGTGGGTTGTGTGCACATGTTAGGTATCCAGCATTTGTGGGGACTGATATTTGCTGAATGATAATTACTAAAGTCTGTGAATAACTCTAGATATAATGCTTGTAGATTTAGAGGCATGATGGCAAGGTAGCTGGGTTAAGGATTACTTGAGCAGTAAATATTATCTAAACTCTCTAAGTCTTTCCATGTACATTCTCCTGTGAGGTCTTCTTGGAACAGAAAATGAGGATTCAGAGAAAGTAAATCACGAGGGTCCCAGTTCCACATACCTCAATCATTCTGAGCAGTTCCTTAAAATACAAAGATCTGTTTGCTTTAGAGGATTTTGTGAGGGTGCAAGAATGAAAGAATCATTTCTCACTGCGTGTTATCTCACAGCATCTTACAGAAGAAGCTAAAAGCAGAAAAAATAGGGTGACAGTACCAAAAAATAAAATGTGAAAAACAGAGCATACTGTAATGACATTACATCAAAAAGTCCTTCCTCTTTCCTTCTCTCTAGCCTTGTTCCTGCAACCACAACCAAGAGGTTTGTCTTCTGGAAATGCCCAGAAAAATGACTGTTTTCAGAGATAATAATGACACATGATCTCTCATCTTTGTGGAATGATATCCCTGTCACAGTGGCAGAAGCCTTATCTTTAGGAAAGAACTAGCAAGAACTTGACTGAGGAATTCAACATGATGGACAGGGAAAGCCATTCAATGAACAGTTAGCATATGCCATATCCTGCAGGAATACAGCCCTTCTATTATCTGATGGCACTTGCTGTAGCAGGAGCTCAACAAATCAAAGATACACTGGGTTTTCTGGAGGGGAAAAAAAAAGACAGGAGCTTTGTCATTAAACAGATGAGAATAGGTATTAATCTGTACCCTGATCTGCAGGTACTCCAAACCTAATACATTCAGGGAGGAGCTCAGGGACCACAAACCAGAACGGGTGGACTGAAAGTTTTCCTGCTCATGCCACTAGCTTATAAACTGGCCTTTGACAGGTCACTCCAGCATACCCATCCTTTCTGTCCTCCTGACCCATTCACCCAGTTGTTATGAGGCTTAATTAATTGCTCTAGAGTAGCAACTCATTTGTCAGACCTGGGAAGTCCCAGCCAAAGAGAACCAGCAAAGTGCAAACTATTGTGTTAGTTTCAAGTGTAAAGTACTAATGACTTCAGCAGCTCTTCACTGCTCACTGGGCAGCCAGAGAATGACTGGAATCAACATCTCCTGGCTGCCTTATTGCCACTCAGGTATCCATGGAAATAGATGGCAGGTCTGCAGAAACAACAGAAAAGTATTTAAAATACAACTTCGCTCCATAATAACAAAAAATATTCATGCTAGAAGAGGTAAGCTTCATCAGAGGAAATCAAAACACTTTCCATCATTTGCTTCCTTTCCATACAACTCCTGTAAGTGAAGAACAGAGCAGTGAGGAGACACTGCAGCCCCGACATGTCATACAGCCAGGCCTGAGGAAGAGGATATCAGCAACTGCTCAGTAGCAGGCACAGCAGTACAAGACAGGAAGTGAAGATAACGGTGCCCGATTGAAGCCATTGCCTCAATGGAATTATCTGGTGTGGAATTTGGCCCAGGCAGTGCTCTTCGCACCCGTATTCCTTGCAAAAGCTTCACTGCTGGTATTATTCCTGATCCATTTTCTAATGTCAGGGAAGAAAAGTGAGCTTTAAACCAGCAGAAGTGGTGGATGCCTGCCCAACAGTTCTGGCTATGTAGCCAGATGACTTTCAAACTCCAGGCCTGAAAATCACGTCCTAATTCCTTTTTGCCTGTGCAGATACAGTGTTTGTGAAGCAAATGGGACTGAGAACCATAAAAACAGAATCATTCTAGTTAGTTATGGACTCAGGTTGTACAAACCCTCCTGCCTCTACCCTTTTATGTGTTATTATGGACCAACTTTAGAAATTAGATAGTAACTGAGGTTCTGCACTCATATATATGCTATAAGACCTTCAGCGTGCTGGGCCATGCAAAAGATACCATCTTGTGTGCATCTTGTGGTATAATTGAATCAAGGTTGTTTAGTGCTAATAAGGTACCTCTGGAGCCCAGATGTTCAATTCCCATGGTGATAAACAGAAGGGCAGCTCACATTTGCACAGCAGCAGACACTGACAGCCACTGCCTTGGCTAGCACACAGAGAGCCTACGGGTATTGCAGGTGCAGCTGCTACTGACCCAGGAGCTACAAGGGATCAAATAGCTTCCCTTCATTATTGCCTCTCATCCACCACCACCTTCCTCAGCCCTGTCTCCCTGAACATACACCAGCCCCTTTGTGACTCTCTTTGTAGTTTTCCTTTGCTTGTGCTGCCTAATCTTTGGTTTCTACCACTGTCCTGTATCTCTTCTCCTGTATGAAATATGGGTCTTTCTTTTCCTCTTGTTACCTCCTTGTATGATCACAAGAAATAAATAGGAGTCTGCAAAGGTTGTTAACAACTTCAGTCCACAGTGTTAAATTAATTTTCCTAGCACATGGATGACTCACCACTTTTATTCAGGTAATGCAAACTGGATGCTCAACTCAAGCAGGAGACCCTAAGGATTCACTGATGCTGAATGATACATATTTCTTCAGTGCCAGGTCCCTGTTGACAAGGAGAGGCATCTTAGTGTCTGACAGAACTGGAGAGCTAGCACTCACTAAAAAGGGTGGACTGTGACCTTGTACTCTAATGTGTTTTGAGCCCATCAGCTTAAACATAACTCACAGGACTACCTTTGAGCAGTGGAAAGGATGGGGATATCAAAGGAGTGCTTGAAGCCTGCATTACACTATCAGTTAAAGGTAGGACATGCACAGCACCTGATCTTAGTGAGCAGATCCTCTGAACTTCTGAAACTCCTTCCCTTGTAGACTTTGGTGCCATTCCTGTACGCATCTTGATGCTGGAGATAGCACTGATACCTCAGTGGTACTCTTCACATAGTAAAAAACGTGCCTCCCAGTATTTTCTTAGTGAAAAATTGGCACTTCTTGTGTTGGAAAGCTGTCACTCATTATGTAAGTGAGACTAAGGAGTTTTTGATGGTCACTCTCAGATTCCTAACACAGTGGTTTAGTTTCAATAGTCTTTGGCTCCTTTTTACATGTATATTTGCATCACAGAGACAATCGTCATTGTACCTAACAAGTGAAAACAAAAACAGATTGCTAAATCACTTCTAACTAGCACTATATTTGTCACTGATCGCTACTGGAAAATCTAAAACTCAGATAAAAATCACTACATTTTTTTTTTAATGCTTGAAATGAGCTATGCTGTAAAGGAAACCTGCAATAATGAGATAATATGAATTAAAAATAAATACTTCACATGTTTTTGAGCAAGCAAAGCAGCATGAAAGTGTTGCTGAAACAGGTATTTAACTCCTATTATTCAAAGGTTAGTATTTTCTTCTTCCTGATCTGCATCTTGTTTGGAGGAGTACTAGGCTTTTTTGTATTCAATTAATTTTAGATATAGTCTACTTAAATTCAGAATACTTGAATGTCAGAAAATTACAGACTACCAATTGTTACATAAAATGAAACTCGTTGTTAATAGCTATTCTCCAAAGCACTTACCAAGCATCTATCAAAGAAGCAGAACAGTTTACATACCAAGAGAAACAAGGCTCAAAATTCAAGAAGAATTTTTTAAATACTGATGCTCAATACCATGAGTTAATAAAATCAAATGCAAGGGAATCAGAGAGTCAATTGTTTCTAAGGCTAAAAATGATCCTAGATATCCCAGACAATGAGAGGAAAAGTGACTTACCAACATTCATTCTTGACAGTGTCTTCCTTTTCCTCCTCTAGATGAAACTCAGGACAGCTGTTTGTCTTTAAATTCTAGAATAGAAGGACGCAAGGGGGTCACAGGAAAATATCTCCAGTGTAAAGCAGAAGCTGTCCTTTTCCACTTAAAAGCATCTGTATGAATGTCAGTCTTACAAAGGAGACAGAACTAACTGAAGTGGAAACAAGTTTCCTCCTCAGGCATAGATGAGGTGGTAGCATTTTGCCAAGGTGACACTAGTGCTGGATGAAGTAAAGCATCTATTCATTTTGTGCTGGTATCTTTGTCCACTCTTAGACCTCTCCTCTGTGAGGGAACTATGTCCCATGCTCTACAGAGACATGTCCTTTAGGAACAATGTCAGATCAGCCCTGACTGCCCCAACCTTCATGAGTCCCATAGTTGTCTACCCGTTAGCTCTCAGAGGGCTTATCATCATGCCCAGACAGAGCTCAGTGCACCCTTGCTACTCTCTCACATAAAGGGGAATATCCCATCTTTGATTTTCCTAGAGGGCCTGTATCTACCCTAGGCAGCAATTCAGCTTTGTTAGATATCCCACACATCCTTTTTATTCTGTTGAGGCTGCCATCCTGTAACAGCGCATGCACCTCAGTTCCTCCTGTTTGTTCCCCACACTGCATATCTGAGTGCACAGGTGCTTCAGGGAGCCTCCCTAGTCACACTGATGTCCTAGAAAAAGCATGAGAGTGTGCCCTAACTTGCAGTTCTCTCAGCACTTAATTATTGTCTACATACACTTGAGATGGAGAACCTTGAGCCCTGCTTTATTGAATGTGAGATCCTTCCTGCCCATGTCGACAGTGAATTATGTCTCTCTGTCATTTCCCACTCTCACTGGTGTCACAGTTTTACTATTGCTATGACTTTGCTTTCCCTTGGACAGAAATTGAAGGAACTCTTATCCAAAGATTTCAGTCCTACCTTCACTGACTCAGCATTCCCCAGGACACCCCTCTTCACTCATTTTCCATTAGCATCCAGATTAAGCTGTGGGTCCCTTTGTTTAGAGTCCTACTCTCGCTTGCATCTCCAACCATCATTTTCTAGCATCCCTCTTTTGTGTTTTGGCTGTGCATCAGACTTGCTGCCCAGTTCCTGCCTTTATCTCCACAAGCGTCTGTCTCTGGTTTCTTTCCCAGTGCTCTTTAGACTCCAGGACAACCTTCCAAGTTGGCCGTTCTCTGCAGATTTAGATGCCTCCTTAAAACACACTTCTGCAAGGCTTTTTTGAAATGAGCCTTCCTACCATCGTAACACCAGCCTACTGTCTTGAGTCCTTATCTGCATCCTTGTCACAGGCCAATTCCAAAAAACACCTCATTCCTAAAATATAAAAGATATTCAATTTCCTTACCAGGCAAGGAAAGCTGAATGTGAAGCTCTCCTTCTCACTGACCTCACCTCCATTTGTTTTCTAACAGCCTATACCCATTGAACAAGTGTGAAGTTATTTCTGGTTTGCACTGTTGTGCCTTGTGATCAAAACCAGGCCCATTGCCTATCTCTAGATGTAAAAACAGTAGTTCACTAGGACATTGCACAATACCTTATCCTTAAACATCTCCTGTGGAAGCACGTAATTCAATAATTATTAAAGCTAGGCTATGGCAGCATCCTAGAGGACAAAGCAGGTCAATTATACCGGTCCTTATAACCCAGAGAGTGATTACCAACAGCCATCAACACTAACTGCTTGTTGAGCAAGTGAGTCAGACAGCAATAAGGACTTTTAAGCAGCCAGCAAAAGCACTCAGATTCTTCTATGAGAGAAGTTTATTATGGAGCTCAGCATCTGTGTCTTGCAGCTGCCAAGTGTCCTCCATGTGTTGTTACAGCTGCTGATTCTGCTGTTAAGGAAGGGGGAGCAGAAGGATGAAAAGAGGCAGCGTCAGGAATGTTCAGTTGCTGTAAAACGCTGCCAAGCAGATATTCACGTTATCTGCATGCACAAACTAAGCCATCTAAACATGTGAGCTCACAGCTCTCTGCTGGCTGGTCTCACACTACAGAGAACTCATGTGACAAAGCCACTGGACACTTTTCAAACTACTCCAAATACAGGATCTGCTGAAATCCTGAAGTAGCATACCTGGCTATATCAGTTTTGTGATGTGACATGCTCTGACTTGTGAGGACAGGCAAGAAAAGAAGCAGGAGGCTCTGGGGAGCTCTAAACCAAGGGGAAGCAGGCTCACTGCCCTGCAGGAAAGCCAGCAAGGTGCTCTGCAGCATCAGCCCGCTCTGCCTTTTTTGGCAGTCACATCACAATTGCACTTCATTTTATATAAACAATTCTGCTGTACGCTGTGATACAGAAGCTCAGCCTCTACCTGGTTTGCTATGTGCATGGCTAAATTCCTAGAGGTCAACAGCAGGGACAGTGCTTCTCAGTGGCTGTGGGCATAGGTCACGTGTCCCTCCCTGAGGAATCACACTGCCCTCCAGCAGTGAAGGATCAACTAATAACTTCTAATTTAGGAGTGCAAAAGACCACCAACATGACCTTGAGGCAGGATCCTATGCTAGCCCTGAAGCAGACGCCTTTTATTACCAAATCAAAAATGTATCTCAGAGGGTTTGCATATTGTTTTCTTTGGTTACTGTGCCAAACTTGTATTGATCCATGCTACTATCAAGCACAGACAGTATCACAGGATAAGTACAGTAATGAAGCAGCATTTAAAATAAAGAAGAAAACATAAAGACACTGTGGGTATGTCTGAGATGGGTTGTGTGAGCTCATGTGCAACCTTAAGGGAAGAAGAGCACTAGTGTGAAAATACTTTTTTGCCCTATTTATATAAGAAGAAAACTCCAATTTGTCCCATAGGAGTCAAAGTCAGATCTGTATAGCTAGTCTTCAAGGTAAAGGAATTTGTGCACTGCATCAGGCAGCGTTGTATTAGGAAACATTTTAGCAGCATTTAGTGATTGAAAGTAAGATACGGTAGCTTTATGACAGAGAAGCTTATGATGAAGGTCCTTTGTAATAGCTTTTATATTACTGTAAAATCAGGATGCTTATGGTTTACTTTTTATTAATTTGGATGAAGTGCAAATCAAATGACAGCTGATGGCCTATCAACAGGTTAGCTCAAACAGCTGAATACTATTTTACTTTATATATATTTCAGCTTTTAACAGGATTTATAATCTTAAATAGCTCTGAGGTTTTTATCAGTGTAATATGTCTGGAAGGCTGCAAGATGAGAGCAATATTTAATTCACGCATGTAAGATAGGGGTATTTGGAACCCATTAGAAATTGACTTTTTGTTCTCCCTTCTAATTTTGATTCTTTCATCGGAGATGCCAAGACTAATGCTGACATGACAGATGGGGAGAGCTCACAGAAACATTGTACAAAAATTACTGGAGCAACGTATCATTACCAAGTAGCACCTTCAAAATGTCACAATGAAAGTAACATTTACTGTGGAATAGGGCTTGCTAAGCAGGAACGAAGACCAGATTCCTTTCCTTGGTGCTAGACAATGTTACACCAGATTCATTTGAACCACAGAAAAGTGCTTAAAATCACACAGCCACCCACTGAGAGAAGAGAACCTGCTCTCACTTGTCCCCTACTTAATTGTGGGTATCGTTATCTCAGTCATGACTTATTTCAGCCATTCCAGATTGTTTCAACTCTTTCCTATTCTGTCTGGAAAAAAAAAAAAAACTTGAGCACAACAGTGCCAATTACATCAGCCGCCTGTTAACTATTTACTCTAATAACTTGTATGCTGACAGTGTTAATAATCTGTGTTAAGGAGTTAAAAGATGCAAAAGATGTGTAGATGAGGCAAAACTTCACAGTATGCAGAAAAGCTCCTGATTGATCCTAATAGGAGAAGTGAGATGCTCTTTGAAAAGTGAACAAGTCACCACATGCAGCTGGAGGAGGCAGCCACCACAGCAGAGTCCCGTAATGGAACAGTGTAAAATCATGTGGGGAGATTATGCGAGCTCTGTTAAAATACTGCCTTCGGTTTCAAATTAAAGCAGTAGAAGGGACACTGTATCAAAGAAGATACAGTTCCCCTCACAAATCAGAAAGTTATGTTTCTTGCTCTACCTTACGGTTTTTCATGCATGGAATGTCGTAATGGTTTTGCTGTCAATGTATGTTAAATGTATCTCAATGAGAAAGGACTATTTTGTTATATTTGGCTTTCCATCTCTTCAGAGCTTTATTAACTGTGAATAATCCATAATAAAATGAATTTCCAGCAATTACAAATATGTTTAGAATGGGCAACAGACTAAAAACCACAGAAGTTTTTACCCAGAATACAGATAGGAGTATTGCAGTGTTTTGTAGTACATGTTGTCTCAGACCCCAGAGGTTCCTCTCTGGCTCTTGGGAAGTTCAAGCTCCTTGTCAAGTTGATTCAGAGCCACTGAAACGGATGGCAAAATTCTCACTAATTCCCAAAAGTTGGGTCAGAAAAATGCCCATCTGTCTTTTTGTTGAAATTGCCCAAGGGAATGAGAAAAGTGATACTGTGTGTGGTGGTGCTGCCTTTCACAAGAAACTGAATGGAAACCACAAGTTCATTCCACATGGTCCAGCAACAATCTTCAGATGCAAATAGCTATCATCTGCTATCACTGCCAGTTTACAACTAAAAGACTTTGACTCCCATTACTAACCCACTGCCTTTCATCTGCCTCTCCCACAGTGAAGGCTAGTGTACTTCATTCTTTAAACAATAGTGAGGAACCTAAGACATTTGGCTTTGGTAAGTGGCAAACTCCAAGTCCATTCCTCAAGCCAGCACTGTCAGTTAGGTGATGTGCAATGCACCAAAACCTTGTATAAGCTGAAAAGGACATGGTAGCAGGCAGCAAAAGCAGAATAAAAAGGAGCTGAAAAGCAGTCCATGAATTCTTCTTCTATGCTTATCTCTGCTGAAGAAAAAAGAATGAAAGAGAATGCCAAAGTAGCCATAAAAGTTGAAATGGTTGAACTGCCATCATCATTGAGTCTTCTGAAAGCAGAGTGACTGCTGGGAATGATCAGAGACTCTTCTCACGTGGGATGGCAGAAACAAATCCACTGGAGCTCTATCCTCCAGTTCCCACCCAGACTTCCCTTAGGACAATGACCAGTTCCAGGGGAACAAAAGGACATCAAGATATTCTGACAACTGTGGAATAAATTCAGTGGAATATTACATGCAGGTGCTATGATGATTATGCTGTTAATATGTGAGGGTTAAGCCTTCCACAGTAGTGAACACCTTCTGCAAACTGCAGTGCTTTGTCCCTAATGGAAACACCCAGCACCACTAAGAACAAGGCTCCAGGCTCTCCTGATGTGGTTGGTCACTCGAACCAAAACAGAAAGCTATCAGCACCCTTATTATTCAGAAACTCTGCATTTTTTATTTTAGACTCCAGAGATGCTGCTTAAAAATAAGTAAGCTCTTGGGCTCTGCCTGCTGTTGAAAGGCACACACATACCCTTGCATATCTCTATCATATTATTCAGTCATGGGAGAAAATGACCTCTCTTTGGAAATCTGTTCAGCTGTCAAATCAACCCCTTTATCTGGTTTCATACCGCTAGCTGAGAAGACAAGGATCCCCCTATCAACCCAATTTGGTGCTAACTGATTTAGCTTTCATCAGATTTTTTTTTTTTCTGAAGTTGGAATCGACCCGAAACTCAGACCTTTGGGGGCTTTCCAAATTGAATCCAAGAAAGTTCACTTGGAAAAAAAACCCAAACAAACAACAACAAACAAACAAACTAACATGTGAGGAGACATATTCAAATATGCAGAAATGCCACCATAAGTGAAATGACATCATGAAGGAAAGTGAAAAATTGGGTGTAAAACAAGTGGCTTTGCACACAAGGCAGCAAGTTTTCAGCTGTCTGATCTGGATATAAAATGTCCCTTGCTTCCTTAACAGGATTCTTTGGTGAGGGTGATAAAAAGAGCCATTAGCACATTTGTATTTATCTACCTGACCCCCCCGAGTCCATAGCAAAAGACAGCAATCTAATAAGCACAATTCTCTTCTACTAAATTTCATTCTTTAATTAATTAAAAATAAAATATACTGCTGCTCTCAGAAGCAGTTAAGAAGCTGTTGCTGCTCGGATTTGTGTTTCAGGTTTTAATAGCATCTTCCTCTAGCAGATGCCCTAGCGAAGTCAGTCACACTACTTGAGCAGTAAGGCATTACTAAGCACAAAGAAAGGTGCAAGGATCTGGCCTTAAGCCAGCAGAAGTGATGACGTGTGAAAGGTTTCTGCTTCAGTTTTACATGGTGATACAAGAGGCAGATTTTAGGACAGGACATATTTATCTGTCTAGCAGCCTAGGGATTTAAGCTTGCCTGTCACTCCAGCATTTCTGTGTGCTAAGAGAGCATCCATAGGAAACACTCCCAATTATTCTCTTACAGTGAAATGGTCAGGGCTGGTTATCCCAGCCAGGACCCTGGGAGAGCTTCATTTCTGTTCATTTATAGAGGAATGAGTCAGGGGAGACAAAAAGAGGGGATAAGAGTAAAACACATCTCTGATGTAGCAGCTAGAACAGCCTCTCTGCTCCATCAGTCCCTAAAAGGAGCTTCACTCACTGGCTCCTGGACCATCAAATGGATACACACTGCCTGGGGAGCTAAAAGTGGTGTCCTGTGAGAAACACTATTTAAAGAGATTTCCCAGGATATACGGCAATACATTTCACTGCCTGGCACATGCAAGGAAAGGCTGCACCCCTGTCTCTTATGACACCCCTGGCACAGGTTACCCAGGGAGCTGATGGAGTCACCATCCCTGGAGGTGTTCAAGGAAGGTGCAGATGTAACACTGAGGAACATGGTCAGTGGGCATAGAGGGGATGTGTCGATGGTCTATTCCAATCTCAGTGATTCTATGATTCTACAACTCAAAGCCGTGCAAATTGCCCTAGGCACAGGCAGCCAGAGGGACCGGATCCTCATGGCCAAAGTCTGTATCAGTTCATAGGGAGAGGATTCCCATGCTTGTCACAGCAATTGCACCCCCAGCATTCTGGAGCCACCTGCTCAGTCTGCACTCATTTTGTTCACACTGCTAGCATGAAATCCTGATTTTTCATGATAAGAAAGAAATTTTACAATGCAACTTTTACAGTAGGTTAAAGTTTGAACCTCTCAACCTTGACTGAGTCTCTGTAACATCTGATTTTTATGGGCACCTGAAGTGTCCTTCTGGAATATTAATGTGCTCTGGTTCTTTAGGTGTATATTGCAGGTATCACAAACAGATTTTTATTGGTATTTGATGGCTGCTTCATTTGCCAAGTACTCACATCAAATTTATGGAAGGCTATTCTGAGCAATATAAATGAGGGAAATCCCTTTCTCTGAGACATGGTATTAATCGTGTTAGTGCTTAGAACTCCCTGTCCATATACCAACAAGATATACTTCTTCAGTGTCTACAGACAGCTCCTAAAAATACACAGTCTTCTGACAAATTTCATACCTCAGAAGAGATGGGGTATGCTGGTTCTTTAAATATTCCTTCCCTTTCTGCCACACATTCCCTACATCTTTGCATGTTTAGAACTAGATGCATGGAAAGAGTGATGTGGGAGCTGCCTAGTCCTGGGCATCTGTACAACTCACAGCAGTAGTACCAGGGATGGAAGTGCGGATCAGGATCAATTTGAGGCATTGCTTAGTATTTCTATGAGAGTATTGACAGACTGAGAGAAACAAGCACATTCAGTAACCTCCATTAGTCACAGTTTGGGTTATCTTATCTACAATCACACATTACAATAAGTAGGGTGGCACAGCCTCCACAGGGACATCCCACCTCCTTATGTAGCTATGACAGGGACACCATGGGAAAATAAATGGGCTTGCCCACCCGTATCATTTGTTCATGCTCCTGCCTTGCAGTGTGGAAGTGTTTAGTCAGCAGAGTAGTGCCAAGAGAATACAGGTTCACCACCAGAATATGTCAATGCTAAGAGTATGTTCCTTATAGCAAAGAGTAATTTATAGCAAAGAGCAAGGATCATCACTTCTAGGAAGTGTGTGCAGTATCTGGAAAAAAAAGGTACATGGCATTGTACTATCTGTCTCCCCTTTTCAGTGCATTTTTATTTTGCCTTGTATTTGTATACTCATTATCAGAACATTCTGATTTTCCTATGCACGTTAAATATGCATGGATACCCTGTGCATGAGAGCAAAGTCTTCCAGTTATTACTTCCCTGACTCTTTGTCTTACGTATTTGTATGAAAACATGTCTATTCAGATCCAACTTAACTTCCCTTATCCTGTTTCTGACTCCCCCTGCCTCCCTCATTCTCCAATTGTCTCTCTTGTTACATAGCAGACCTTGCCCTGTAGATTTTTCTACCATTCACCCGGTGGGCTTGTGGCAGTCCCACCACTCAGTCAGGCAAAGAAAAATTCCTCGCAGAAAATAAGTGAGAAGAGTTCACTAATTAAGGACAAAGAGTGCAAGTATGTCACCCACAAAACCATCTCCACAGTGCTGCACCTAGAATTGCTAATGAATGTTTTCCAAAGACTGTTCTATTAGGTTTTCACTGACTTAAATTTGGTGCTTGGGAAAAGTCTGTTTGAATGAGACCTGCCAAAGTAACTCTAAAATGATAGGATTGCCATAACTTGGGTCTGAGCCAGTGCAATGTACTGTGCAGTTGACCTGCACATATAAGCAGATCTGACACACTCCAGAGCCACAGACACCCTACGCTGGCACAAGTCAGCACTGTGTCACCTGTGCAGTGATCTGATGCCTATAGAGATGTTCTTTCCTGTGGGATTTCCAGGAGCCTGGTGGTTCACCACACACAACTGCCAGGTGATAAATTATGCCTTCAAAAGTTTCTCTTTCACTAAAACTTGTAGGGCAGGCGGGTCACATCTGAACACCTTTAGAAAAAAAAACCACTCAATTTATTAGCTGTAGAGATCAGATCTCCACTGGTGAAACCAGTCAGGAACTGTTGGGAAACTGTCAGTAGATCTGTTACATCATCAGATATCTGGCCCCAGATAGCACGTTTCTGCACAAGATCTCACTGCTGAACACAGGGCTCTGGAGAGTATCAATCCTAACACTGCGAGAGTGAGTAGCTCTCTCCAGACCAGAGCAGTGTTGATACTCCTTGTAAGAAGGCCAATTTGTAGCCAGTATGGTGACATTTTTTTCTTTCCTTTGCAGAGACCACCCCACATCCACCATGAACAGAGCACTGGGTAGCAGCTGTAATGAAGATTTTTACCTCAGCTAAAGGTGGCCAGATAGCATCAGACACCTTTTCTTAGGGTCAAAAAGGCAATTATTTTATTAAGACTGCTTCTGTGCACTGAATTATACAGTCTATCTCCAAAAATCAATGACAACTCAGTAAGCTGGATGTAAGCTGGGTCACTTCTGTCGCTGACCCATAAACTGCTCTCACTAACCTTGTGGTGTGTTGACAGACTCCAGAAATAGCCATGTCCAGTGACTTGCTGGGAGTCAGGTCTGGGTTGTATCAGTGGGGGAGGTGAATTAAAAATGACAAGGGGAGCCTCTGGGAGTGGTCTCACCCCACTGTACACACAGCCCCAAAGGTAATACTGAGCTGGGCCCAGCACGTAGTCCCTTGCAAACATGTTAGTGGTCCTTTCTATGGCTGAAAACAGGTGACGTCTGACACATTTGATACTTTCTGCCTCCCTAGTTTTCCTCTCCATGTTCCCTTAGTGCTGCATGAATGGCAAGACTTTTCCAATGTTTTCTTTTTTCCCAACTCTTTCTTACAGTTTTCGTTTCATTTTAACGCAAAGGCATGGATCCTAGTTTATGTCATAATAGACGGACAACAATAGCGCAGCTTAACAAAAATAAAGTGCTGAACAGTGCTACATGTTGATAGAGTCGCAATGGATAAAATTTGGAGTGTTTTGATGGTTTATATCTTCAAAGAAGAGCTGGCAAGTGTACAAAGTGACAAATGTATTTAAGAATCTATGCTATTCAAATGATACTGCCACATGTCTGTTTGGGATTTTTCCCATCTAAATGTGGGAATATGGGCACAGACTCACTTGCATACTGTGTTCTTCTAACATAAAGTGTCTGCATCTCAGAGAGTGTCTCAGTGGCACCCGATGTCACCAGATACATATTGAAAAGGAGACAGCCGAAATAAGTGCATGCGGTGTGTGCCAGGGAGTCTTTTTTTATTTATTTCCTGTGGAGAGGAGAAGACTGTGCTCAAAATACTCTCATTGGAAATTTATATCGGCGTGAGAAAGAGAAAAATGTACCATTTGCATTTCAAGGCATTGCACGTCCCTGTCCTAGCTGAAGTTGTCACCAATTAGGATATAAAGGGACAAGATCCTGATGTGAGCAACAGTGATGTAAAAACCCACTAACCTGTGTCATCTGGATTGCATTATTCTGCGTTTACACCAGTTTTGCTAGAACGGAAGCCGGCTTTACCTAATCTATACATTTTGTGCCTTTTTCTCCCTTTATTTGTCACAATAAGACACATCCTCTGCTGATTATTTTTTATTTGTTGAATGTATTCATATGTATTCATATGTTCAGAGTCCATCTGCTGAAGGATGGACTATTTAAAAGAAGATGGCATCATTAGCTACCCTTTTTCACTATAAAGAAAGGAGCAGTTCCCATATTTTTGCCCAGTTCAGTGGCTCAGTGGATGCACTAATCTTGCTGAACACTTCAGTTTAGATGGTATATCAATGAGGCATTCAAACAGAGCAGTTTATACACAAAAATTCTGTCTGCTTTGTAAAAGATTATCCTTTTATAAACACTCTGCGGAAAACATAAAAGCAAATAGGGGACAGCACATAGGACAGGAAAGATGTTAGCAGGGAGATTAATACTGAATGGGTCGAAATGAATGGTGCTTACCAAAACGAGGTCCAGATACTTTGGCTGCAGTGAAACATAAATAATGGGAATGACACATCGTTTATTCGGGATAATGAGTTGATCCGAAGTAGGGGCCTAGAACAAGAGATTAAAGATTAAATATCCATCTCCTGATGAATATCAGTAGCAAACTTTAACCTTTTCCTTCCAAAAGCACAATTTCTTTGAACAATCATGTCAGCACAACACAGTGAAGAAATGAGCTAGAGCATTCTTGAATCTCATTCTTATTTTATCCTCTAGGAAAACACTGTTTCCTATTTTAAGACAGAGAATTTATTTTTGTTTTCATGCTTGTAACTCTTTCTGAATAATTATATGAGAACAAAAAGATTTTGCTTGATGCCTTGTATTATAAAAATCTGGCTTAAGCATTTATTGCTTGCATTTTACTTCTCTGCAATAACTGAAGAAAGAGCATGCCCATCCTGAACATCCACTTGGGTGGAGAGATAATGACAAAAATCAGCCTGCTGGAAAAGCACAGCATACCACATGCTGAATTAGAGTCTTGAATGCAAGGAGGGCTTGGAAGATGTCATGAGCTTTGGATCAGTAAGGGCTGGAAGTGTAGCAAAGAGGGGAAAGACACAGACAACCGGAGACAGCAGGCTGACTATACTGCAGTGCTGGCAACCTGTCCAATCTGGTCAATTAGTGGTCCTTCTAGCTCAAGATGGTGTACTGAAACTGAGGCAGAAGATGTAGGACAAGTGGGAATCTGGATAGCTGTGGCTTGCCCAGAACTTGGAACAGAGCGGCTGCTGAATGCATACAGCCAGCCAAGCCCAGCATTGTGGTTTTGTTGCTGATGGCTGCCTCCTGAAAGAGGGATAAAAGAGGGGATGGGGGAGGAGGGGATGATACTTTCAAATGACATTTAGAAAACAGCCAAACTAGGAGGAAAGGGTGAGTTCAGCCTGCTTTCACCTGCTTCATGGAAAGGAGTTCACAAGCAAAAGGAGTTTGTGGTTTCGTTCTACTCTCGAGGGAACATTTTGTCCCAGTGCCAAACCAGCATGCATGTACAGTTGGCAGTTTCTCTGCAAAAAGAAGCCTAGGATGCGGAGCTGTGGAAGAGTATCCATTTTTACTTGGTAAATATTTGCATGCAAAACCAGATATTCCCATAGGTTTTTGCAAGGCTCTGTGAATTTGTTAAAGGGAAGGATTTTTGGTTTTTGTAGCAGGAGTGCACACACTGATGCACAGTGCCAGCCAGGATGTGATCCTGGGGAGTGTCCACAGAAATGGTGTCTTGAAGGGCACTGAATACCCACCTGAGGACAGGCTCCACACTTTCCAAAATCCACGCATTGGCAACAGAACAAAAAATATTACCATTTCATATTGTTCATCATGAAAACAGACAAAAATTGCCAGGACAAGAAAATAATTGTACTTTCCTCATGTCACTATCCTTGGTTTTTCCTTCTGACATTTGGGCATCCCTCTAGTTTGACAGATACTGCCAGATCTCATGCTCTGTTCTTCCCACCTCTTAGTTCAAAGTTATGAGCTGTTTCAGATGGCTTTCCACCTTGTCTGTCCCATCACAGCCTTTCTTCACAGCCCTCATCCTAAAATCTCCAGAAAAGGAATTTCTCCCAAGTCTGTTGCTGTTCTACAGATAACAGGGAAATAATGTATTCATAAGTTTCAGAAAAGCCAATAAATGTCAGTCAAAGAAGTGGACTTTTTGTGCTGGTCTGGTAGAGGAGACAGAGATGACTAATCAATAGTAAGGGTGTAAAAATAAGACATAAAGCTGCTATCATTATGGTCAACCATGCTCTGCTGTGTCTGTCTAGTCAAAATAAACCCATACGAGGGTGTGGATCAAGTTCTCCACTACTGCTTGTGGTGGTGAGGGGAATGGCAGGTCCTAATGATCCTGCTTTTGCAGGAAGTTAGACTAGATAATCTCCAGAGGTCCATTCCAAACCCTATGACACTGTGTTCTGTAATTCTGTGCTCTCCCTCAAAGCTGGCTCTGGGGAACCAAAGCAGTGCTCTCTAGGGATGCAGAATGCCATGCTTGACTCAGCTTCTTTGACTATTTTCATTACTCTGCACTGATTTCCAGCTGGACAGGTTTTTATCCTTGAGATACAAGCAGCGACTTTCCTTTTATTCAAAAAGCAGTAGCCATTTTTAAGTATTATCACAGAGCTGATAATACATATTACAAACAGCAGAGCTCTGAAGGAATGCCAGAACCCTTCTGCTGACTGATACATGACCTTAGGAAAGCCTACATGACTGCCATGCCACAGCATGCTCTTCCATGCAGCGGGAACTGTCCCACCCTCAGCACGGGGCACTGATGGAGTTTGTGCTAGGGACCCTGCTGCCCCTCACAAGGCCAAGGGGCTCCTCACATGGCAAAAGACAACTCCTGTAAGGTTTGCAGCAGATATCTGTTGGATCCTACAGGGAAAGTTGTCGTAGACTTGCACACAGCAATATAAGATGTTGAGAGGTTGCACAGCTTCACAGGGCAGGGTGGCAGCACAAAACAGTAGCCCCGAGTTTCCTGGGGAGGGAAATGGTGGCAATGGGGCAGCAGGGCTAAGCCCAAAAATTAGGCCTCATCGCTTTGCCTCATTGCTTCACTGCTGGGAAGAAGAGAGGATCCATGACTCCCTGGGATTTCAATGACTCTAGCCCAAACCATTCTGTGATTTTATGAATCTACTAGTGGGAAGAGCAAGTGTAACAGGGAAAAAATGCTATTGTTATAGTCTTAACTGTTCCCTCAAACACTTTAGTTCAAGCTACAGAGAAACACTGTTTAATTATGAAAAATACTTGTATAATATTTTTACAATAAACAGTTCAGTTAAAAGAGACTTCCACATGGTGGTGAACTGAAGCCTGAGAGTGCCCTGTGTAGTTCAACTGTACCCATTTAGACTAAGGGAAATGGAGGTAGTGGAAAGTTCAGGAACTGTCCAAAGTCCCTCTGAAGATTTCTGGGGGCAACAGGGAGCTGAAGTTCATGACTCTCCTGCAGAGGGGGTGCTTCAGTTCTTCCAGTTGTGGGCATCAGCAATGACTATTTCTGCCCTGAGTTTATTGCGTAGTTCATGGAGAGAAAACAGTCCCTTTAAAAAATACCCATCTTTCTTCATGGACTGTGAAGGGAGCTAAGAGTATTCATTTCTTTTGTGAATTTCACCTTCTACTAATATCTTATTAGTAATACTTCTTTATTAACATTATGATAGAGGCATCAATATGCAACTTGCATTTTTACAGATGTTACTGATTTGCCAGATCCTCATGTACTCCAATTCAAATTGTCATGTCATTTTTTCATAATTCAAGCTTTTGAGGAAACAGAAGTGTTTCTATACTGTTGCTGTGAGTTTACTAGATGTATGCTACCATTAAGCAGCCAACCTGACAGAAATGTAATGTTCTTCCATCATGGAGGGGAACCAAATTGTTACCTGAAGCAGGCATGGAATACGGATATGTTTAGACTTGCACCTGGTTACAGATTTGAAATTTGGATTTAAGTCCACTAACTAGTGGTAGTGAACAGAATTATATATGAAAACCAAATCCAGGACTTTCCAAGAAGGAAATTGCCCACCTGCAGCTGATGGAGCTCAAGGAACAGTATGTAAGAGTACCTTTTGGCAACCTGGTCCCTGGGCAACTAGTAATGTCCTGAGGTGGAGTTAAAGGTTTGTCAGCAGCAGAGCTGCCCCCTTTTCTGCCCATCAGGAACCAAGAATGGCCAAGCAACACCCTGCATTGCCTGGCAATTCCCTTCACATCAAAGCAGTATCCCAGAGGCCCTGAAGGCTGTAGGAGGGCACAAGAGCATAGTAAAGCTGATTGAGTAGGGTTAGCAGTGAGCTTCCATATGGTCTTGGATTGTACCTTTCCACAAACCAGCTGTACCTCTCAAACAAATACATACTGGGCAAAGCTCAGAAATGCATCTTTCTGGAGATTATTTCCATCTGTACATCACAAAGGATATATTGATTTAGCCACACTCCTGAGATCAGAGTGGAAACATTGTATAGCCGGGAAGCAGACACATGTGCTGCTTATCAAAGCTATATATACAGCACAAAAGGTACAAGTGTGGAGAGTAACCAGCTATATTTGAACCAGCACGTGACCTGTTCTGCAATTCTCTAAAACAAAGGAAAAGGAAGAGCTCAATACTGCTGTTCCTCAGTCATGCAGGTGGCATGGCAGGACTACGTCAGTCTGGGCTGACCTCATGGTTATGAGAAACTTAAGTAACATTGTTGTGCCCTGATATAGCTTGCTTATGTGATTTGTGAATTATCTGTATTGGAGATGAGAGAAATACTGATGCAGTAGGAAAGGATATCCCAGGAGGTGTTCAAAAGGGAGAAGACATACTGAAGATGAGCACAAGGTGACACTTGTCACTTAGAGTAAGGCTGTATTCCCCTGCAAGGCTCTTAACTATCCATGGGAGGATAGGTTATCCAGTGCCCCAGATTTGTGGCATCTTGCTTTTGTACAGAGTGACATAACTGTACTCAAAAATTACAAATTGAGAAAGTTAGTCACCTAGATCGTGCAGTGCCACTGTATGCTCAGTCTGCTCCTGGGACAATCAGTGTGATGGTCATCCATGGAAGCAAAGTGGTGACCCAGCTCTCTTGCACCACCCATCCTTCCTGCTGTCTCTGGGTTAATGGAGAATAATTTTTAGAAGAAAATAAGCATGTATAAAATAATCCTTCCAGTTATTTCCAAGTGTTTCTGTGATTGTGTTGCTTCACGTGTTACTTTAAGTTAGGCCACAATCAGCAGGAACGTCCCTGGAAGGGTTGGCAGTAAAGCTCTTACTGAAATTTTCTCTGCAGCTGCTCTTGTACACATACTCACAGCAACCATGTGTTCAGGATGGACCAAGAGTGAATCAGTACTGTTGTGTGACAAATCATCTTCTACAGTTCAACTAAGACCACTTACAAGTCCAAGACAGTTGAAACAAGGCACGCTATGTTGCCAGTTCACAAATGGGAAGAGGACTGTGGATGCCTGACCTCAAGACTGACACCTGCCCAACAAGTGTCTGGGAGAAAAGGGTCAGAAAATCCCAAACCCAATGGAGTTTCTCAGCATGAGGTCCTGTTGCTTTGTGGTACCTGGCCACAGGCACTGCCATCCAGCAATAGAGAGCTCCCTCTGAGTAAGGGCTGTGTACCCAGGCATGAAAAATGGCATAGCTGCTTTTCCCTGGAAAATTCCATCCAACATCTGCACAGCAGCTGGACTTCCCAAGTCTGTTATCTCATTTTGCTGATCTGAATTGATTTGCTCTCAGAACGGTTGCAAATCTGTATATGTCACTCTGGGCTTGATTTGCCATGGTTTACCTGAATAAAGTAATAATTAGCTACACTATCTTCTTCCTCCTATCATCAAATGTTAATTAATTGTAATTCATAAATGATCTACAATCCAGAGCATAGCAGCTTTACCATCTCCTTGACTTGAAAACCATAAATAGTTATACCACAGAACACTTACACCTCCTCCGTAAACACACAGACATGCCATCAAGTCCTCAGGAATGGGGGGTTGCACAGGGAGACTTAGAAGTACGACAACTGTACTCAAGGCATATTTTGGATGGAATTTCACAGAGTTGTTATCTTCTTTTTGAACTTATTGTTACTTATAAATCTTACATCTAGCAAGCAAATCAGGCCATTGCATTCTGCACTTTCTAGTGATGGCATCCTTTCTTCTCTCTCCCTATAACAAAAACTCTTTGAAGTCCCATGCCGTTAGCTAAAAGTGTTTTGATATTTCCCTAGCAAGGATGTCATAGCAGCCAAAACAAGCCTCCAGGTGCCAATATTACACCTGACAAATTAGGCACACGACTGGAAAAGGGTGGGCCCATCCTTCTGCTTAATGTCCATTTCCTCTCATTTCCACATTAACAGGAAGTAGTTGGAATGGAAAAAAGGCTTTCCTTAAAGACCCAGACTATCAAAGGCCCGGTGCTTCTCCTTACAAACAAAAAACTTGGAAGCCAGCTGAGTCCTACGATTTGGATCTCATTTACAGTGACTTATTTAACCCCTACTGACGGCACGATGAACAGGATGTTATGATTTATTTAACACTTAAAGCGGGTGTGAGAACAAGGTGGATGGTGCCCTCAGACGCAGTCTTTTCATAATTTATTGCTCTAAGTGCTTAATTTTTCCTCAGGGAAGCCTTTGATAGCCAGCTGCTGCAATGCGGTTAAGTGTGTGCATTAAGCTGTAAAGCGAAAATATTAATAATAATAACAATAAAAACAATAACTATAGCAGAAGTTATTATTTCACATAATAATAACTTTCACGTACTACTCAGCTGGAACTCTAAAGTGATATCCCCACACCAACGGAATTGACTTGAGGGCATTTAATGGAGCAACACAAAGAGTGTTGAATTTACCTTCTGGAGACCTGAGCCCTGCGATCTATCCACAAACGGAAAGCAAGCCCACTCTTACAAAACACTGCACGGCTCCTGGAGGCCCATGGAGAACAGTAACAAAGCTGGCTTTAAAAAAAAAAAGACTAACATCTCTCGCACTGGTACCACAGGGGACTCTGACCAAGAGTAGGCTCAAAAAAATGTTATGTCTGACCGGCTTTAAAGCTGAACTGCCGCTTAATGGTGTTGTAGCATGCCTCGGAGGGTTTATCTTAAAGCACCTCCTTTTGAATGGTGTGTAATCTTTATCTGGGATACAGGACCATCCTTTGCAGACTGTTTTCATGTCAAAGTTACTCAGTGAAATAATGCATAGATCGTCTACCCTCTGGAGATCAGTGTTCAGCTCTGCTTCATGTCATTACATTGAAGGCCCTCGGTGACTCTAGCAAGCAATAGCTGTAGGAAAGCTTATACCTGTGGATAAAGGACTTCAACCTTGAATGATAAATAGATATTTCTGGGAGTTTTTTTTTCTGCTCTTGAGCATGCATGTGTGAATGTAAGTTGTATTTTAATATAGACAGACAGGTAATACATTTCACTTTCAGGAGATGAAGTAACGATTTTAGCAAATTACATTCCTCTCTTTAATCTCATATTTCCATGCACACTGAGTTAAATGTTGTAAAACTATCAATTCTGTCAAAACCTAACAGAAAGAAAACAAGAAACCCTGCAATCTTAATGTCCAAACTGACTGGTGATTATCAGGAATTAAATGTGCAGGAATTCCAAATCTTTTCTGATCGGAGATGTCTGGATGACTTTTGTTTTTCCATAATTGTATGAGGTTTCTACATAGTATTTAAGAATCAATTATATTGCAATTGATGTAATTAACTCTAATAATCCAGTAAAAGTCAGTAGGAGGGCTATTCAAGTCAATAGAAAAGAGGGACCATATTATGAAGGTGTTATTAACCTATACAGATTTTTACTAGACATTTCCTTTTCTTACATAATAAATATACAGTGATGAGGAAGGCTGTCATTATAATTTAATGGGAACAATGTCTCATCACTTCCTTTCCTGTACAAGCCTTAACTAATTCTACATAAGCTGTATAAGTAAAATGAAGTTAAATGAATCTCTCAAATTAGCTATTAATCATCCATCAATCATCTGTTGCTCCGTGATTAAAATCTACGTTGCATTCAGAACTGAGAAAGGTATTTGGGGAGTGGCAGGGGCTGCATGCGCATCCTCCAATTTATTTATTATTTGTACACTTCCATTTTGCCGTGCTAGGGGTGCTCACTGAAACCAGTCCTGAAGTCAGGGCAAGCCTCCAGAGGAAAGTTTCTGCCCTTCTTGGAATAAAGCAGAACTCTTATTTACATGTAGATAAGAATTTCTCTGGCTTTAATCACTGTGGCTTATGAGAACCTCATTCATGCTTTCTGAATTCAGCGTGACAACTCTTTTTCAGGAAAGGAAGCAACACTATGAGGTTAGGGAAACTGAGGCAGTGCCGTGTGCCATGCAGAGAGATGAAGAGAATTCCTCTGTCCAGGATCCTAATCCCTTGTCTTGTGCTTTAAGCCTTTTGCACCGCCTGCTGAGGCAAAAGGGAGTTCTGCTTGAATACGGCTCTTTACATCGGGCTTTTTAGGAATTTCTGTCTTCACCTACATCAAGCTGAGCATAAGCCTTATTAGATAAGGAAGACTGCATTGATCTCATTAGCAGAAGTGTTTGTCTTGGCAGTAGACAGAGATCAGTTGTTTGTGCTAGTGTTACTGGGTGTATTGGTTGCCTTCTACATGGCTGGCTGCAGGTGAGCATCTTGTACCATGCCTTGGCTGCTCCAGGCTGAATGGTTCCCCATGGCATTGCTTGTCTCTCTATCAAAACCTGTCCTGGACTTCTGTGGTCAGGTATAGAACATACCCAGGTGCCCAAGCAGTGACTTGGTGATGCACTGCAACCACTATCCTACTAGGCAGGAGGCGATCCAAACAGCTCAAGAAGGGAAGGATGGACAGCACTTTGATTATTCTGGAGACATTTAAAATCAAACATTGGATGAACTGCATCTCCAGTGTAGTGTCACTGAATTTAAACAAAAAGTAAGGGTGACACTGAGGAGAGAAGATCTGTTTGTCTGCTGTGTTAAAATATAAAAAACAAAAAGATGATCCTGGGAAGAGGGAATAACTTCTGAAAGCTCTTCCTACGGAGAATCACGGGATCATAGGATCGTTTGAGTTGAAAAGGACCCTTACAGCAAATCAGGTTTCTCAGAGCTCCCCCTAGCATGACCTTGGACAACTCCAGGGATGGAGTGTCCACCAGCTTTCTGGGCAACCTGTGCCAGTGCCTTACCACCCTGACTGTAACAAGTCTCTTTCTTATAGCCAATCTAAATATCCCCTTTTTGTTTGAAACCATTTCCACTTGTCCTGTCACAACAGACCCCGTTAAAGAATCTGTCCCCTTTTTTCTTACAGCCCCACCTTAGATACTGAAAGGACCCTTCTCCATCTTCATTCATCCAACCACGGCACTCCAGGTGAGCAGGAGCCTGTGCACTCAGCTAAAGGAAGAGGGAGCTGTGATGTAGCAATACACACAACACAGAAGAGTCCAGTTATACTTGTAACTGCAGCGCTGATGTTTTTTTCAAGTCACAGCAGTAGGGCAAGTGCTCTACAGATATCAATAGTTGCACCGGAGATGACCTGTGTTGCACAGAATGAATGAGCTTTGACTATAGGAGCACAGACAGGCAGCCCTGCTGACTCCTGCTGAATAAACCTATTGCAAAGCTGGCAAGCAACATCCTTACAGGGCACTTGGACTTACAGCTTCATCTAGTCTGGGGCTCCTGAGAGCATTTTTTTTTTTAACTCTATAACAGCATCATGCACTGAAAGCTTCGCTCACAATATCCATGTTTGGTGTTGTTTGACAGAGCTTTTGCTTTAATTCAGAAGCCAGTTCAGTGATATTCAAACATACATGGATACATCATAACTCCATGAGATATTCAGCTTCTTTTTTCCTTTCTGGTGGTGATGAGGAGCATCAGGACACAGCAGTGATTGCAGCATAGACCTGAGGGGTGCAAGCTGGGCTGCCCTCAGCTCTACCTGAGAGCACAAGGGTGTTCTTCAGGTGTCCCTGGAGCCACCAACAAGCTGTGCCAAAAATGATAGACCGAGAGCTGTTCAAGTATGGCAATTCATCAGTCAAAACTTCCTCACATTAAATTCCTTAGCACCACTTAGCCACACAGTGGTCTCAACACTGTCACGCTCCCCACATCACTGGGGGCAGACCCAGCCGACGGCAGGACCATGACACTCTGCCAGCTGCCTGGCCGCCTGCTGCACACAAAGTGACACTAACTTACAGGAGCCAAAGGAAAACCAAACCACCAACAACTACACAAATATCTTCCCCTCCATTTGAATTGCCATCTGTAAGAAAGGATTCCAGTGTTCGGGCTTCCATGGAAAATCAATATGGTCTTATCTTTAAGCATTATTATTATTATTTTTTTTATTATTATTATTATTATTATTATTAAACTTAAAAAAATACTTGGGATGACAGTATTAGGTAGCACTGTGAAAAACTAAATATAGCTGTAGATCACAGTGGGTGTGAATGGAAAACAAAGGAGCCAGGAGTGGAGCTCCTGCTGCTGCTACGTCACTGCAACACCCATAATTATGTTGTTATGTGGACTTCCCACTTCAGCTCTATCTGGACACCACTTACCATGATAAAAATCTGATTAATGATAGGCCATGTAATCTTGGTTCCTTTGGTGAGCATTAACTTCTGTCTTGTATGCTGTTTTTCAAACAGACAGGAGATTTGTTTTGCTTCCCTCCCACAGGGAGTTTGGATGGGAGAACATACAGAAAATGACAGGAAAAAAAAAAAAAAAAAAAAAAAAAAAAGTTTTTAAAACCTCGTGGCTGGACTCAGTGTGCAAATACTTTGAGCTCCATTGCTGTGCATGGGTTCACTCCTCAAACACCAACACTGTAGATATATCTGTGCATAGAACTTCACCTGGACTCATGGCATGTCTATCTCTACAATTGCTGCTCCTTTTTATCCACTTCTTTTGATCTTGGCATGTCTTGTATCAGTTGAAGGTGTTTCTGACAGAAGCACTGTGTTTCCTATTAAGACATTAGCACAAGGGGGAAACCCTCAGCTCCATTGACACCAGAAGAAAAATTCCCAGGTGGTCTCTTGCACAGATGTTTCTTCACCCACTTCTTTCCCCTCACCTGCCACAGACACGACTCTGCCTAGAGGGTTCTTGGCCACAATCGACATTGAGCAGGAGCAGCCACGGGGCACTGGTTGTACCACATCCCCACAGGATGCACATCAGTCCTCAGGTGCTGCTCCTGGAGCCTCCAATGCTCCCTCTTGCACCATTTCTGCCCAAAAAAATCAGCATGGTAAACTGTTACCAATGCATTAATGCTTGCACAATATGAAGGATTATTTTTAAAGGTCTAGAAAATGAGAGGGGCAAAACAGAACAGGCAAGAAAGTGGACCACAAGCAAGGCCCTCTGAGATTTTTTTTTTCACTTAGCTGAATGAATAGTCCCAAATCCTCTGCCTTATTATGTCTTCAGCCTGTGAGTTATACTAATTGGTTTGTTTCCCAGTTTACCAGCAAAAACCCTCAACTAAGACAACAGTTAAACGTCTCATTTTCATCAACAATAGGGGGAAGCTGTACTGCCAAAAGCTTGTTCTCAGAATTCCACCTTAAAACAGTTTTAGTACCACCAGACCAGAAGGGTTTGATGCCAAAGAGCTGTTCTGTCCTATTGAAAGCAGAGAATGGCTTCCTCTGCAATATGTACAAAGAGCAAGGAAATTTACTCAATTAATGTGAAACACAAAATGGCATCTGCCATCTGGAGATGCACACAAAAGCCATGGGCAGTCAAACACTTCTTAAGACTTTGGCATGTAAAATTAACATATTTTAAGACTTAAAGGGATATGTAAACTCCTACTCCTAGTGTTTCATTGGCAAAATAAAGAAATGACTATTTCCCAAGCAGCACCTCAGAAACAACAGTGTAACAACATATAAAAAAATGTCTGTGGCACCAAGACCACCTTTTAAATTCTGCTGGGTGGGAAGGGAACAATTATTTATACAAATACACATTTTTAAACACCAGACTGAAAGATGCTTTCACTACACTTTACCACTGTTCAAGTTCGGTGCATGTGAGAAGTGTATAAAATGGGTTCCCTTCACCTCAGTTGGTTTTAAGTATCCTTTTCTTAAACAAAATGAAGTAAGTTTGGCTCAAAGTGCTCCCTTTTGTGTACAAGGCACAGTGCTTTAAAAAAGCACACAACATATGGTATCTAAGTGGTCACCACCATAAATTATTCAACCTCTGTGCACTCATCAAACATAAATCTAACAAAATGCAAAACCTTAGGCCTCCCCGCCAAGCTTGCGGCCACGGATCCTCATGGCACACATTTGGTCCCTGGATCCAAAATGTTCATCCAGGCACCTACAGGGAGACACAAATCTACCGCTTTTGATGGGCCAACACACTGCCAGTATCCCAAAAATTTCCCTCATGCTTTGCACTAAAAAAAAAAAAAAAAAAAAAAAAAAGTGAGGTAAGTAGAAAAGGGAAAATAATTCCTTTCCTACTTAGGATGGAGGCTGTGGCTCGGCAGTGATGCACCCCACAACTTTGCAGTGATTACCATAAGTTTCTGTCAGCAGTTGCTCCCCCATCAACCCCCTCCCCCTCTTTTTTTTTGAAGTCCAGAAGTGACTGTTTGTGAGCATGTGGGAAAGCTGCCTCACAGAGGAATTCAGAGCCAAGGACACCAAACCTGCAAACATTACTCATGTAAATTGTGATAACACAGCCACTGTGGCACAATAGGGCCATACACATCACATGCATTGAATCCAGTGTGTAGGAAAAGAGCTGCAATAAGCTCAGGGTGTTGGAGTACTTGGGAAGGATACGTGTGGTGAAAACTTTTAAAGTAGTGAGCTGTCACTCGCTCTGCAAGTTTGATGTTTTATCTTGACAAAGATTTGTTTCTTCATAACATTGTTTGTGTTGGAAATGACCCTTAAAGATCATCCAGCCCAACTCCCCTGCACTGAACAGGGACACCTACGGCTCGATCAGATGTTCAGAGCCTGGTCCAGCCTGACCTTGAATATCTCCAGGGGTGAAGCATCCACCAACTCTCTGGGCAACCTGCATCAGTACCTCACCACCCTGACTATAATAAACTTCATCCTTATATCCAATCCAAGTTTCCTCTCTTTCAACTTGAAACCATTTTCCTTGCCCTGTCACAATGACCCTCATAATGAATCTGTCTCCTTCCTCCTCACAGCCCCCCTTCACATACTGAAAGGCCCCTATTCCAATTTTTACTGACCAGTTTTTCAGTTAAAGTCCTACCAATGACAACCCAGTAAAAAAACTCTAACACACAGCAGAAGAAGCAAAAGTCATCACTGCATCAACAATTTGCAAGTAGGTCTTACATTTGGTGCTACATTTTAAAACAACAACAACAAAAACACAAAAATTAAAGAAGAATGCACACTGAACTGCATGCTCACCAGAAGAGAGGGGACTGCAGGGCCACTTGCATAGATTTGTGTCTCATTCAGAAGCACAAGTTCTGAATTTCCAGGTTCCTGAAAACGCATTAAAGCACCATTTAAATTGTATTTGCCCGCTTGTTGATTTGTGCTTGTGTTTCTGAGTGCGCGTGTGAAGGGAGAACCAGAGACAGAGGGAAGAAAATGAGTCATGCCTGACAATGTTACCATGCAAATGGCCATAACTAGGGGCTTCCCTGGGGGAATCTGCACTGCCACAGCACACAGCACAACTCTGACTGCCCTGCAATCATTGGGCGGCAGAGAGTCCTCCCGTGCAAGCTGAGATGTCTGGAGTGGCACTCTGGAAAGTGCTGGGACAAAGGCCGGGAGCAGAGCCTTCAGCCCAAGACCTTTCCAAATCACTGCAAAATACACATACTTGCGCCACACAGCTGCCTTCTGATGGCCAAATCCCACTGTGCAGAAGAACCCACCATCAACAACACTGATGCAAAAGTCTCTGAGTTAAAAATAAAAACCAGAGCCTTAGTGGAAAGGAGAAGAGTTCCTGGGTGAGGAGAGTGAGCCCTGCCAGTGACAGCCCCGGAGTGCAGCATGACGGAGATGTTGCTGGATCCGACAGCTGGGGGCCGAGCCGAGCTCTGCAGACATGTCACGGGGATGACATCCCACGGCTGCGGGGCCAGGGCTGCCGAACCTGCTGGCGGCCAATCCTTGGAGTGTCACTTACATGAGAGCCGAAGTCGTCTCCTGGCCCACCCTTCAGGACAGAGATAAGATGTCACCATCAGCTAATGGGAAGTGACAGGAAGAGATAAAAGGGATGGGGATGGAGGGAAGGTTTGGGGTTGGGAAGACATTATTCTTCCCTCTGATGCCAAGCATGCTAACTATTGGGCTGATTTATTTAATGAGTGATTTGAGCACTTACTTTCATCCATTTTTGCATACAACATTAGTTTTTGTTTGTTTGTTTGTTTTCTACAGAAGTGTATAATGCCATTAACCTGCATCTTTTTAAGCTATCCCGCATGGCAATCCTTTCAGTCTGGTGGGTAAAACATTGCTCTTCTACTTGAAAAAAAAAAAAATGAATGTTTTAATTAGGGAAGAAGATTGCGAAGTGTCTTTGTTTGTCTCCTCTCCCAGCCACAGCCTTCCATCTGGCAGGGGAACACATTACCAAGACATCTGAGCATCTTACACAACAAAATCAAAAACCCAGACCACAACAGGCAGGTATCAAGTTTCTGTCTGTCTTCCCTGTACAGGGCACAAAATCCTATGTCAGCTTCAGCTCAGCGGCACTGCAGGAACCTGTTTTACTTCACAGCATCCTATGGAGCACACCATGAGATGTGTGGGCTGGCGAGTGACTCTCATCCATGGGTGCTGCTCTGTGCCAGCCGTGCCGGAGCCATGTCACCTCTGCTTCCCCAGTGCCACCACACAGTGTTTGTGTCCTGCACAAAAACAGCCCCCAGCGCTTCCCAAACTCATTATGCGTTCTGAAGCTTTTGCCAAAAAGCACAAAAACCTGTAGCCAGCATAGCTGAGCATTTGATAACAAGCGCAGTTTCTTCTGCTTGACATATTTTCCTGGTGTATTTGTTTGTAAAGGTAGAGACAAGTACCGTAACACAATCTGTTCTTTAATATTGGAGGCAAAGACAAACCACGAGTCACAAGCTACAACAGTTGACAGTATCTGTGAGGCAGCTGCAGGCGTGTGTTTGGGCTTTTAATTCTAAAGATCCCATACGGAGCCTGATCCTGAAACCCCATCTTCCCTCCAGTGACCCCCGGCTGCAGTAATAACAAAAAGCAAGAGCTGGTGTAAGGCAGGAAAAAGAGATGAGGCTCCGATTCCTTCTGCAGTGTCCGTAGTGTTGGTTTCACTAAAGATAAGGAAGCATCCATGTAACACAAACAGCGTTCTGCCCACACATAGAAATTTGACAATCAGCTACAGAAAACTCAGTCTTAAAAAAGTCTTAAGAATAATTATTAGAAACTGTAGCCAAAATAACACACATCAGCCTGGATTAGTTAAACAAAAAAACTGCTTTAAATTGATAGTTTAAAAACAGGAAAATCAGCAGTGTGATGAAGTATGGATGGCTAATAAAAATAATTTTGCTACAAGATTAAGGTTCAGATAAAGGTCACAATAGGAACTGATTGAGGAAACCTGACATTTTTTGCTGGGACTCTGTAGATGTTTCAGCAATGCTGCTTCTGTGGAATCGCAGCCTCTTCATGAGGAATTGCACTGCTGGGGTTAATACAGAGGTGGCACGTATGTCTACCCCCAAATTTCAGATAAAACATTAATTGTGTGTCAAGAAAAAGGCAAGTTGCCCATAAAATATTTATCCTTTCTGGCTGTGGGTGCCTCCAGAAGACTCCTCCTTGATCACAGATTGAGAGCAGAGCCTTGAGTCTGTGGCTGCAGTCTGAAATTCAGCACTTCCGAGGGAGAGACTTGCAGGGATGGCAGAGTCTTTTTTCACAAAGACACTGCTGCAGATGGGATGGGAACTATGCCCCCAAACTATGGGCACAGATAACCTCAGGAATTTCAGGCAAGATGCAATTTTTGCATGCATTTGCCTTCTGAAAATTGTTGCTTTCTTATTAACCCATTTGGCCAAAGAGACCAAAGAGCTGAAGTGCAAGTGCTAGCATCAGATCACACCTCCATTTCATCCTGGTGCTGTAGAAGGCAAGGTGGGAAGGACCACAGGTTATGGTAGCAAGTCTGTAAGTTGGTGGTCATACAGATGGGGATGAATATATATTTCAGGTTGGATATTAGGAAAAATTTCTTCTCAGAAATAGCGGTGAGGCACAGGCTGCCCAGGGTGGTTGTGGTAGAGGTATTGAAGAGGTGTGTAGATGTGGCAACAAGGGACGTGGTTAGTGGCCATGGTGGGGGTGGGTTGGCAGTTGGATTAGATGATCTTTGAGGTCTTTTCCAAACTTAACGACTCAAAGTTTCTATAATGATAAGGATGGGGTGTTCTTCTGGGGTGTTTTGGTTGTTTGTTTTTTTTCTCTCCCAGGCTGGTGCTTTACTCAAGGGGCAGCTGGCACTTCTGGTTTGCAATGGAGCTGCCTTCATGAGCACCAGGCTGTTGCTCCATGCCATGAGCTATTGCCACAGATGTGGCTCCAGGCCTGCCAGGGTCAGCAAGCTGGCGCAGGAGCTGTACGACTGGGCAGCCCTGCCCCAAAGCACACCCTGCTGCGCCCAGACCAGCTGTAACAGGTTCAGCAGCAGCACCTTTTCTCTTGCTAAATAAAGAAACTTCTGTCTTGCAGAGCCCAAAGCCCTCCCTGAAAGATTGAAAGGAGAACAGGCGGGTAGGACAAAGGGGCTGTGTGCGATGTTTAGGGTTTGTTTGTTTGGATTCTGGTAGAAGGGATTCACATGGAGCAAAGAACACTGACACTCAGAGGAAAATAAGTCCTCAGTTTTAGAAAGGACAGCAGCTTCCAAGCAGCAGGACTCAGAAAGTCTAAGCCCTAAAGATAAGATGACTGCCCCAGGAATCACATTTTTATTAGTACATAAAACACATGTCACTTTACCATGAGTATGTGAAGCACAGAGTGAAATAACCCTCCAGCGGTGAAGTCAATATTTAAATCAATATCTCTGGCAAGGAAAATATCTTACTCATTGATACAGATTGGATTTTCTTTTCCTTATGAATCTCGCAGGAGGTAAACAGTGCATCTCTCTTGTAAAAGCAACCAAACAGCACGGCCAGGAAGGTCTAATCATTCCTAGAATCTAACAATAAATGCTCTGAAATTATTAATGTTGTTACAAATGCCATTTGACCTTTATGTTATGGATGTATTTCCTCTCCAGAAGAAGGCACCTACATTATTTTCATCCTGGCTCTATGGAGTGTGAGCCATTGGTAACTGCAGGTGACTTGGGTGGCAGCATGGGGCACTGTGGGATTAGCTCTTTGTATTGTGAAGGTACCAGTTGGTCCCATAAGAGATATCAGTGTCTTCATGCCAACCACTGCAACATCCTCCCCTTCCATGCACTCCAGGGAAGCTACAGGGCACCACAGAGAGCACTGCAGGCTGCTGAGGGCAGGAAGAGGGGCAACAGGGACACTATGCCCCAGAGGCACGTCAACACCTGGGCTAGAGATGTACTTTGCCTTACAGTGCTGTCTGTCATGGGCAGAAATACAGCACTCTGAATGCTGAGTGCTGCTCCCCCCAGTTCACCATAAGCATTTCTTACTAACTTAGGCTGTCTCGTATCCTCTCCTTTCAGCTCTGTGATAGTCTGATTCCTTTCTGCAGCAAGACAACCCTGAAACAAGGAGAAAAGATCATCCCATTTCCCAGCCTGATGGCTGAAGCATTTCTGTGGGAAAAGGGAGCCACAACTTTGCCTGCCTTCAGGATGAGGAAAGTGTTAAAAGCACATTTCCTCATGCTAGGACGGACACCCTCACTTGTAGGCTATCCTATGAAAGATGGGAACTGACACCACCATGAGGACATCTTGCAAAGAAAGCAGCACTGAGTGCATTTCTGCCAGAGCCTTTAGGTGTGGAGGGCTCACATGCACCAGCCCCTGGTGGGACTCCCAGATACCCCCATTCCCCACTGCCCCTTACTTGGGCACGGAGGCAGCACTCAGAGTGTGGCCCTGGAGTGGGATGAGCTGCAGTGGCAGCTTGCACACAGATACCTACAGCCACCTCATGTTCTGCTTCAGGCTCCCAAATCCGTTGGCTTATTTAGTACCTGCAGAACACCCTAAGCAGCTGCATCCTATTACAATAAACAGTGTAGCCTTGAGGCTACTGTTTTAAATTGTTACTAGGTGCCTCTCAGCCCAAGAAAAAAATAGCTTCTCCATCCCTTGCAGCACTGCATCCTTAAAGGTGACAGATGATATACATCCTTCAGATCATACAAATGATTGTCGCTAGAGGAGGATGGCTTCTTAAAGCTGTCACTGTATAATGTAAAAACACATTAATTTGGTGCAAATGAAAAATCAAAACTGTTTCCCCCAGGTTATGATCCCTCCATGGAAATACCCTCCTTTCTCTTAAAAAACACAATCAAAAGAATGTAAGCCTATAAAGCCAAATGTTTCCTGCTCAGTAGAGGTTTGATTGTTCAGCAGGGTCTGTTGAGCATGGTTTTAAATGACCAAATGGGCTTTTTCCTCTCCTGCTTCATGATTTTAAACTTCTTGAGATTTTTCATGCAAGTACCAGGACAGGGCAGCTCATGGCACATTTTTATGTGCCTCTAATCCCCACCCATGGAGGCTGCTGAGACAGTTGGGTTTTCAAGCCACAGGCACTCTGGCTAAGAGCCTTTCCTCTCCAGAAGCACTAGTGATAGGATTAATGAAGGGAAGACAGTGTGTATCTCCAAAGTCTCTGTATAAATGAACCACCTTGACAGCTCCCCAGATGGCACCTTTAAACTTACGCACCATCACACTGGCATGCTTTGGTTAGAAGACACAAAAACTGCTTGGCAAGGGGAGCAGATGCTGATGCAACCTAACCATACTGAGTATAAACCTCTAATGGAGGAACAGAGATGGAATTAAACCAGCTCCCACCTCACAGACTACATCTTCTAGAGCTTTGCACTTGACTTCCGAAGGGATTTGGTGGTCCCACCTCCTGGAGTTGTGATGCTGCAAGAATTCCATTTGATGGGAAGCAGAGGGTTTCCTAATGCACAGGTCCAGACCCATCCTCAGCAGGAACAAAGGAAGGGACTAAGGAACCCATGGCTAGAGCTACCAGAGCCTGTGGTTTGCTGCCATTATTGTCCTTGGGGATCCCTGTCCCAGATGTGTGGGTACTGCACCCTGTATGGCCAACGTATGACATTCATTGATGATTTGTCAATGAAGAATTAAGGGAAGAATGGGACGGTGTGTCCACAGGATTATCGTAGAATTGCTGAATCATTACGGTTGGAAAATACCACCAAGGCCATCATGTCCAACTGCTGACCCATCCCCACCATGCTCAGTGCCACATCTCCTCACATTTCCATAAATGGTGACACTACCACATCCATAGGCAGCATGCACCACTGCCTCAACACTCTTTCTGACAAGAAATGTTTCCTAACATCCAACTTGAACCTTCCCTGGTGCAACTTGAGGCCATAACCTCATAGAAGGTTTAGAAAAGGATGAAAGGAAATGAGTAAATGTCCATTACCAAATGGACACCAAAACTACCTCATAGCCCCTACATAGAGCTCTGACTTCGTGGATCCAGGCCTGCAGTGTCTAGCTCAGAAAGGCACAAATGTCAACAGTGACCTAATAGAGTCTGGGAACCAGTCCCCCAGATTTACATACTGGCATGAAAGCTGAGCTGGACATGAGGTGATCCTCATTGGGCAGGCAAACTTAATGGCCAATGTCACTCTGTCAGCCTTTTCCCATGAAAAGCCCCGCACCTTAGGTACTACCAAGTGCTAATTTGTTAAGAAACCCTTAATTGAGTGACAGTTAATTATTGACAGATTTGAGCTACTTTATCTCTCAATCAAAACCTGGCTCTGTCCCAAGGGGCAAGCAATTTAACGGCCACAAAAGGTAAATCTGGCCACGTGCAAGCTTTTATGCTGGGGCCCGATGCTCTCCCTCCCCCTTGCTTGGCTTCTGCTAAAATTTCTCTCTGAAGGAGCCGATGATTCCCCTGGTGATCACCAGCCCACGTCAAGGTGCTCACCCTGCTTAACCCCACTTGGCAGAATAGGAATTGCCAAGGGGACATCCATCTGGAGCTGCCTGAGATAAGAGGTGTCCAGTGTTAATAAACAGGCTTCCTCTACACCTCAGCAGGGCCTTCCTTTTCCAAACAGCCTTCCTTTAATGTTGAAAAATGTTTTTTTCCATTTACTCAACTATCATCATGTCTTTGGTGGTGGGGGAGTGCTAAGGGAGAGGAGAGGAGAGGAGAGGAGAGGAGAGGAGAGGAGAGGAGAGGAGAGGAGAGGAGAGGAGAGGAGAGGAGAGGAGAGGAGAGGAGAGGAGAGGAGAGGAGAGGAGAGGAGAGGAGAGGAGAGGAGAGGAGAGGAGAAAAACGAATATATCAGTTGAAGCAGTAGGAACAGCAGCTGTATTACAGTCATTCACTACGATTTTGCCAAACATTCATAAATGCTTTTTGCATCCTAAAATGCAATGTCCGAGGGATACGGCATCCCACTGAGGTTAATGAATGAATGAGGTGCCCTTGAAGGTTAATTTGCACAAACAAAAGGTCAGGGGACATCTTCAAAACAAAATATTGATTAAAGCAAGTTAAATGTTTTGACTTGAAGGAGACATGAAGGATTAAAAAGCAGAATAGAGCAGTACGGCTAAGAAAGGAACAGGAAAGAAAAAACCACCACCCCCAGACACAAAGGAAATGGTAGAAAACATATCTGAATCAGCTAGTCATCTGCTAACAAGCTGTAAAGATTTCCAATGACAAGTTGTCACATTAGTTTAGTGAAACTGAAGCAGCACTTATCCCTTTTCCTGTGCTTAATCTCTCAGCGCACTGCACAGAAACATGCTACCACGTTTAATAGGATTAGTTTGAGTCACTTTCTCTTCTCTGGAGGTTTTCTTTTTTTTTTTCTTTTTTTCTTTTTTTTCCTCCTTTAAAAAAAAAAATAAAAATCTTTCTTTTTTTTTTTTCTTTTTTTTTTTTTTTTTTTTTTAAAACAAACAAACAAACAAAAAAATCCCAATTTCCATCAATACCACCTTCTTGAATTAAACTGCACTGTGCTCAGCCACCTCTGGTACATCCTCCTCCAAGGGTTTGCCTGCCAGGAGGGGTTGAGGAAGTCACCGACCGCGCAGTAACGCAAACCCGCACCCAGCGCTCCTCTGCCCCGCACACGCGTTGGTGATGCTCCCTGGATGAATTCACAGCGGCGTAAATAAGAGCTGAATCAGGCCCTTGTGTCAAGGGGTGTTCTTTACACATGAAGTGCTTGGATGTATCCCACCCCTTTAAAAAGTAAAGAAAAAGAAAAGAAAGCCGGCAATGCGCTCACACAGCCCTTCCCCTCACTCGGAGTGAGCAGACACAGCGAGGAGAGTGATCAAAGAAAACGCACTTCCAACAGTGAGCCCTTGTCACTTCCAATCCTGTTGCCATCCTCCAAAGGGACAGGGGGATCACCCATGGCCAAGGGCACGTTTCAAAAGTTTTCTTAAGTTTCCCGCATCTGCTTTCTTTTCCCCCTAGAAGACAGAGACGCGAATGCAGAGAGCTGTCAGCTCGCAGCGCTCATTTTCTCGTCAGAGGCACCAGAATTTGGTGAAGGATTTATTTTTGAGGGGCCGAAACTCGCAGCTGAGCACAGCCCCACGGCTGTAGGAAACGCAGCGCCGTGATCCGAACTTTGTGACAAGCAGCAAAGTGAGGGCAGGAGCAGAGCACCCACACCTGATCGTGGCTTTGGATCCAAACTTTGTCACTGTGAATTAATTGGGGGCGGGAGAAGGTAGAATCCCAAGCGCTCACCATTCAGGCAGCGGCAGGGTTACTCTACGTACTGCTGTGCTGGGGCGTGAGGAGGGTGTGGGGCAAGAGGACGGCACCTGCAGAGCGAAGTGGGGCCGGGGGGGGGCTGCGTGCCCCCGGGACAGCCCGTGCCTCAGTTTCCCTTCGCTCCTCATTGGGTGACTGCGTTTCCTCGACAGCGCTCGATGCTGAGCCCCGCGAGTGACAAAGCGCTGTCAGGGGCGACTGTGTATGTATTATCGGCACCGCGCGGTTTCACCTTTATGCGAATCCCAGTGTCCTTTAAAAAATAGCAATAATAAAGGGGGAAAGAATTCAAGCGAGCTCATCTCCCCCCCGCATCGCTCAGCCACGCAGCGCTCCCCGTCCCGAAGAAACCTTCATGTGTAACGGGGCGGACTCCCGGAGCCCCTGTACCTAAGGACGGCCTCAATGAGTGGCTCTCGTAGAGGATGGGGGGCACCCCCGGGTCTCCCCGGCCGGGACTCACCGTCCCTCCCCACTGCTCCCCGCGCACGACTTGGTTCTCTCTCCCTTCATTCCCTTGCCGCGTTCCGCGGCGTTTCCCCGTGCAAACTTTCGTTCGGCGCCGGCAGCGGAGAGATGCCGCGAGCATCCCCGCTTCTTCCTCCAGAAATCATTTTGTCCCAGAGATGTAAAGCGGCCGGCAGCGGGCTGACACTACAGCTCGGGACGGGACAGAGTTCCCCAAAACTTTGGGACAGCTGCTCGCTCGGCCCTTCCGCACCGCGACGAACCGCGACGCGCCGCTCCGCTCCGTTCCCGGAACCCCCCCCCCCCCTCCGCGGAGTCCCGGACCCCCGGATCCACGCGCAGGATTCCCGAGCGGTGCAGCCCCCCTGGGGACGACTTTCCCCGGAGTTTTCCCCCGCCCCGTCCGGTCCGATCCCGTCCCGTCGGCCCCACGCAGGTGCGCGGCCGCGGCCACCTTCCCGCGGGGACGGGGCGGGCCCGGCGCTCCCCCCGCAGCCCCCTCGCTCCTCTCCCGCTCCTGCCAAGTGCTCCCCGGTCCCCCCCCGGCCCGTCGCAAGGAGCCCTCCGATTGGGCGGCGGGCCGGGCTCACGTCACCCGGCCCGTGACGTGTAGTCTTCCTGTTTCCTTCAGCTGTGTCTTAAAGTAAATCTTGTGGCCGTGCGGAGCGCTCGCTCGGCTCGGCCGGCCCAGCCCAGCCCTGCCCCTGCCCCGCTCCGCGCTCCGCGCCCGCTCCGTGCCCGCTCCGCTCCGCGCCGCCCCCGCGCCGCGCACACCCCGGCCCCGCACCGCCCGCGCTCGCCCTCCCTTCGCCCAATTACAATATTCAGCGGCCGCGCGTGCGTGCGCGTGTGTGCGCGCGCGTGTGTCTGTGCGTGTGTGTGAGTGTGTGTGTGTGTGTGTGCGTGTGTGTGTGCGTGCGTGCGCGTGCGGTGTGCATGTGCCGGGCCGCCTCGCTCTCTGTCCAGCGGCAAAAAAAAAGAGGCTCAGTTTCGTCGCCTTTGCACGGAGTAAGTATGCTCTTTCCCTTCCCTCACTCCCCCTTTTTCCCCCTTTTCCTTTGCTTTTCCAGTCCTTTTTATTAATTATTATTCTATTATTTTTCTTTATTATTATTATTATTATTATTATTGTTTCCGCTAGAAAAATAACGAACAGCGGCAAAGCGCCGCTCCGGGCACCGCGCTCCTCTTCCCAAGGAGCGAAACTGCCGCGACTTCACCCCCGAGCGCCGGCGGTTCCCCGGGCAGCGCTCCGCGAGAGACGCGCAGTGCGGGCGATGCTGCCCCGCCGTTCCCCCCGCCCCGCGGCCGCGTTTTGTTCCGTCCCCGCAGCGCTTCGCGGGGCTCCTCGGCTCCGTTCTGTTGTTAGGCGCTCCCTCCGAAGTTCCCCATCCCTCGCTTTAAACTCCTGCGAGCCTCTTCTTTGTCTCGCTTCTTGCCGCCCGGCTTTTTGTCTCCCCGGTTTGCCCGTCCTTTGCGTGTCGCCACTTCTCCTTTTTAACCCCGGCCGGGAGGGGCAGGGACTTTTCAGTCTCCTTCTCCTAACTGCGGTCACTTTTGCGTTCCCGACGTCGGGACGAGCCGCGGGGTGCGGGAGCGGTGCGGGGCGGTGGGTACCGAGCGGCCGAGAGAGATAGGAGCGCGGAGATGGGCACGGATGGGAATGAGCGCTGCTCTCGGGCCGGTCGGTCTCTGTTCGCCGGGGGCTTTAACTTTCCCTTTCCCCCGTGACGGAGATCTTCGGGGCTTTTGCCGGCCGGGAGCGCTTTGCCGCGCGTCGAAACGGAGTTGAGGCGGGTGCGCTCGGGGCAGCCCTCGGGGCGGGGGGAGCCCCGGGACTAGGGAGCGGTAGGCGGGGGGCCGGGCCGTGCAGGTGCCGGCCGTGGGGAGCCCCAAGGAGCGCCGCACCTGGCCCGGCCGCAGGGCACGGCCGTGGGAGCGCCCCTCCGCCTTTCCCCTCCGGAGCGCCGCCGCTCCGTTTTGCGTTCCTTTTCCGCGCGGCTCACCTTTAGCGGCGGTGCTGCGCGAGGGGTGTGTGTGTGTGGATGGAATATCACCTATAGGAGAGGTATCGGCAGCCCGCGAGTTGGGCTGCGGTAAGAAGTACACCGCGGGCTCTTTATGCTCCCCGTTAAATGATCGGCAATCTGTGTCCCAACCGCCGGAGCGTACGCAGCCAACTTCCATGCAGGCTGCTCTGAGGCCTCTCGGTTTGTACTTTTTATGTCTCACTTTGTCTTTTTATGACCAGTCTATAGATGAGGGATTAAGTTCTAAGAACGGATGCATTTTGAAATTGGAGTTTAATTTAATTCAGGGGAGAGATGTAGATGCTGCCTTGGGTAGGCTCCCCAAATTGGTTTATTCTGTCTCAGTGGATGGCCGTGCTAACTCGTTGTGGGGCTCTGGTGTAACGGTATGATGGAGCGTTGGGGAAACCTTTGGAGAACTTGGTCTGAGTTGGTGGCAGGAATCTGCCATGCAGCCATGTCAGTGCTGTCTCTGAGTTATCTTCTTCTTGGTCAGTGAAATAACAGGGAGCAAGCTGGTAGAAAAAGAGGAAAACTTGTTCAGTTCTATACCATGAACAGCTCAATTTTCTTCTCGTTGAAGACCTTTCTTCCAGCAGTGCAGGTGGCTGCAGGAGGGCAGTCATCTCCCCAAACCAAAGGCCTCAAGTAGGGAGATGACCCCCACCTGCAAGTTTGCTCCCAGTTGTGTGGGGCCGGGCTGTGGGAAGTGCGGGATTGCTGGGCCAGGCCCTGCTGGCCGCTCTGGGACAGGCTGGAGGTAGTGTAGTCTTGGAGGAAATCACCTTCTGATTTTTACTTCTTGTTGTGGGGAAATTCTAATGAAGCAGTCATTGCTTCATAGAGAGGAGTTGCTCATTATTTCTGCCGTGTTTCATGTTATGTCCCAGCTAGGGGAGTTAGGTAAACCTTTCTCCCAAGAAAACTTGTACCAAAGCCCTACAGAGAAAGGTAATACTTTTGTTAGTTGCTGAAGCGATTTCAGTGCTGAGCAGACCTATGGGGAATGAGTATCATCTGCTCTCAGATTCTCACTGCGGTTTTGTCTGGGCAATGCTATTGACTGGAATAATTTCATCCTGTGCTTCCTGGCTGCTTCTGGCAAAGCCATGCCCAACACAGTGCTTTGGAGTGAAAGATTTGCATATTTCTGGTAGCAGAAGCATGGTGAATTCCTCGTGTGGCGATGGTACCGTGAGCAGGCACAGGGCAGGCAAACGCTAGACCTAAGAGTTGTTGTCTTGCAACAAGATAGGGACAATTTCAGCTCTATGAACTTAGAGTTCCTTGTGTTCAGCTGTAAATATTTGCTAGGCTTATTCCTTGGCTCTCTTGTATTCCATGTCTCTTTCCTATCACTTGGGCATGTCAGGTTAGACCGAGTCCCTTCAGTGCAGCTAAGTAGAGTGTGATAAAAGTTAAATACCCTTTATATCTCCTAGGTATATGAATGAATCTGAGAGAAAATGATCTTTGTAGGGAGTTAACAAAACTGATTACAGAAATCGATTATGTAATAATCAATTAAATATCTAATGTCCTATTCCTTTCTAAAGACCATTCTAGCCAGTGGTTTGAGAGCAGGGACTCTTTGATAGGTAGGAATTAATCCGTTCCCGCTTAGCATGTCAGTGCATGTCCCATGGATATACAATAAAACTATTAGGAAGTTCTTTATAGCTACATTTAAATCAAATCTCCTTAAACAAAAGTTTCAAAAGTAAATTTGCAAATAAAATAGTGCAAGCTATTTTTTTGGAGTGGGCACGGGAAGTGCCGAGGCCCTTGTTGCAGGTCTGGACTGCATGGGAATGGAAAATGTTCGGTGTCCGAGGAAGCTGCATTGTGTGCATTGGGGCCCAAGATGCAGAGCGTGAATTTAACACAAACTGCACTTGGCAAGTAAGGAGTATCAAGGGTGACATGTCGAGCATATTTAACCTTCACAAATCTCAGGCTATGCAACTCAGGAAGAAATACAGCTTACATTGTCAAGATCTATGTGTAAATCTTTAGGAAGATTACTCCATCTCTAAGTGCTATAGCTATATGGAGACAGGGGGTGTATGAAATGGTTTTGAGACAATATGCAGCCAAATAGTGGTACTGTATAAAGGACACGAACTTCCTAATTTTTTTTCCCCCCAAGACTTCCCTGTTTACCTAGGTCTAATCTCTCTACAGTCCAAGGCTGGGGCTTGCATTCTGCTGTACGGGGCTTTCCTTGAGGTGTGATCTGGTGTTCATCCTTCAAGACCAAAACACGAAGTGACAGTACAATGTCCTTCCCATTTTGTCAGGCTAAAGTGGAACCGTTCCTCATCTATAAGCCACGAGGGATGTGAGCCTTAATACGAGTGGTCTGTAGGCTCAGTGTAACATCAGGGCAAATGAAATTTTGCTGAACACTTGGCTTAGGGGTGCCATACCCCTGGTGCTTCTCATGAGGGCAGGAGGGAGCATCGCTGTGGTGCACCTCCTGCTGCTGGTGCAGGGCTCAGGGAAAGGAAGATGGGTGCTAGGGAGGAAGGATGCGTGGCAGTGACCTTCCAGCCGGGTGCAGGACAACCTATTTCCTGCACTGCTGACTCAAGGGTACAGCAAGCCCTCCCCATGCGTGTCCTTGGTTGGGATTGGGCAAGAGAGTGGGAAACAGAGTTCAGGCGCCTAAAATTTGCTAGGAAACGTGCAAAACCGGGAAAACGACATGAGAGTTTTGGTGCAAGTGTGGGAACATTGTGCTGGATCTTAATCAAGCATAACTTGACAGCAGAAGCGGAAGGAAAGACGTGAAGGTTTTTGGTGCCGGTTGTTTTTTTTCTATGGGCAACTGCTGTCTTTACGCAGAATGCTTTCAGAGTACCGTACATGCAGCAAACAAGGGCTCTTACAGTTATCTTGCAATTAGTTTGTATCGCTTTCAGGTGAGCGCCACTAGGCTGGAAGGTCAACCTTGACCCTTGTTTGTATCATGTGGGTATCTCCTGCTGAACAGCTGGGGCGGTGTGTGGCCCTTTCCTGCCCCCAGCATATAAAACCCACCCTTTGGAAAACCCGACTCCTTTAAGTTGTTTGGTTTTTGTTTGGTTGGTTGTTGTTGTTTTTTTTTACTAATAGAAAAGGAAGACACAAGCATTAGAGCTTGAGTCTGCTCCTTTTGCAGCAATTCAGAGAAAGAGGGAGATGGGTTTTGTGACCTGTGCGGTCCAGTAGGGCCCATTCTGTCACTGGCGGGTAGCGGGATTTTGGTACCCAAGCATCTCATGAACTCAGATGCAGGTGGTACAGCTGGGCCCTGTGGCAGTGCTCCTTTCTATGGCCTCCAAACTCCACTTTCTGATGCGATAAGGACCCATCTCTGAAGCCAGCGTCTTGGGAATTATACAAGGTTCTGCGTTTCCCATCTGAATTCAGGACTTTTTTTTTTTTTTTTTTTTTTTTTTTTAACTTCTATCATTTTTTGCTTTCCTGCATGCAAGGAGCCAGTAACACAAGCAAACTGTCTCTGACACCAAATCTCTGAAAATTCTTTTAGTGTATCCGGAATACGTGGGCAAAGGCTGCAGAATAACCATGACGTTACTAAGTGTTAAAAGCTCTTTATTATTATTATTATTATTTTTTCATCCTGGTTGCAAACTAAGCATGGACTCCTGTCTTTATTTTACAGATTATTTCATGCTGAAATTATGCCTATTTGCATGGGTAGTCATTCTTCAAAACTAGCCACAGATGCAGTCCTAGGGAGCACGTAGATGTTTTTACAGGTGAACCGAAAGAGATGGGAGCAATTCCAAAAAGTCTGCATGCTGCCTTTGGCAATATACCCTGTTATTGTGAAGATTGTGCTCTGTTAAGCAAATGTAAAGTTTAATATTAGATAAGCGTTGCATGACAAATATTTTAATTTTACCAAACATTAAATTTAAGAAACGGGAAAGAGCGTCCAGAGCTTTCTGTGCACTGTGAGTTTAGCATCTCTAGTTAATAAGTCACAAATTATGTCAAGAGCCTTTTACAAAATGCAAGGAAGTGTGCTATCTTTTTATGCTGTGTTCCTGGGAAACAATGAGAGTTCATATAAAGAGAAGGTATCTTCCTTTCTCATGCGTTTGATTGATGTTACTTCTTTCATCTTCCCATATTTTTTCTCATCTTTTCTGCATGTCACAGGAGCCGAGATTCTGTGTATTCAAAATATCATACATGTGAAGGGCTTCACTGGCCATTCGAGATACTGTTCCTGGAGATTTTTATAAAGCAGAGGGATGTGGCACCTAACATGCCTCGTTTTTGCTATGCAAAATATTTACTGTTGTGTAGGTTGGTGTGTGAAGCACCAAATTTTCAGGCTTTGGTAGCGGGATTTACTTGGAGAACATACGTTAAGAGAAGAGGGATGTGTGGGGAATTTAGAGCACCATTGAGGTTAGTCACTGGTACACACAGGGCTGTGCTAACGAACTACATTTTGGTCTTTATTTGATCACATCTATGTAAAAATTATAATCCTGGACATAAAATATTTTAATGCATTTTTGCTTTGCAGAAGAAATGTTTCCCTAATGACTTAAGTGAGTTTGTTATTTTATTTGCTCTCAGCATAAGCCTAAATGTGCCTGTTTCTCTCTGCCTTTCCCTTGAACGTATACCATCCTGACTACAATTAAGAGAAAGTTGACCTTCGAATGTTTATTTACCAGCGTTATCTCTCTTTAAAATACAAAATCACAATTACAGCTTTTATATTGCAATTCATTTTTTTTTTAATCCAAATTTTATACAATTTCTTGTTTTAACGATAAATCTTAAATAAGGAGTACTTTCATCTTCTTTTGTAACATGTATCTCAATGCCCTAAATTTAATCAATTGGTTGTCAGAGGCTGTGTTCTTCTAATCTACTCTTTCTTCTGAAGATAAACAGTATCATTTTAGGCATTTGTGCAAGAGAATCATATTACTGGTGCTTAAGCAGTTTTTGCTTTTTTAAATCTTAATCCATCTTAAACCAGTGGAGCAGAAATATTTAAAAATGTTTCATTTCAAGCAGAGTGCATAATAAATTGCAATAATTGTAATGTGCCATAAATCCCAGAGCCTATGCATTTTGCATTTTATTCAGGATTGAGGTCAGGAAATTTGGAGAAATTTAAAGAAAATGATTCATCAGTCCTTTTGTTCTGTTGGCCAGGGTCCCAGGATTCTTGAGCTGAGCCCAGCTGACAAGCTTTTGAAGATGGCACAATAACAGTCCAGTGATGCCTGACCATGACAGCACAGCCCTCTTAAGCAGGCAAACCAAGAGAAGAAGAGTTGACATTGGAGTGAAAAGGACGGTAGGGACAGCATCTGCATTTTTTGCAAAGGCAAGAGCGACGTTTTTTAGTGCCATGAATCCCCAAGGTTCAGAGCAGGATGTTGAGTATTCAGTGGTGCAGCATGCAGATGGGGAAAAGTCAAATGTACTCCGCAAGCTGCTGAAGAGGGCGAACTCGTATGAAGATGCCATGATGCCTTTTCCAGGAGCAACCATAATTTCCCAGCTGTTGAAAAATAACATGAACAAAAATGGTGGCACCGAGCCCAGTTTCCAAGCCAGCGGTCTCTCTAGTACAGGCTCAGAAGTACATCAGGAGGATGTATGCAGCAACTCTTCAAGAGACAGCCCCCAAGAGTGTCTTTCCCCTTTTGGCAGGCCGACTATGAGCCAGTTTGATGTGGATCGGTTATGTGACGAGCACCTGAGAGCTAAACGCGCCCGGGTTGAGAATATCATTCGGGGTATGAGCCATTCCCCCAGCGTAGCATTAAGGGGCAATGAAAATGAAAGAGAAATAGCTCCGCAGTCCGTCAGCCCTCGAGAAAGTTACCGAGAAAACAAGCGCAAGCAGAAACTGCCTCAGCAGCAGCAGCAGAGCTTCCAGCAGCTGGTTTCAGCCAGGAAGGAGCAGAAGCGAGAGGAGCGCCGACAGCTGAAGCAGCAGCTGGAGGACATGCAGAAGCAGCTGCGCCAGCTGCAGGAGAAGTTCTACCAGATCTACGACAGCACCGACTCTGAAAATGATGAAGATGGCAACCTGTCCGAAGACAGCATGCGCTCCGAGACCATGGATGCCCAGGCCGGCGACTCTGTTGGCAGGTCAGACAACGAGATGTGTGAGCTGGACCCGGGGCAGTTCATTGACCGGGCTCGGGCTCTCATACGGGAGCAGGAGATTGGGGAGAACAAGCCGAAAAGAGAAGGTCCCAAGGAGAAGGAGCAAGGGCCAAATTCCTTCCATCCCGAAGGCAAACACTTGGCTGAGACACTGAAGCAGGAACTGAACACCGCCATGTCACAAGTTGTGGACACGGTGGTGAAAGTTTTCTCGTCCAAGCCCTCCCGCCAGCTTCCTCAGGTCTTCCCGCCTCTCCAGATCCCGCAGGCCAGGTTCGCGGTCAACGGGGAGAACCACAACTTCCACACGGCCAACCAGCGCCTGCAGTGCTTCGGGGATGTCATCATTCCAAACCCCCTCGACACCTTCAGCAGTGTCCCCATGCCCGGTGCCACTGACCAGACTGAGGCGCTGCCCCTCGTCGTCCGCAAGAACTCCTCTGACCAGCCCGCCTCAGCTCCTCCGGCTGGCGGCCACCACGCCTCGCTGCACCAGTCCCCGCTCTCAGCCACTGCCGGCTTCTCCACCTCCTCCTTCCGCCACCCCTTCCCACTGCCCCTCATGGCTTACCCTTTCCAGAGCCCTCTGGGTGCCCCATCGGCCTCCTTCCCAGGAAAAGAGCGTGCCTCCCCTGAGTCCCTGGACTTGACCCGGGAGACCACCAGCCTGAGGACCAAGATGTCGTCGCACCACATGAACCACCATCCCTGCTCACCTGCACATCCCCCCAGCGCCGCTGAAGGCCTCTCCTTGTCCCTCATAAAGTCTGAGTGTGGTGACCTGCAAGACATGTCTGAAATCTCACCCTACTCGGGAAGTGCAATATCCTTTTCTGAAGGCGAGTGTTCTCCATGGTGGCCTGCAGGAGAGGAGCAGAGGCTGACCCACTCTGTGGGGCTGACCTGAGGGTGCTGGGTTGGGGGCACTGGCACGGGGAGCAGGTGTGGGCTAAAACACCAAATAAGTGCAGGTGCTTTTCCAGCCACAGCATCCAAATTAGAAGAGACACCTGTCTCCGCAACGTTTTAGTCCATACAGTTGAGTTTCCCTCCCCACTAGTCAGGAGGTGATGACCCTGGCTGAAAACACTGCATGGCCATCTCCTGTTAGAGGGGAGGTTTCGGTTAGGTGTCAGGAATAATTCTTTACTCAGAGAGCGGTGAGGCACTGGCATAGCTGCCCAGAGAAACTGTGGTGCCATCTCTGGAGGCACTGCAGGCCAGGCTGGATGGAGTTCTGGGCAGCCTGAACTGGGGGGGCAACACTGTCCATGTCTGGCATTTCAGACTTTGAGGTCCACTCCAACCCAAACCATTCTATTATTCCCCTCCCGTGTTAATGGTGGCCTTGCTGGAGCTCACAGAGAGACAGTGTTTAATCCTCTGTGGGTCTCCACCTCTCACGTAAGGGAAATAAAGCGCAAAAGGCCCAGGTACTGATCTATTCAGGCAGCACCGCGTACTTTCCCCCACCCAGAGGTCTGCTCCTCAGCTCTGGTGCAGCTGCCTGCTATGCATGATTAACCTCTGTTCAGCCATACACAGAAATCTTTTGTCCTAACGTACACAAAGCAAATTATTTTGGAAAGCTGGAGAGAACAATTAAATATAAAACTTCAGCTGTATGAAATTTGCAGGACACTTTGCTTCCTTGGGAAAAAAAAAAAAAAAAAAAAAAAAAAAAGTTCTTTTTAGCTCTGTTCCCTCTATTCCAGTGTTTAGTTTGGGGGAAAATACAGCTCTGCTTTTATTTAGGCATAAACAGACGTAGTTATATATATATATTTTTTCCCCTGGACACCAGTATAGATTATTTTTTCTTTTTTAGCAGTAACACCTCCCACTCCTTGCATTGTTTCCTCTAACATGCATTTTGGTCATAAGATTTTTCTTTCAAGCACGATTGTATTAAAAGTAAATAAAATGCCAAGTCTGTCCAAAGCTAAAACTGAGGATTTTGAATGAAGGGAATGTGGGCATCTTATCCCTGCTCCTGCACCCCAGCAGAAGGCAACAGTGCAAGCAAAGAAGCTTAGATGGAGCACATTTCATTCCCAAGTTGTTGGCCATGGCTTTGACCAGATAACTCAGTCCCTGTAGAGTGACAGTGGTGATATGGGGAGACTGTCCCCTTCCCATGGCTGTCCCATGAGGCAGCTACACAGGGCTGCCCCTCACCACTGGGTGCCTTCTGGGACATTATCAGCTCTGAGAGCTTTTGGGGAATTTCAGCACATGTCTGTGGGTGTGTGAAGTCACAGCACTGTGTGAGCAGGGCTGGAGACTTGCAGGATGCCTGCTTCAGGGTCATCCACTTATCCTCCGAGGGTCTGCCATCCATCCTAGGCCAAGCTCAAGGAAGAATCCTTGCTCACCAGTGTTTTTTTGGCTGACCTGTGTGAGTAGTCCCATTTCTGTTGAAGAAAGGGCTTGAGAGCACCTTCCCCAGCTGCCGGCATTTCCAAGAGCCAGCCAGGAGCAGGCATGACATCTGGAGGACTTTTTTCCTGTTGACAGCAAGGAAATCTTTCCCTTGCCTTGTATACTGTATGACAAAGCAGTGGAGTCAGTTCAAAGCCAGCATTGTTCCCAGTCACTGCCAGTTACTTTCAGAGGTCCAAACCAAGTCTCATTCTCACATACTGAGAAGCAAGCTACGATGCTCTCAGAGCAGTCCTGAGGTCAGCGCGAGTGACAGCCCAGTGGCAGTCAAGGGCAGCAATCAGGCCAGAGCAATTAAGTCATTCCTACCACAAGGTGTGGCAGGTGCTAATTGTGGTGATGTCAAAATAGTTCTCTTATCCTAGGACAGGAGCCGAAGAGGTATGAAGTGTGTGGCTGCAAGTGGTCTTCTCTGTCCAGTACATTCCTGCCTCCTTGCTATTTCTTTCCCTTTCTCCTTCCTTCCTCACTGGCAGTCCTTAACAGAGCTCCTGTTGGAACCAGGGTGAGAGTGCCGTGCATGGGACTCAGCCAGGGCAGTGAGTGTTGGGGCCGCTCCACCTCCATCCTTGCCCTGCTCCTTTCCTGGCCATTGGGGAAGTGTTCTGTCTGGCCAGGGTTTGCATGCAGAGCTGCTAGGAAAAGCAGATTTAGTAAAGAGCGTTTGTACACGATGTGTGCTCTGGCGCACAGTTCAGCTCGGGGACGTTGTTGTTGTTTTCCAGCAGCAGCTCGTTTGCCCAGGTAGCCTGCAGTTTCCAGGGAAAGGCGCGGTACGGAGGTTGGCTTGTTTTGTGATATGTTCTTTTGCGGTGCTTTTATTTTACATGGTTGAGTGTGCACACACAAGGAGTAGATTTCTTCGGAGAAGCAGATCTTTCTTCCCTGCAGAAAGCAACATCTGTTTTGCTGGACAATACAGGCAGGATGAGAACATAAGACAGGCGGGTAGAGCCAAGTTCAGGTTTTAGTGGTAGGCTAACGCACTGCACCAGCCCGCTTTCTGTTTGTTTCTTTTAACCAATGCCTGTAAAACGCGTCTGATCGTTCTTTGCTGAATTGCAGAAGGAAACGGTTAATGTTTGCGTATGTTGCTGAACAAGATAAGATGCACCTGCAGCATGAATTCCCGTCTTGGTCCTGAATGCAGTCTATATCTTTGCAAACTAATCTGTTTAATCAAATATTAAGTTTTATTCAAATTCCGAAAGAAACAGACAGCCAATTGTTTTTCTGCATGGTCTTCCTTTGTCACGCATCCTCTTTGCATCTCAAGAAAAATAGCCTTGTTCAGTCCCCAAACATTTGCATAGACCAAAACTGCAGCACAACAGCAGCCTGTGTGCTGCTGAGACATTGGGAAAGGTGAAGGAGTTGGGTGCTCTCTCCCTGGGAGGAGGGCCTGGGACATGAGTGAAACTTTCTGCAATTTATTTATTTTTAAGCAGAATTCCCATCCAACTGGAATGAGTTTCGCAGTCCCAATATGTGAAAGCTATAATTAGCGAATTACAACATTTCAAAATGAGGAGTTATTACATCTGACTAGAATTAAACTAATTAAACTTAAAAAAAAAAAAAAAAAAAAAAAAAAAGTGATTGTACAGCAAGCTGGTTAGCTTGGTGCTGCTGATAAAACCTGGGCAATAGGGAAGCTCTTTCAGTTGGCCCTTCCTATGGAAGGTCTCAAAGATGCTCTGAGATACAGCAATTTGAAGCTTTGCTGATTAAAAGCAGCTGAGGTGTAACTGAAGGAGCAGCTTAGCCTTGCCAGCGCAGGCTGCCTACCTGATACAGCCCCTTCTTGACTCTTTCCCCTCAGCTCAGCACTAGAACAGCCTGCTGGAGTTTTTCTGGGAGGTGTGGATGAGGGGGACAGAAGTGAAAGAAATCCCCATTGAAAAATATTTTTGCGAAAGAGGAGAGAGCACCCTGGGAGAATTAGAGTGCAAACGAGCCAAACGCTACCTCTCAGCTTCCCTGGATAACACACACAGGAGCATGTCTAGGTTTCATTCCCAGTCTTCCTATTTTTTAATGTTTTGCCTTTTTGCTGCTGCCGGGTGAGGTGAGGCACCGTTGCACTGGGTAAGCACAGCGCTGAGCTCTCAGGTTGTTTGAACACTGCTTTAGGTTCAGCTGCAGTACACTGTTCCTCTGATCTTTTATGTTCCTGAGCAGATGTCTTTCATTAATTTATGGATTTATCAACTTTTCTTTCTCTCCTCCTTTTTTTTTTTTTTCCTTCCTCTTTTTTTTTTTTCTTTTTCTTTCTTTTTTTTTTTTTTTTTTTTTTTTTTACACCTGGCAGCTGGCTCAAGTTTCAGCAGTTATTGTCTATTTTGCATTACCCATAGAATTGAATGTCATCTGTCTTCACAAAGCTATAGCTGGGAGAATTGAGGCAAGCCACACGAGCTGCTGGGACGGAGCTTGTTTGCGTTCCATTCGGCACCCCTCCTCCCTTTACCTCCTTAATATTTATTTGTGCTCGTTTTCTTTCCTGGCCTTGAATGGGGCTTAGCTCGTGTTCAGTACAGCTGTATGTTTACTGAATCTATTTCATCATGAGTCATTGTGCGTGTGTAAGTATCCTGGAAACAGCTAGTGCTTTCTTGGAAGAACAGTTGCTTTTCAGCCCAAGCACTTAAAAAGGAAATTAAGCAATTGGTCAGTTCAGTTCTTTTTTTCTGAAATAGCAATGGGTTATCTAATTCCTTGCTCTTAAGTCTGTCATTAACTATTTTTTGCTAGATTATTACAGATCAGATCTTTTATCACAGTGCAGCGTTAACCTTAGGATCAAGATACACAGATTGGTTGCATATTTGATACAGCTTTAAGGCTGCCAAGTGCTTAGGAACAAGTATAATTTTAATAGAAAATGGATTTCTGGGAATCTGAGTCTTAGAACATCTTTTAATACGTGTTTCATTCAATATCAATATCCCCTGGCATTAGGGCAGAAAATATTTAAAAATCCTAAATGCAGAAGGAATCAAAATGCTTAGACAACTGCCTAATATGCTTAAATCCAGCAAATAGGAGAGAGTGTTTTTTTTTCCTGAAAGTTTAAGTCCATCATTTAGCTCGTGCTGAAAGAAAATGTGTGCCGTACCCGATATTAGCATGTCGGCGGCAACCAAGGAATCACAAATTAAGGAGGCTTAGGGTTTTTATTTCTTTTACTTTTTGAAGTTCCCCCTCAGACTCCCTTTCCCCTGAAATGATCGCATAACAAAGTGGATTTCTGGTGGAGAAGTTTTGATTTGTCTAAAACTCTTATCTCTAAGCAATAGGTGACAGCTTGCTACTATTATTTCACTTACGTATTTTGACAGATGGCACTGCAGAGTGTAATGCTCTTTTAGACTTCTCTATCAGTCTAATGGAGGTAACTGGAGGTTCTTTCAACTCTTCTCTTGGCACAAGAAGTATGTCAGTCATAAATTATCTTCTTTGTAATCAGCGAGCATCTAAAACAAAATGCAAGTTCGGCTCAGCCGTTCTCCTACTTCCAGATAATAAGAGGTTTTTAAACTAATGTTATTGATGACTTTTTTTTTTTTTTTTTTTTTTTTTAAATACCACATTTTTTTCAGTCTGAAAATGAATCTTATAACTGGGATAAAGATGAGGGGCTCCACTGATTTCACAAATTAGAGAAAAGGGTGATTTTGTTTTTGTTTTGTTTGTAATTGAAAAAGCCTGGCTAATAAGCAGTAGCCTGCTATAGTGCTGTGCCCAAGTTCCCAATGCAGGAGTTGTTTGGTGCCAGCATTCTCCCAGCCCTAAAGCAAGGGCAGAGAGGCTGCAGTGTGGATGCAGACATGGCCAAGCTTTCCCCTCTGTCAGGTGTGAAAGGAGTGAGGTTTTCAGCAGTTGCGTTTGGGAGAAACAGACCTCGGAGAAGCTTCTGGGAAGAACCCTTAATTGACCTTGTGGGGGCCACACTCATTTTCTCCACGTGCATCTTCATTTTTGATAAATTATAAAGCCATTAATTTGCTGAGGAAATGGCAGGGCCAGCCTGCGGCGCAGATGTGACCAGAGCCGTCCTCGTGCACAGCGCACAAAAGAGAGCCAAGGAGCCAGGAGAAAATCAGCAAGCTGAGATGGTTATGGTTAGCTTTGCATTCCCTTGGGAACTGTTTTCGTTGCCTCTGTTTACAGATCTAAAAGGTAATGATGTTTCCAGGATAAATAGGCTGCGTTATAGGGTAAGTGGCCATTTATTGATCTGCTAGCCCACGTTCATCGATTGTGGAACCCCAAACGTGGCTTCTTCTGAGGAGGAGTTAACCAGCTCAAACAGAAGGCTACAACATAGGTTGGAGGGGATCTGCCTCTCTGAAAATTTGGCTTTGATTATCAAGGCAGCGCTGTAGCGGGATTAGAGGGAGCAGCTCAAGATGCTGGGATGGGAGCGGAGCAGGTGAAATGTGCTGCCTGCGGGAGGCATTGCTCCAAGGGCTGGAGCACCCTGTGCGTAGCACATGCGCTCAGTTTACTCGGTGCACACAATGCAGTGCTGAGGGGAAATGAAACTTGGGCTGGACTTGCAGAGGAGAGGGAGAAAAAGCTCCTGATAAGTTCTGTGCAGCACATGTTTCCTTAGCAACAAGTGAACGTACATATGGTACGCAAGCTGTAAACTTGCATAATTCCTGAAACTGATGGGAAAAAGAAGGTTTGGGTTGTGTGTCTCCTCATCCCTCGTTTTGCCATTTACAGAAAATCGCAGCATGACCATTTCAGTCTCCCACGGGCTGGGGGTGCAGTGTGTGCACGGGGCACACTCAGAAGCAGTCTTTTCAAGCCAAGCATTTTCCTTTACCAATCCAATCCTACATGCAGGAAGGCTTGTCACCGAATCACTTGAAAAAGGCCAAGCTCATGTTCTTTTACACCCGGTACCCAAGTTCCAATATGCTGAAAACCTACTTCTCAGATGTAAAGGTAAGAAAATCTCTTCCCCTCCATGTTCTTACTGCATGCTGTGTTGGGTCACAAAGAAGTTTGGTGTTCTCAGAGGTCAGCTATTCTTCTGAGTTTGTAAAGCCATAGCTGACTTCTTCCTTCCACCGAGGTTATGCCCTGCCTGTACCTGGTTGTGGAAAGGGGAGATTGGAGGACTGGAAATTAAAAATAATAACAAA